>NW_028270172.1:12500-637500 GCF_037043375.1 Chiloscyllium plagiosum | reverse complement strand
GGTCACCTCTATACAGCGGCCTGATGTGGTCTCCTCTACACGGGGGCCTGATGCGGTCTCCTCAATACTGGGGCCTGATGCGGTCTCCTCTACACTGGGGCCTGATGAGATCTCCTCTACACAGGGGCCTGATGCGGTCTCCTCTACACTGGGACCTGATGCGGTCTCCTCTACACTGGGGCCTGTTGAGATCTCCTCTACACTGGGGACTGATGCGGTCTCCTCTACACTGGGGCCTGATGCGGTCTCCTCTACACTGGGGCCTGTTGAGATCTCCTCTACACTGGGGCCTGATGCAGTCTCCTCTACAATGGGGCCTGATGCGGTCTCCTCTACACTTGGGCCTGATTTGGTCTCCTCTACACTGGGGCCTGATGCGGTCTCCTCTACACTGGGGCCTGATGCGGTCTCCTCTAGACTGGGGCCTGTTGCGGTCTCCTCTACACTGGGGCCTGATGCGGTCTCCTTTACACTGGGGCCTGATGCGGTCTCCACTACACTTGGGCCTGATTCGGTCTCCTCTACACTGGGGCCTGATGCGGTCTCCTCTACACTGGGGCCTGATGCGGTCACCTCTACATTAGGGCTTTATGTGGTCTCCTCTACACTGGGGCCTGATGCGGTCTCCTCTACCCGGGGGCCTGATACGGTCTCCTCTATACTGGAGCCTCATGCGGTCTCCTCTTTCCTGGGGCCTGATGCGTTCTCCCCTATACTGGGACCTGATGCGGTCTCCTCTACACTGGGACCTGATGCGGTCTCCTCTACATTGGGGCCTGATGCGGTGTCCTTTATACTGGGGCCTGATGCGGTGTCCTCTACACTGGGGCCTGATACGGTCTCCTCTTTACTGGGGCCTGATGCGGTCTTCCCTATACTGGGGCCTGATGTGGTCTCCTCTACACTGGGGCCTGATGTGGTCTCCTCTACACTGGGGCCTGATGCAGTCTCCTCTACACTGGGGCCTGATGCGGTCTCCTCTACACTGGGGCCTGATGCGGTCTCCTCTACACTGGGGCCTGATGTGGTCTCCTCTACACTGGGGCCTGATGCGGTCTCCTCTACACTGGGGCCTGATGCAGTCTCCTCTACACTGGGGCCTGATGCGGTCTCCTCTACACTGGGGCCTGGTGCGGTCTCCTCTAGACTGGGGCCTGATGCGGTCACCTCTACATTAGGGCTTTATGCGGTCTCCTCTACACTGGGACCTGATGCGGTCTCCTCTACACTGGGGCCTGATGTGGTCTCCTCTATACCGAGGCCTGATTCGGTCTCCCCTATACTGGGGCCTGATGCGGTCTCCTCTACAGTGGGACCTGATGCGGTCTCCTCTACACTGGGGCCTGATGCGGTCTCCTCTATGCTGGGGCCTGATGCGGTCTCCTTTATATTGGGGCCTGATGCGGTGTCCTCTACATTGGGGCCTGATGCGGTCTCCTCTTTACTGGGGCCTGATGCGGACTCCTCTACACGGGGGCCTGATGCGGTCTCCTCTTTACTGGGGCCTGATGCGGTCTTCCCTATACTGGGGCCTGATGCGGTCTCCTCTATACTGGGGCCTGATGTGGTCTCCTCTTTACTGGGCCCTGATGCGGTCATCCCTATACTGGGGCCTGATGCGGTCTCCTCTACACATGGGCCTAATGCGGTCTCCTCTACACTGGGGCCTGATGCGGTCTCCTCTACACGGAGGCCTGATGCGTTCTCCTTTATACTGGGGACCTGATGCGGTCTCCTCTACACTGCGGCCAGATGTGGTCACCTCTACACGGGGGCCTGATGCGGTCTCCTCTACACGGGGGCCTGATGTGGTCTACTCTACACGGGGGCCTGATGTGGTCTCCTCTACACTGGGGACTGATGCGGTCTCCTCTACACGGGGGCCTGATGCGGTCTCCTCTACATTGGGGCCTGATGCGGTCTACTCTACATGGGGGCCTGATGCGGTCTCCTCTACATTCGGCCTGATGCGGTCTCCTCTATACTGGGGCCTGTTGCGGTCTCCTCTACACTGGGGCCTGATGCGGTCTCCTCTACACGGGGGCCTGATGCGGTCTCCTCTATACTGGGGCCTGTTGCGGTCTCCTCTACACTGGGGCCTGATGTGGTCTCCTCTACACTGGGGCCTGTTGCGGTCTCCTCTACACTGGGGCCTGATGCGGTCTCCTCTACACTGGGGCCTGATGTGGTCTCCTCTACACGGAGGCCTGATGTGGTCTACTCTACACGGCGCCCTGATGCGATCTCCTCTGCACTGGGGTCTGATGTGGTCTACTCTACACGGGGGCCTGATGCGGTCACCTCTATACAGCGGCCTGATGTGGTCTCCACTACACGGGGGCCTGATGCGGTCTCCTCTGTACTGGGGACTGATGCGGTCTCCTCTACACTGGGGCCTGATGAGATCTCCTCTACACAGGGGCCTGATGCGGTCACCTCTACACTGGGACCTGATGCGGTCTCCTCTACACTGGGGCCTGTTGAGATCTCCTCTACACTGGGGCCTGATGCGGTCTCCTCTACACTGGGGCCTGATGCGGTCTCCTCTACACTGGGGCCTGTTGAGATCTCCTCTACACTGGGGCCTGATGCAGTCTCCTCTACACTGGGGCCTGATGCGGTCTCTTCTACACTTGGGCCTGATTTGGTCTCCTCTACACTGGGGCCTGATGCGGTCTCCTCTACACTGGGGCCTGATGCGGTCTCCTCTAGACTGGGGCCTGTTGCGGTCTCCTCTACACGGGGGCCTGATGCGGTCTCCTTTACACTGGGGCCTGATGCGGTCTCCACTACACTTGGGCCTGATTCGGTCTCCTCTACACTGGGGCCTGATGCGGTCTCCTCCACACTGGTGCCTGATGCGGTCTACTCTACATGGGGGCCTGATGTGGTCTCCTCTCCACGGGTGCCTGATGCGGTCTCCTCTACACTGGGGCCTGATGTGGTCTCCTCTACATGGGGGCCTGATGCGGTCTCCTCTATACTGGGGCCTGTTGCGGTCTCCTCTACACGGGAGCCTGATGCGGTCTCCTCTACAGTGGGGCCTGATGTGGTCTCCTCACAAACTGGTGCCTGATGCGGTCTCCTCTACACGGAGGCCTGATGTGGTCTACTCTACACGGGGCCCTGATGCGATCTCCTCTGTACTGGGGCCTGATGTGGTCTACTCTACACTTGGGCCTGATGCGGTCACCTCTATACAGCGGCCTGATGCGGTCTCCTCTACACGGGGGCCTGATGGGGTCTACTCTACACTGGGGCCTGATGCGGTCTCCTGTACATTGGGGTCTAATGCGGTCTACTCTACAAGGGGGCCTGATGCGGTCTCGACTATACTTGGGCCTGATGCGGTCTCCTCTATACTAGGGCCTGATGCAGTCTCCTCTACCCTCGGGGGGCTGATGCGGTCTCCTCTACATTGGGGCCTGATGCAGTCTCCTCTACACTGGGGCCTGATGCGGTCTCCTCTACACTGGGGCCTGATGCGGTCTCCTCTACACTGGAGCCTGATGCGGTCTCCTCTACACTGGGGCCTGATGCAGTCTCCTCTACACTGGGGCCTGATGCGGTCTCCCCTATACAGGGGCCTGATGCAGTCTCCTCTCCACTCGGGCTTGATGGGGTCTCCTCTACACAGGGGCCTGATGCGGTCTCCTCTACACTGGGGCCTGATGTGGTCTCCTCTACACTGGGGCCTGATGCGGTCTCCTCTAACGGAGGCCTCATGCGGTCTCCTCTACACTGGGGCCTGATGCGGTCACCTCTATACCGGGGCCTGATTCGGTCTCCTCTACACGGGGGCCTGATGCGGTCTAGTCTACACGGGGGCCTGATGTGGTCTCCTGTATACTGGGGCGTGATGCGGTCTCCTCCACACTGGGGCCTGATGCGGTCTACTCTACATGGGGGCCTGATGCGGTCTCCTCTACACGGGGGCCTGATGCGGCCTCCTCTACACTGGGGCCTGATGTGGTCTCCTCTTCATGGGGGCCTGATGCGGTCTCCTCTATACTGGGGCCTGTTGCGGTCTCCTCTACACGGGAGCCTGATGCAGTCTCCTCTACAGTGGGGCCTGATGTGGTCTCCTCTACACTGGGGCCTGATGCGGTCTCCTCTACACGGAGGCCTGATGTGGTCTACTCTACACGGGGCCCTGATGCGATCTCCTCTGTACTGGGGCCTGATGTGGTCTACTCTACATTGGGGCCTGATGCGGTGTCCTTTATACTGGGGCCTGATGCAGTGTCCTCTACACTGGGGCCTGATGCGGTCTCCTCTTTACTGGGGCCTGATGTGGTCTCCTCTACACTGGGGCCTGATGCAGTCTCCTCTACACTGGGGCCTGATGCAGTCTCCTCTACACTGGGGCCTGATGCGGTCTCCTCTACACTGGGGCCTGATGCGGTCTCCTCTAGACTGGGGCCTGATGCGGTCACCTCTACATTAGGGTTTTATGCGGTCTCCTCTACACTGGGGCCTGATGCGGTCTCCTCTACACTGGGACCTGATGCGGTCTCCTCTACACTGGGGCCTGATGCGGTCTCCTCGACACGGGGGCCTGATGCGGTCTCCTCTTTACTGGGGCCTGATGCGGTCTTCCCTATACTGGGGCCTGATGCGGTCTCCTCTATACTGGGGCCTGATGCGGTCTCCTCTTTACTGGGCCCTGATGCGGTCATCCCTATACTGGGGCCTGATGCGGTCTCCTCTATACTGGAGCCTCATGCGGTCTCCTCTATACTGGGGCCTGATGCGTTCTCCCCTATACTGGGACCTGATGCGGTCTCCTCTACATTGGGGCCTGATGCGGTCTCCTCTACACTGGGACCTGATGCGGTCTCCTCTACATTGGGGCCTGATGCGGTGTCCTTTATACTGGGGCCTGATGCAGTGTCCTCTACACTGGGGCCTGATGCGGTCTCCTCTTTACTGGGGCCTGATGTGGTCTCCTCTACACTGGGGCCTGATGCAGTCTCCTCTACACTGGGGCCTGATGCAGTCTCCTCTACACTGGGGCCTGATGCGGTCTCCTCTACACTGGGGCCTGATGCGGTCTCCTCTAGACTGGGGCCTGATGCGGTCACCTCTACATTAGGGTTTTATGCGGTCTCCTCTACACTGGGGCCTGATGCGGTCTCCTCTACACTGGGACCTGATGCGGTCTCCTCTACACTGGGGCCTGATGCGGTCTCCTCGACACGGGGGCCTGATGCGGTCTCCTCTTTACTGGGGCCTGATGCGGTCTTCCCTATACTGGGGCCTGATGCGGTCTCCTCTATACTGGGGCCTGATGCGGTCTCCTCTTTACTGGGCCCTGATGCGGTCATCCCTATACTGGGGCCTGATGCGGTCTCCTCTACACATGGGCCTAATGCGGTCTCCTCTACACTGGGGCCTGAAGCGGTCTCCTCTACACGGAGGCCTGATGCGGTCTCCTTTATACTGGGGACCTGATGCGGTCTCCTCTACACTGCGGCCTGATGTGGTCACCTCTACACGGGGGCATGATGCGGTCTCCTCTACACGGGGGCCTGATGCGGTCTACTCTACACGGGGGCCTGATGCGGTCTCCTCTATACTGGGGCCTGATGCGTTCTCCCCTATACTGGGACCTGATGCGGTCTCCTCTACACTGGGACCTGATGCGGTCTCCTCTACACTGGGACCTGATGCGGTCTCCTCTACACGGGGGCCTGATGCGGTCTCCTCTTTACTGGGGCCTGATGTGGTCTCCTCTACACTGGGGCCTGATGCGGTCTCCTCTACACTGGGGCCTGATGCGGTCTCCTCTAGACTGGGGCCTGATGCGGTCACCTCTACATTAGGGCTTTATGCGGTCTCCTCTACATTGGGACCTGATGCGGTCTCCTCTATACCGAGGCCTGATGCGGTCTCCCTTATACTGGGGCCTGATGCGGTCTCCTCTACACTGGGACCTGATGCGGTCTCCTCTATACCGAGGCCTGATGCGGTCTCCCTTATACTGGGGCCTGATGCGGTCTCCTCTACACTGGGACCTGATGCGGTCTCCTCTACACTGGGGCCTGATGCGGTCTCCTCTATACTGGAGCCTGATGCGGTCTCCTTGATACTGGGGCCTGATGCGGTCTCCTCTATACTGGGGCCTGATGTGGTCTCCTCTACATTGTTGCCTGATGCGGTCTCCTTTATATTGGGGCCTGATGCGGTGTCCTCTACATTGGGGCCTGATGCGGTCTCCTCTTTACTGGGGCCTGATGCGGTCTCCTCTACACTGGGGCCTGATGCGGTCTCCTCTTTACTGGGGCCTGATGCGGTCTCCTCTTTACTGGGCCCTGATGCGGTCTTCCCTATACTGGGGCCTGATGCGGTCTCCTCTACACATGGGCCTAATGCGGTCTCCTCTACACTGGGGCCTGATGCGGTCTCCTCTACACGGAGGCCTGATGCGGTCTCCTTTATACTGGGGACCTGATGCGGTCTCCTCTACACTGCGGCCTGATGTGGTCACCTCTACACGGGGGCCTGATGCGGTCTACTCTACACGGGGGTCTGATGCGGTCTACTCTACACGGGGGCCTGATGTGGTCTCCTCTATACTGGGGCCTGTTGCGGTCTACTCTACACGGGGGCCTGATGCGGTCTACTCTACACGGGGGCCTGATGTGGTCTCCTCTACACTGGAGCCTGATGCGGTCTCCTCTACACGGAGGCCTGATGCGGTCTCCTTTATACTGGGGACCTGATGCGGTCTCCTCTACACTGCGGCCTGATGTGGTCACCTCTACACGGGGGCATGATGCGGTCTCCTCTACACGGGGGCCTGATGCGGTCTACTCTACACGGGGGCCTGATGCGGTCTCCTCTATACTGGGGCCTGATGCGTTCTCCCCTATACTGGGACCTGATGCGGTCTCCTCTACACTGGGACCTGATGCGGTCTCCTCTACACTGGGACCTGATGCGGTCTCCTCTACACGGGGGCCTGATGCGGTCTCCTCTTTACTGGGGCCTGATGTGGTCTCCTCTACACTGGGGCCTGATGCGGTCTCCTCTACACTGGGGCCTGATGCGGTCTCCTCTAGACTGGGGCCTGATGCGGTCACCTCTACATTAGGGCTTTATGCGGTCTCCTCTACATTGGGACCTGATGCGGTCTCCTCTATACCGAGGCCTGATGCGGTCTCCCTTATACTGGGGCCTGATGCGGTCTCCTCTACACTGGGACCTGATGCGGTCTCCTCTATACCGAGGCCTGATGCGGTCTCCCTTATACTGGGGCCTGATGCGGTCTCCTCTACACTGGGACCTGATGCGGTCTCCTCTACACTGGGGCCTGATGCGGTCTCCTCTATACTGGAGCCTGATGCGGTCTCCTTGATACTGGGGCCTGATGCGGTCTCCTCTATACTGGGGCCTGATGTGGTCTCCTCTACATTGTTGCCTGATGCGGTCTCCTTTATATTGGGGCCTGATGCGGTGTCCTCTACATTGGGGCCTGATGCGGTCTCCTCTTTACTGGGGCCTGATGCGGTCTCCTCTACACTGGGGCCTGATGCGGTCTCCTCTTTACTGGGGCCTGATGCGGTCTCCTCTTTACTGGGCCCTGATGCGGTCTTCCCTATACTGGGGCCTGATGCGGTCTCCTCTACACATGGGCCTAATGCGGTCTCCTCTACACTGGGGCCTGATGCGGTCTCCTCTACACGGAGGCCTGATGCGGTCTCCTTTATACTGGGGACCTGATGCGGTCTCCTCTACACTGCGGCCTGATGTGGTCACCTCTACACGGGGGCCTGATGCGGTCTACTCTACACGGGGGTCTGATGCGGTCTACTCTACACGGGGGCCTGATGTGGTCTCCTCTATACTGGGGCCTGTTGCGGTCTACTCTACACGGGGGCCTGATGCGGTCTACTCTACACGGGGGCCTGATGTGGTCTCCTCTACACTGGAGCCTGATGCGGTCTCCTCTACACGGGGGCCTGATGCGGTCTCCTCTACATTGGGGCCTGATGCGGTCTACTCTACATGGGGGCCTGATGCGGTCTCCTCTACATTGGGGCCTGATGCGGTCTCCTCTATACTGGGGCCTGTTGCGGTCTCCTCTACACTGGGGCCTGATGCGGTCTCCTCTACACGGGGGCCTGATGCGGTCTCCTCTATACTGGGGCCTGTTGCGGTCTCCTCTACACGGGAGCCTGATGTGGTCTCCTCTACACTGGGGCCTGTTGCGGTCTCCTCTACACTGGGGCCTGATGCGGTCTCCTCTACACTGGGGCCTGATGTGGTCTCCTCTACACTGGGGCCTGATGCGTTCTCCTCTACACGGAGGCCTGATGTGGTCTGCTCTACACGGGGCCCTGATGCGATCTCCTCTGTACTGGGGCCTGATGTGGTCTACTCTACACTGGGGCCTGATGCGGTCACCTCTATACAGCGGCCTGATGTGGTCTCCTCTACACGGGGGCCTGATGCGGTCTCCTCAATACTGGGGCCTGATGCGGTCTCCTCTACACTGGGGCCTGATGAGATCTCCTCTACACAGGGGCCTGATGCGGTCTCCTCTACACTGGGACCTGATGCGGTCTCCTCTACACTGGGGCCTGTTGAGATCTCCTCTACACTGGGGACTGATGCGGTCTCCTCTACACTGGGGACTGATGCGGTCTCCTCTACACTGGGGCCTGTTGAGATCTCCTCTACACTGGGGCCTGATGCAGTCTCCTCTACAATGGGGCCTGATGCGGTCTCCTCTACACTTGGGCCTGATTTGGTCTCCTCTACACTGGGGCCTGATGCGGTCTCCTCTACACTGGGGCCTGATGCGGTCTCCTCTAGACTGGGGCCTGTTGCGGTCTCCTCTACACTGGGGCCTGATGCGGTCTCCTTTACACTGGGGCCTGATGCGGTCTCCACTACACTTGGGCCTGATTCGGTCTCCTCTACACTGGGGCCTGATGCGGTCTCCTCTACACTGGGGCCTGATGCGGTCACCTCTACATTAGGGCTTTATGCGGTCTCCTCTACACTGGGGCCTGATGCGGTCTCCTCTACCCGGGGGCCTGATACGGTCTCCTCTATACTGGAGCCTCATGCGGTCTCCTCTTTCCTGGGGCCTGATGCGTTCTCCCCTATACTGGGACCTGATGCGGTCTCCTCTACACTGGGACCTGATGCGGTCTCCTCTACATTGGGGCCTGATGCGGTGTCCTTTATACTGGGGCTTGATGCGGTGTCCTCTACACTGGGGCCTGATGCGGTCTCCTCTTTACTGGGGCCTGATGCGGTCTTCCCTATACTGGGGCCTGATGTGGTCTCCTCTACACTGGGGCCTGATGTGGTCTCCTCTACACTGGGGCCTGATGCAGTCTCCTCTACACTGGGGCCTGATGCAGTCTCCTCTACACTGGGGCCTGATGCGGTCTCCTCTACACTGGGGCCTGGTGCGGTCTCCTCTAGACTGGGGCCTGATGCGGTCACCTCTACATTAGGGCTTTATGCGGTCTCCTCTACACTGGGACCTGATGCGGTCTCCTCTACACTGGGGCCTGATGTGGTCTCCTCTATACCGAGGCCTGATTCGGTCTCCCCTATACTGGGGCCTGATGCGGTCTCCTCTACAGTGGGACCTGATGCGGTCTCCTCTACACTGGGGCCTGATGCGGTCTCCTCTATGCTGGGGCCTGATGCGGTCTCCTTTATATTGGGGCCTGATGCGGTGTCCTCTACATTGGGGCCTGATGCGGTCTCCTCTTTACTGGGGCCTGATGCGGACTCCTCTACACGGGGGCCTGATGCGGTCTCCTCTTTACTGGGGCCTGATGCGGTCTTCCCTATACTGGGGCCTGATGCGGTCTCCTCTATACTGGGGCCTGATGTGGTCTCCTCTTTACTGGGCCCTGATGCGGTCATCCCTATACTGGGGCCTGATGCGGTCTCCTCTACACATGGGCCTAATGCGGTCTCCTCTACACTGGGGCCTGATGCGGTCTCCTCTACACGGAGGCCTGATGCGTTCTCCTTTATACTGGGGACCTGATGCGGTCTCCTCTACACTGCGGCCAGATGTGGTCACCTCTACACGGGGGCCTGATGCGGTCTCCTCTACACGGGGGCCTGATGTGGTCTACTCTACACGGGGGCCTGATGTGGTCTCCTCTACACTGGGGACTGATGCGGTCTCCTCTACACGGGGGCCTGATGCGGTCTCCTCTACATTGGGGCCTGATGCGGTCTACTCTACATGGGGGCCTGATGCGGTCTCCTCTACATTGGGCCTGATGCGGTCTCCTCTATACTGGGGCCTGTTGCGGTCTCCTCTACACTGGGGCCTGATGCGGTCTCCTCTACACGGGGGCCTGATGCGGTCTCCTCTATACTGGGGCCTGTTGCGGTCTCCTCTACACTGGGGCCTGATGTGGTCTCCTCTACACTGGGGCCTGTTGCGGTCTCCTCTACACTGGGGCCTGATGCGGTCTCCTCTACACTGGGGCCTGATGTGGTCTCCTCTACACGGAGGCCTGATGTGGTCTACTCTACACGGCGCCCTGATGCGATCTCCTCTGCACTGGGGTCTGATGTGGTCTACTCTACACGGGGGCCTGATGCGGTCACCTCTATACAGCGGCCTGATGTGGTCTCCACTACACGGGGGCCTGATGCGGTCTCCTCTGTACTGGGGCCTGATGCGGTCTCCTCTACACTGGGGCCTGATGAGATCTCCTCTACACAGGGGCCTGATGCGGTCACCTCTACACTGGGACCTGATGCGGTCTCCTCTACACTGGGGCCTGTTGAGATCTCCTCTACACTGGGGCCTGATGCGGTCTCCTCTACACTGGGGCCTGATGCGGTCTCCTCTACACTGGGGCCTGTTGAGATCTCCTCTACACTGGGGCCTGATGCAGTCTCCTCTACACTGGGGCCTGATGCGGTCTCCTCTACACTGGGGCCTGATGCGGTCTCCTCTACACTGGGGCCTGTTGAGATCTCCTCTACACTGGGGCCTGATGCAGTCTCCTCTACACTGGGGCCTGATGCGGTCTCTTCTACACTTGGGCCTGATTTGGTCTCCTCTACACTGGGGCCTGATGCGGTCTCCTCTACACTGGGGCCTGATGCGGTCTCCTCTAGACTGGGGCCTGTTGCGGTCTCCTCTACACGGGGGCCTGATGCGGTCTCCTTTACACTGGGGCCTGATGCGGTCTCCACTACACTTGGGCCTGATTCGGTCTCCTCTACACTGGGGCCTGATGCGGTCTCCTCCACACTGGTGCCTGATGCGGTCTACTCTACATGGGGGCCTGATGCGGTCTCCTCTCCACGGGTGCCTGATGCGGTCTCCTCTACACTGGGGCCTGATGTGGTCTCCTCTACATGGGGGCCTGATGCGGTCTCCTCTATACTGGGGCCTGTTGCGGTCTCCTCTACACGGGAGCCTGATGCGGTCTCCTCTACAGTGGGGCCTGATGTGGTCTCCTCACAAACTGGTGCCTGATGCGGTCTCCTCTACACGGAGGCCTGATGTGGTCTACTCTACACGGGGCCCTGATGCGATCTCCTCTGTACTGGGGCCTGATGTGGTCTACTCTACACTTGGGCCTGATGCGGTCACCTCTATACAGCGGCCTGATGCGGTCTCCTCTACACGGGGGCCTGATGGGATCTACTCTACACTGGGGCCTGATGCGGTCTCCTGTACATTGGGGTCTAATGCGGTCTACTCTATAAGGGGGCCTGATGCGGTCTCGACTATACTTGGGCCTGATGCGGTCTCCTCTATACTAGGGCCTGATGCAGTCTCCTCTACCCTCGGGGGGCTGATGCGGTCTCCTCTACATTGGGGCCTGATGCAGTCTCCTCTACACTGGGGCCTGATGCGGTCTCCTCTACACTGGGGCCTGATGCGGTCTCCTCTAGACTGGGGCCTGTTGCGGTCTCCTCTACACTGGGGCCTGATGCGGTCTCCTTTACACTGGGGCCTGATGCGGTCTCCACTACACTTGGGCCTGATTCGGTCTCCTCTACACTGGGGCCTGATGCGGTCTCCTCTACACTGGGGCCTGATGCGGTCACCTCTACATTAGGGCTTTATGCGGTCTCCTCTACACTGGGGCCTGATGCGGTCTCCTCTACCCGGGGCCCTGATACGGTCTCCTCTATACTGGAGCCTCATGCGGTCTCCTCTTTCCTGGGGCCTGATGCGTTCTCCCCTATACTGGGACCTGATGCGGTCTCCTCTACACTGGGACCTGATGCGGTCTCCTCTACATTGGGGCCTGATGCGGTGTCCTTTATACTGGGGCCTGATGCGGTGTCCTCTACACTGGGGCCTGATGCGGTCTCCTCTTTACTGGGGCCTGATGCGGTCTTCCCTATACTGGGGCCTGATGTGGTCTCCTCTACACTGGGGCCTGATGTGGTCTCCTCTACACTGGGGCCTGATGCAGTCTCCTCTACACTGGGGCCTGATGCGGTCTCCTCTACACTGGGGCCTGGTGCGGTCTCCTCTAGACTGGGGCCTGATGCGGTCACCTCTACATTAGGGCTTTATGCGGTCTCCTCTACACTGGGACCTGATGCGGTCTCCTCTACACTGGGGCCTGATGTGGTCTCCTCTATACCGAGGCCTGATTCGGTCTCCCCTATACTGGGGCCTGATGCGGTCTCCTCTACAGTGGGACCTGATGCGGTCTCCTCTACACTGGGGCCTGATGCGGTCTCCTCTATGCTGGGGCCTGATGCGGTCTCCTTTATATTGGGGCCTGATGCGGTGTCCTCTACATTGGGGCCTGATGCGGTCTCCTCTTTACTGGGGCCTGATGCGGACTCCTCTACACGGGGGCCTGATGCGGTCTCCTCTTTACTGGGGCCTGATGCGGTCTTCCCTATACTGGGGCCTGATGCGGTCTCCTCTATACTGGGGCCTGATGTGGTCTCCTCTTTACTGGGCCCTGATGCGGTCATCCCTATACTGGGGCCTGATGCGGTCTCCTCTACACATGGGCCTAATGCGGTCTCCTCTACACTGGGGCCTGATGCGGTCTCCTCTACACGGAGGCCTGATGCGTTCTCCTTTATACTGGGGACCTGATGCGGTCTCCTCTACACTGCGGCCAGATGTGGTCACCTCTACACGGGGGCCTGATGCGGTCTCCTCTACACGGGGGCCTGATGTGGTCTACTCTACACGGGGGCCTGATGTGGTCTCCTCTACACTGGGGACTGATGCGGTCTCCTCTACACGGGGGCCTGATGCGGTCTCCTCTACATTGGGGCCTGATGCGGTCTACTCTACATGGGGGCCTGATGCGGTCTCCTCTACATTGGGCCTGATGCGGTCTCCTCTATACTGGGGCCTGTTGCGGTCTCCTCTACACTGGGGCCTGATGCGGTCTCCTCTACACGGGGGCCTGATGCGGTCTCCTCTATACTGGGGCCTGTTGCGGTCTCCTCTACACTGGGGCCTGATGTGGTCTCCTCTACACTGGGGCCTGTTGCGGTCTCCTCTACACTGGGGCCTGATGCGGTCTCCTCTACACTGGGGCCTGATGTGGTCTCCTCTACACGGAGGCCTGATGTGGTCTACTCTACACGGCGCCCTGATGCGATCTCCTCTGCACTGGGGTCTGATGTGGTCTACTCTACACGGGGGCCTGATGCGGTCACCTCTATACAGCGGCCTGATGTGGTCTCCACTACACGGGGGCCTGATGCGGTCTCCTCTGTACTGGGGCCTGATGCGGTCTCCTCTACACTGGGGCCTGATGAGATCTCCTCTACACAGGGGCCTGATGCGGTCACCTCTACACTGGGACCTGATGCGGTCTCCTCTACACTGGGGCCTGTTGAGATCTCCTCTACACTGGGGCCTGATGCGGTCTCCTCTACACTGGGGCCTGATGCGGTCTCCTCTACACTGGGGCCTGTTGAGATCTCCTCTACACTGGGGCCTGATGCAGTCTCCTCTACACTGGGGCCTGATGCGGTCTCCTCTACACTGGGGCCTGATGCGGTCTCCTCTACACTGGGGCCTGTTGAGATCTCCTCTACACTGGGGCCTGATGCAGTCTCCTCTACACTGGGGCCTGATGCGGTCTCTTCTACACTTGGGCCTGATTTGGTCTCCTCTACACTGGGGCCTGATGCGGTCTCCTCTACACTGGGGCCTGATGCGGTCTCCTCTAGACTGGGGCCTGTTGCGGTCTCCTCTACACGGGGGCCTGATGCGGTCTCCTTTACACTGGGGCCTGATGCGGTCTCCACTACACTTGGGCCTGATTCGGTCTCCTCTACACTGGGGCCTGATGCGGTCTCCTCCACACTGGTGCCTGATGCGGTCTACTCTACATGGGGGCCTGATGCGGTCTCCTCTCCACGGGTGCCTGATGCGGTCTCCTCTACACTGGGGCCTGATGTGGTCTCCTCTACATGGGGGCCTGATGCGGTCTCCTCTATACTGGGGCCTGTTGCGGTCTCCTCTACACGGGAGCCTGATGCGGTCTCCTCTACAGTGGGGCCTGATGTGGTCTCCTCACAAACTGGTGCCTGATGCGGTCTCCTCTACACGGAGGCCTGATGTGGTCTACTCTACACGGGGCCCTGATGCGATCTCCTCTGTACTGGGGCCTGATGTGGTCTACTCTACACTTGGGCCTGATGCGGTCACCTCTATACAGCGGCCTGATGCGGTCTCCTCTACACGGGGGCCTGATGGGATCTACTCTACACTGGGGCCTGATGCGGTCTCCTGTACATTGGGGTCTAATGCGGTCTACTCTATAAGGGGGCCTGATGCGGTCTCGACTATACTTGGGCCTGATGCGGTCTCCTCTATACTAGGGCCTGATGCAGTCTCCTCTACCCTCGGGGGGCTGATGCGGTCTCCTCTACATTGGGGCCTGATGCAGTCTCCTCTACACTGGGGCCTGATGCGGTCTCCTCTACACTGGGGCCTGATGCGGTCTCCTCTACACTGGAGCCTGATGCGGTCTCCTCTACACTGGGGCCTGATGCAGTCTCCTCTACACTGGGGCCTGATGCGGTCTCCCCTATACAGGGGCCTGATGCAGTCTCCTCTCCACTCGGGCTTGATGGGGTCTCCTCTACACAGGGGCCTGATGCGGTCTCCTCTACACTGGGGCCTGATGTGGTCTCCTCTACACTGGGGCCTGATGCGGTCTCCTCTAACGGAGGCCTCATGCGGTCTCCTCTACACTGGGGCCTGATGCGGTCACCTCTATACCGGGGCCTGATTCGGTCTCCTCTACACGGGGGCCTGATGCGGTCTAGTCTACACGGGGGCCTGATGTGGTCTCCTGTATACTGGGGCGTGATGCGGTCTCCTCCACACTGGGGCCTGATGCGGTCTCCTCTACACGGGGGCCTGATGCGGCCTCCTCTACACTGGGGCCTGATGTGGTCTCCTCTTCATGGGGGCCTGATGCGGTCTCCTCTATACTGGGGCCTGTTGCGGTCTCCTCTACACGGGAGCCTGATGCAGTCTCCTCTACAGTGGGGCCTGATGTGGTCTCCTCTACACTGGGGCCTGATGCGGTCTCCTCTACACGGAGGCCTGATGTGGTCTACTCTACACGGGGCCCTGATGCGATCTCCTCTGTACTGGGGCCTGATGTGGTCTACTCTACACTGGGGCCTGATGCGGTCACCTCTATACAGCGGCCTGATGCGGTCTACTCGACACGGGGGCCTGATGGGGTCTACTCTACACTGGGGCCTGATGCGGTCTCCTCTACACGGGGGCCTGATGGGGTCTACTCTACACTGGGGCCTGATGCGGTCTCCTGTACATTGGGGTCTAACGCGGTCTACTCTACATGGGGGCCTGATGCGGTCTCCACTATACTGGGGCCTGATGCGGTCTCCTCTATACTGGGGCCTGATGCAGTCTCCTCTACACTCGGGGGGCTGATGCGGTCTCCTCTACACTGGGGCCTGATGCGGTCTCCTCTACACTGGGGCCTGATGTGGTCTCCTCTACACGGAGGCTTGATGTGGTCTACTCTACACGGCGCCCTGATGCGATCTCCTCTGCACTGGGGTCTGATGTGGTCTACTCTACACGGGGGCCTGATGCGGTCACCTCTATACAGCGGCCTGATGTGGTCTCCTCTACACAGGGGCCTGATGCGGTCTCCTCTATACTGGGGCCTGATGCGGTCTCCTCTACACTGGGGCCTGATGCGGTCTCCTCTACACAGGGGCTTGATGCGGTCTCCTCTACACTGGGACCTGATGCGGTCTCCTCTACACTGGGGCCTGTTGAGATCTCCTCTACACTGGGACCTGATGCGGTCTCCTCTACACTGGGGCCTGATGCGGTCTCCTCTACACTGGGGCCTGTCGAGATCTCCTCTACACTGGGGCCTGATGCAGTCTCCTCTACATTGGGGCCTGATGCGGTCTCCTCTACACTGGGGCCTGTTGAGATCTCCTCTACACTGGGACCTGATGCAGTCTCCTCTACACTGGGGCCTGATGCGGTCTCCTCTACACTTGGGCCTGATTCGGTCTCCTCTAGACTGGGGCCTGTTGCGGTCTCCTCTACACGGGGGCCTGATGCGGTCTCCTCTACACTGGGGCCTGATGCGGTCTCCACTACACTTGGGCCTGATTCGGTCTCCTCTACACTGGGGCCTGATGCGGTCTCCTCTACACTGGGGCCTGATGCGGTCTCCTCTAGACTGGTGCCTGTTGCGGTCTCCTCTACACTGGGGCCTGATGCGGTCTCCTCTACACTGGGGCCTGATGCGGTCACCTCTACATTAGGGCTTTATGCGGTCTCCTCTACACTGGGGCCTGATGCGGTGTCCACTACACGGGTGCCTGATGCGGTCTCCTCTATACTGGAGCCTCATGCGGTCTCCTCTACACTGGGGCCTGATGCGTTCTCCCCTATACTGGGACCTGATGCGGTCTCCTCTACACTGGGACCTGATGCGGTCTCCTCTACATTGGGGCCTGATGCGGTGTCCTTTATACTGGGGCCTGATGCAGTGTCCTCTACACTGGGGCCTGATGCGGTCTCCTCTTCACTGGGGCCTGATGCGGTCTTCCCTATACTGGGGCCTGATGTGGTCTCCTCTACACTGGGGCCTGATGCGGTCTCCTCTACACTGGGGCCTGATGCAGTCTCCTCTACACTGGGGCCTGATGCGGTCTCCTCTACACTGGGGCCTGATGCGGTCTCCTCTAGACTGGGGCCTGATGCGGTCACCTCTACATTAGGGCTTTATGCGGTCTCCTCTACATTGGGACCTGATGCGGTCTCCTCTCCACTGGGGCCTGATGTGGTCTCCTCTATACCGAGTCCTGATGCGGTCTCCCTTATACTGGGGCCTGATGCGGTCTCCTCTACACTGGGACCTGATGCGGTCTCCTCTACACTGGGGCCTGATGCGGTCTCCTTTATATTGGGGCCTGATGCGGTCTCCTCTATACTGGGGCCTGATGTGGTCTCCTCTACATTGTTGCCTGATGCGGTCTCCTTTATATTGGGGCCTGATGCGGTGTCCTCTACATTGGGGCCTGATGCGGTCTCCTCTTTACTGGGGCTTGATGTGGTCTCCTCGACACGGGGGCCTGATGCGGTCTCCTCTTTACTGGGGCCTGATGCGGTCTTCGCTATACTGGGGCCTGATGCGGTCTCCTCTATACTGGGGCCTGATGCGGTCTCCTCTTCACTGGGGCCTGATGCGGTCTTCCCTATACTGGGGCCTGATGTGGTCTCCTCTACACTGGGGCCTGTTGCGGTCTCCTCTACACTGGGGCCTGATGCGGTCTCCTCTACACTGGGGCCTGATGTGGTCTCCTCTACACTGGGGCCTGATGCGTTCTCCTCTACACGGAGGCCTGATGTGGTCTGCTCTACACGGGGCCCTGATGCGATCTCCTCTGTACTGGGGCCTGATGTGGTCTACTCTACACTGGGGCCTGATGCGGTCACCTCTATACAGCGGCCTGATGTGGTCTCCTCTACACGGGGGCCTGATGCGGTCTCCTCAATACTGGGGCCTGATGCGGTCTCCTCTACACTGGGGCCTGATGAGATCTCCTCTACACAGGGGCCTGATGCGGTCTCCTCTACACTGGGACCTGATGCGGTCTCCTCTACACTGGGGCCTGTTGAGATCTCCTCTACACTGGGGACTGATGCGGTCTCCTCTACACTGGGGCCTGATGCGGTCTCCTCTACACTGGGGCCTGTTGAGATCTCCTCTACACTGGGGCCTGATGCAGTCTCCTCTACAATGTGGCCTGATGCGGTCTCCTCTACACTTGGGCCTGATTTGGTCTCCTCTACACTGGGGCCTGATGCGGTCTCCTCTACACTGGGGCCTGATGCGGTCTCCTCTAGACTGGGGCCTGTTGCGGTCTCCTCTACACTGGGGCCTGATGCGGTCTCCTTTACACTGGGGCCTGATGCGGTCTCCACTACACTTGGGCCTGATTCGGTCTCCTCTACACTGGGGCCTGATGCGGTCTCCTCTACACTGGGGCCTGATGCGGTCACCTCTACATTAGGGCTTTATGCGGTCTCCTCTACACTGGGGCCTGATGCGGTCTCCTCTACCCGGGGGCCTGATACGGTCTCCTCTATACTGGAGCCTCATGCGGTCTCCTCTTTCCTGGGGCCTGATGCGTTCTCCCCTATACTGGGACCTGATGCGGTCTCCTCTACACTGGGACCTGATGCGGTCTCCTCTACATTGGGGCCTGATGCGGTGTCCTTTATACTGGGGCCTGATGCGGTGTCCTCTACACTGGGGCCTGATGCGGTCTCCTCTTTACTGGGGCCTGATGCGGTCTTCCCTATACTGGGGCCTGATGTGGTCTCCTCTACACTGGGGCCTGATGTGGTCTCCTCTACACTGGGGCCTGATGCAGTCTCCTCTACACTGGGGCCTGATGCGGTCTCCTCTACACTGGGGCCTGATGCGGTCTCCTCTACACTGGGGCCTGATGTGGTCTCCTCTACACTGGGGCCTGATGCGGTCTCCTCTACACTGGGGCCTGATGCAGTCTCCTCTACACTGGGGCCTGATGCGGTCTCCTCTACACTGGGGCCTGGTGCGGTCTCCTCTAGACTGGGGCCTGATGCGGTCACCTCTACATTAGGGCTTTATGCGGTCTCCTCTACACTGGGACCTGATGCGGTCTCCTCTACACTGGGGCCTGATGTGGTCTCCTCTATACCGAGGCCTGATTCGGTCTCCCCTATACTGGGGCCTGATGCGGTCTCCTCTACAGTGGGACCTGATGCGGTCTCCTCTACACTGGGGCCTGATGCGGTCTCCTCTATGCTGGGGCCTGATGCGGTCTCCTTTATATTGGGGCCTGATGCGGTGTCCTCTACATTGGGGCCTGATGCGGTCTCCTCTTTACTGGGGCCTGATGCGGACTCCTCTACACGGGGGCCTGATGCGGTCTCCTCTTTACTGGGGCCTGATGCGGTCTTCCCTATACTGGGGCCTGATGCGGTCTCCTCTATACTGGGGCCTGATGTGGTCTCCTCTTTACTGGGCCCTGATGCGGTCATCCCTATACTGGGGCCTGATGCGGTCTCCTCTACACATGGGCCTAATGCGGTCTCCTCTACACTGGGGCCTGATGCGGTCTCCTCTACACGGAGGCCTGATGCGTTCTCCTTTATACTGGGGACCTGATGCGGTCTCCTCTACACTGCGGCCAGATGTGGTCACCTCTACACGGGGGCCTGATGCGGTCTCCTCTACACGGGGGCCTGATGTGGTCTACTCTACACGGGGGCCTGATGTGGTCTCCTCTACACTGGGGACTGATGCGGTCTCCTCTACACGGGGGCCTGATGCGGTCTCCTCTACATTGGGGCCTGATGCGGTCTACTCTACATGGGGGCCTGATGCGGTCTCCTCTACATTGGGCCTGATGCGGTCTCCTCTATACTGGGGCCTGTTGCGGTCTCCTCTACACTGGGGCCTGATGCGGTCTCCTCTACACGGGGGCCTGATGCGGTCTCCTCTATACTGGGGCCTGTTGCGGTCTCCTCTACACTGGGGCCTGATGTGGTCTCCTCTACACTGGGGCCTGTTGCGGTCTCCTCTACACTGGGGCCTGATGCGGTCTCCTCTACACTGGGGCCTGATGTGGTCTCCTCTACACGGAGGCCTGATGTGGTCTACTCTACACGGCGCCCTGATGCGATCTCCTCTGCACTGGGGTCTGATGTGGTCTACTCTACACGGGGGCCTGATGCGGTCACCTCTATACAGCGGCCTGATGTGGTCTCC
Organism: Chiloscyllium plagiosum; assembly: GCF_037043375.1. Classification (NCBI taxonomy): domain Eukaryota; kingdom Metazoa; phylum Chordata; class Chondrichthyes; order Orectolobiformes; family Hemiscylliidae; genus Chiloscyllium; species Chiloscyllium plagiosum. The sequence continues at coordinate 617,230 of NW_028270172.1, read as the reverse complement.
ACTACACGGGGGCCTGATGCGGTCTCCTCTGTACTGGGGCCTGATGCGGTCTCCTCTACACTGGGGCCTGATGAGATCTCCTCTACACAGGGGCCTGATGCGGTCACCTCTACACTGGGACCTGATGCGGTCTCCTCTACACTGGGGCCTGTTGAGATCTCCTCTACACTGGGGCCTGATGCGGTCTCCTCTACACTGGGGCCTGATGCGGTCTCCTCTACACTGGGGCCTGTTGAGATCTCCTCTACACTGGGGCCTGATGCAGTCTCCTCTACACTGGGGCCTGATGCGGTCTCCTCTACACTGGGGCCTGATGCGGTCTCCTCTACACTGGGGCCTGTTGAGATCTCCTCTACACTGGGGCCTGATGCGGTCTCCTCTACACTGGGGCCTGATGCGGTCTCCTCTACACTGGGGCCTGTTGAGATCTCCTCTACACTGGGGCCTGATGCAGTCTCCTCTACACGGGGGCCTGATGCGGTCTAGTCTACACGGGGGCCTGATGTGGTCTCCTGTATACTGGGGCGTGATGCGGTCTCCTCCACACTGGGGCCTGATGCGGTCTCCTCTACACGGGGGCCTGATGCGGCCTCCTCTACACTGGGGCCTGATGTGGTCTCCTCTTCATGGGGGCCTGATGCGGTCTCCTCTATACTGGGGCCTGTTGCGGTCTCCTCTACACGGGAGCCTGATGCAGTCTCCTCTACAGTGGGGCCTGATGTGGTCTCCTCTACACTGGGGCCTGATGCGGTCTCCTCTACACGGAGGCCTGATGTGGTCTACTCTACACGGGGCCCTGATGCGATCTCCTCTGTACTGGGGCCTGATGTGGTCTACTCTACACTGGGGCCTGATGCGGTCACCTCTATACAGCGGCCTGATGCGGTCTACTCGACACGGGGGCCTGATGGGGTCTACTCTACACTGGGGCCTGATGCGGTCTCCTCTACACGGGGGCCTGATGGGGTCTACTCTACACTGGGGCCTGATGCGGTCTCCTGTACATTGGGGTCTAACGCGGTCTACTCTACATGGGGGCCTGATGCGGTCTCCACTATACTGGGGCCTGATGCGGTCTCCTCTATACTGGGGCCTGATGCAGTCTCCTCTACACTCGGGGGGCTGATGCGGTCTCCTCTACACTGGGGCCTGATGCGGTCTCCTCTACACTGGGGCCTGATGTGGTCTCCTCTACACGGAGGCCTGATGTGGTCTACTCTACACGGCGCCCTGATGCGATCTCCTCTGCACTGGGGTCTGATGTGGTCTACTCTACACGGGGGCCTGATGCGGTCACCTCTATACAGCGGCCTGATGTGGTCTCCTCTACACAGGGGCCTGATGCGGTCTCCTCTATACTGGGGCCTGATGCGGTCTCCTCTACACTGGGGCCTGATGCGGTCTCCTCTACACAGGGGCTTGATGCGGTCTCCTCTACACTGGGACCTGATGCGGTCTCCTCTACACTGGGGCCTGTTGAGATCTCCTCTACACTGGGACCTGATGCGGTCTCCTCTCCACTGGGGCCTGATGTGGTCTCCTCTATACCGAGTCCTGATGCGGTCTCCCTTATACTGGGGCCTGATGCGGTCTCCTCTACACTGGGACCTGATGCGGTCTCCTCTACACTGGGGCCTGATGCGGTCTCCTTTATATTGGGGCCTGATGCGGTCTCCTCTATACTGGGGCCTGATGTGGTCTCCTCTACATTGTTGCCTAATGCGGTCTCCTTTATATTGGGGCCTGATGCGGTGTCCTCTACATTGGGGCCTGATGCGGTCTCCTCTTTACTGGGGCTTGATGCGGTCTCCTCGACACGGGGGCCTGATGCGGTCTCCTCTTTACTGGGGCCTGATGCGGTCTTCCCTATACTGGGGCCTGATGCGGTCTCCTCTATACTGGGGCCTGATGCGGTCTCCTCTACACATGGGCCTAATGCGGTCTCCTCTACACTGGGGCCTGATGCGGTCTCCTCTACACGGAGGCCTGATGCGGTCTCCTTTATACTGGGGACCTGATGCGGTCTCCTCTACACTGCGGCCTGATGTGGTCATCTATACACGGGGCCCTGATGCGGTCTCCTCTACACGGGGGCCTGATGCGGTCTACTCTACACGGGGGCCTGATGTGGTCTCCTCTATACTGGGGCCTGTTGCGGTCTACTCTACACGGGGGCCTGATGCGGTCTACTCTACACGGGGGCCTGATGTGGTCTCCTCTACACTGGGGCCTGATGCGGTCTCCTCTACACGGGGGCCTGATGCGGTCTCCTCTACATTGGGGCCTGATGCGGTCTACTCTATACTGGGGCCTGTTGCGGTCTCCTCTACACTGGGGCCTGATGCGGTCTCCTCTACACGGGGGCCTGATGCGGTCTCCTCTATACTGGGGCCTGTTGCGGTCTCCTCTACACGGGAGCCTGATGTGGTCTCCTCTACACTGGGGCCTGTTGCGGTCTCCTCTACACGGAGGCCTGATGTGGTCTGCTCTACACGGGGCCCTGATGCGATCTCCTCTGTACTGGGGCCTGATGTGGTCTACTCTACACTGGGGCCTGATGCGGTCACCTCTATACAGCGGCCTGATGTGGTCTCCTCTACACGGGGGCCTGATGCGGTCTCCTCAATACTGGGGCCTGATGCGGTCTCCTCTACACTGGGGCCTGATGAGATCTCCTCTACACAGGGGCCTGATGCGGTCTCCTCTACACTGGGACCTGATGCGGTCTCCTCTACACTGGGGCCTGTTGAGATCTCCTCTACACTGGGGACTGATGCGGTCTCCTCTACACTGGGGCCTGATGCGGTCTCCTCTACACTGGGGCCTGTTGAGATCTCCTCTACACTGGGGCCTGATGCAGTCTCCTCTACACTGGGGCCTGATGCGGTCTCCTCTACACTGGGGCCTGTTGAGATCTCCTCTACACTGGGGCCTGATGCAGTCTCCTCTACAATGGGGCCTGATGCGGTCTCTTCTACACTTGGGCCTGATTTGGTCTCCTCTACACTGGGGCCTGATGCGGTCTCCTCTACACTGGGGCCTGATGCGGTCTCCTCTAGACTGGGGCCTGTTGCGGTCTCCTCTACACGGGGGCCTGATGCGGTCTCCTTTACACTGGGGCCTGATGCGGTCTCCACTACACTTGGGCCTGATTCGGTCTCCTCTACACTGGGGCCTGATGCGGTCTCCTCTACACTGGGGCCTGATGCGGTCACCTCTACATTAGGGCTTTATGCGGTCTCCTCTACACTGGGGCCTGATGCGGTCTCCTCTACACTGGGGCCTGATGCGGTCTCCTCTACCCGGGGGCCTGATACGGTCTCCTCTATACTGGAGCCTCATGCGGTCTCCTCTATACTGGGGCCTGATGCGTTCTCCCCTATACTGGGACCTGATGCATTCTCCTCTACACTGGGACCTGATGCTGTCTCCTCTACATTGAGGCCTGATGCGGTGTCCTTTATACTGGGGCCTGATGCGGTGTCCTCTACACTGGGGCCTGATGCGGTCTCCTCTTTACTGGGGCCTGATGCGGTCTTCCCTATACTGGGGCCTGATGTGGTCTCCTCTACACTGGGGCCTGATGCGGTCTCCTCTACACTGGGGCCTGATGCAGTCTCCTCTACACTGCGGCCTGATGCGGTCTCCTCTACACTGGGGCCTGGTGCGGTCTCCTCTAGACTGGGGCCTGATGCGGTCACGTCTACATTAGGGCTTTATGCGGTCTCCTCTACACTGGGACCTGATGCGGTCTCCTCTACACTGGGGCCTGATGTGGTCTCCTCTATACCGAGGCCTGATGCGGTCTCCCCTATACTGGGGCCTGATGCGGTCTCCTCTACACTGGGACCTGATGCGGTCTCCTCTACACTGGGGCCTGATGCGGTCTCCTTGATACTGGGGCCTGATGCGGTCTCCTCTATACTGGGGCCTGATGTGGTCTCCTCTACATTGGGGCCTGATGCGGTCTCCTCTTTACTGGGGCCTGATGCGGTCTTCCCTATACTGGGGCCTGATGCGGTCTCCTCTATACTGGGGCCTGATGTGGTCTCCTCTTTGCTGGGCCCTGATGCGGTCATCCCTATACTGGGGCCTGACGCGGTCTCCTCTACACATGGGCCTAATGCGGTCTCCTCTACACTGGGGCCTGATGGGGTCTCCTCTATACGGAGGCCTGATGCGTTCTCCTTTATACTGGGGACCTGATGCGCTCTCCTCTACACTGCGGCCAGATGTGGTCACCTCTACACGGGGGCCTGATGCGGTCTCCTCTACACGGGGGCCTGCTGCGGTCTACTCTACACGGGGGCCTGATGTGGTCTCCTCTACACTGGGGACTGATGCGGTCTCCTCTACACGGGGGCCTGATGCGGTCTCCTCTACATTGGGGCCTGATGCGGTCTACTCTACATGGGGGCCTGATGCGGTCTCCTCTACATTGGGCCTGATGCGGTCTCCTCTATACTGGGGCCTGTTGCGGTCTCCTCTACACTGGGGCCTGATGCGGTCTCCTCTACACGGGGGCCTGATGCGGTCTCCTCTATACTGGGGCCTGTTGCGGTCTCCTCTACACGGGAGCCTGATGTGGTCTCCTCTACACTGGGGCCTGTTGCGGTCTCCTCTACACTGGGGCCTGAATCGGTCTCCTCTACACTGGGGCCTGATGTGGTCTCCTCTACACGGAGGCCTGATGTGGTCTACTCTACACGGCGCCCTGATGCGATCTCCTCTGCACTGGGGTCTGATGTGGTCTACTCTACACAGGGGCCTGATGCGGTCACCTCTATACAGCGGCCTGATGTGGTCTCCACTACACGGGGGCCTGATGCGGTCTCCTCAGTACTGGGGCCTGATGCGGTCTCCTCTACACTGGGGCCTGATGAGATCTCCTCTACACAGGGATCTGATGCGGTCTCCTCTACACTGGGACCTGATGCGGTCTCCTCTACACTGGGGCCTGTTGAGATCTCCTCTACACTGGGGCCTGATGCGGTCTCCTCTACACTGGGGCCTGATGCGGTCTCCTCTACACTGGGGCCTGTTGAGATCTCCTCTAAACTGGGGCCTGATGCAGTCTCCTCTACACTGGGGCCTGATGCGGTCTCCTCTACACTGGGGCCTGATGCGGTCTCCTCTACACTGGGGCCTGTTGAGATCTCCTCTACACTGGGGCCTGATGCAGTCTCCTCTACACTGGGGCCTGACTCGGTCTCTTCTACACTTGGGCCTGATTTGGTCTCCTCTACACTGGGGCCTGATGCGGTCTCCTCTACACTGGGGCCTGATGCGGTCTCCCCTATTCAGGGGCCTGATGCAGTCTCCTCTCCACTCGGGCTTGATGGGGTCTCCTCTACACAGGGGCCTGATGCGGTCTCCTCTACACTGGGGCCTGATGTGGTCTCCTCTACACTGGGGCCTGATGCGGTCTCCTCTAACGGAGGCCTCATGCGGTCTCCTCTACACTGGGGCCTGATGCGGTCACCTCTATACAGGGGCCTGATTCGGTCTCCTCTACACGGGGGCCTGATGCGGTCTAGTCTACACGGGGGCCTGATGTGGTCTCCTGTATACTGGGGCCTGATGCGGTCTCCTCCACACTGGGGCCTGATGCGGTCTACTCTACATGGGGGCCTGATGCGGTCTCCTCTACACGGGGGCCTGATGCGGTCTCCTCTACACTGGGGCCTGATGTGGTCTCCTCTTCATGGGGGCCTGATGCGGTCTCCTCTATACTGGGGCCTGTTGCTGTCTCCTCTACACGGGAGCCTGATGCGGTCTCCTCTACAGTGGGGCCTGATGTGGTCTCCTCTACACTGGGGCCTGATGCGGTCTCCTCTACACGGAGGCCTGATGTGGTCTACTCTACACGGGGCCCTGATGCGATCTCCTCTGTACTGGGGCCTGATGTGGTCTACTCTACACTGGGGCCTGATGCGGTCACCTCTATACAGCGGCCTGATGCGGTCTACTCGACACGGGCGCCTGATGGGGTCTACTCTACACTGGGGCCTGATGCGGTCTCCTCTACACGGGGGCCTGATGGGGTCTACTCTACACTGGGGCCTGATGCGGTCTCCTGTACATTGGGGTCTAATGCGGTCTACTCTACATGGGGGCCTGATGCGGTCTCCACTATACTGGGGCCTGATGCGGTCTCCTCTATACTGGGGCCTGATGCAGTCTCCTCTACACTCGGGGGGCTGATGCGGTCTCCTCTACACTGGGGCCTGATGCGGTCTCCTCTACACTGGGGCCTGATGTGGTCTCCTCTACACGGAGGCCTGATGTGGTCTACTCTACACGGTGCCCTGATGCGATCTCCTCTGCACTGGGGTCTGATGTGGTCTACTCTACACGGGGGCCTGATGCGGTCACCTCTATACAGCGGCCTGATGTGGTCTCCACTACACAGGGGCCTGATGCGGTCTCCTCTATACTGGGGCCTGATGCGGTCTCCTCTACACTGGGGCCTGATGCGGTCTCCTCTACACAGGGGCTTGATGCGGTCTCCTCTACACTGGGACCTGATGCGGTCTCCTCTACACTGGGGCCTGTTGAGATCTCCTCTACACTGGGACCTGATGCGGTCTCCTCTACACTGGGGCCTGATGCGGTCTCCTCTACACTGGGGCCTGTTGAGATCTCCTCTACACTGGGGCCTGATGCAGTCTCCTCTACATTGGGGCCTGATGCGGTCTCCTCTACACTGGGGCCTGTTGAGATCTCCTCTACACTGGGACCTGATGCAGTCTCCTCTACACTGGGGCCTGATGCGGTCTCCTCTACACTTGGGCCTGATTCGGTCTCCTCTAGACTGGGGCCTGTTGCGGTCTCCTCTACACGGGGGCCTGATGCGGTCTCCTCTACACTGGGGCCTGATGCGGTCTCCACTACACTTGGGCCTGATTCGGTCTCCTCTACACTGGGGCCTGATGCGGTCTCCTCGACACTGGGGCCTGATGCGGTCTCCTCTACACTGGGGCTTGATGTGGTCTCCTCTACACTGGGGCCTGATGCGGTCTCCTCTAACGGAGGCCTCATGCGGTCTCCTCTACACTGGGGCCTGATGCGGTCACCTCTATACAGGGGCCTGATTCGGTCTCCTCTACACGGGGGCCTGATGCGGTCTAGTCTACACGGGGGCCTGATGTGGTCTCCTGTATACTGGGGCCTGATGCGGTCTCCTCCACACTGGGGCCTGATGCGGTCTACTCTACATGGGGGCCTGATGCGGTCTCCTCTACACGGGGGCCTGATGCGGTCTCCTCTACACTGGGGCCTGATGTGGTCTCCTCTTCATGGGGGCCTGATGCGGTCTCCTCTATACTGGGGCCTGTTGCGGTCTCCTCTACACGGGAGCCTGTTGCGGTCTCCTCTACAGTGGGGCCTGATGTGGTCTCCTCTACACTGGGGCCTGATGCGGTCTCCTCTACACGGAGGCCTGATGTGGTCTACTCTACACGGGGCCCTGATGCGATCTCCTCTGTACTGGGGCCTGATGTGGTCTACTCTACACTGGGGCCTGATGCGGTCACCTCTATACAGCGGCCTGATGCGGTCTACTCGACACGGGGGCCTGATGGGGTCTACTCTACACTGGGGCCTGATGCGGTCTCCTCTACACGGGGGCCTGATGGGGTCTACTCTACACTGGGGCCTGATGCGGTCTCCTGTACATTGGGGTCTAATGCGGTCTACTCTACATGGGGGCCTGATGCGGTCTCCACTATACTGGGGCCTGATGCGGTCTCCTCTATACTGGGGCCTGATGCAGTCTCCTCTACACTCGGGGGGCTGATGCGGTCTCCTCTACACTGGGGCCTGATGCGGTCTCCTCTACACTGGGGCCTGATGTGGTCTCCTCTACACGGAGGCCTGATGTGGTCTACTCTACACGGCGCCCTGATGCGATCTCCTCTGCACTGGGGTCTGATGTGGTCTACTCTACACGGGGGCCTGATGCGGTCACCTCTATACAGCGGCCTGATGTGGTCTCCACTACACAGGGGCCTGATGCGGTCTCCTCTATACTGGGGCCTGATGCGGTCTCCTCTACACTGGGGCCTGATGCGGTCTCCTCTACACAGGGGCTTGATGCGGTCTCCTCTACACTGGGACCTGATGCGGTCTCCTCTACACTGGGGCCTGTTGAGATCTCCTCTACACTGGGACCTGATGCGGTCTCCTCTACACTGGGGCCTGATGCGGTCTCCTCTACACTGGGGCCTGTTGAGATCTCCTCTACACTGGGGCCTGATGCAGTCTCCTCTACATTGGGGCCTGATGCGGTCTCCTCTACACTGGGGCCTGTTGAGATCTCCTCTACACTGGGACCTGATGCAGTCTCCTCTACACTGGGGCCTGATGCGGTCTCCTCTACACTTGGGCCTGATTCGGTCTCCTCTAGACTGGGGCCTGTTGCGGTCTCCTCTACACGGGGGCCTGATGCGGTCTCCTCTACACTGGGGCCTGATGCGGTCTCCACTACACTTGGGCCTGATTCGGTCTCCTCTACACTGGGGCCTGATGCGGTCTCCTCGACACTGGGGCCTGATGCGGTCTCCTCTAGACTGGTGCCTGTTGCGGTCTCCTCTACACTGGGGCCTGATGCGGTCTCCTCTACACTGGGGCCTGATGCGGTCACCTCTACATTAGGGCTTTATGCGGTCTCCTCTACACTGGGGCCTGATGCGGTCTCCTCTACACTGGGGCCTGATGCGGTGTCCACTACACGGGGGCCTGATGCGGTCTCCTCTATACTGGAGCCTCATGCGGTCTCCTCTATACTGGGGCCTGATGCGTTCTCCCCTATACTTGGACCTGATGCGGTCTCCTCTACACTGGGACCTGATGCGGTCTCCTCTACATTGGGGCCTGATGCGGTGTCCTTTATACTGGGGCCTGATGCAGTGTCCTCTTTACTGGGGCCTGATGCGGTCTTCCCTATACTGGGACCTGATGCGGTCTCCTCTACACTGGGACCTGATGCGGTCTCCTCTACATTGGGGCCTGATGCGGTGTCCTTTATACTGGGGCCTGATGCGGTCTCCTCTTTACTGGGGCCTGATGCGGTCTTCCCTATACTGGGGCCTGATGTGGTCTCCTCTACACTGGGGCCTGATGCGGTCTCCTCTACACTGGGGCCTGATGCAGTCTCCTCTACACTGGGGCCTGATGCGGTCTCCTCTAGACTGGGGCCTGATGCGGTCACCTCTACATTAGGGCTTTATGCGGTCTCCTCGACATTGGGACCTGATGCGGTCTTCTCTACACTGGGGCCTGATGTGGTCTCCTCTATACCGAGGCCTGATGCGGTCTCCCTTATACTGGGACCTGATGCGGTCTCCTCTACACTGGGGCCTGATGCGGTCTCCTCTATACTGGGGCCTGATGCGGTCTCCTTGATACTGGGGCCTGATGCGGTCTCCTCTATACTGGGGCCTGATGTGGTCTCCTCTACATTGTTGCCTGATGCGGTCTCCTTTATATTGGGGCCTGATGCGGTGTCCTCTACATTGGGGCCTGATGCGGTCTCCTCTTTACTGGGGCCTGATGCGGTCTCCTCGACACGGGGGCCTGATGCGGTCTCCTCTTTACTGGGGCCTGATGCGGTCTTCCCTATACTGGGGCCTGATGCGGTCTCCTCTATACTGGGGCCTGATGCGGTCTCCTCTTTACTGGGCCCTGATGCGGTCATCCCTATACTGGGGCCTGATGCGGTCTCCTCTACACATGGGCCTAATGCGGTCTCCTCTACACTGGGGCCTGATGCGGTCTCCTCTACACGGAGGCCTGATGCGGTCTCCTTTATACTGGGGACCTGATGCGGTCTCCTCTACACTGCGGCCTGATGTGGACACCTCTACACGGGGGCCTGATGCGGTCTCCTCTACACGGGGGCCTGATGCGGTCTACTCTACACGGGGGCCTGATGTGGTCTCCTCTATACTGGGGCCTGTTGCGGTCTACTCTACACGGGGGCCTGATGCGGTCTACTCTACACGGGGGCCTGATGTGGTCTCCTCTACACTGGGGCCTGATGCGGTCTCCTCTACACGGGGGCCTGATGCGGTCTCCTCTACATTGGGGCCTGATGCGGTCTACTCTACATGGGGGCCTGATGCGGTCTCCTCTACATTGGGGCCTGATGCGGTCTCCTCTATACTGGGGCCTGTTGCGGTCTCCTCTACACTGGGGCCTGATGCGGTCTCCTCTACACGGGGGCCTGATGCGGTCTCCTCTATACTGGGGCCTGTTGCGGTCTCCTCTACACGGGAGCCTGATGTTGTCTCCTCTCCACTGGGGCCTGTTGCGGTCTCCTCTACACTGGGGCCTGATGCGGTCTCCTCTACACTGGGGCCTGATGCGTTCTCCTCTACACGGAGGCCTGATGTGGTCTGCTCTACACGGGGCCCTGATGCGATCTCCTCTGTACTGGGGCCTGATGTGGTCTACTCTACACTGGGGCCTGATGCGGTCACCTCTATACAGCGGCCTGATGTGGTCTCCTCTACACGGGGGCCTGATGCGGTCTCCTCAATACTGGGGCCTGATGCGGTCTCCTCTACACTGGGGCCTGATGAGATCTCCTCTACACAGGGGCCTGATGCGGTCTCCTCTACACTGGGACCTGATGCGGTCTCCTCTACACTGGGGCCTGTTGAGATCTCCTCTACACTGGGGACTGATGCGGTCTCCTCTACACGGAGGCCTGATGCGTTCTCCTCTACACTGGGGCCTGTTGAGATCTCCTCTACACTGGGGCCTGATGCAGTCTCCTCTACACTGGGGCCTGATGCGGTCTCCTCTACACTGGGGCCTGTTGAGATCTCCTCTACACTGGGGCCTGATGCAGTCTCCTCTACAATGGGGCCTGATGCGGTCTCTTCTACACTTGGGCCTGATTTGGTCTCCTCTACACTGGGGCCTGATGCGGTCTCCTCTACACTGGGGCCTGATGCGGTCTCCTCTAGACTGGGGCCTGTTGCGGTCTCCTCTACACGGGGGCCTGATGCGGTCTCCTTTACACTGGGGCCTGATGCGGTCTCCACTACACTTGGGCCTGATTCGGTCTCCTCTACACTGGGGCCTGATGCGGTCTCCTCTACACTGGGGCCTGATGCGGTCTCCTCTACACTGGGGCCTGATGTGGTCTCCTCTACACTGGGGCCTGATGCGGTCTCCTCTGCATTAGGGCTTTATGCGGTCTCCTCTACACGGGAGCCTGATGTGGTCTCCTCTACACTGGGGCCTGATGCGGTCTCCTCTACACTGGGGCCTGATGCGGTCTCCTCTACACGGAGGTTTGATGTGGTCTCCTCTACACGGGAGCCTGATGCGGTCTCCTCTACACTGGGGCCTGATGCGATCTCCTCTAGACTGGGGCCTGTTGCGGTCTCCTCTACACGGGGGCCTGATGCGGTCTCCTTTACACTGGGGCCTGATGCGGTCTCCACTACACTTGGGCCTGATTCGGTCTCCTCTACACTGGGGCCTGATGCGGTCTCCTCTACACTGGGGCCTGGTGCGGTCTCCTCTAGACTGGGGCCTGTTGCGGTCTCCTCTACACTGGGGCCTGATGCGGTCTCCTCTACACTGGGACCTGATGCGGTCTCCTCTACACTGGGGCCTGTTGAGATCTCCTCTACACTGGGGCCTGGTGCGGTCTCCTCTAGACTGGGGCCTGTTGCGGTCTCCTCTACACTTGGGCCTGATTCGGTCTCCTCTACACTGGGGCCTGATGCGGTCTCCTCTACACTGGGGCCTGATGCGGTCTCCTCTACACTGGAGCCTCATGCGGTCTCCTCTATACTGGGGCCTGATGCGTTCTCCCCTATACTGGGGCCTGATGCGGTCTCCTCTACACTGGGACCTGATGCGGTCTCCTCTACATTGGGGCCTGATGCGGTGTCCTTTATACTGGAGCCTGATGCGGTGTCCTCTACACGGGGGCCTGATGCGGTCTCCTCTACACTGGGACCTGATGCGGTCTCCTCTTTACTGGGGCCTGATGCGGTCTCCCCTAAACTGGGGCCTGATGCGGTCTCCCCTAAACTGGGGCCTGATGCGGTCTCACCTAAACTGGGGCCTGATGCGGTCTCCTCTACACTGGGACCTTATGCGGTCTCCTCTATACTGGGTCTGATGTGGTCTCCTCTATACTGGGGCCTGATGCAGTCTCCTCTATACTGGGGCCTGATGCGGTCACCTCTGTACTGGGGAGACCGGATGATTTCTCGCAGCGTGCTTCAGAGAACATCTCTAGGATATCCCCACCCATCAACTCCACTGCCCCATGGCCTAACATTTCAACCTCCGGACCCTTCAACCCCAGGGCATCAATGTGGATTTCACCAGTTTCCTCATTTCTCCTGCCCCACCTTACCCCAGTTCCAATCTCCCAGCTCAGCACAGTCCCCATGACCTGTCCCACCTCTCCATCTTCCTTCCTACCTATCCACACCACCCTCCTCTCTGACCTATCACCTTCACCCCCCCCCCACCTCCACACACTTATTGCACTCTCAGCTACATTCTCCCCAGCCCCACTCCCCCTCCCATTTATCTCACCACCCCCCAAGGTTTCCAGCCTTATTCCTGATGAAGGGCATTTGCTCGAAACGTCGATTTTCTTGCTCCTCGGATGCTGCCTGACCTGCTGAGCTTTTCCAGCACCACTCTAATCTTGACTCTAAACACCAGCAACTGCAGTACCCACTTCCGCCTAATTGATCTTAGATTAAGATAAATGCTCAGCACAACATTGTGGGCCAAAGGGCCTATTCTGCGCTGTACTATTCTATATTCTATATAAATTCTCTGATTGAGGCTGTTAATCTGATCTAATCAGGGAGCCCTGGCTGACAGATATAAACAGGAGTGTCAGAGGTTCTGTTCACTCTGAGAGCTGGTTCTGAGGGAGCTGCATGTTAAGGACTCTCCACATTTAAATAAAGAGTGACCTGGTGACAGGATACCAGCCCTTATGGAGTTATTTGTAATTTGTTCTTTGTAATAGAAATATAATCTTAGAATCAGTAAAAGGCCCTTTGACTCTTCAGGTTTGTATGGCCAAAAATACACTACGACTGACATTAGCCCCTTTCACCCATTCAGCCCCCATAGCCTTGCATGTTATGACATATCAAATGTTCATCCAACTACTTTTTAAATGTTGTGAGATTTTCTGCACCCAGGCAGTGCTCTCCAGATTCCCATGACCCGCTGGATGAGAATGGTTTTCTGCAAGTCCCCTCTAAACCTCCTGCTTTTCACTTTAAAATGATGTCCCCTTGCTATTGACTCTTCAACTAAGGGAAACAGCAGCTTTCTATTCACCCTTTCCATGCCCGTCATAATCGTCTACACCTCTATCAGGTTTCTCATTAACCATCTCTTCGCCAAAGAAAACAAATTGAGCTTATCCAGTCACTCTTCATATTTGAAATGTTGCATCCCAGCCATATCCTGGTGATTCTCCTCTGTGCTCACTCCAGTGTATTCACATTAATCCTATGGTGTGGGGACCAGAACTGCCCTAGCTGTGCTCCAATCAAGGTTTTAAACAGCTCCAACATAACATTACCAGTGCTAGAGATCACTGTGGGTCAGACAGCATCGATGGAGAGACAGCAAGTTAATGTTTCGAGTCTAGATGACTCTTCATCAGAGCTGAAGTGAAGTGTGAGGGGATAACATTTATGCTATTCAGAAGAACCTCGATTATCCTGTATTCAATTATCCAAATTTTGGATTACCTGGCAAGCTTGCAAGGTCCCGATGCTTGGCTAAACAATGTTATCCGGCATTTGATTATCTGGAATTCGATTAACTGAACAAAATACTCCCTGTCTGTGTCCTTCGAATAATTGAGGCTCCTCTGTAGTTTGTTGGGAGTGGGGGGCTAGTGGGTGTAGGGTGCTAGTGGAGAAAAGGTGTTGACAGTTCGGATTAAGTGATCGGAATGTGAGAATGGCAGAATAATAGTGTGTCTCCTGCCAAACTGGAAAGAACAGACAGTCCCACTGACGGGAGGGGAGAGAAGACATGATAATGGAAGATAACAAGCTCAAGGAAAGAGAAGAAACGGTTCACAGTTTAAAGGTGTTAAGCTCAATACTGAGCTCAGAAGGCTGTGAAGTGCCGAGTCTGAAGGTGAGATGTTGTTCCTCCAGCTTACGCTGGGATTCACTGGAACACTGCAGCATGCTGAGGACAGACACATGAGCACACAAGCTGAATCAAGAAGTGTGGCATTGGAAAGCACAGCAGAATGCTGCATTAAAATGACCAGCTGCAGGAAGGTCAGGGTCCTTGCTTGCGCACAGACCAGAGGTGTTCCACAAATCTGTCTGGATCCTAGTGTAACCTAAGACCTTCTGCATCACTGAATGGCCTAATTTCTGCTCCAATGTCCTAGGTCTTATAAACACTGATCGCTGTGGTCAACCATTGTACACCAGTTTCCAGTCACACAAACAGCCTTCCACAACTACTCTCTGTATTTAGGAGCAGACATTATTCCTGGTGAGCACAATTATTTTGATTCTGTATTTTTAATAGACTTTAAATTTATGTTAATTCGTTTACTCCAAATGTCTATACACAATAATTATGTAATGCAGTTTTGAACTCAAAAAGAGTTAACATTTTGCTTAGAGAAGATGAATAAATAAAATGTTCACACAATTAAACAGTGCTAACATACAGCCGCCTATTAAATTGGTTCAAGCCTTCGGCCTTTTTTGTAGTAGCTCTCCAACCCTCATGATCCACCACCTGGCTCCCTGCCATCTTCAATCTGTCCTAACCCATCGACCATTTGCCCGAAGTGACATCAGACTGCAATGAGCTAGAAACTCTACCAATTTATAGCCCAAACAATGATCTGACTTGGGTTGCTCCTGAACTGCAGAGATGCCTCCAGACTCAATAAAATCACGGCTGTAATCAGAAGAGAATCATATTTGTAAATCTGTCTACTGGCACGACAGAGAGATAATTTGGAATAGCAAAGAAAATTAAAATCATTGCCCCAGAAGCATTTTTTATCGTCTTTAACATTTTTGTGGCAAAGTTGACTTTGGACATTAACACAAAGTGGCAGCAGAGTTGACAGCTAAATTCACAATCTACCCAATGTTTTTTTAATAAGTTCATTTCAACACGAGGAAGGGAAAGAAATCAGATGTGAAATGGAATATTGATTCACTGTTGGATATTTTACATAACTGCCCTCTTTTACCTCCTTTGATTTTAAACACTTTTCTTGTAGTGTTTTGATGTGAATTCATGGTCTGTTTGGAATGTTGGTCACTTTTTTGTACTAAATGGAGATTTATTGACACAATGTGAATGACTTTCACTATTTTTTTTAATTGGACTTAACTCAATAACTTCACCAAGTGCCAATTCTTTCACAGATTTGACTATGGTCACTGCCATTGGCTTCATCCTCTTGTGCCACTTACTCCAACACTTAGGGTCACAGAGTCATAGTGATGTTGTGGTTCTGTTCGCCGAGCTGGGAATTTGTGTTGCAGACGTTTCGTCCCCTGTCTAGGTGACATCCTCAGTGCTTGGGAGCCTCCTGTGAAGCGCTTCTGTGATCTTTCCTCCGGCATTTATAGTGGCTTGTCTCTGCCGCTTCCGATTGTCAGTTCCAGCTGTCCGCTACAGTGGCTGGTATATTGGGTCCAGGTCGATGTGCTTATTGATTGAATCTGTGGATGAGTGCCATGCCTCTTGGAATTCCCTGGCTGTTCTCTGTTTGGCTTGTCCTATAATAGTAGTGTTGTCCCAGTCAAACTCATGTTGCTTGTCATCTGCGTGTGTGGCTACTAAGGATCCTTGGACTGGACCCAATATACCTGGACCCAATATACCGACCACTGCAGTGGACAGCTGGAACTGACAACCGGAAGCGGCAGATTCAAACCATTACAAATGCCGGAGGAAAGATCACAGAAGCGCTTCACAGGAGGCTCCCACGCACTGAGGATGTCACCTAGACAGGGGACAAAACGTCTGCAACACAAATTCCCAGCTCGGCGAACAGAACCACAACAACGAGCACCCGAGCTACAAATCTTCTCCCAAACTTTGACGTCATAGAGATGTGCAGCATGGAAACAGACCCTTCGGTCCAACTCGTCCATGCTGACCAGATATCCTAAATTAATCTAGTCCCATTTGCCAGCACTTGGCACATATCCCTCTAAACCGTTCCTATTCATATATCCATCCAGATGCCTTTTAAATGTTGCAATTGTACCAGCCTCCACCACTTCCCCTGGCAATTCATTCCATACACGCACCACCCTCTGTGTGAAAACATTGACCCTTAGGTCCCCTTTAAATTTTTTCCTTCTCACCTTAAACCTACACCCTCTAGTTCTGGACTCCCCCACCCCAGAGAAAATACCTTCTCTATTTATCCTATCCATGCCCCTCATGATTTTATAAAGCTCTATAAGGTCACCTCCTCAGCCTCCAAGCTCCAGGGAGAACAGCCTCAGCCTATTAAGTGTCCCCCTGTAGCTCAATTCCTCCAATACTAGCAACATCCTTGTAAGTCTTTTCTGAACCCTTTCAAGTTTCACAACAACCTTCCAACAGGAGGGAGACCAGAATTGCACACAATGTTCCAAAGGTGACCTTACCAATGTCCTGTGCAAATGCAACATGACCTCCCAATCCCTATACTCAATGTTCGGTCCAATAAAGGAAAATATACCAAACACCTTCTTCACTATCCTATCTACCTGCGCCTCCACTTTCAAGGAGCTATGAAATCTGCACTCCAAGGTCTCTTTGTTGAGCGACACTCTCCAGGACCTTATCATTAAGTGTATCCTCCACAACAATCACTCCAGTTCTACGACAACCTGTATTTTAATAGCATCTTTAACATAATCAAAGCTTTTACAAGTGTATTAGAAATCAAAGGATGACACCAGCTACATATTGGACCATATAATAGAAACCTGATCAGATAGGTTGGTTTAAAGAAGTGAATTAAGACAGGAAAGTCAGATGGGAAGGTTTAGACACATTGAGCAAGGAAATTCCAGATCTTGGGGGTTTGGCAACTGAGGGCACAGCCACCAATAATTGAATGATTATGATTTGGAAATCATGAGAGGGGAGAATTAGACGAGCATGGATATCCCAATGGATTGTGGGTTAGAGGAGATTATAGAGATAGGGAGTGTTGAGGCCATCTTTGGGGTTTTTCGAACATAGTAAAAGTTTTGAAATAAGGGTATTCCTTGCCCAGAGCCAAAGAAGCTCCTCCACTGGGATAATAGAGGAGCAGGACTCACAGTGAGTTAATAATAGGCAGCTATGTTTTGGATAATCTCAAACTTGCAAACGGTAGAACATGGGAGACCAGGCAGGAGTATAGGAATATTCTATCTAGAGATATCAAAGGCATAAATAAAGGTTTCATGGTGAGAGTGATGTCTTTAAAGTTCTGAGAACTTTATTGCAAAACTTCACCCAACCCAACAATTCAATCCCCCCACCCTGGCCATCTCTCTTCTCACGAGATGCAGTATAATGTCCTATCCTGAGGTTAGTATTGAAGGATGAGACAATGATCTTTCGGAAAAGTGTTTATGTGAGACTGAGGTTCCTGTTCCTCCTGACTTCCTTCTTGGTATTTACTACGTTTGCGATGTATCTGCACAAGGAATATTGCAGTGGAGTTGGCCAGTGTCCAGGCCACATCCTAAAACAGGCATCAGGTCTCTCATTAGCATGAGCTTATTCAACAGGCCTAACATATTCCATAAACTCTTGGGGCAAAAAGCATGATCTCACAAAATTCATATAAACTCTCTCTGCCATTTTCTGCTGAAAATGTGCAGATCAAAATCTAATTTAACTCCCTAATCTTTGAGCCTCAGAGTGTGTTCCTTGGTCTCAATCTTTCAACTTGTCCTTCCAGGTTTGGTGTTTCAACATGGTGTTCTTGCACTCTGGCCCAATACCCCAGACTGTCACAGTTCACACATCTGGCAGCAGCTACTAATTGGTCCAAATATTCAATTTCAATGATATCTGTAATTATAACATGTGCTAGGAATTGTTCTATAAGTTTCTGTATTCATATTTCCCTCTTTCTAGTAAATTATCAAATATTGCCATAATAAATAAAAAACATTGAAGACACAATGAGAAACAATCTGGCCAATTAAAATGAAGTGGAAGGGAAGCAATTATTGTTGACTTTTTCTGACATTGAAAAGTAAAATGTTTGTATCCAGAAAGTGAAATATTATTTGCCTCTCAATCTTTAAAAAGAATGTATTCCTTGCAGATAACAAAGTGACCTTCTGAGAGTGAAATGATGAACAGCAGAAGCAGAGTGACATTTCTGCACAGAATGATAAATGTGTTTATACACATATCAAAAGGTGCAGTTCTTTTTTTAATTAAGGCCAGCTACATTAGCAGCAAGCTATACTATCCTCAAGTTCTGTCTAATATCAGGCTTACATTTTCCAAAAAAAGTTTGTAACTTGATTTTATGTTTCATGAGCTGCTTTCCAAAAAATAGAGGATTTTCGTTTCCAATCTCCACCCAGTCAGACTATAGCTTTAAAAGGAGGAAGCCACTAAAGTCTTTAAATTACATTGTTTGATTGATGGAACTTAGAATCAGTTTGCATTCCCTGTGTTTGCAGTTTGAATTTTCAATGTGTGAGTGGGGCTGCTCAGTGTTTTAGGTGGAGAATCTTCATAGGTACCAACTCTTTAATTCTCACACTGATAATCTAACATATCACAGAAAATATTATTTGTCAAATGTCATCTTGTATAGTTTTGAAAGCTAAATTTATTGATCATACCTTTAAACACCCCCAAATATATTCTTCATGGTTCCCACCATTCACTATTTAATATTGCTGAGCTAAATATTCTTTCTTTGATATGTTATGGAATGTTCTTTTGCAAAACTTTAATGCCAATGTCAAATTTGTTAAATTATGGAATTAATACATCTACATACACAAAGTCTTATTCTAAGCTAATATCCTCTCAAACACTAACTACAAATTTGATGAATTTTTTTCACCTGTCATAGCGCAGCAGATGTAACTCCGCTTGAGACCAACCAGACTCAAAACATTAACTCTGTTTCTCTCTCCACAGACGCTGCCAGATCTGTTAGGTTTCTCCAGCACTTTTTTGTTTGTTTCATGCTATCCACTTGCTTCCCTTTGTCTTTAGAATGTGTTGATTCACATTTGGGAAATATTTCCAAGAATTTTTCCCATCTGAGATCACCCACATTGGGACAGGGCCAGACCATGCCAGAAGTCTGAGAAAAATTCAAATTCATTTCCTTTCAAATTTTAAAATATGATGTTATGTCCTGTGAGTGAATGTTCTGCAGGAACATTTTCCGATGACCTATTGTCAGAATCTTGTAATCACTTTCACTGGCCTGTCACTACTGAGCAGAAGGGTCCAGTATTCCAGCATTGACATTCCATGGCAGAAGCTGTAGTCCCCATACTAGCATCAATCTTACATCGGGTGAGGGTGGTATCCTACTTCCATTATTACCACCAAGTGAGGCCATAACATTGAAGGTTCAAAGACACAGAAGACCATCAAGAACTTTGGAATGTGGAAGGAGAAAATTAAAAAGGAAACTAAGAACACAAAAAGGGGGAATGTAAGAGTAATGCAGGTGAAACATAGGAAAATTCTAAATTATTTAACAAGCACATCAAGGGTGAAAGGATAACTAGGGAAAGAGTCAAGACCACGGTGGTAATTGGTGCAAGGACCCAAAGAGGATGTGAGGAAAATATTTTTTCACTCAAGAGGGTGGTAGGAATCTGTAACTCACTGCCTGCAAGGATGGTAGAGGCAGAAATCTTCATAACATATAAGAAGTATTTGGAGGGACATTTGTGATGCCAAGGCTGAGAAGGCTATTTGCCAAGTGCTGGGAACAGACTCTTTGAACTGAAGGGCTTTTCTTCTATACTCTAGATCCGTATGACCCTATAACTCCAACAAATATTATTTCTTTTCTACGCAGTTATCATATTTCAATTGCATTTCATTCACCAGATCAGAAATGAAGGAAAGCTAATTCCAAAATTTTCTTAAATGAAAGAGAATAGAGTTTCCTCCACTTTTCCATTTTGTTTAATTGAACAACAATAAAATATCACATCAAACATGCAACCAAATATAGTTGATGAGTTTATGAAGGAAAGAGATGAGTAGGCAGAAGGTAGAGGTAGTTACACTTTTTTAGAATCTTTACGTTGTTCCAGTGAAGTCTGTGTCCACCTGTTTACCTGCTGCCTGGTTTCCTCCGTAATGGTGAAGCAGGAGATTTCCTCAAATTCACAGGAAACTGTGGTTGATTTTCCAAGTTGCTTTTCATTGACTTGTTTCTGTGCTTGAGGGAGATTCTGTGACAGAGACAGAGAGAGAAAGACAGGCAGAGAGAACTTCCAGTATCAGTCGATATTTCTTACTCTCTGTTATATTGTTCAAAACAAGCTACCGAAATAAGGTTTATTTGTATATTTGTACACTAACTCCACAGGTAACATTTCATCTCCAATGTGCAAGTGTGAGTAAAACAATGGAATACAAACACCGTGTGGCCTCAGTAAGTTTTTGTATCAATTTACAAAATGGTAAATCCAAGGTCATCAGTGTTATATATTCCTTGTTGATTGTCCAGGGTCATCAGGTGATCACAACAACCATTTTAGGTCAACAGTCTTCCTTTAAGACCATTTTTAGTTCATGAAAGTCTCAAGTATTAAAGACAAATATGAAAATTGAATAGCAATAGTCATTGTTCACTCCAATTGAACACCAGTAACTATTAAATTATTGGAAAGGAAAGTTGGACAGATCATGGAGTGTAAACAGATTGCTTAACTGCACCTAAGTCCTCACTCAATTTCAGGATATGAATACTTTTCCACATTGTCACAGTGTTTCAGTGTGTCAGTGTGCTAGTGTGTGTCAGTATGTCAGTATGCAAATGTGCCAGTGTTCCAGTGTGCCGGTATGCCAGTGTGTCAGTGTACCAGTGTTCCAGTGTGTCAGTGTGCCAGTGTGCTAGTGTGTCAGTATGTCAGTATGCAAATGTGCCAGTGTTCCAGTGTGCCGGTGTGCCAGTGTGCTGGTGTGTCAGTATGTCAGTATGCAAATGTGCCAGTGTTCCAGTGTGCCGGTATGCCAGTGTGTCAGTGTGCCAGTGTTCCAGTGTGTCAGTGTGTCAGTGTTCCAGTGTGTCAGTGTGTCATGTGCCAGTGCTGATTGCTGCCTGCAAAATATTCCACTCAGCTTCGAGGGAACATTGCTGACAAGCTAAGCGGATCATTTCAGTGAACCATGTGGACTGATACTATAGAACTTTGGCCCCCATTCCTTTCCTTCAACCAATGTTATTTTTGGGTGTAGGCTTGCTCGCTGAGCTGCAAGGTTCATTTCCAGACATTTTGTTACCTTACCAGTAACACCTTCAGCGGGCATCAGGTGAAGCAATGTTGAAAATTCCTGCTTTCTATTTATATGTTTGGGTTTCTTTGGGTTGGCGATGTAATTTCCTGTGGTAACATTATTTTCTGTGGTGAAGTCACAGTTGGGGAATCTGGCAATGACCTCTGAAATGTGGCTGAAGCATTTTCATACCAAATGGCATGACTTTGAACTGAAATTGCCTTTGCTCTCTCTAACAGATGCACTTGCCAGTAGCCTCTGAGCAAGTCCAACTTAAAAATATAAGTTCCTTGTCTCACTTTTTCGACATAATCCTCCAACCATGGAATTGGATATGCATCAGTCTTTATAATGGCGCTGACTTTGTGATAGCCCACACATAACCATTGGGTACATCTGGCTTTGGCACCTTGACTATATGTGAACTCCAGTCACTGTAACTCACTTTGATTATGCCATCTTGGAGCGTACGCTCTATCTCCTTCTGAACCTGTGCCAAAGTTAGAGAGTTATGCCTATAAGGATGTTGCTTAATCAGAACAGCATCTCCTCTATCTACATCATACACAATTAGGTCAGTACTTCCCAGTTTATTTCCGCATATCTCCCCATGTGATAGTTATAACTCTTTCAGGTCATTTTGATTTTCTTGTGGAAGGTAACTCAATAATATATCCCAATTTTTGGCAACTTCCTTGTTGCCCAATCTGATCTGAGGAATGTCCAATTCAGAATCCTCTGAGCTTGGTCTTCCTTCTGTGCTGTAATCAGTAACATCTTCTCCTCTTGCTGTCCTTCCCTATCAAAATACCTTTTGAGCATATTCACATGACACACTTTGTGAGATTTCTTCCTGTCTGGAGTCCTTATCAAGTAGTTCACCTCACTCAATTTCTTCTCAATTTGATAAGGTCCACTAAACCTTGCTTTTCAAGGCTCACCTGTTACTGGGAGTAACACTAATACCTTATCCCCAATTGCAAAATTGTGAATTTGTGATTTTCTATCCGTTTCCTGTTTCATTGTATACTGTGATACTTTTAAGTGCTGTCGAGCCAACTCTCCTGCTCTATTTAATCATTCTCTGAAATTTGACCCATCGTCCAAATGGGTGGTCTCTGAATTCTGATTTATTAATTTCTCCTTAATCAGTTTCAATGGTCCTCTTACTTCATGCCCCAAAATTAATTCAAATCGACTGAATTTGGTGGATTCATTTGGTGCATCTCTGATCACAAAAAATACAAATGGAACTCCCTTATCCGGACCATCGGGGTAATCCTGACCATACGCCCTCAACATGGTCTTCAGTATTTGATGCCATCTCTCTAGCACTCCCTGCGATTCGACATGGTACACAGTAGATTTGAATTGCTTTATTCCCAAGTTATCCACAATCTTCTTGAATAGTTTGGATGTGAAGTTTGATCCTTGATCTGACTGGATCTCTATTGGCAGTCCGGATCGAGTAAAAAATTTAAGTAATTCTTCTATAATCCTTTTTGCTGTGATGTTGCGAAATGAGATTGCCTCTGGAAATCTATTTGATTCATCCATTATTGTTAACAAATATTTATTCCCACTTTATTTTGAGGTTGGGGAGCTATGCAATCCATCAAGACTCTTGTGAAAGGTTCCTCGAATGCTGGAATAGGTATGAAAGTTGCAAGTTTTATTACTGCCTGTGGTTTTCCAATTAACTGACATGTATGACACGTCTGGCAAAATTCAACTACATCTTTGAGTAGTCCAGGCCAGTAACAATGCCTTTGTATTTTAGCCTGCGTTTTCCTCACCCCTAAATGACCTCCAAGTAGTAGCTCATTCGCCACTCGCAGCACCTCCTTTCTATACCCTACTGGCAAAACAATTTGATGAATCTCTGCCCAATTCTCAACTGCTTGCTCATGTGATGGTCTCTATTTTCTCATTAAGACATCATTTGTTACGTAATAATACAAAGGAATGCATTCATTTTCTTTCTCAGTAAATGCCTTTTGATATAACCATTTTAACTCCTCATCTTTCTGCTGTCATTCAATCAGCTTAGTTGAGCTAAAGGTACTGACATGTTTACCTATTTGCTCCTTCTCTGTTCCACTTATCTGATCAAAAAACTTCTCGGACAACGTTACGTCAGCTTATCAGTGCATTTTGGTCTCTCCTGCTTCAACTTGTGCCTCTGTGATCACGTGATCACACAATCAGGGAAAATACCTGGATAAACATTCTCTATTTCTCCAGTTGCCTGTGTCTCCACTGGCTTTTCAACTAGAGTAGGGCAGCACGCCTACCAGTGAATCAGCTATACCATTTGCAAGGACAAATTGTATTCCCGGAGCTGAGAATTTGTCCAGTACTCCTCCCACAAATTCTCCACTCTTGTCTGGACTGTCTAGCCTCACTTTACATAACTGAGCACTTTTTGTCTCACCATGAATTCCTGTTACCAGTACCTTCTCTGGCAATAGTCCCTCAAGAATGCATATCTCCTCATCCTTCAGCATTACAGACTGAGAGGATCCTGTTTCCCTCAATATTGTAACCTCCTAACCTATTGCTCCAGGCCAATGTGAATAAACTTTACCCTTTCATGTATATTTTTTAAGCAGATCTGGCACTTCCTCCTTAACCAATCTCTGATCATCTTGTACACTCTGAGGCAGTTGTCTATCTTCCTTTGTGCTTTTTGTTACTAGCCCAACAAAACTCCCAGGCTTGTCTGGTTTTCCTACACCTGGCTTTCTCCTTGTCTACCACACTGTGATTTGTTGTGGCCCACTTTATTACAATGAAAACACTGGATCCTTTTAACTTCTTTGTTCCCCTCAAGGGTTTCTTTTTTTGCCCTGTGGTAAATTATCCTTGTAATCTTCACTGAGATCTACCTTTCCCTTTCCATGTGAGGATTTCTCTTTGCCCCAATTTCTATCCCTCATGGACTGAAATTGATTTTGGAAGCCTAACCGAGCTCATAACCATCAGCCCCTTCAGCTGCTAACCTTGATGTTTTAACTCTCTGCTCTTCCACATGAGTTCGCACCACTTGTGGCAGTGAATTTTTGAATTCCTCCAAAATAATTACCTCTCTAAGGGCATCATAGATTTACTCGATTTTTAAAGCTTTTATCCATCTATCGAAGTTAATCCCTGAAAGTTGCCACCCAGGTGGATAGTGCTGTTAAGAAGGTATACAGTGTGTTAGGTTTCATTTGTAGAGGGATTGAATTCCGGAGCCGCAATATCATGCTGCAATTATACAAAATGCTAATGTGGCCACACTTGGAATATTGTGTACAGTTCTGGTCACCATATTTCGGGAAGGATGTGGAAGCAGTGGAAAAGGTGCAGAGGAGATTTACCAGGATGTTGCCTGGTCTGGAGGGAAGGTCTTATGAGGAAAGACTGAGAGACTTGGGTCTGATCTCATTGGAAAGAAGAAGGCTAAGACGGGATTTGATAGAGACATACAAGATGATCAGAGGATTAGATAGGGTAGACAGTGAAAGTCTTTTTTCCTAGGATGATGACGTCAGCTTGTACCAGGGGGTATAACTACAAATTGAGGGGTGATAGATTTAAGACAGATATCAGAGGCAGGTTCTTTACTCAGAGAGTGGTAAGGGCATGGAATGTCCTGCCTGACACATTAGGGAGATTTAAACAATCCTTGGCTGAGTACATGGATAATGATGGGATAGTGTAGGGGGACGAACTGAGAATAGTTCACGGGTTGGCACAACATCAAGGGCCAAAGGACCTGTTCTGCGCTGTATTGTTCTATGTTCTATCTTCTATGCTTGATCCTTTCAAACTCAATATAGGTTTGACCAGGGTTCCTCCTTCGATTCCTGAAACATTGTCTTTCGGCTTCTGGTACGAGCTCATATGCACTTAAAATGGCTTTTCTCACCTCCTCCTACTCCTCAGATACCTCCTCTGATAGGGATGTGTAAACCTCACTAGCCCAACCGACACATTTTGTTTAGATCAACAAAACCCACATTGCCACAGGCCACTGCATTTGTTTAATCACCTTTTCAAATGAGATGAAAAAGACTTCCACATCCTTCTCATCAAATCTCGGCAATGCTTGAACATACTTAAACAGTTTCTCACTACCAGGGGCTTGCTCACCCTCACTGTCTTCCTCACTAAGCCCACCCTCAGCCTTTATCTCCAGCCTTTTAAGCTGACTTTCCTTCTTAAATGCCAGTTATTGAAGTTCAAACATTCGCTCTTTTTCTTGCTCTGCTGCTCTCTCTTTTTCCCTCTCATCTGCTTTTAATTGTAACTCAAACTGTTTCATTTCTCTGCCCTTTCCTTATCTCCTGCCTCTAACTCAAGCTGCTTCATTTGCATTTGAATCCTTGCCATCTCGATAGATTCTGATGGTTTCCCCGGCAAGTTTAAATGCTGAGCTACTGCTGTAATTATCTCTCCTTCCCTCACAGAAGCAGGCAGTTCTAATTCCAGCTTCTCTGCTAATTCCTGCAGCTTGTTCTTATTCACTTTTGGCAAAACTTCCAAAGGAACCACATCCACATCCAGAAAACGTTTGGCGACTGAAAGAGCCCTTACGATCCCAAGCTTTGTCTACCCACTCAAACCAACACCCGAAATAAAGACACTAGCACCTACCACTCGCTGTTTAAAATCTTGCAAAGAGCCCCCAGTCCGTATGGACGAGGCAAGACCACTCAAAACATTCTGAAGCAGGCAGCCCCAGTCCATAACTTTGCAATTTGTTTTGGTAAGT
This sequence comes from Chiloscyllium plagiosum, assembly GCF_037043375.1. Taxonomy (NCBI): domain Eukaryota; kingdom Metazoa; phylum Chordata; class Chondrichthyes; order Orectolobiformes; family Hemiscylliidae; genus Chiloscyllium; species Chiloscyllium plagiosum. Next base: position 590,979 of record NW_028270172.1, on the reverse strand, counting down.
GTACAGTGAAAATTACCCAGAGTGAGGTAGCTAGGTTGACTATTAGATTTTAAAACAGACAAAAAATTTATTCACAATATTACGCAATGAAACACAAAGAACAGAACTCAGCCTATCCAACTAGACTTAATTATGCTCTGAATATACACAACAGTCCCAACAAGCAAACTCCCTTTAAAAGCCAGTACAAATGGAACACATCCTTACAGGTTGAAGTTGAATGGTGGAAAAGAAAGAGAGTTTCCACATAGCTCACTGTTGAACTTCCCAGTTCCAGACTGAAGAAAAATGCTCAGCTCAGCTATACTAGAGAGCTGACTCATCCCCTCTCTTTATACACATCTCTTCTAAAGCATGAGCACTTTTGCCCTGAAGTCTCATCTGTTTACATAAAAAAAAAGGCCTACCCAAACCCTTTTCATCTCTGTACCAAAGCAGACTGATCAGAATCTGGCCCGGTTTATTGCCCCTTTGAAAAAGAATTAAGGACAGTGTCTCTGTGTGTCAAAAAGCAGCTTTTAGAAAAAAGAGATTAGCTTTGTGGCACTTCAGATCTGTTACCACAAAGACAGACACTCAGACTGATAGATACTCAGACTGATAGATACTCAGAGTGAAAGACACTCAGACTGATAGATACTCAGACTGAAAGACACTCAGACTGATAGATACTCACGCTGATAGACACTCAGAATGACAGATACTCAGACTGATAGATACTCAGACTGATAGATACTCAGACTGACAGATACTCAGACTGACAGATACCCAGACTGACAGATACTCAGACCGACAGACACTCAGACTGATAGACACTCAGACTGAAAGACACTCAGACTGACAGATACTCAGACTGACAGATCCTCAGACTGATAGATACTCAGACTGATAGATACTCAGACTGACAGATACCCAGACTGACAGATACTCAGACCGACAGACACTCAGACTGATAGACACTCAGACTGAAAGACACTCAGACTGACAGATACTCAGACTGACAGATCCTCAGACTGATAGATACTCAGTCTGATAGATACTCAGACTGATAGATACACAGACTGACAGACAGACACTCAGATTGATAGATACACTGACTGGCAGATGCTCAGTCTGGCAGATACCAGACTGATAGATACTCAGACTGACAGATACTCAGACTGATAGATACTCAGACTGATAGATACTCAGACTGACAGATACTCAGACTGGGTGATACTCAAACTGATAGATACACAGACTGGCAAATATTCAGACTGGCAGATACTCAGATTGATAGATACTCAGACTGATAGATACTCAGACTGGCAGACACTCAGACTGACAGATACTCAGACAGACAGATCCTCAGACTGATAGATACTCAGTCTGATAGATACTCAGACTGATAGATACACAGACTGACAGACAGACACTCAGATTGATAGATACACTGACTGGCAGATGCTCAGTCTGGCAGATACCAGACTGATAGATACTCAGACTGACAGATACTCAGACTGATAGATACTCAGACTGACAGATACTCAGACTGGGTGATACTCAAACTGATAGATACACAGACTGGCAAATATTCAAACTGGCAGATACTCAGACTGGTAGATACTCAGACTGATAGATACTCAGACTGGCAGACACTCAGGCTGACAGATACTCAGACTGATGGATACACAGACTGATAGATACTCAGACAGACAGACACTCAGATTGATAGATACACTGACTGGCAGATGCTCAGTCTGGCAGATACCAGACTGATAGATACTCAGACTGACAGATACTCAGACTGATGGATACTCAGAATGACAGATACTCAGGCTAATAGATATTCAGACTGATAGATACTCAGACTGACAGATACTCAGACTGGCAGATACTCAAACTGACAGATACACAGAATGGTAGATACTCAGATTGACAGATACTCAGACTGACAGATACTCAGACTGGCAGCTACTCAGACTGACAGATACCCAGACTGCAGATGCTCAAGACTGTTAGATACTCAGACTGACAGATACTCAGACTGGCACATACTCAGACTGGCAGCCAACAAGTATGCTCCCCTATTGATGCCAGGGATCTGATTGTCTCACTATCGCATTCCATAGACTGAACTAGGAAAGAAATGAATTAAATTGCTCCTGCATTCCTTATTTCTCATTTAAAAGAACAGTTTGTGAAATTTATCACATATTCTAGCTCAGTCGTTCCTTTTTAAGTGAGAAAACTTCAGTCTTGATATATTTATGCACTGTTAATGAATTATTGTTGCTGATGGGCACTAGAGCAACCACGAATAAGCCTGATAGGTGAAATTCAAGCTGAAGGGACTTTCTCAGTTCTTGACAACCTGATGCTTTTATGGAGTTGAGCAGAATTGTGACACTGTTTTATTACCGCCTCCATGAATCATAGATTACAGAACAAGATAATGAGAACATAAAAAATGGGACGTTTGGAGAACATGCATTAACAAGGATATGTGATGCGAGTCTAAGATCGTCAGTGATAAATGTAGTAATGAAATAAAAGTCTACTAATTGGGATGCTGACTACGTTTCACAGACCTCGGTGCACTTTTACACAATGTGTGCCCCAGCATGAATCGGTAAACAAAATCTCTAACTACTGAACCCAATCTCTAACTACTGAACCCAAACTCAAAATGGATTTTAAATCATCACAACAAGGTATGATTTTATTGAACTCGAGAGTAGGGTCAAGGGACTGAGTGGCTACACCTGTTCTTAATGTTAGTATGTTCTTAAATTCAGGTCAGGTTCCTTCAGCCTCTCAGTGAAGGACCATGAATGTATTAACCACATATTTGTGAAATTCAGGAAGTATACTGATTTTAATTCAGTTTCAATCAGATTTTTTCACTTTAGTAAATAGATGCCATTTCCATTCAACTACAGAGAATATGTTCACTTAGACTGCACTGGCCCTTCCTGGATCAGCAAATAAACTGTAAGGCTCTTCTACCATGGTTTTTTTCTCCCTCATTCCCATTTTTCACTAAAGAGAGAGACTCCTGGCAATGTAATTTTTCCATTGCTTCCTGCCTGGGACAAATTTGAGGCTGGCTGATGGAGTGACTTTACACAGATGTAATTTGCCAGTGTCAAATTACAAATTGAGAAATTCAGTGTTTCTTCACAATGATTGGTCAGTGTTGATTTCCTCTTTCTCATTAGATTAGATTAGATTACTTACAGTGTGGAAACAGGCCCTTCGGCCCAACAAGCCCACACCGACCCGCCGAAGCGCAACCCATCCAGACCCACTCCCCTACATTTACCCCTTCACCTAACACTACGGGCAATTTAGCATGGCCAATTCACCTAACCTGCACATTTTTGGTCTATGGGAGGAAACTGGAGCACCCGGAGGAAACCCACGCAGACACGGGGAGAACGTGCAAACTCCACACAGTCAGTCGCCTGAGGCGGGAATTGAACCCAGGTCTCTGGTGCTGTGAGGCAGCAGTGCTAACCACTGTGCCACCGTGCCGCCAATGTTGGCACATGTTTTGGAAACAACCAATGATCAGGGACCGTGCTGTTACCAATTCTCCAATCTATACTGGGCCAAAGGGCTAATTTATTTAACAATGGTACAGGATGACCCATTAGTAAGCCTTGACAGAAAGACATAGTTATCTGAACAAAATGTTGACACAATTACATGGGGCAGACAGTGGAGTGGTAGCAATGTGACAAGATGATTAGATCAGAATTGTCTGGACCCTAGGGAATGGGTTCAAATGGGTTCAGATCCCATCACAACCAGAGTATCTGATAACATTTTAATTCAATTAATAAATCTGGAATTAAAAAAGGTAGTCTCAGAAATGATGACTTGAAAGCTTCCGTTAGTTTACAAAACAATCTGGTTTACTATTGTCCTTCAGGGAAGGAAACCTGCTGTTCTTACCCAGTTTGACTTAAAAGTGACTTCAGACCCACAGCACTAATTAGTCTTACTGTTCTCTGGAATAGCTGAACCAGCAGTGTTACAGGGCAATTCATTATAGACAACAAATGCTGACCTGGCCAATGATGCCCACATCTCATAGAGATGTACAGCATGGAAACAGACCCTTCTGTCCAACTTGTCCATGCTGACCAGATATCCCACCCAAATCTAGTCCCACCTGCCAGCATCCAGCCCATCTCCCTCCAAACCCTCCTTATTCATATACCCATCCAGATGCCTTTTAAGTTTTGTAATTGTACCAGCCTCCACCCTTTGGCAGCCCATTCCACACAAGTACCACTCTGTTTGAAAAAGTTGTCCCTTTGGTCCCTTTTATATCTTTCCCGTCTCACCTTAAACCTATGCCCTCTAGTTCTGGACTCTCCCACCCCAGGGAAAAGACCTTGCCTATTTACCCTATCCATATCATGATTTTATAAATCTCTATAAGGTCACCCCTCAGCCTCTGATGCTTCTGGGAAAACAGCCCCAGCCTGTTCAGCCTCTCCCTGTAGCTCAGATCCTCCAACCCTGGCAACATCATTATAAATCTTTTATGAACCCTTTCAAGGCTCACAACATCTTTCCGATAGGAAGGAGACCAGAATTGCATGCAATATTCCAACAGTGGTCTAACCAATGTCCTGTACAGCTGCAACATGACCTCCCAACTTCTGTACTCAATACTCTGACCAATAAAGGAAAGCATACCAAACACCGCCTTCACTATCATATCCACCTGCAACTCCACTTTCAAGGAGCTATGAACCTGCACTCCAGGGTCTCTTTGTTCAGCAACACTCCCTAGGACATTACCATTCAGTGTACAAGTCCTGCCCTGATTTGCCTTTCCAAAATGCAGCACCTTTCATTTATCTAAATTGAACTCCATCTGCCACTCCTCAACCCATTGGCCCACCTGATCAATTGTTGTAATCTGAGGTAACCTTCTTTGTTGTCCACTATATCTCTAATTTTGGTGTCATCTGCAAACTTACTAACGATATCTTTTATGCTCCCATCCAAATAATTTATATAAATGATGACAGGTAGTGGACCCAGCACCGATCCTCGTGATACTCCTCTGGTCGCAGACCTCCAGTCTGAAAAATAATCCTCCACCATCACCCTCTGTCAAACACCTTAAGAGATTTCACAGGTGCACCATCAAACAGTAATAATACCTAAACGTTTGGTGACAGAGGTAGATCTTACAGAGTCTTAAGGCAGAGAGGAATTCTAGAGTGCATTACTACGTGACAGGTGCAGGTTACATTGGCTATTCCGACATAGAATTCCTACAGTATGGAAGCAGGCCATTCAGCCCATCATGTTCATCCTGACCGTCTGCAGAGTATCCCACTCAGACCCATCCCCTCATCCCTGTATTTACTATAGGTAAAAACAATGACTGCAGATGCTGGAAACCAGATTCTGGATTAGTGGTGCTGGAAGAGCAGCATCCGAGGAGCAGGAAAATTGACGTTTCGGGCAAAAGCCCTTCATTAGTAATACAGGCAGAGAGCCTGAAGCGTGGAGAGATAAGCTAGAGGAGGGTGGGGGTGGGGAGAAAGCAGCATAGAGTACAATAGGTGAGTGGGGGAGGGGATGAAGGTGATAGGTCGGTGGGGGGAGGGGGGAGTGGATAGGTGGAAAAGAAGATGGGCAGGTAGCACATGTCATGGGGTACCAGGGCCTCCAAGCCCTCCGTTTCTTCTTCTCCCAACGTCCCCAACAGTACCCCTCCATCGACACTCTCATTCGTTTGGCCGAACTGGTCCTCACCCTTAACAATTTCTCCTTCGAATCCTCCCACTTCCTCCAGACCAAAGGGGTAGCCATGGGCACCCGTATGGGCCCCAGCTATGCCTGTCTCTTTGTTGGCTACGTAGAGCAGTCGATCTTCCGTAATTACACCGGTACCACTCCCCACCTCTTCCTCTGCTACATTGATGACTGCATTGGCGCCACCTCGTGCTCTCGCGAGGAAATTGAGCAATTCATCAACTTCACCAACACATTCCACCCTGACCTTAAATTTACCTGGACCATCTCTGACACCTCCCTTCCCTTCCCAGACCTCTCCATCTCCATTAATGACGACCGACTTGATACTGACAGTTTTTACAAACCCACCGACTCCCACAACTACCTGGATTACACCTCTTCCCACCCTACCTCCTGCAAAGATGCCATCCCGTATTCCCAATTCCTCTTCCTCCACCGTATCTGCTTCCAGGAGGACCAGTTCCACCACAGAACACACCAGATGGCCTCCTTCTTTAGAGACCACAATTTCCCTTCCCACATGGTTAAAGATGCCCTCCAACGCATCTTGTCCACATCCCGCATCTCCGCCCTCAGACCCCACCCCTCCAACCGTAACAAGGACAGAACACCCCTGGTGCTCACCTTCCACCCTACCAACCTTTGCATAAACCAAATCATCCGCTGACATTTCCGCCACCTCCAAACTGACGCCACCACCAGGGACATATTTCCCTCCCCACCCCTTTCCGCCTTCCGCAAAGACCGTTCCCTCCGTGACTATCTGGTCAGGTCCACGCCCCCCTTCAACCCACCCTCCCATCCTGGCACCTTCCCCTGCCACCGCAGGAATTTCAAAACCTGTGCCCACACCTCCTCCCTCACCTGTTTCCAAGGCCCTAAAGGAGCCTTCCACATCCATCAAAGTTTTACCTGCACATCCACCAATATCATTTATTGTATCCGTTGCTCCCGATGCGGTCTCCTCTACATTGGGGAGACTGGATGCCTCCTAGCAGAGCGCTTTAGGGAACATCTCCGAGACACCCGCACCAATCAACCACACCGCCCCGTGGCCCAACATTTCAACTCCCCCTCCCACTCTGCCGAGGACATGGAGGTCCTGGGCCTCCTTCACCGCTGCTCCCTCACCACCAGACACCTGGAGGAAGAACGCCTCATCTTCCGCCTCGGAACACTTCAACCCCAGGACATCAATGTGGACTTCAACAGTTTCCTCATTTCCCCTTCCCCCACCTCACCCCAGTTCCAAACTTCCAGCTCAGCACTGTCCCCATGATTTGTCCTACCTGCCTATATTCTTTTCCACCTATCCACTCCACCCTCCCCCCGCCCCCGACCTATCACCTTCATCTCCTCCCCCACTCACCTATTGTACTCTATGCTGCTTTTTCCCCACCCCCACCCTCCTCTCACTTATCTCTCCACACTTCAGGCTCTCTGCCAGTATTCCTGATGAAGGCCTTTTGCCCGAAACATCGATTTTCCTGCTCCTCAGATGCTGCCTGAACTGCTGTGCTCTCCCAGCACCACTAATCCAGAACCTGTATTTACTATAGCCAATCTACCTACCCAGCAAACTATGAGATGGAAATGTGTTGCTGGAAAAGCGCAGCAGGTCAGGCAGCATCTAGGGAACAGGAGAATCGACGTTTCGGGCATTAGCCCTTCTTCAGGATGCCCGAAACGTCGATTCTCCTGTTCCCTAGATGCTGCCTGACCTGCTGCACTTTTCCAGCAACACATTTCCATCTCTGATCTCCAGCATCTGCAGACCTCACTTTCTCCAGCAAACTATGAGTCAATTTAGCGTGGCCAATCCACTTAACCTGCACATCTTTGGACCATGGGAGGAAATTTAAACACGCGGAAGAAACTCATGCAGCCTCAGGGAGAAACTGCAAACTCCATGCAGACAGTTACCCAAGTGTGGAATTGAACCAGGGTCCAAGATGCTGTGAGGTAGCAGTGTTGACCACTGAACCCTCACACCAGCCCAGACATAATAAGTAAGGATGTCAAGACACATCTGTCTCCATCAGGATCCTGAATCCGACATCCCAATTCTCCACTCAAGACTCTGTGAGATCATCAGATTGAATGTATCAAAATGTAAGATTTTGGAGTCAATTATTAGTTTTGAGATTGTGGAGTACTTGGCAAAATAGGGGTGATTAAACATGGCTTCATCAATGGGGTGGGGTGGGAGGGGGGGGAGGTGTAATGATCATGCCTGACACATATGTCAGAATTCTTTGAGGAGGTCATGAGCAAGTTGGACAAAGGAGAGTGCCACACAGGCTGCTAAATAAGATAAGAGCTCATGGTGTTAGTTGAAACTTTATTGCTGGAACAGCACAGCAGGTCAGGCAGCATCCAGGGAACAGGAGATTCGACGTTTGGGGCACAGGCCCTTCTTCAGGAATGGCTGAAGAAGGGCCTGTGCCCGAAACGTCGAATCTCCTGTTCCCTGGATGCTGCCTGACCTGCTGTGCTGTTCCAGCAATAAAGTTTCAACTTTGATCTCCAGCATCTGCAGACCTCACTTTCTCCTCATGGTGTTAGTGGCAAGGGGATGGCATGGATAGGGGATTAGCTGACTGGTAGACGACAGAGAGTGAGGACAAAGAGGTCATTTACAGCACGTTGGCTGGTGACTAGTGGAGTTCCACAGGAGTCAATGCTGGGACCATAAATACTCACATTCATACATTAATGATCTGGACGAAGGCTTTGGAAATGTAATGCACAAAGGGACTTTGGTGTCTAGATTAGAATTCTCGTAAGGTTAACATTTAGTTAGCAGTCAAGAGAGTGATACTGAAAAAGTACAGCAGGTCAGGCAGTATCTGAGGAGCAGGAGAATCAATGCATGAGTCCTTCAACATGCCCGAAACGTTGATTTTCCTGCCCCTCAGATGCTGCCTGACCTGCTGTGCTTTTCCAGCACCACACACTTGACTCTGATCTCCAACATCTGCAGTCCTCACTTTCTCCTACTTTCAGTTAGCATTTAGGATGGCAAATGCAATGTTAGCATTCAGTTCAAATGGGCTAGAATACAATAGCTGAGGCTGTGTCAGCATTTGGAATATTGTGAGCAGTTATGAACCCCATATCGAAGCAAAGATGTCCTGGCCTTGAAGGGGGTCCAGAGGAGGTTTACAAGAATGATCCTGGGATGAAGGGCTCGTCATATGAGCAACAGTTAAAGACCTTGAGTCTCCCCTCGATAGAGTTTAGCAGGATGAGGAGATCTGATTGATACTTACAGAATCCAGATAGGACTACATAGAATGGATATAAAGAAAGTATTTCCACTAATAGGAGAGACTAGCACTTGACAGCAAAGCCTCAGAGTGAACTGAGATGAGGAGGAATTTCTTTTGACAGAGGATGGTGAATCTGTGCAGAAGGCTATGGAGGCCAAGTCATAGTCATTGAGGCAGAGATAAATAGATTCTTAATTAAAAAATTGCAGGAAAAGCTCAGCATTCTGGTAGCATCTGTGGAGAGAAATCAGAGTTAACATTTAGGGTCTAGTGACTCTCCTCAGAACAGGAAACATGTTCATGAACCTCATAAATAGGTTGTTGTTTGGTAAGGTCATCAAAGGTTGGGGCAAGTTGGCAGGAAAATGGGATTGAGAAATATATAAGCCATGATCAAATGATGGAGCAGACTCAATGGGCCAAATGGCCTTTTTATAGTCTTATATCTTATGGTGTTATGGTTTTATCTGAGATGTAAACATTCGATATACTTATGAACTGATATTATGTTCCAACTGCATACAAATTGACTTATTCTGGAGCAGAACCAGTTTGTAACCCAGGGACTGCCTCTACTCCCCACACCTTTAAATGGAGTATTTGTATTACCAGATAGGAAGTAATATTTATTTTCATGAGATCATCAGGCATGAGATAGGAGCAATTGAGCAATGAGAAACATCTCAGATTTTGGTGAATATAATTTCATTTCTTCACATAAACAAACCCTTCTAGTTGGTGTTTGCTTCTGGTAGAAAACATATCCTTCAACTCGTCTAATAATATTTCATGAGAAGTTCACCTATTTTAGTTTTCTTTCCGTGTGGAGAATACCACAGATAGCTGTATTACATTTTAAGTGCATGCTGCTCCTCACTTTGCATGTTTATTTAGATCTTGGTTGTTTGACTGTGTCACCATATTTAACTGTGCCTTTACTAAATTATTCATTTGTAGCAAACTATGGATGGAGCAACCATGTGCTGGCAGCACTAAAGTTTTATCAGTCACTAAATAAAAGGATTAAGAACAACTTGCCAGTCAGCATTCTGAAACCTTATAAAACGAAATCCCTTGCATTCTCACTCTGCATTGAATTACAATACCGTGTTTTTCACTTACAGCAAAATATTGATTTGGAGATGTCGGTGTTGGACTGGGGTGTACAAAGTTAAAAATCACACAACACCAGGTTTACACTATAAACATTTGCTGTAAATTCTGTGTCTTACAATTGTTTCCTCCACAACCCCCGATGAAGGAGCGTCGCTCCGAAAGCTAGTGCCTCCAATTAAATCTGTTGGACTATAACCTGGTGTTGTGTGATTTTTAATTTAGCAGAATATAACAAGCACTCCAGTTCAGAGAATCCAATATCAACTACATGAACACTTTGATATTTGTCCTCAAGCCTCTGGTAATCTCCTCCACACAGAACTTTGATTTATTTTCCTCCAGCGAAGTAGGAACAGCTCTTTTCAGTAATGTATAAATCTCTGATAGGTCCATTTCTGTGATTAATGGACTCAGGTTGGAGATTAAACATCATGCATGTTTATTTTGTCTGTATTTCACCAGCGTTAGAATAATGAATGTGAAACTAATATTACTCCACCATCTTGATTGAATCTTTGATCAATCTTGCGCCGGGACATTGTGAGACATTTAAACAAACTTCCCACTGAAAGATGAGAATGAAGTTTGAAGAATAGCTTCACTGGAGAGTCCCTTTGCTGCATAGAGTTCTTGATATATATTTCCATTTGTTTTGTCTCCTTTTTTAGGGAATCAAAAGCAGATTATGCAAACAGACAAAATGTCATGTGTGGGATTAATTTCTTCTTTCACTATCAGATATCTAATGCTAGTTCATTCTGCCCAGCACCTTCATTCATTACCAAACCATTTCAAATCTTATTTCAGCTGTCATTTATAATTTACTCCATAATTTGATATTATGATCCAGATTTATCATGGTCTATACTTTGGAATGATACTCACTTAGGACCCTATAAGCCTAGATTCTAAGGTATTCGATACCACAAACATCTCATTGTTGGCAATTCAAACATTACATCAATTTCTCAGATGCATTATGAATAAGACTGAACTTTGATTAGATTAGATTCCCTCCAGTATGGAAACAGGCCCTTCGACCCAACAAGTCCACACCGACCGTCCGAAGAGTAACCCACCCAGACCCATTCCCCTACCCTGTTACTTTATATTTACCCCTGATTAATGCACCTAACCTATACATCCCTGAACACGATGGGCAATTTCTCATGGCCAATTCACCTAACCAGCACATCTTTGGACTGTGGGAGGAAACTGGAGCACCTGGAGGAAACCCGCAGAGACACGTGGTGAATGTGCAAATTCCACACAGACAGTTGCTCGCAGTGGGAATTGAACCTGGCACTGTGAGGTGGCTAGCCACTGAGACACTGTGCCACCACAGGCAGTACTGAGGCGGTGCACTGATGGTCCACTTTCTCCTGCATGAGACAAATGCACACAATTCCCATTTCACTGACTCAATCAAATAAAAAAAAAGTAGTTCCTCTGGCATGTTATCATCCAGACGGTAAAGGTAATAATTAGTTCCAAAATTAGTCAAATGAAAATAGACCACTCTTCACAAACTCTATTTAAAATATAATTTTGATTTTCATTAAAATTGTCGAGAATTTAAAATGTTTCTCGACATGATAAGAGCCTGAAGTAAAATCTGACATTTGACATCTGACCTGAACATCAAAAGTTCAACATCCACCTTTGGACAATCAGGAGGTGAGTCACTTCAGATCTGCTCTGGTAGCCATTCTATTAATGTTTGAAGTTTCTGATCAATAGTTATCCTGAGGATATTGATCATGAGGGTTTAGTGATGGTTATGCTGTTGAATGTCAAGGGACTGTCGTTTCATTGCTCGTTTCTCAGGTGGCACCATAGATGACTATAAAAAGTATAAGGGCAGACATAACAGGGAAATCAGCAGAGCAAAAAAAGGATATGAGATGGATCTGGCAGTAAAGGTTAAATATAAGCCCAAGAGGTTCTATAACTATATTAACAATAAAAGAGTGGCTAAGGAGAGTATAGGTTCCCTTAAAGATCATCATGGCCATCTATGCGTGGAGCCACAGGAGATGGGGAAGCTTTTAATGAATCATAGAAGCTAAGGAAATAAGGGAAACAAGTGGGGATGTTTTAGATGGCATACATAGTCTTAAAATGCATTAAGGTGGATAAATCCCCTGGCCCTGATCAAGTCCATCCTCAGATGTTGTGGGAAGAAATTACAGAGGCCCTTGCAGAGATTTTTGCTTCAGCTTTAACCACTGGTGAAGTTCCAGAAGACTGGAAGATGGCTAATGTTGTTCCATTGTTTGAGAAAAGTAGCATAAACAAGCCAGGGATCTACAGGCCAGTGATCCTGACATCAGTGGTAGGCACGTTGTTGGAGAGGATACTGAGGGACAGGATCCACCAATATTTGGATAATCAAGGGATTAGGAATAGTCAGCATGGATTTATGCAAGGGATGTCATGTCTGACAAATTTTTTTAGAGTTTTTCGAAGAGGTAATTAAGAGGATAGGTGAGGGTAAGGCACTGGATGTTGTCTATATGGATGTTAATAAGGCCTTTGACAAGGTCCTGCACTGCAGGCTAGTCATGAAGATTACATCACATGGGATTCAAGGAGAGCTAGCTAATTGGATTCAAAATTGGCTCAATGGTAGGAAACAGAGAGTGATGGTTAAAGGTTATTTCTCAGTCAGGAGGCCTGTGACTGGTGGTATGCCACAGGGTTCGGTGCTGGGAGCTTTATTATCTGTTATTTACATAAATGATCTGGATGTGAATGTACAAGGCATGATTAGAAAGTTTGTGGAGAATACAAAATTAGGAGGTATCATAGAAAGCAAGGAAGATTATTAAAAGTTACAGAGGATTCTTTGTCAGATGGTGAAGTGGACTGAGGATTGGTAAATGCAATTCAGTATAGATAAGTGTGAGGTGTTGCACTTTGGAAAGTCAAACCCAGGTAAGACTTACACAGTAACTGGTTAGATCCTAAAGCATGCTGTGGAACCGAGGGGCCTAGGATTACAAATGCATAGTTCTTTGAAAGCGCCATTATAGGTAGATAGGGTGCTGAAGATGGCATTTAGCATGTTGGCCTTCATCAGTCGAGGTACAGAGTTTAGGAGTTGGAACATTATGTTACAGTTGTGTAAGTCTTTGGTGAGGCTGCGTTTGGAGTATTATGCACAGTTTTGGTCACCCTGTTATGGGAAATACATGGTTAAACTGGAAAAAGTGCAAAGAAGATTTACAGGGATGTTGCCAGGACTAATAGGCATCAACCCGAGTTATAGGGAGAGGTTGGCCAGGATAGGACTGTATTCTTTGGAAAATAGGAGAATGAGAGGTGAGCTTATTAGAACATAGAACATAGAAAGTACAGCACAGAATAGGCCCTTCAGCCCATGATGTTGTGCCGACCACTGATCCTCATGTATGCACCCTCAAATTTCTGTGACCATAAGCATGTCCAGTAGTCTCTTAAATGTCCCCAATGACCTTGCTTCCACAACTGCTGCTGGCAACGCATTCCATGCTCTCACAACTCTCTGTATAAAGAACCCGCCTCTGACATCCCCTCTATACTTTCCTCCAACCAGCTTAAACTATGACCCCTCATGTTAGCCATTTCTGCCCTGGGAAATAGTCTCTGGCTATCGACTCTATGTTTGCCTCTCATTATCTTGTATACCTCAAATAGGTCCCCTCTCCTCCTCCTTTTCTCCAATGAAAAAAGTCCGAGCTCAGTCAACCTCTCTTCATAAGATAAGCCCTCCAGTCCAGGCAGCATCCTGGTAAACCTCCTCTGAACCCTCTCCAAAGCATCCACATCTTTCCTATAATAGGGTGACCAGAACTGGACACAGTATTCCAAGTGAGGTCTAACCAAAGTTTTATAGAGCTGCAACAAGACCTCACGACTCTTAAACTCAATCCCCCTGTTATTGAGGTGTTTAAAATAATGAGGGGCATAGGTAGGATGAATGCTATAGAGTTGAAAACGTGTTGCTGGAAAAGTGCAGCAGGTCAGGCAGCATCCAAGGAGCAGGAGAATCGACGTTTCGGGCATGAGCCCTTCTTCAGGATTCCTGAAGAAGGGTTCATGCCCGAAACGTCAATTCTCCTGCTCCTTGGATGCTGCCTGACCTGCTGCACTTTTCCAGCAACACGTTTTCAGCTCTGATCTCCAGCATCTGCAGTCCTCACTTTCTCCTGAATGCATATAGATGCATATAGACCTTGTCCCAAGAATAGGGATTTGAAAAGTAGAGGGCATACGTTTAAGGTGAGAGGGGAAAGATTTAAGAAGGACCTGAGGGGCAATTTCCTCACGCAGAGAGTGGTGTGTGTATGGAATGGGCTGCCAGAGAAAGCGGTTGAGGTAGGTACAATAGAAACATTTAAAACACATTTGGACAGGTGCATGGATAGGAAAGGTTTAGAGGGATATGGACCAAATGTGGGCAATTGGAACTAGCTGAGTGGGCACCATGGTCAGCATAGACCAGTTTGGACCAAAGGACCTGTTTCCATGCTGTATTTCTATTAGGATGCATAGAATGGGGTAGCAAAATGCAGGGGATGCAGACAATGGAAATGTTGAGCTGGTTTAAGGAACGGATATTGCGTGTGCTTGATACATATGTCCCTGTCAGGCAGGGAGGAAGTGATAAGGTAAGGGAACCGTGGTTTACTATAGAAATTCCATCTCTTGTTAAGCGGAAGAAGGAGGCTTATGTGTTGATAAGACAAATGGTACAGATGAGGCGATGGAGAGTTACAGATCAGCTAGGAAGGACTTAAAGAGAGAGTTAAGAAGAGCAAAGAGAGGACACGAGCAGTCTTTAGCAAATAGAATGAAGGAGAACCCTAAAGCTTTCTATAGGTATGTGAGGGATAAAAAGATGACTAGGATAGGAATAGGGCCAGTCAAAGACAGAAGTGGGAAGTTGAGTATGGATCCTGTGGAGATCGGAGAGGTACTAAACGAACATTTTTCATCGGTTTTCACTCAGGAAAAGGAGAATATTGTAGAGGAGAAGAATGAGGTACGGGATATTAGACTAGAAAGGATCGAGGTTAGTTACAAACAGGTGTTATCAATTCTAGAAGGAGTGAAAGTAGACAAGTCCCCTGGGCCGGATGGGATTTATCCGAGATTCTCTGCGAAGCTAGGGAGGAGATGGCAGAGCTTTTGGCTTTGAAATTTGAGTTGTCATTGTCTACAGGTTTAGTACCAGAGGACTGGAGGATTGCAAATGTTGTGCCCTTCTTCAAGAAGTAGAGATGACCCAGGTAATTATAGGCCAGTGAGCCTTACTTCTGTTGTAGGAAAGGTTTTTGGAAAGGATTATAAGAGATAAGATTTATAATCATCTAGCAAGCAACAATTTGATTTCAGATAGTCAACATGGTTTCGTGAAGGGCGTGTCTCACAAAACTTCATTGAGTTTTTTGAGATGAGGGTAGGGCAGTTGACGTGGTGTACATGGACTTCAGTAAAGCCTTTGATAAGGTTCCACATGGTAGGCTGTTGGAGAAAATGCAGAGGCATGGGATTGAGGGTGATTTAGCAGTTTGGATTAGAAACTGGCTTTCTGAAAGAAGGCAGCGAGTGGCGGCTGATGGAAAATATTCAGCCTGGAGTCCGTTTACGAGTGGTGTGCCACAAGGATCTGTTTTGGGACCAGTGCTGTTTGTCAGTTTTATAAATGACTTAGACGCAGGCATAGGTGGATGGATTAGTAAATTTGCAGATGACACTAAAGTCGGTGGAGTAGCGGACAGTTTGGAAGAATGTTACAGGTTGCAGGGGGACTTGGATAAACTGCAGAATTGGGCTGAGAGGTGGCAAATGGAGTTCAATGCAGCTAAATGTGAGGTGATTCACTTTGGGAAGAATAACAGGAAGGCAGAGTACTGGGTCAATGGAAATATTCTTGGTAGTGTAGATGTGCAGAGGGATCTTGGAGTCCATGTATATAGATCCCTGAAAGTTGCCACCAGGTGGATAGTGCTGTTAAGAAGGCATACGGTGTGTTAGGTTTCATTGGTAGAGGGATTGAGTTCCGGAACTGCAATATCATGCTGCAACTATATAAAACGCTAGTGCGGCCACACTTGGAATATTGTGTACAGTTCTGGTCACCATATTTCGGGAAGTATGTGGAAGCATTGGAAAAGGTGCAGAGGAGATTTACCAGGATATTGCCTGGTCTGGAGGGAAGGTCTTATGAGGAAAGACTGAGACTTGGGTCTGTTCTCATTGGAAAGAAGAAGGTTAAGAGGGGATTTGATAGAGACATACAAGATGATCAGAGGATTAGATAAAGGAGACATTGAAGGTCTTTTTCCTAGGATGATGACATCAGCTTGTACAAGGGGGCATAGATTGAGGGGTGATAGATTTAAGACAGATGTCAGAGGCAGGTTTTTTACTCAGAGAGTGGTAAGGGTGTGGAATCCCCTACCTGCCAATGTAGTCAACTCAGCCACATTAGGGAGATTTAAACAGTCCTTGGATAAGCACATGGATGATGATGGGATAGTGTAGAGAGACAAGCTGAGAATAGTTCACAGGTCAGTGCAAGATTGAGGGCTGAAGGGCCTGTTCTCCGCTCTGTTGTTCCAAGTTCTATTTCTCTAGGGCTCCATTCTATGACTCTATTTTCACTTGCTACTTTTCTGCCTAAGCCTGGATAATGTCCAATCTTGTGGCATTTGGACATGCACTGCTTCAGAATCTAAGGAATCATGAATGGTGCTGAACATTGTGCAATGATCAGTGAAGATTACCACGTATGACCTTATAATGGAGGCAAAGACATTGATGAAGCAGTTGGAGGTAGTTGAACCAAAGACTCCACCCTGAGGAATCCCTACAATGAAAGTGAGAAAGTAAATTACAGTGAAGAAATGCTGGAGGAAAGATCACAGAAGCGCTTCACAGGAGGCTCCCAAGCACTGAGGATGTCACCTAGACAGGGGACGAAACGTCTGCAACACAAATTCCCAGCTTGGCGAACAGAACCACAATGAAGCAGTAAAAAGTTTGCAAATGGATATGGATATGATGGGTGAATGATCCAATATTTGACAGATATATTTAAAATGGATAGGTGTGAAGGAATAGAAAGGCAACCTGTTATCTAAATGGAGAGAAATTCTAAGATGTAGGGGGATCTGGATGTCATCGCAAATGAATCGCAGAAAACGCGTGTGCAGGTAGAACAGTTAATAAGAAGGGCAAGTGGAATTTTAGGATTTGTGGAAAATGGAGTATAAAAGCAGGGAAATGTTAGCAATTGTACAATGCACTGGTGAGACTGCATCTGGAGTACTGCAGACAGTTTTAGTTTCCCCACTCGATGAAGGTTGTAATTGCATTGGAGGTAGTTCAGAGAAGGTTTATTAGATTAATTCCAAATATATGAGGTTTGTCTTATGAGGACAGATTGAGCAGTTTCGGCTTATACTCACTTGAGTTTAGAAGGATGACAAAAGATCTAATTGAGGTACATAAAGTGTTCAAAAAGGATTGACAAAGTAAACATAGAGTGGATGCTTCCTCTTGTGGGACAAGGGGGAGGCTAAGGTGTAGCTGATTTAATACAGGGATGAGAAATTACTTCTCTGGAAGGCTGTGAAAGCGTGGAGTTGACCACCTTAGGGTGCAGCAGATACCGATACACTGAATAAACTTAAGGAGGAGATCGACAGATTTTTAAAGTAGTCCAGAACAAGCTTGATTTTCCAAATGAGACGGGTGGGGATATTTTGGTCAGGTAACTGATTGTTCCGATAACTGATTGTTGGGATAACAGATAACGTTTTTATGGGACATTGAGATCTTGTTCGGATATTCCGAAATTTGGATAATTGACATTTCGATAACCAAGGTTGTTCTGTAATGGGTTGAAAGGTTATGGAGAGTGGGCAGGCAAGTGAAGTTGCTCATGAAATGTGACAATACAATGGCATTTAGAGGTGTATTTTGTCTTTTTTTTAAGAAGAGAGGTTTAGACAGAGGAGGTGAATGGTCTATCCCAAGTCAATAAAGTAAACAGCTTGTGAAGCTGTGGATTTTTTTTTGACTTGGAACAATAGAAGCAGCATCCCTCAAAGTTGCCACTCAAGTTGATAGGGTTGTTAAGAGGGCGTATAGTGTTTTGGCTTTCATTAACAGGGGATTGAGTTTCAGAACAATGAGGTTTTGCTGCAGCTCTTATAAAACCCTGGTTAGACCACACTTGGAATATTGTGTCCAGCTCTGGTCGCCTCATTATAAGAAGGATGTAGATGCATCAGTGAGAGTGCACAGGAGATTTACCAGGATGCCGCCTGGATTGGAGGGCTTATCTTATGAAGAGAGGTTGAGTGAGCAAGGACTTTTCACACTGGAGAAAAGAAGGAACAGAGGTCATTGAGTCATAGAGATATACAGCACGGAAACAGAACCTTCGGTCCAACTCATCCATGATGCCCAGATGTCAAACCCTGATCTAGTTCCAAGAGAGAAAATGCTGGAAAATCTCAGCAGGTCTGGCAGCATCTGTAAGGAGAGAAAAGAGCTGATGTTTCGAGTCTAACTGACCCTTTGTCAAAGCTTTGACAAAGGGTCAGTTAGACTCGAAACGTCCACACATTTCTCTCCTTATAGATGCTGCCAGACCTGCTGAGATTTTCCAGCATTTTCTCTTTTAGTTTCAGATTCTAGCATCCGCAGTAATTTGCTTTTACCTAATCTAGTCCCATTTGCCAGCACTTGGCCCATATCCCTCTAAACCCCTTCTATCCATATACCCATCCAGATGCTTTTTAAATGCTGTAATTGTACCAGTCTCCACACATCCTCTGGCAGCTCATGTACCACCATCTGCGGGAAAAAGTTACCCCTTATGTCCCTTTTATATTTTTTCCTCCTCACTCTAACCTATGCCTTCTGAACTCCTCCATCCCAGGGAAAAGGCCTTGTCTCTTACCCTATCATGCCTTTCATGATTTCATAAACCTTTATAAGGTCACCCCTCAGCCTCTGACGCTCCAGGGAAAATAGCCGCAGTCCATTAAGCCTCTCCATATAGCTTGAATTCTCCAACCCTGGCAACAACCTTGTAAATCTTTTCTGAACCATTTCAAGTTTCACAACATCCTTCCATTAGGAAGGAGACCAGAATTGTACACATTATTCCAAAAGCAACCTAACTAATGCCCTGTACAGCTGCAACTCCTGTACTCAACACTCTGACCAATAAAGGATAGCATACCAAATGGCTTCTTCACTATCCTATCTACCTGCAACTCTCCTTTCAAGGAACTATGAACTTGCACTCTAAGGTCTCTTTGTTCAGCAACACTCCCCAGAAACTTACCATTAAGTGTATAAGTCCTCTTCTGATTTGCTTTTCCAAAATGCAGCACCTCACATTTAACTACAGAGGTGTACAAGGTAATGACAGGCATAGATAGAGTAGATAGCTAGAGATTTTCCCCAGGGCAGAAATGGCTGTCATGAGGGGTCATAAATTCAAAGTGACTGGAGAAAGGTATAGGGGAGATTTCAGAGGTGGGTCCCTTATGCAGAGAGTGGCGGGTGAATGGAATGCGCTGCCAGTGGTGGTAGTAGAGTCAGAGACATTAGGGACATTTAAGTGACTGCTGGAGAAGCACATGGACGGCAGTAAATTGAGGGGTGTGTAGGTTAGGGTGATCTTAGATTCAGATAAATGCTCAGCACAACATCGTGGGCCAAAGGGCCTGGACTGTACTGTACTGTTCTGTGTTCTATGTTCCAAATTCTATGAATGGGTGGAGTCAGGTTCCTACAGAATCAGGGTTTGAGTTTAGCTTTCAGTAGCTGTTGGGGTTTGAAGCTGCCATACATCTCTCCCTGTTACAGCAAAACACTTGAGTTCTCTCCTTCTCTTTCTCTCTCTCTCTCTGCCAGCATTTTCTTTTGATATTCTTTCCTCATGGACTGGAGAAACATTGCATGTGAGACTATCTATTTTACTGAGTTTGCCTTTGCCAAGTGTGGGTTTTTGGGATTTTACTATATTGGAACAGTGGCTGTTTAGTAGTTAAATAATCGATTATTCTTTTACGTTTTCCAATAGAGTTTAATTTATATCAGTTCTTCTTTCTTTTGTTTGTATTTTAATTGTCGAGTAAGAATAAAGTGTGTTTTGTTTAAAGCCGAATAGTGTGACCGATTGAATTAAATCTGGAACACAGCACCTCACACTTGCTTTTAAATTTAAAAAAACTAAAGCAGTAAAAAGAACTCAGTAGTTCTGGCAGCATGTGTCGGAAGAAAGCAGAGTTAATGTTTCAAGTGCAGTGACTCTTTCACCTGATGAAAACATTAACTCTGCTTCCTTCCACATCTACTGCTCCCCCTTTATCCTCAAACTAAACCCAAATAAAGTTGTCAGACACAATTTCCATTTCATGAAGCTGTGCTGACTCTGCTTGATTATATTATGATTTATTAAATGTTCTGCTATTATGAGTTAATAATTAATTCCAATTTTTTTTCGACAATAAATGTTAATCTAATCAGCCAATAGTTACCTGGGAACTGTCTCTACCATCTGCTTCTTACCCTACACCCTCATCCACCTGGTACCCTTCCCCATCATTCAACTAGCACTATACACTGTTATCGACCTGGCACTCTATTCCCTCATCAATCTAGCACCCTACACCCTCTGTAATTTGGCATCAATAGTTACCTTCCCTTCGCATCTTTCAAAGGGCTTTCAGAATCTTTAAATCGAGCAGAGTGGGAGGCCCTGTCAATTAAACAGGGTGAATGGTTTCAATACAATATTGAACTGTGAATGCTAGAAATTTGAAACAGAAATAGGAATTGCAGGAGAAGCTCACCAGGTCTGTCAGCATTGGTGGGAAGAAAACAGAGTTAACTTCTTGAGTCCAGCGATTTGATGAAGATTTGTGAATGATTTCAACGCTGATCTACTCCAACATTCTCTTTGTGGATTCCTGACCTAGACTAAGCAGTTTCCCCAGGAAGTCTAGTGCCTGGAGTTTTGCATGGTGAACTGCTTCACAAAGTTTACTGTCTGTTGGCAGCCCGTTAGTCAAAAGTTAATGAGGCCAAGTCTTCCACTGGGATTAACAGACAATTCACTGGAACAGTCTGACCAACAACCGTCATGTAAAATCCTCAGGAGCATAGGGCCATGACATTTTTTGTTCATTACTTTCAAACAAATGGGGAAATGTTCTTGGAAAGGGACTAGAATTAGAATTAACTTCATTGTCACATGTACTGACATGAGCACAATAAAAAGTTACAAGTCACAACTTACAGCACTATCTTAGGTACAAATGTAGCTTGGCACAGAATCTTAAGGACAAATTCTTAGGCAATAAAAAGGAAATAAAAATTCCAGCATTACAGATCATAGGAATAAATTAGAAAACTAAAGAAGTAACAAGCTCAGAACAACAATCTTTCCAAACCAGTCCACACCAGCATCTCACATCTAGTCCACACTAGGCTTTGACTTCAGACCATGCTGGGCTTCACCTTGAGGTTCTCAAGGCCAAGAGGCTGCTCTGGAGTCATCTCCAGGTTGCAATGCATCAAAGTTCATGGTAAACCAGAGGATTGGGAAAATTTTATAAGCCAACAATGAATGATCAAAAAAAGAGAGGGGAAGAAAATAAACTACAAGGGTAAACTAGTAATGTAAAAATAGTAAAATTTTCTTTAAAAATTTAAAAAGGTAGAAAGAAGCTAAACTGAACATCAGCCTCTTTATAGAACAAGCTGGGGAAATAACCATGGAAGCCAGGAAATAGCAGAGGAATTTAATAAATATTTTGCATTGGTGTTCCTGTTAGAGGACATTAACAGCATTCCAAAATATTAAATCAGCATGGATTAAAGAAGGAATGGAAATAAATACAGTAATGATCACCTAGTGAGAAAGAACCATGGGGAACTACCCAAAGAAACTAATGGGGCAAAAGGCCAATAAATCTATTATACTTGGTGGGTTGCACTTTAAAATATAATTTAAAGGAACTGGCTACAGAGATAATGGATTGTCATCTTCCAGGAATCCTCAGCTTCTGGTAAAGGCCTGGAGATTTGGAAAAGTCCCAGCGTATCTAAAAAATGAAAGAGAAAAATATCACAGGCAACTGTAAGCCAGTTAGCATAACACCTGCTCTTGGGAAAATGTTGGAATGTATTATTAAAAATGTAGCAACAGATCATTTAGAAACACAGATTACAATCAGGCAGAGTCAACATGGTTTCATAATGGGGAAATCATGCCAAAATAATTACTCCTACTGAAGAGGTAATAAGCAGGATAAATAAATCGGAATGAAGATATGTAATATACTCGGATTTCCAAAAGGTGTTTGATAACATAGTCCACATAAGACAATTGAACAAGAGCCAATAATATTGGAGGTAGTACAATAGCAAGGATAGAGAATTGGCTAACTAAGAGAGTTCAAATAAGTGGGCATTTTCAGGATAGCAACTTGTAACTAGTGGTGTGCCAAAGGGATTGGGAGACCTGATGGGGCTGGGGCCACAATTAGTTATAATAGATATTAGTTAGCCAATTATAAATGATTTGAATGAGGAGGTTGAGGGGTGGGTTAGTAAATTTGCCAATGACACAAAGGTTGGAGGTGCCGTTGATAATATCGGGGTCCATTGCAGGCTGCAGTGCGACATAGACAGGATGCAGAACTGGGCTGAAAAATGGCAGATGGAGTTCAACCTGGATAAATGCAAAGTGATACATTTTGGAAGGTCAAACTTGAATGCTGAATATAGGAATAATGACAAGATTCTTGGCAGTGTGGAGGAACAGAGGGATCTTGGTGTTTAAGTGCATAGATCCCTCAAAGTTGCCACCCAAGTGGATAGGGTTGTTAAGAAAGCATATGGTGTTCATTAACAGGGGGATGAAGTTTAAGAGCTACAAGGTTTTGCTGCAGTTCTAACAAGTCCCTGGTGAGACCACACTTGGAATATTGTGTCTAGTTCTGGTCCCCCTACTATAGGAAAGATACAGAGGCTTTGAAGAGGGTGCAAAGAAGGTTTCCCAGGATACTCGACTGAAGGGCTTGCCTTATGAAGAAAGGTTGACTAAGCTCAAAATTTTCTTTCTGGAGAGAAGGAGGAAGAGACATGGCCTGATTAAGGTATATAAGGTAATGAGAGACATGGATAAAGTCAATACCAGAGACTTTTCCCCAGGGCAGGATTGACTGGCAGGAGGGGTCATAGTTTTAAGCTATTAGGAGGAAGGTATAAAGAAGACATCAGACTCTCTTCTTTACACAGAGAGTTGTGAATGCATGGAATGCGTTGCCAGCTGTGGTGGAAGCACAGTCATTGGGGACATTTAATTACCTGCTGGACATGCACTTGGACAGCAGTGAATTGAGGGGTGCGTGGGTTAGGTTATTTTATTCTAGATTAGGAATAATCCTAGGCACAACATCATGGGCCGAAGGGCCTGTTCTGTGCTGAAATTTTCTATGTTCTACGTTCTATATGAATGACTTGGATGAGGAAAATGAAGTTTGCAGGTGGCAGAAAAATACGTGGGAAGGTAAGTGGTGAGAGTTACACATAGTGTGCAGAGAAATGTAGAAGGTTAAGGGAGTAGATAAAAATTGGGCAGCTGGAATGCAATGTGGAAAAATGTGAGGCTACATACTTTTAGAAAGAATTGAGGAGCTGAATAGTATTGAAATGGAGAAAAGCTGGAGAAAGCTATGCCACAGAGGGATTTGGGAGTCCTGGTGCACATATCACAAAAAGCTAGCATCCAAGTTCAGCATCTAATAGGAAAGGCAAATGGTTTTTTGGTTTTATTTTAAAGGTAATAAAGAATAGGAATAAGGAGATCTGACAGAAATTCTACAAGGCACCAGTCAAACCATAACCGGAATACTACGAAGAGTTTTGGTCCCTGTTTCTAAGGAAAGATATCCTGGTGGAGGAATTTTTCTTATGAGGAGAGGTTGACTAGGTTGAGCCAGTAGGTTCAGAGAGTTGACTGGGTTGATCTGGTAGGTGCAGAGAGGTTGTTTCCCCATGTAAGAGTGTCTTGGACCAGAAAGCATAATCTCAGAGTTAGGAGTTGTCCATTTAAGACAGAGATGAGGGGGAACTTCATTCTCTCAGAGGATAGTAAATCTGTGAAATTCTTTACTGCAGAAGACTGCCAAGTCTGGGTCATTAAGTATATTCAAAGCTGAAATAGACAGATTTTTAATCAATAAGAACATCAGTATGGAGTAAAGGCAGGAAAGTGGAGATGAGGGTGATCAGATCAGCCATGAGCTCATTGAATGGTGGAGCAGACTTGAATGTTAAATGATCTACTTCTGCATCTACGTTTTATGGTCTTTCAGTCATTGAGTATTGGTAATTATGAAGCCAAGTGTAACCTTGTCAAGCCCCAAGGGGGAGGTTATGGTCTGATGATATTGTCACTGGACTAGTGATCCAGAGGCTTAGGGTGCCTAGACTCACATCACTGACAATGGTGCAATTTAAATTATTATTTTTTTAAACTGCGATGGTTATAAAAATCTATTTGGAGGGACTCTCCGTTGGCAAGTGAAATTTGAACATCACTCAGAGTTGAATGTTTGGTGGGAAAGTGATTGTGTAAGTACAGTGACACTGTAACCTGACATGGAACTGATATTATTGCTACAAACAGCTTCGCTCTGTTGGTAATATTACGTGCATTGCAATAGCTTAATTGCACATGGAACTGATATTACTGCTACAAACAGCATTGCAATGAAAATCACTGAAATCAGATACAGTTGCATTCTTCCTCACGGCACAGCTTAGTAAAATGCAGGTATTACTAACATGTTTTTTAAACATTGTCACTGAGCGAGAAACTCTGTTGTATTATGTTGCTTAGTAACAGATCCAAATATAGAATTACAGAAGCACAAACTGTTTTGCCATCATCTTTCACTGATCTGCAACATATATCCTATGGAATGATCTTGGAAGGAGCTGAAGCAAAGCTGTTGATGACACCATTCGCCTTCATGCAATAGTTATCTTAAATGTTACCTTGCATTGAATATTCCACTGGACACTGTGTCTCAAAATTATAAAAGTACACTGGGAGCAAAACGGGACTGACCAGTTCCCACTTTTATTCACTACCTAACAATTAAATTCAAAAGGTGGTGCCAGATGGTTCAATTAGTTAGTTTCATCTCACTGTCAAATATATCTTCCAGTCTTCATGTAGGTCATCAGTTAACTATTGCTAGTAACCATTACTCCACAAACAAATAAGCATCCTATGATTAGCCTAACAGTGATGAATTTGTCACGAATAAATTTGAGCATGGGTTGAACCATTAGTGTAAGACAAAATATGAGGCAAACCAAACTGGATTTCTATCAAATTTGAGATAAGATTCGAGAGTCATAGAGTCATAGAAATGTACAGCATGGAAACAGACCCTTCGGTCCAACCCATCCATGCTGACCAGATATCCCAACCTAATCTAGTCCCATCTGCCAGCACCCAGCTCATATCCCTCCAAACCCTTCCTATTCGTATACCCATCAAAATGCCTTTTAAATGTTGCAATTGTACCAGCCTCAACCACTTCCTGTGGCAGCTCATTCCATATACATATCCCACCCTCTGCATGAAAAGGTTGACCCTTAGGTCCCTTTTATATCTTTCCCCTCTCATCCTAAACCTATGCCCTCTAGTTCTGGATTCCCCCACCCCAGGGAAAAGACCTTGTCTACTTATCCTCTCCATTTATCTGAATTAAACTCCATCTGCCACTTCTCGGCCCACTGGTCCATCTGGTCAATATCCTGCTGTAATCTGAAATAACCTTCTTCGCTGTCTACTACACCTCCAATTTTGGTGTCATCTGCAAACTTATTAACTGTATCTCTTATGCTCACAACCAAATCATTTTTGTAATTGACAAAAAGTAGAGGACTCAGCATTGATCCTTGTGGCACTCCACTGGTCACAGGCCTCCAGTCTGAAAAACAACCCTCCACCACCACCCTCTGTCTTCTACCTTTGAGCCAGTTCTGTATCCAAATGGCTAGTTCTCCCTGTATTCCGTGAGATCTAACCTTGCTAATTAGTCTCCCATGGGGAACCTTGTCGAATGCTTTACTGAAATCCATACAGATCAGATCTACTGCTCTGCCCTCATCTATCTTCTTTGTTACTTCTTCAAGAAACTCAATCAAGTTTGTGAGACATGATTTCCCACACACAAAGCCATGTTGACTATCCCTAATCAGTCCTTGCCTTTCCAAATACATGTACATTCTGTCCCTCAGGATTCCCTCCAACAACTTGCCCACCACCGAGGTCAGGCTCACCGGTCTGTAGTTCCTTGGCTTGTCCTTACCACCCTTCTTAAACAGTGGCACCACATTAGCCACCCTCCAGTCTTTTGACACCTCATCTGTGACTATCGATGATACAAATATCTCAGCAAGAGGCCCAGCAATCACTTCTCTGGCTTCCCACAGAGTTCTAGGTTACACCTGATCAGGTCCTGGTGATTCATCCACCTTTAACCTTTTCAAGACATCCAGCACGTCCTCCTCTGTAATCTGAACATTTTGCAAGATGTCACCATCTATTTCACTACTTCCTATATCTTTCATATCCTTTTCCACAGTAAATACTGATGCAAAATACTCATTTAGTATCTCCCCCATTTTCTGAGGATCCACACAAAGGCCGCCTTGCAGATCTTTCAGGGGCCCTATTCTTTCCCAGTTACCCTTTTGTCCTTAATGTATTTATAAAAACCCTTCGCATTCTCCTTAACTCTATTTGTCAAAGCTATCTCATGTTCCCTTTTTGCCCTCCTGATTTCCCTCTTAAGTATACTCATACTGCCTTTATACTCTTCTAAGGATTCACTCAATCTATCCTGACATATGCTTCCTTCTTTTTCTTAACCAAACCCTCAATGTCTTTAGTCATCCAGCATTCCCTGTACCTACCAGCCTTCCCTTTCACCCTGACAGGAATATACTTTCTTTGGGTTCTCGTTATCTCATTTCTGAAGGCTTCCTATTTTCCAGCCGTCCCTTTACCTGCGAACATCTGCCCCCAATCAGCTTTTGAAAGTTCTTTGTTTAGATCAGAATGGTGCTGGAAAAGCACAGCAGGTCAGGCAGCATCCGAGGAGCAGGAAAATCGATGTTTCAGGCAAAAGCCCTTCATCAGGAATAAATATTGGTTTCCAGCGTCTGCAGTCCTCACTTTTGCCTTTTTGAAAGTTCTTGCCTAATACCGTCAAAATTGGCCTTTCTCCAATTTAGAACTTCAACTTTTAGATCTGGTCTATCCTTTTGCATCACTATTTTAAATTTAATAGAATTATCGTTGCTCCCTCACTGACACTCAGTCACCTGCCCTGCCTTATTTCCCAAGAGTAGGTCAAGTTTAGCACCTTCCCTAGTAGGTACATCCACATACTGAATCAGAAAATGTTCTTGTGCACACTTAACAAATTCCTCTCCATCTAAACCCTTAACACTATGGCAGTCCCAGTCTATGTTTGGAAAGTTAAAATCCCCTACCATAACCACCCTATTATTCTTACAGATAGCTGAGATCTCCTTACAAGTTTGTTTCTCAATTTCCCTCTCACTATTAGGGGGTCTATAATACAATCCCAATAAGGTGATCATCCATTTCTTATTTCTCAGTTCCACCCAAATAACTTCCCTGGATGTATTTCCGGGAATATCCTCCCTCAGTACAGCTGTAATTCTATCCATTATCAAAAATGCCACTCCCCCTCCTCTCTTGCCTCCCTTTCTATCCTTCCTGTAGCATTTGTATCCTGGAACATTAAGCTGCCAGTCCTGTCCATCCTTGAGCCATTATTCTATAATTGCTATGATACCTCAGTCCCATGTTCCTAACCATGCCCTGAGTTCATCTGCCTTCCCTGTTAGGCCCCTTGCATTGAAATAAATGCAGTTTAATTTATTAGTCCTACCTTGTCCCTGCCTGCCCTGACTGTTTGACTCACTTCTGTTCTCAGCTGTACCTGTCTCTGATCGATCTCTTTCATCACTATCTCCCTGGGTCCCACCCCCCTCCCACCTTACTAGTTTAAATCCTCCCAAGCAGTTCAAGCAAATTTCCCTGCCAGTATATTAGTCCCCTTCCAATTTAGGTGCAATCCATCCTTCTTGTACAGGTCACTTCTACCCCAAAAGAGACTCCAATGATCCAAAAATGTGAATCCTTCTTCCATACACCAGCTCCTCAGCCATGCATTCATCTGCTCTATCCTCCTATTCCTGCCCTCAGTAGCTTGTAGCACCGGGAGTAATCCAGATATTATTACTCTCGAGGACCTCCTTTTTAAATTCCTGCCTAACTCTCTGTAAACCCCCTTCAGAATCTCAACCTTTTCCCTTCCTATGTTGTTGGTTCCAATGTGGACAATGACCTCTTGCTGGCCCCTCTCCCCGTGAGAACATTCTGCACCCTCTCTGAGACATCCTTGATCCTGGCACCAGGGAAACAACACACCATTCTGCTTTTTCACTGCTGGCCACAGAAACGTCTGTCTGTACCTCTGACTACAGAATCCCCTAACACAATTGATCTCTTGGAAGCCGACGTACCCCTCGTTGCATTAGAGCCAGTCTCAATACCAGAAACTTGGCTGTTTGTGATATGTTCCCCTGAGAATCCATCTCCCCCTACATTTTCCAAAATAACATACCTGTTTGAAATGGGTATAGCCTCGGAAGGCTCCTGCACTAGGTGCCGACCTCTCTTACCTTTCCTGGAGTTAACCCATCTATGTGACTGTATCTGAGACTTTTCCCCCTTCCTATAACTGCCATCCATCACATACTGTTGCTGTTGCAAATTCCTCATCACTGCTAACTGTCTGTCCAACCGATCCATTCGATCTGATAAGATTCGTAGGGAATTTAATTGCCTCCCAATTCAGACAATGTTCACTGAACAGATTCCTGGGATAAGGGTGCTATTTTATGAGAAATTTGGAAAGTTTGGGTGAGTATCCATTGGTGATGAAAATGTGTTGCTGGAAAAGCGGAGCAGATCAGACAGCATCCAGGGAACAGGAGAATCGACGTTTCGGGCATAAGCCCTTCTTCAGGAATGAAGAAGGGCTTATGCCCGAAACGTCGATTCTCCTGTTCCCTGGATGCTGCCTGACCTGCTGCGCTTTTCCAGCAACACATTTTCAGCTCTGATCTCCAGCATCTGCAGACCTCACTTTCTCCTGAATATCCATTGGACCTTAGAAGAATGAGAGGTGATCTTGAGAGGACTTACATGGTGGATGCTGTAAGGATGTTCTCCCTTGTATGAGGGACAAGAAGAAGTTTAAAAATGAGGGGTCACCCATTTAAGACAGAGGTGAAGAGCATTTTCTTTTTCTCAGGCAGATGCTTGTCTGTAAAATTCTTTTCCTGAGGGATCAGTGGACACAGGAACATTTGATGTTGAGTTGAATAGATTATTTATGGAATCTTTACATGTGGAAACTGGCCATTTGGCCCAGTGAGTCCACACCAACACTACTACCAAGACCTACCCCCTACAACTCTGCATTTCCCGTGGCTAACCCACCTGGCCTGAACATCCCTAGACACTATGGGCAATTTAGAATGGCCAGTTGACCTATCCTGCACATCCCTGGACTGTGGGAGGAAACCAGAGCAAAACATACAGATACGGGGGAATGTGCAAACTCCACACAGAGAGTCACCCAAGGCTAGAGTTGATCCCAGGTCCCTGACACTTTGAGCCAGTGCCATCTTCTTGATTCTTGATTTACAGGGAAGTTAAAAGGTATAGTGGTTAGGCAGGAGAATAGAGTTGAGGTCATAATCAGAATAATTGGGGTCAATAAAAGTGTTCCAAAGAAGAGTCATGCTGGACTCAAAACATTAAGTTTGTTTTTCTCCCTATAAATGCTGTCAGACCTACTGAGTTTATTCAGCACTTTATGTTTTTATTTCAGATCAGTTTGGATCAAATGACAGAGCCCACTTGATGGACAGAATGGTCTGCACCTGCTCCAGGATTGAATATGCTTGTCAGACCAGGATTACATTAAGATAAGGTCATCACATGTTTAAACATGTGTATCATTCACTGTAGCACCAATGTTCAAATTGTCACTCCACATTTGAAAGGGTTCAGAAAAGATTTACAATGATATTGCCAGGGATGGAGGATTTGAGTTATAGGGAGAGGCAGAATAGGCTGGGACTGTTTTCCCTGGAGTGTCGGATACTGAGGGGTGACCTTACAGAGGTTTATAAAATCATGAGGGGCATGGATAGGGTAAATAGACAAGGTATTTTCCCTGGGGTGGGGGAGTCCAGAACTAGAGGGCATAGGTTTAGAGTCATAGGGAAAAGATATAAAGAGGACCTAAGGGGCAACTTTCTCACACAGAGGGTGGTGCGTGTATGCAATGAGCTGCCAGAGGAAGTGATGGAGGCTGCTACAATTACAACATTTAAATGCATCTGGGTGAGTATATGAATGGGAAGAATTTAGAGGGATATGGGCCAAGTGCTTTATAATGGAACTAGATTAGGTTAGAATATCTGGCCGGCATGAATGAGACTGTGGCTGAAACATAGTTTGTTCCAACTCCAGCCAATGAACGTGGAAGTGCACAATGATACGTGACACTGTTGAAATGTATTTTGTAAATTTTCCACAATGTTAGATATTGGACTATATTTAATTCACTTCTGCACCATGACCTTGGTTTAGTTTATCCTTATTTTAACAAATCTCTATTATTACAGGAGTTAGAATCACTTAGGTGCCATGATATAGAAAGCTAGAAGAATTTCTGTCCCTTTGAGCCCTGCTTTTGACTCAAACTAGGCATGGAAATGCATTATGCCATGGTCATGATGTAGGTTCTTGCCCACAATCCTTCACAGAGTAAATTGTTAATCTTGAGCAGTGGAGGGAAGGAAATACTGGAGAGAATTAGTTTCTTGGATATTTTGGAAAAAAAAACACATACTTGCTGGCATACCTGTCTGACAGTAGAGTTGAGGTGGGAAACTTCACAGCCTTTAAAAAGCACTTGGTTGAGCATGTGAAATGAAATAACATTTAAGTGCTGGTAAATGGAACTTGTGTAAATTTAAATAAACACTTTTGTTGATGCAGACTTGATGGGCCAAAAGGCTCTTTTGTACTGTATGATTCCAAGTTTGTGCGACAGACAGCTTGTGATTGGCACACTGATGGTTATGTTCACCAGAACAGCCTCTCGATTGCATTCCTGAGGAAGTGACACCAGAGGAAATTGGGCAACCGTTCAGAATCTGCAGGTTGATTCCTCTGAAACTGAACTCCTTCAGTTTCTTTGCATTCGGAGTGAATGATAGAATTCTAATGAAGTATAGAATCATGGAATCCCTACAGTGCAGAAATAAGCCTTTGGCCCATCGGGTCTACACTATACTGACTCTCCAAAGAGCATCCCATCCAGACCCAGCCCTCCACCTCCAACCCCATAACTCCTCATGGGATTTTTATCATGGTTAACCCACCTAGCCCACACACCCCTGAATAGCACAGGGCAATTTAGTATGGCCAGTCCACCTAAGCTGCACATCTTTCAACTATGGGAGGAAACTGGAGCACCTGGAAGAAACCCATGCAGACACTGGAAGAGACATTTCTATATAAGTGCAAACTCCAAACAGACAGTCACCAAAGGCTGGAATTGAAGTGGGTGCTGAGAGGCAGTAATGGTTGAAGATTTATTAACCATCAAAACATCAAACAGAACCAAACTTACAAATCTGAGCTAACGCAACAACTTACTAAAATGGAAATGTTGTCAAAAAGAAAGTCTCCTTTTGGCAAAAAGATGCCCAGCAGCCTCCCTTTCTCAACAAGGAAACACCTGCACTCTCTGTCTCTCTCTCTCTCTTCACTGTTTCTAACAAATCCATGGAGTACTCCTTGAAACTCTGTTCATCGCTTTCTTCCCTTCTTCTGTCTTTTTGACTCCTTCAACAAGATTCCATGTGGTAGACTGGAGAGTAAGATTAGATCACATGGGATCCAGGGGAGCTCGCCAATTGCATACAAATTTGTCTTGAAGGGAGGAAACAGAGGGTGATGGTAGAGGATTGTTTTTTGGACTGGAGGGCTGTGGCCAGCTGTGTGTCACAAGGATTGGTACTAGGTCCACTGCTATATATCATTTGTATAAATGATTTGGATGTGAATATATTAGGTATGGTTAGTAAGTTTGCAGATGACATCAAAACAGTTGGAGTGGTGGACAGTGAAGAAGATTATCTCAGAGTACAAAGGGATCGCCATCAGTTGGGCCAATGAACCAAGGAGTGGCAGATGGGGTTTAATTTCGGTAAATGTGAAGTGCTGTATTTTGGAAAGGCAAACAAAGTCAGGATTAATACAGTTAATGGTAGTCCCTGGGGAATGTTGTCAAACAGACAAACCTAGGGATCCAGGTACATAGTTCCTTGAAAGTGGAATCATGGGTGGACAAGATGGTGAAGAAGACTTTTGGCACACTTGCCTTCATTGATCAGAACATCAAGTATAGGAGTTGGCAGGTCATGCTGTGGCTGTACAGGACATGATAAGGCCACACTTACAATACTATGCACAATTGTGGATGCCCTTCTATGGGAAAGATGTTGTTAAATTTGAGAGAGTGCAGAAAGGATTTACAAGGATGTTGCCCGGACTGGAGGGTTTGAACTCTATGGAGAAGTTGAATAGTCTGGGGCTTTTCTTCCCTGGAGCATCAGAGGCTGAAGGGTGGCCCTATAGAGGTTTAGAAAATCATGAGGGGTACGGATAGGTAAAGAACCAAAGTCTTTGTCCTAAGGTGAGGGAGTCCAAAACTAGAGGAGGTAAGGTTGAGGTGAGTGGGGAAAGATTTAAAAAGGACATGAGGGGTAACTTTTTCATGCAGGAGAATATACCCCATCTACATCAACAGAACTGAAGTTGAGAAGGTGGAGAGTGTCAAGTTCCTCAGAGTGACAATAACTGACAACCTGCCTCAGACCTCCCAGGTAGATGTGACAATCAAGAAGGCACAACAATGCCTCTTCTTCCTCAGGTGGCTCAGGAAATGTGGCACATCCATAAGGACCCTCTCCAACTTCTACAGGTGCACTTCTATAGAAAGCATACTGTCTGGATGCATCATGGCCTGGAACGGCAACTGCTCTGCCCAGGACTATAAGAAACTACAGAAAGTGATGTGCACAGCCCAAAACATCACAGAAACCAGTCTTCCATCCATGGACTCATCAAGGGCCCATCACACCTCGATAATGATTTCCTACAACCTCTTCCATCTGGCAGAACATACAGAAGCTTGAACACAAGCACCAGCAGGTTCAGGAAAAGCTTCTTCCTGGCTGATATTAGACTGATGAATGGACTTTCTAACCTCAAATAATGTTGATCTGGCTAACCCAGATCTGTCCCAGTGCAATGTAACCTATATGCCTCTGTCTAAGTCTTTTTGATCTGGACATCCTTGCTTACTATGACCTGCCTGTACTGCTCGTCAACAAAGCTTTTCACTGTACCTTGGTTCAATGAGAATAAATCAATCAAATCAAGTCAAATCATGCAGAGGGCAGTTCATGTATGAAATGGGCTGCCAGAGGAGGTGATGGAGGCAGATACAATTATAATATCTAAAAGGCATCTGGATGGGAATATGAATAGGAAAGATTTAGAGGGATATGGACTAAATGCTGACAAATGGGACGAGGTCAGATTGGGATGTCCGGCTGGAATGGACGAATTGGACCGGAGGTCTGATTCCATGCCATTTAACTCTGCGAGTCTATAACTAGTTATAAGAATCAGTTTGTTACATGAGGTTACTGTGAAATATCTTTGCCACAATGAAAATGTTTAATTATCACAGCTGACATCTAAACACAGTACAAAGAAAAATTCTCCAAATTGTACTACATTCTGTTGAAATATTAACTGAAACATTCTTTGATCAAACACATAATCCCATAAGTTCTTAGAAACGTGAAAAATAGGAGCAGGAGCCAGAGGTGGTATGTTCAAGCTAGGGAACGATAAACAGGTAAGCCTGACATTGTTGGTGGGCAAGTTGTTGGAAGGAATCTTGAAGGAAAAGCTGTACATGTATTTGGAAAGGCGAGGACTGATTAGAGATAGTCAACATGGCTTTGTGCGTGGGAAATCATGTCTCACAAACCCGAATGAGTGTTTTGAAGAAGTAACAAAGAGCATTGATGAGACCTGAGCAGTGGACGTGATCTATATGGACTTCAGTAAGGCGTTCTCCCCTTGGCAGACTGGTTAGCAAGGTTAGATCTCATGGAATACAGGAGAACTAACCATTTAGATACAGAACTGGCTCAAAGGTAGAAGACGGAAGGTGGTGGTAGAGGGTTGTTTGGCAGACTGGAGGCCTGTGACCAGTGGAGTGCCACAAGGATCGGTGCTGGGTGCACTGCTTTTCATAATTTATACAAATTATTTGGATGTGAGTATAAATGGTGCCGGCAATTTGGATTAGATTAGGTTGGGATATCTGTTCAGCATGGACGAGTTGGATTGAAGTCTGTTTCTGTGCTCTATATCTCTATGACTCTATGACTCCATAATTTAACCATTCAAGTACTTCCTTTTCCCTCTTGATTGATCTCAGGAATATTGGACGCTTGTACAGAATTCTGATATTTTGTAGCAGTATGAAATAACAGCAAGGAAAATTGTCTCGCTCCATGAAGAATCCTCAGGGTTCCAAAGTTGTTAGTCACAGCTCTCCACACATTGCAATATCTAACAGTCTTTCACTTGTGCCAAATCGTGGGAGCCATCAAACAGACTAATGAAGCAACAGTCTGACATAGTCATATTCACAGAATCATAGCTTACAGACCATGTCCCAGATACTACCATCACCATCCCTGAATATTTCCTATCACACAGGGAACAGACCCAGTGCAGACAAGACCACGATTAGATAGAACTGAGACTGCACCACATCAGCCCAATCCAGTGCTTGGCAATTGGCCTACAGTTGGAAGGGACAAAAATAGAAGTTGCTGGAAAGACTCAGCAGGTCTGGCAGCATCTCTGAAGAGGAAGCATCTGTTCTGAGGAAGGGTCACCAAACTCGAAACATTAACTCTGATTTCTCTTCACAGATGATGCCAGACTGGCTGAGCTTTTCCAGCAACTTCTGTTTTAGTTACTGATTTCCAACATTCGCAGTTCTTTTAGCTTTTATACAGTTGGAAGGAGTTGACATTAACTACAGATCCCTTAAAATCTTTTAGCAAATCAAACATGGACAAGCAACCTCCTGCTGATCCCACATACTGCCCCCATTCCCGACCTGTCATCATCTTCCTCCACATACTCCCCATCCCCCACACAGTCGCTTGGTGATGGATCCTCCAACTTGAACAGGAAGTACTGAGGGTGGCGAGGGAATACAATTTATTTTGGATGGGAGACTTCAATATCCACAACCAAGAATGGCCTGACAATGCAACTACTGATCGAAATGGTCAAACAGATCGAGCAATTTAAGACTGTGTATCCATGAGGCACTGTGGGCCAGCAGCAGCAGAATCATAATCCAGCATAATCTGAAACCTCATGGTCCAGCATATCCCCCACTCAACCATTACTAACAAGCTAAGGGATCAACCCTAGCTGAATGGAGAATTCAGAAGGACATGTCAGAAGCAGTGAGAGAAAGGGAGGACTGCAGATGCTGGAGAGTCAGAGTCAAAAAGTGTGTTGCTGGAAAAGCACAGCAGGTCAGGCAGCATCCGAGGATCAGGAGAGTCAAGGTTTCAAGCAGAAGCCTTCATCAGGAATGCGACACATCTGCCAGATCTGCTGTCCTTTTCAGCACCACACTTATCAACTATATCAGGAGCAGTACCAGAAGACTGAACATTGATGTGTTAACCTGATGAAGCCACCAAACAGCACTGCTTCTATGCCAAACAGGATAAACAGTAAGTGATAGACAGAGCTAAGTGAGCCCACAAACAATAGCTCTGTAGTCTTGCCACAAGTGGTGGACAATTAAACAGTTGAGGAGGAGGCTCCATAAATATCGCCACCCTCACTGATAGAAGAGTTCAACACACCAGTGCCAAATATAAGGATGAAGCATTCTCAGGGTCCGTGATGTCTTGGATTGTGTCTTTGGGGTCCTGAAGAGAGAGGGTGACCAACCCTAAATCATGGTCCACATAGGTACCAATGATATAGGTAGAAAGAGGGATAGGGATGGAAGGCAGGATTTCAGGGAGATGGGGTGGAAGCTGAGAGCTGGAACAACTGTTATCTCTGGTTTGTTACCCATGCCACGTGATAGCGAGGCAAGGAATAGGGAGAAATATCAGCTGAACACGTGGCTGCAAGGATGGTGCAGGACAGAGGGTTTCAGGTACTTGGATAATTGGGGCTCATTCTGGGGAAGGTGGAACCTGTACAAACAGGACGGTCTTCACTTGAACCAGAGGGGTACTAATATCCTGGGTGGGAAATTTACTGGTGCTATTCAGATGGGTTTTAACCAACTCAGCAGGGGGATGGGAACCTGAGGTGTAGTTCCAGTGCACAAGGGGATGAGAGTAGGGAGGACAGGGACAGGATTCTGCATGGTCACAGGAGTGCGCTGGCAGACAGCAAGCTGGTTTGAAATGTGTCTACTTCAACGCCAGAAGTATCTGAAATAAGGTAGGTGAGCTTGCAGAATGGATAGGTACCTGGGACTTTGACATTGTGGCCATTTCGGAGACATGGATAGAGCAGGGTCTGGAATGGAGGTTGCAGGTTCCAGAGTTTAGATCTTTCATTAAGATCAGGGAAGGTGGTAAAAGAGGAGGAGGTGTGGCTTTGTTCGTCAAGGACAGTATAACGGTGGCTGAAAGAACTTTTGACAAGGACTCGTCTACTGAGGTGGAATGGGCTGAGGTTAGAGGACAGGAGAAGTCACACTGTTGAGAGTTTTTTATCAGCCTCTGCAGAGTTCCAGGGAGGTAGAAGAGAGGATCGGCAAAATGATTCTGGGTAGGAGTGAAAGGAACAGGGTGGTCATTATGGGGGACTTTAACTTCTACAACATTGACTGAAAATGTTATAACTCTATTACATCAGATGGATCAGTTTTTGTCCAATGTGTGCAGGAGGGTTTCCTGACACAGTATGTCAAAGGGCCGATGAGGGGAGGCCACACTGGATCTGGTGCTTGGTAATGAACCCGGCCAGGTGTTTGATTTAGTGGTACGTGAGCACCTTTGGAGACAGTGACCACAATTCAGTTACATTTAGTTTAGTGATAGAAAGAGATAGGTACATGCCACAGGACAAGAGTTATAGATGGGGGAAGGGCAATTATAATGTGCTTAGGCAAGACTTAGGATGCATAGAATGGGGTAGCAAAATGCAGGGGATGGGGACAATCGAAGTGTGGAGCTGGTTTAAGGAAAGATATTATGTGTCCTTGATAGGTATGTCCCTGTCAGGCAGGGAGGATGTGATAAGGAACCATGATTTACTATAGAAATTGCATCTCTTGTTACGCTGAGGAAGGAGGTTTATGTGATGATGAGACAAGATGGTTCAGATGAGGTGATGAAGAGTTAAAGGTTAAAGGTTAACTAGGAAGGATTTAAAGAGAGAGTTAAGAAGAGCAAAGAGAGGACATGAGTACCTTTTAGCAGGTCGAATTAAGGAAATCACTAAAGCTTTTGATAGGTATGTGAGAAATAAAAGAATGACTAGGATAGGAATAGGGCCAGTCAAAGACAGAAGTTGGAAGTTGTGTGTGGACCCTGTGGAGATTGGAAGGGTGCTAAACAAATCTTTCCCTTCAGTTTTCACTCAGGAAAAGGAGAATATTGTAGAGGAGAAGAATGGAATACGAAATATTAGACTAGAAAAGATCGAGATTAGTAAGGAAGAGGTGTTATCAATTCTGGAAGGAGGAAATGTAGACAATTCCTCTGGGCCAGATGGGATTTAGCTGATTCTCTGGGAAGCTAGGGACAAGATGGCGGAGCCTTTGGTCTTGATCTTTGAGTCATCATAGTCTACAAGTTTAGTACCAAAGGAGTGGAGGATTGCAAATGTTGCGTCCTTGTTCAAGAAGGACAGTAGAGATGATCCAGGTAATTATAGACCAGTGAGCCATACGTCTGTTGTAGGAAAAGTTTTGGAAAGGATTATAACAGATAGGATTTATAATCATCTAGCAAGCAGTAATTTGATTGCAGATAGTCAACATGGTTTTGTCAAGGGCAGGTCGTGTCTCATAAACCTCATTGAATTTTTTGAAAAGGTGACCAAGCATGTAGATGAGGGTAGGGCAGTTGATGTGGTATACTTGGACTTCAGTAAAGCCTTTGATAAGGTTCCACATGATAGGCTATTGGAGAAAATGCAGAGGCATAGGATTGAGGGTGATTTAGAAGTTTGGATTAGAAACTGGCTTTCTGAAAGAAGGCAGCGAGTGGTGGTTGATGGAAAATATTCAGCCTGGAGTCCGGTTACTAGTGGTGTGCCACAAGGATCTGTTTTGGGACCACTGCTCTTTGTCATTTTTATAAATGACTTAAACACAGGCATAGGTGGATGGATTAGTAAGTTTACAGATGACACTAAAGTCAGTGGAGCAGTGGACAGTTTGGAAGAATGTTGCAGGGGGACTTGGATAAACTGCAGAGTTGGGCTGAGAGGTGGCAAATGGATTTCAATGCAGCTAAATGTGAGGTGATTCACTTTGGGAAGAATAACAGGAAGGCAGAGTACTGGATCAATGGAAAGATTCTTGATAGTGTGGATGCGCAGAGGGATCTTGGAGTCCACGTACATAGATCCCTGAAAGTTGCTACGCAGATTGATAGTGCTGGTCAGAAGGCATACAGTGTGTTCGGTTTTATTGGTAGAGGGATTGAGTTCCGGAGCCATAATGTCATGCTGCAACTGTACAAAACTACACAATACTTGGAGTACTGTGTACACTTCTGGTTGCCCATGACAGGAAGGATGTGGAAGTATTGGAAAAGGTGCAGAGGAGATTTACCAGGATGTTGCCTGGTCTGGAAGGGAGGTCTTATGAGGAAAGGCTGAGAGACTTGAACCTGTTCTCATTGGCAAGAAGAAGGCTAAGAGGGGATTTGATAGAGACGTTCAAGATGATCAGAGGATTAGATAGGGTAGACAGTCAAAGTCTTTATCCTAGGATGATGATGTCAGCGTTTAAGAGGGGGCATAGCTACAAATTGAGGGGTGATAGATTTAAGGAGAAAGTGAGGTCAGAGCTGAAAATGTGTTGCTGGAGAAGCGCAGCAGGTCAGGCAGCATCCAGGGAACAGGAGAATCGACGTTTCGGACATAAGCCCTTCTTCAGGAATGAGGAAAGTGTGTCCAGCAGGCTAAGATAAAAGGTAGGGAGGAGGGACTTGGGGGAGGGGCGTCGGAAATGTGATAGGTGGAAAGAGGTCAAGGTGAGGGTGATAGGTCAGACTGGGGTGGGGGCGGAGAGGTCAGGAAGAAGATTGCAGGTTAGGAAGGCGGTGCTGAATTCGATGGATTTGACTGAGACAAGGTGGGGGGAGGGGAAATGAGGAAACTTGAGAAATCCGAGTTCATCCCTTGTGGTTGGAGGGTTCCTAGGCAGAAGATGAGGCGCTCTTCCTCCAACCGTCGTGTTGTTGTGGTCTGGCGATGGAGGAGTCCAAAGTCCTGCATGTCCTTGGTGGAGTGGGAGGGGGAGTTGAAGTGTTGAGCCACAGGGTGGTTGGGTTGGTTGGTCCGGGTGTCCCAGAGGTGTTCTCTGAAACGTTCCACAAGTAGCCGGCCTGTCTCCCCAATATAGAGGAGGCCACATCGGGTGCAGAGGATGCAATAGATGATGTGTGTGGAGGTGCAGGTGAATCTGTGGTGGATATGGAAGTTTCCTTTGGGGCCTTGGAGGGAGGTGAGGGGGGAGGTGTGGGCGCAAGTCTTGCACCTCCTGCAGTTGCAGGGGAAGGTGCCGGGAGTGGAGGTTGGGTTGGTGGGGGGTGTGGATCTGACGAGGGAGCCTCCGAGGGAGTGGTCTTTAAGGAATGCTGATAGGGGAGGGGAGGGAAATATATCCTTGGTGGTGGGGTCCGTTTGGAGGTGGCGGAAATGATGGCGGATGAAACGCTGTACATGGAGGTTGGTAGGGTGGTAGGTGAGGACCAGTGGGGTTCTGTCCTGGTGGCGGTTGGAGGGGCAGGGCTCAAGGGCGGAGAATCGGGAAGTGGAAGAGATGCGGTGGAGGGCATCGTCGACCACGTCGGGGGGGAAATTGCGGTCCTTGAAGAAGGAGGCCATCTGGGTTGTACGTTTTTGGAACTGGTCCTCCTGGGAGCAGATGCGGCGGAGTGATAGATTTAAGACAGATGTAAGAGGCAGGTTCTTTACGCAGAGAGTGATACGGGTGTGGAATGTCCTGCCTGCTAATGTAGTCAACTCAGCCACATTAGGGAGATTTAAACAATCCTTGGATGAGCACATGGATGATGATGGGATCATATAGGGGGATGATCTTAGATTGGTTCACAAATCAGTGCAGGATTGAGGGCTGAAGGGCCTGTTCTGCGCTGTATTGTTCAATGTTCAATCTTCAGCCAGAAGTGCCAAGTGGATGATCCCTCTCGGCCTCCTCCAGTGGTCTCCAGGATCACAGACACCAGTCTTCAGCCAATTCAACTCACTCCATGTGATATTAAGAAATGGTTGGAGGCCCTGAGTACTGCTATGGGTCCTGACAACATTCCGGTAATAGTACTGAAGACTTGTGCTCAAGAATAACCTAGGCACTGATGCCCAGTTTGGGTTCCACCAGGACCACTCAGCTTCTGATCTCATTACTGCCTTGGTTTAAATATGAAAAAAGAGCTGAATTCCAGAGGGGAGATGAGAGTGACAGTTCTTGACATCAAGGTCACATTCAACCAAGTGTGGCATCAAAGAGCCCTCATAAACTGGAGTCAAAAAGAACCAGAAATAAAACTCTTCACTGGTTGGAGTCATTCCTGATAAGTAGAAAGATGGTTGTGGTTATCTGAAATCATTCATCTCAAATCCAGGCCATTTCTGAAGGATTCCTCAAGGTCATGTTATAAGCCAAACCATCTTCAGTTGATTCATCAATGATCTTCCCTCCATTGTAAGGTCAGAAATGAGAGTGTTTACGAATGACTGCACAAGGTTCAGCACCATCCATGGCTCCTCAGATAATGTAGCAGCCCATATTCAAATGCAACAAGATCTGGACAATATCCAGGTTTAGATTGAAAAATGGCAAGTAACATTCACATCACACAAACTCCAGGCAATGTACATCACCAATAAGAAAAATCTAACCATCCCGCACTTTGACATCCAATAGTACTACCATCACTGAATACCCACGATCAACATCCACGGGTTACCATTGACCAGAAACTCAATTGGATGAGTCATATAAACACAATGGTTGCAACAGCAGGTTAGAGGCTCGGAATTCTGCAGTGAAATACTCACCTCCAGACTCTCCAAAGCCTGTCCACTATCTCAAAGGCACAAGTCAGGAATGTCATGGAATATTCCTCACTTGCCTGGGTGGGTGTAGCCCCAACAACACTCAAGAAGCTGGTCACCATCCAGGAAAAAGCAGCCTGCTTGATTGCCACCACATTCACTTGCACTATCTACAAGATGCATTGCAGTATCTTCCTAAAGCTCTTTAGACAGCACCTTCCAAACCCATGACCACTTCCATCGAGAAAGACATGGGCTGCAAAAACATGGGAATACCACCTTCTGCAAATTCCCCTTCAAGCCACTTATCATTCTGACTTGCAAATAAATTGTCGATGTCACTGTCGCTGGGCCAAAATCTTGGAATTCCCTCCCTCAGGGCATTGTGGATCTACCTACAGCGCATAGATCGTGGTGCTTTAAGAAGGCAGCTCAGAGCTCCCCCCTGCCCCTCAACCTTCTCAAGGGCAACTAGCGACAGGCAATAAAAACTGGATTAGCCTCTGACACCTAAATCCCATGAAAGATTAAACATGATGTGCATTTTTGATTTTTTTTTGCATTCATACATGATTTAAATGTTTATTTAACTTGTTTAATTTGAATCCTTACTTTCTTCACCTATGTCCCCAAGCCTTCCTATCCTCATATTATCAAGCTTGGTTTCCAGCCAGCTTTGCTTTCCCAGGTTTTGAACTGTGAGAAATTTTTTTCTATGATTATTCATATCATTCCAAATGATTCTGAACAGACCAACATTATAAATAGATGTGAGCTACTGAATTCTGCCAATTTCTGTCAAGCCACTTTAGGATGTGCCACAAATTACAGGCCCGAACTGCATTATCTCCAGTTTCTGCCAATGTCTCTAAAGGTTTCTGGTTGTGTTATTTTGAGATTTGTTTGAACTTGAGCAACAGTATGTCATCAAAAGCACCCTTGTTGTGGTTTCAGATGTGATTAAAATTGTTTTTGTCTTTTATTTTTGCCAGGAGGTGTTTATTACATAACTTCTCAGGAATGGGTGGAAGAAACTAGGTGTGCAAGGAACAGAACTGTTCCTCAAGGATGCCTGGTTAGACCACACAAAGAGCACATTTTCCAGAATGCAGACAGCCTGTCCCTATTTAAGGCACACCAGTTTCATGAAAGGACTAACCTTTATTTGAGGATCTGGGTAACCTTCTCATCAGTCTTTACTTGCAAAGAATGTGTTTATGGATCCCAGCCTCGGTGGAGGCAATGACCTTGTAGTATTATCGCTAGACTGACCACTCCCTCCGCGACTCCCTCGTCAGGTCTACACCCCCCACCAACCCAACATCCACTCCTGGCACCTTCCCCTGCAACCGCAAGAAGTGCGACACTTACGCCCACACCTCCCCCCTCACTTCCCTCCAAGGCCCCAATGGATCCTTCCATATCCATCACAAATTCACCTGGACCTCCACACACATCATTTACTGTATCCGTTGCACCCGATGTGGTCTCCTCTACATTGGGGAGACAGGTTGCCTACTTGTGGAACGTTTCAGAGAACACCTCTGGGACACCCGCCCCATGGCTGAACACTTTAACTCTCCCTCCCACATACAGGTCCTTGGCCGCCTCCATTGCCAGACCCTGACCACAAGACG
Organism: Chiloscyllium plagiosum; assembly: GCF_037043375.1. Classification (NCBI taxonomy): domain Eukaryota; kingdom Metazoa; phylum Chordata; class Chondrichthyes; order Orectolobiformes; family Hemiscylliidae; genus Chiloscyllium; species Chiloscyllium plagiosum. Next base: position 547,567 of record NW_028270172.1, on the reverse strand, counting down.
CCTGGAGGAAGACCGCCTCATCTTCCGCCTAGGAACCCTCCAGCCACACGGGATGAATGTAGATTTCTCCAGCTTCCTCATTTCCCCTCCCCCCACCTTATCTCAGTCCCAACCCTCGGATTCAGCACCGCCCTCTTGACCTGCAATCCTCTTCCCGACCTCTCCGCCCCCACCCCCTCTCCATCCTATCACCCTCACCCTCACCTCCTTCCACCTATCGTATTCCCAGCACCCCTCCCCCAAATTCCCTCCCCTCTACCTTTTATCTCAGCCTGCTTGGCGCACCAGTCTCATTCCTGAAGAAGGGCTTATGCCCGAAATGTCGATTCTCCTGCTCCTTGGATGCTGCCTGACCTGCTGTGTTTTTCCTGTACCACATTTTTCAACTCTGGTACTCCAGCATCTGCAGTCCTCACTTTCTCCTTGTTAATCCAGAGACCCAGGTAATATTTCTGGGACCTGGGCGTGAATCCCATCATGGCTGGAGATGATGGATTTGAACTCAGTAAAATCTGGAAGAGTCTAATGATGACTATAAATTGATTGTTAAGGAAAAACCCATCTGGTTTACGAATGCCCTTTAGGGAAGGAATCTGCCATCCTTACCCAGTCTGGCCTACATGTGACTCAGACCCACATTAATGTGACTGACGTTTAACTGCCTCCAGGCTGTTACTGATGGGCAATAAACGCTGGCATGGCCAGTGACACCCTCATCCTGTGAATGAATAAAACAAAAAAATTCAAGGCTTGGAACCCATTTTACACTTTTCAAATGCACAGAATTTATTCATACTGAGACTAATAAGTCAAGGAATTTTCTGAGTGACTTTCTTGTTTTGTTAACTCTGGAAGCAGAATTTGCACATAATCCTTCAAAAAAAAGCAAAGAGTTTTAAATCCCATTGGCTGCTATTAAAACCGAACCTGCTGTCAAATATCTTTCACCCTTGATGATGCAATGCTCATTTGAATTGATGAAATGTAATTAGTAATAAGCCTGAATATGAACCACATTCACCCTCAGCTATGAACTATCACCAACAAAGCATCCAACAATTGTGCTGAAGCACACACTCCACTTGACAGTTTCACTGCCCACATTTAGCAGCACAGTTTTTTTTAAAATAACGTCATCAATTAGTTTGTGCTTTCATTCTGCAGAACAGAACAGGAAATAATGAAGTTTCAGTTTAGATTGTTATCTGATTGGCATTAGGTCATTGTGATCATTCACCAGGATGATCCCTCATATGGAGGGATTATCTTGTGAATAAAGTCAAGCAGGTTGGGACTATACTCACTGGAGTTTAAAAGACTGAGAGGAGATCTCATTGAAATACATCAAATTCTTAAGGGTCTTGACAAGGGAAAAGCTGAGAAGATGTTTAGTCTCAGAATAAAGGGGAGCCAATTTAAAACTGAAATTAAGAGAAATTTCTTCTCTCAGAGAATTGTGCATCTTTGGAACTCCTTGCCACACAGAGCTGTGGGGGCAGAATCCCTGTGTATATTGAAATCTGAGATAGATTCTAAGTCAGTTGAGGAATCAAGGGTTACGGAGAAAGGTCAGGAAAATGGAAATTAGGAAGGTAGGATCAGCCATACCCCTATTGAATGGTGGAAGGGATTCAAGAGATCCTAATTTCAATAATCTTATTGAGAAAGGGAGAATGGCTTTGAGAATTGAGTGTCCTTGTATACCAGTGGTTGAAAGTTAGAATGCGAGAGGAGCAGGTGGTGAAGAAGACAAAGGGTAATGTTTGCCTTCATAGTGAGAGAACTCCAACACCACAGCAGGGATGTCTTTCCACAATCTCCTGCTATCCACACATCTGGTCTCACCAAAATCCTGGAACAATTGCGGCAAAACCTCATTATTCCTGTACCCTAATCCAATGCCGTAAAGATCAACACATTGTTTGCATTCCTAATTGCATGCTGTGCTCCATACTGCCTTTCTGTTCTATGTATGGCTCCTGGTCCCCTCATGTCCAAAAAAGACAGAGACTTTCATTAGATTGAATTCTAATTCCTTCCAGGGTATTCTGAATGATGGTGTGTGCATCTGATCCTTTGCCACTCTTCACAAGGTAATCGCTACTCAGTGAGTGAAGACTTCCCTAGTTTGCAAGAGACCGGGTCCCAGAGAGGGAAGGTGGGCTCAGCACTGATGCTCCTGCACAGTTGGTGCTGGGAAATACAGCTTTCACAGGGGCAGAAAGGAGGACATTGTGTAATATGTAAACACTGGAGGACAGTGTAATATATCTCCATCGGCGACCATTCTTTGTACCTACACTGTAGTGCACCTCTGGCATAATCTCAATGATTGCATCCTGAGATATCCATGTCACACAGCATTAGGTTTAAATAACCCATTTAATTTAACAAATTATACAAATGGCTTGTTTTTATTTTTGCACATTAAAATATCAATGTTCTGAAACTTATGATTGCATGAAAATCACAGACAGCCTCTGCGAGACTACTGTCATGGTATTTCTCAGTTTAGTGGCATCAGGCTCTGATTTGCACTGAGTGCCTGTAGACTGTGAACTGGAGTTTGCTGCAATGTGCGTTGATCGAATCTCACACCCTTACAGAGAATGAGCAAGCACTTACTAAATTGCAATACTTGGTAGTAGCCGACGGGAGCACTGATTCCTTCCTCACTTTCAAATCAATGCTGAGCAGACAAAGGACCTGAATTGAACAGCCATGAGTTATCTCAGTTTGGCTTTATGCCAGGTTGAAGTTATAGCAAGTCTGGAACATGGTATGAGGGCCAGGACTGTGTGACACTTGCTCCTGCAGGTGCTATCTCTCCTCAGGAGGCATTCAGCTGGTTTGATCCTGATTAATACTTGCTGTTTTCATGCATTCAAAACCAGGTCTCATTGATGTGTAAACAGTTTAATATCAATTTCCTGAGGGTAATTTTCCAATTATTCTCAGGCTGTTGGAAAACATTTCTACCTCTTGGGCTTGCTGCCAGTGATTCTGCAACAACATTGGCTTGTCTGAGATTCCCAGTTCACAACTAATCATTAACTCCTTGCACAACCCCTTCAGACAATGACTGTCATTTATTACAGATGGATGTGATTGGATTACTATATTAATTTATATCTCTGCTGATTCCAGCTTGGAATTTGGATCAAGCTGTTCTTCATTAATGATGGGTGAGCAATACTTGGTGTAATCTGATTGGACTTGGAATCCCTGCTCTGAAAGTTTCCACTCGCTTTGTGAACTCATCTTTGATATTATTTCAATCCTACTGCATCATTTGACTCTTCTTTGAAGTACAATTCTGGATTCAAAATATGAACCCTCTTTCTCTCTTTACAGATGCCACCACACCCACTGAGTTTTTTTTCCAGCACTTTCAATTTTTATTTAGAATCTCCAGTAGCCACAGTATTTTGATTTTATTAAAGTCCTCAACTGAGCCCATTCAGTACTACTCATGTGTGACCTCATCCTCATTCTCCTTTCCCTGCCATAGTATCACTCACTTCAATATAATCTCAATAATGTAAACCCTTCCTCGAAACTACTCTCAGGTTTACACATTCGTAATGCATAAGCTGGTGCCTAAGAATAAACAAAGGTCTTTCTCCTTCATTGTCTCTTCTATCATGATGTTGTACTTCAACTTGTGAGCACTAAAGGTCACAAGAGGTTGGCTGTGGTGAGTGGGGAGGGGCTACCAGGAATATTATAATGCTTTGACATCATTTGCTTTCAACAAATTTCATTTGACTTCAAAAGCAATTATTTAGACATCACTACATGTCACATGATTTCATTTGCTCTCATTTATGTTCAGGCACAATCATTAGTTTTTCTTTAACCTATTTTTCTAATCAGCCAGTTCAGAGATGTTATTAAAGCAGGTGCAACTTTAACCAGGGCCTCCCTGTTCAGAGGTAGGAATGCTACTACTCAAACACTATCATTATATACTGATTGCACATGAGAACAATCATGTATTGATAATGTGACATCTCCAGCAACTATCATCTGGCATTAGTATCATCAATTGGGATTAAATAGAATCCTACAGAACTCAATCATTTGGAGTTAGCACCATTTATTTCCCTTCAGTACACAGAAGCCAAGCAAAAACCATCATAATCACAACAACATTTGATTAAGTTCCACACACCAGTTGTCATCAGCAATAGAGCACTGTGGATTTTTCTTAGCTCTAGCTGCTACCTGATGTGCTGTTTAATAGGCAATGTGGAGATAATGTCGAAGGAGTGCAATCACATATACCTTCCTCTTCATTTCTCTAGTTCCTGTATATGGGGGGGGCGATGTACAGACAATTGATATGTACATAAACCAAATGTAACCTTATCCTCTTCATAGTTTGACTGTATTTACACCCTTTATCCCACCCCAATATAAATTTATTGACTCAATTTTTTTGTTAGCCTCATCCTCAATTAGGAGAGCTTCAAATCATCATTGTAACTTAGAAGGATGATAGCACTATAGTCAATGTTGTTAGCTATGGACCTGGTCCTGAAATAAAACCTCCTTCTGCCGCAGTTAAGATTCCACCAGATAGAGTTCTCTGATCAGCTCCACACATGCCTACCCCAGATCCATCCCAGTCTCCCTCTCTTTCCCCAATCTCTCTCTCTCTCTCTCTCTCTCTTGGTCTCTCACACAGCTTTCTTCTCACAGTTCGACCATGGGTTTGACAGTTGATATGTTCTGATGCTGGGACTTGATTGGAAAGTGATGTTGGAGGCTCAAGAGGTAGACATTCAGTTTAAACTGAGGAAAGTGGCTTTTTCCCCAGAAGGGGAAGGTCAGACACTGCCAATTGACATGGAATATCTGTGAGAGTGTTGGGAGTCATGGTGCTGGAAATGGAAGTTCTTGGACCTTATCTCGCAAGTTATTTTTACAGGAATTAGTGGAGTTAGAGTGAGGAACGGGACATGTAAGAAAGAGAGACACACACACTCACACTCCTACTTTATACTCTGTAAAAGCAGTTTTCACTCCATCCTCGGACGTATTGGTCACACTGGCCCTGAAGGAGCCCTGAGCTGACAAATGATAGATATACGATAGAGAAAGCAAGCAGTAATGGAGGCAGCAGAGAACAAGGAGGTCAAAGAAGAGGGAGAGCAGGAGGAGGAGAAGGTAGAAAAATACAAGACTGAGGCAGGGCAAGAGCAGTAGTGGGTGGAGGAGGCAAGTTGAGAAAATAATTACTTTCTGTCTGCAGTGCCACACAGAAAATGGTGTGTCAGGAATGAATGAGAGAAGTTCAGCTGCACCATCAAGAACTGCTGCACAAAAAGAGATGGTGAGTAAGAGCCCAGTGTGGCTGAGGCCAATGGATAGGAGGTGTGCAGCAAATAACTGACAGAGGTGCAGAGTGCAGGGAGGATTGGAATTCAGAAGTTATTTGTGATTCTCAACTTTTCTTATGATGCTTATTGTTTTATAGTTCTGATTCGGAGATGCCGGTGTTGGATTGGGGTGTAAAAAGTTAAAAATCACACAAACCAGGTTATAGTCCAACAGGTTTAATTGGAACTGAAAATGTGTTGCTGGAATAAGCCCTTCTTCAGGAATGCCCGAAACGTTGATTCTCCTGTTCCCTGGATGCTGCCTGACCTGCTACGCTTTTCCAGCAACACATTTTCAGCTCTGATCTCCAGCATCTGCAGTCCTCACTTTCTCCTCAAAGGTTTAATTGAAAGCACACTAGCTTTCGGAGTGATGCTCCTTCATCACCTGATGAACCTGGTGTTGTGTGATTTTTAACTTTGTTTTATAGTTCATTACTCTTATACTTTTTACAGTATATGCATTTTATTACATTTAAAGTGGAAAATGTTCTGCACTAAATTAGAAGAAGTATGAATTCAGATCTGACTTGACATTAATTTCCTTAGGTTTAGTTTAATGTAGGGTTGGGCGGGGGGTAGAATTTCAATCTGATGCCCATATGTCAACTTTGAGTCGAGTTGGAGAACTTGGTCTCAATGATTTAAGATGCACTGAGTAGATCACTGCCACTTCAGGGGACAGCTAAGCAACATCAACAACATTGCTGTAAGCCCAGTCATATGTAGGTCACACCCAGATAAGGGCAGCAGATTTCCTTCCCTAAAGGAAATGGGGTTTTCAAAACAATGAATGATAGTTTTCATAGTTACAAGAGATGGGGAGAACCAAGTTAAATATTCATACCCCCTCCTTGAGCATTTTTCATAAACACGTTGATAGCAATAAGTACAATGGCAAAAAAGTGCAACTGTCATCAAGATGTTAGGCATATCTTATGGAAATATAGTGAAACTTTAAAATTTTGCTGCCTGCCATTTTTGTCCAATATTTACTGACTGTAATCACTGTTGTTCCTCTGGATAGTCTATAGATGTATTTTCACAGAAATTGTCACAACATTTTGATATACTCAAGCTTTATTGGGTAATTCTAGTGATAAAGATAAGACCATAGCAATGATCAAGAGCAGGACACTAGCAAGTATCCCATAAAATTTCAGCCTCATCGTTTTTATAATTGAATCAAGAGTGTGTTGCTGGAAAAGCACAGCAGGTCAGGCAGCATCCGAGAAGCAGAGAATCAATGTTTCAGGTAAAAGCCCTTCATCACGAAAAATGCTGGGAGCTTGGGGGGTGGAGAGAAAAATGGGGGTGGGGGCTAGGGCAAGGTAGCTGTGATTGCAATAGGTAGATGGAGGTGGGGGTAAAGGTGATAGGTCAGAGAAGAGGGTAGAGTGGATAGGTGGGAAGGAAAATGGACAGGTAGGACACGTCATGAGGGCAGTGCTGATTTGGAAGGTTGGAACTGGGATAAGGTGAGGAGAGGTGAAATGAGGAAACTGGTGAAATCCACATTGATCCATGTGGTCAGAGGGACCCAAGATGGAAGATGAGATCTTCTTCCTCCAGGTATCGGGTGGTGAGGGAATGACGATGGAGGAGACCCAGGACCTGCATGTCCTCAGCAGAGTGAAGTATTTGGTCATGAGGCAGTGGGATTGGTTGTTGTGGATGTCCCGGAGATGTTCTCTGAAGCACTCTGCGAGCAGGTCCTGGGCCTCCTCCATCACTACTCCCTCACCAGCCAATGCCTGAAGTAAAAATGCCTCATCTTCTGCCTCAGGATCCTCCAACCGCATAACAGCAATGTAAACTTCACCAGTTCCCTCATTTCCTCTCCCACCACCTTATCCCAGTTCCAACCTTCCAACTCGGCACCACCGCCTTGAACTGTCCTACCCGTCCATCTTCCTTCCTATCTATCCACTCCACCCTCCTCTCTGACCTATCACCTTTACCCCCACCTCAGCTACCTTCACCCCAGCCCCAGCCCCCTCCTATTTATCTCACAACCCTCTTGGCTCACAGCCTCATTCCTGACATTTTGCCTGAAATGTCAATTCTCCTGCTCCTCGAATGCTTCCTGATCTGCTGCGCTTTTCCAGCACCACACTCTTGACTCTAATCTCCAGCATCTGCAGTCCTCACTTTCACCTAGTTGTTTTTAGAATTGAGTCAGTTCTAGAAACATACAACATTCCGAACTGGGATATTATTCTGCAGCTCCACTCCAAAATAAACAATACCAGTGGAAATAACTAAAATCCTCCTCCAAGCTTTAATGCCCCCTTGGTTTCTAACACTAATCCTAATTCTTTTCAGCAACTCTCTTCAGATAAATGTTCTACACTTACCTTCTTCTTTATCACTTTACATTAACCATCAAACACATTTTCTACAATAATTCATCATCAAGCCCGAATTCCAAACATCTCACACTCTTGTCTCTAAGAAGACTGTGGATTAAAAAGGCACTTTCAAAAGTTGAACTCATCCTGCTTCAAATTCAGTGCTGTATTGAAGGGTAGATGTCCTCTCAGCTGCTTTTCCAGTTCTGTGGTGGTATTAGGAGAAGATCAAATGGACGATCTGGGTGAATGATTCTCGTTCGACTAAAGCAGATTAATCGGTCAATTAATTCATAAATCATCTTCCTCTCATGCAAATATTTCTGTCCTGCAATGTTCCAATGAAGCATAACACAAGCTCAAGGAACATAGAACAATACAGCATAGGAACAGGCCCTTCAGCCCATCACGTCTGTGCCAACCATGATGACACAGACCCCTTCATTTATAACTTCCTTCTCTCACCTCCAATACATCCCATCCACCTGGACACACCGTGCTGGCCTGTTACCCACCCTTGACCTCTTCATTTCTAACTGCCGCCTAATCTCCAGCCATGATGATATACTACACCAATTCCATCTGCCTGCACATGGTCCTTATCCATCTATTCCCAGCCTATAATCATGTGTCTGTCTAAATGTCTCTTAAACAATGCTATTGTATTTGATCCACCTCCTCCCTTTGCAGTGCATTCCACGCACTTCCCTCTGTTTCTCACACATCTTCTTTAAGCTTCCCCCCTCACTTTAAACCTATGTTCCCTCATATTTGATATTTCCTGGCCACCCTATTTATTCCCCTCATCATTTGAAATACATCTATCAGGTCCCCCAATGCTCTAGTGAAAACAATCCCAGTTTGTCAAACCTTTCCTTATCCAAGCAACATTCTTGAAAAGTTCTTCTTCACCCTCTCTAAAGTCTCCACATTCTTCTGAGAGTGTGGCAGCCAGAAATGCATACAATACGCCAAATGTGGTCCAACTAAAGTTTGATAACTGCAAGGTAACTTGCCAACTTTTATCTTTAATGCCTCACCAAAGAAGGCAAGTATGTCTAATGCCTTCTTTACTAATTTATCCACCTGTGTTGCCCCTTTCAGGGAGCTATGGATTTGCACCCAAGATCCCTCTGTAAATCAATGCTCCAAAGTGTCTTGATATTTACTGGAACATTTCCTCTCGTAATTGACCTTTCAAAATGCATCACCTATGCTTGAATAGATTAAATTTCATCTGCCAATTCTCTGCCCAACTTTCCAACTGTCTTGAATCAAAGGGTGTACCCAAAACAGTTCTTTTCAGATTCAGTCAAATGTACTTAAGAGAAGACTCAACAATAACAACTTGTTTAACAAAAAATGGAAAAGGAAGGAAAAATAAAAGTCTGAACGATGACCATCCATAAAATAATTTTTAAAAATTGAAAAGAAAGGAAAAGAAAGCAAAAAGCCTCATCCCTCCTGCACGTCAGGGACCCTTCGATCGACGGCTGATCTGGAGGCTTAGGTTTGTTCCTGGCACTGTTTGTGACCCTGGACCCAGGTGGAGTTTCGTGACTTAGAACAAAACTCTCTCTCTCTTGTACAGTGTAACAAACAGCCAGTACAGAAAACATTACAGAAAAGCAACTTTGATTATTCATATGCAGCACATTCAGGAATGTTCATAGGACTCATTCAAGGTCATGCAGCTGTTGAATATCATCAATTTTAGCCCTTCAGCCCATCTTATGCACCGACTGATCTGTATCCAGCTGTATCATTTATGTCCTTCCTCATTATCCATAACTACACCATTTTTGTGACGTCTGCATACTAATTAGGCAAAAGTGAAGACTGCAGATGCTGGAGATTAGAGTCAAGCATGTGATGCTGGAAAAGCACAACAGGTCAGGCAGCATCTGAGGAGCAGGGGGTACGACGTTTTGGGCAAAAGCCCTTCATCGAGAAAGGATGAAGGCCTTCCTGATGAAGAGCTTTTGCCTCATTAAGGACCTCACCCACTTCATCTTTGTCCACGCATACATTCTCTCCTTTGTCTTAGGGTAGATCTACACTTTCCCTAGCTACCCTCTTGTTCCTAATCTGTGTACAAAATGGTTTGGGATTTTCACTAATCCTACTTGCTAAGGACATTTCATTGTCCCTTTTTGCCCTCTCTCTTAATTCTTTGCTTAAGTTCTTTCCTGTTCCTTTATATTCCTCAAAGGTCGAAACCTTAGACATGCTTCCCACATGTCACATGTGGGCTTACCCTCAAATAGCAACCCCAACCTAATTTCTCCAGTTTCTGCCCTATTCTGTTGTAATTAGCCTTTCTCAAATTATCACTTTCACTCATCTTTATCCATAATTATCTTAAAGCTTATTTAATTATGATTGTTGTTCCATAAATGCTCTTCACTGAGAGTTTGATCACCTGGCCAGGCTGATTCCTCAATACAAGGTGTAGTATGGACCATTCCCTAGTTGGGCTACCTACATGTTGTTTCAAGAAACCTTCCTGATGCACCTAAAAAATCCTGTCCAATCTAACCCCCTGGCACTATTGGTGTCCCAGTCAATATTGGGGAAGTTAAAAACACCCACTTCCATAATTCTGTTGTTTTTACATCCTTCCATGATCTGTGTACATATCTGTTTCTCCATCTCCCGCTGACAATTAGGAGGTGTTTAGTATAACCCCACCATAATCATTGCACTTTTCTTATTCCTGAATTCTAGTCAAAAGGCCTTGCTGGATGAGCCCTCCCAGGTTACTGCTCTTAGTCCAGCTGTGCACATGCTCGCACGAACAATCCGTATAAAACAGAAGTAGCTGTTGTCTCCTCAATGGGATATATGCTTGAGACACCTTATGTGTTGATGATTACATTTCAAAAATATCTCAGGAGATTTTAAGGGTTCCAGGACATCCTGTAGTTAAAGTCAACCCCAATTCCCAACCCTGACTCCCAAACCCTAATCCCTAACCCCTAATCTCTAAATTCTAACCCCTATTTCTTAACTCCTAACCCCCAACACCTGTCTCCTAACTCTTAACCCCTAACCTCTATATCCTATTTCCTAACCTCTAACTCCGAACCCCAACCCCAACCCCAACCCCAGGAATAATTATTCAGTGAATCAGAGGCTTTCATTGGATGAAACAATGATGTCAAGAGAAATTCTGTGGAGACTTCTTTAATTCTGCAAGATTTGATTAAAATGAGGAAAGATATATCTGTCAGTGACAAGGAGTCATCAACTTGAGATAGTTTTGAACATTAGTGGGTGGCACAGTGGCACAGTGGTTAGCACTGCTGCCTCACAGCGCCAGAGACCCGGGTTCAATTCCCGACTCAGGCGACTGACTGTGTGGAGTTTGCACGTTCTCCCCGTGTCTGCGTGGGTTTTCTCCGGGTGCTCCGGTTTCCTCCCACAGTCCAAAGATGTGCAGGTCAGGTGAATTGGCCATGCTAAATTGCCCGTAGTGTTAGGTAAGGGGTAAATGTAGGGGTATGGGTGGGTTGCGCTTTGGCGGGTCGGTGTGGACTTGTTGGGCCAAAGGGCCTGTTTCCACACTGTAATGTAATCTAATCTAATCTAATAATGAGAATTAATCAGTCTTAAAGCAGAGAAAGGAAAATTGTTAAAGTGAGAGTGAAGTGTGTGGGAAAGTGGGCTGAGTTTGGGGATTGATACAGAGTTATGGGGTGAGATTGAGGTAATGAGATTGGCTTGGGAACAGATACAGGGTAATGGGGAAAGACAGCGGAAAAGTAGAATAGAATAGAATATCCTTTGTTGTCATGTGTATACCAGTACAGAATTTCAGGAATAGAGTGAAAAGTTTTTACAATGGCTGCCATTAATGGCATCATTTTAGGTACAAGTACCGAGGTAAAAATCTTGGATAAAATGAAGAATAAAAGGGAAGTAATAGTATTACTTACAGTGTCTACAGAATAAGTTAGAAATCAGATAGTTAGAACATACTTAAAGGTTTGACATTTCAGACGAATAAAGAAGTTCAGATCAACATTACATTCTCAGCAGCTCAGCGAGCATGTTATCTGACCATTCACTCCAGGCCTCAGTCCAACTACAGTGCTGCTCCAGTCGAGTCCGCCAGACACTCAGCTGCACCAACATAAGTTGCTCTGTTCCAGGACTTGTTTTTCCTCTCGCTTATTTCCAGGACACTCTTCCCTTTGCGCTACTCGAGGACACATTTCACTTTGCACTGCTCTGGGACAGGCTTCTCCTTGTGCTGCCCCGGGATACACTTTTCCTCATGCTGCCCCGGGACTCACTTCCCCATGTGGTGTCCCGGGACACACATCCACTCGCACTGCTCCAGAACACACTTCCCTTCGTGGGCCTCTCGGATACCTTTTCCCTCGCACTGCTTTGGGACACACTTCCCCTTGCGCTCATCCAGGAGACGCTTCTCTTCATGCTGCTCTGGGACACACTTATCCTCACACTATTCTGGTATATGCTTCCACTTGCACTGTTCCAGGAAACACATGCCCTCAAGCTACTCCAGGATATGCTTCCCTCACGCTGCAATGGGATACACTTACCCTTGCACTGCTCCATGGCACGCTTCCCCATGTGCTACTCCGGGGCACACCTCCCCTCACGCTGCAATGGGATACACTTACCCTTGCACTGCTCAGGGCCATGCTTCCCCTCGCACTGCCCTGGGATATGGTTCCCCTCGCACTGCCCTGGGACACGGTTCCCCTCGCACTGCCCTGGGACATGGTTCCCCTCGCACTGCCCTGGGACATGTTTACCCTCGCACTGCCCTGGGACATGTTTACCCTCGCACTGCCCTGGGACATGGTTCCCCTCGCACTGCCCTGGGACACGGTTCCCCTCGCACTGCCCTGGGACATGGTTCCCCTCGCACTGCCCTGGGACATGTTTACCCTCGCACTGCCCTGGGACATGGTTCCCCTCGCACTGCCCTGGGATATGGTTCCCCTTGCACTGCCCTGGGACATGGTTCCCCTCGCACTGCCCTGGGACATGGTTCCCCTCACACTGCCCTGGGATATGGTTCCCCTCGCACTGCCCTGGGACATGGTTCCCCTCGCACTGCCCTGGGACACGGTTCCCCTCGCACTGCCCTGGGATATGGTTCCCCTCGCACTGCCCTGGGATATGGTTCCCCTCGCACTGCCCTGGGATATGGTTCCCCTTGCACTGCCCTGGGACATGGTTCCCCTCGCACTGCCCTGGGACATGGTTCCCCTCGCACTGCCCTGGGACATGGTTCCCCTCGCACTGCCCTGGGACATGGTTCCCCTCGCACTGCCCTGGGATATGGTTCCCCTTGCACTGCCCTGGGATATGGTTCCCCTCGCACTGCCCTGGGATATGGTTCCCCTTGCATTGCCCTGGGACATGGTTCCCCTTGCACTGCCCTGGGACATGGTTCCCCTCGCACTGCCCTGGGACATGGTTCCCCTCGCACTGCCCTGGGATATGCTTCTTCTCGCACTGCTCTGGGACATGGTTCCCCTCGCACTGCCCTGGGACATGGTTCCCCTCGCACTGCTCTGGGACATGGTTCCCCTCGCACTGCCCTGGGACATGGTTCCCCTCGCACTGCCCTGGGATATGGTTCCCCTCGCACTGCCCTGGGACACGGTTCCCCTCGCACTGCCCTGGGATATGGTTCCCCTTGCACTGCCCTGGGACACGGTTCCCCTCGCACTGCCCTGGGATATGGTTCCCCTTGCACTGCCCTGGGACATGGTTCCCCTCGCACTGCCCTGGGATATGGTTCCCCTTGCACTGCCCTGGGACATGGTTCCCCTCGCACTGCTCTGGGATATGGTTCCCCTTGCACTGCCCTGGGACATGGTTCCCCTCGCACTGCCCTGGGATATGGTTCCCCTTGCACTGCCCTGGGACATGGTTCCCCTCGCACTGCCCTGGGATATGGTTCCCCTTGCACTGCCCTGGGACATGGTTCCCCTCGCACTGCTCTGGGATATGGTTCCCCTTGCACTGCCCTGGGATATGGTTCCCCTCGCACTGCCCTGGGACACAGTTCCCCTCACACTGCTCTGGGACACACTTCTCCACACACTGCTACAGGACACGCTTCCCCTCACACTGCCCTGGGACACGCTTCCCCTCACGCTGCTTTGGGACACGCTTCCCCTCACGCTGCTCTGGGACACGCTTCCCATCACGCTGCTTCAGGACACGCTTCCCCTCGCACTGCTCCAGGACACGCTTCCCCTCACGCTGCTTTGGGACACGCTTCCCCTCACGCTGCTCTGGGACACGCTTCCCATCACGCTGCTTCAGGACACGCTTCCCCTCGCACTGCTCCAGGACACGCTTCCCCTCACGCTGCTCTGGGACACACTTCCCCTCATGCTGCTCTGGGACACACTTCCCCTCATGCTGCTCTGGGACACGCTTCCCCTCACGCTGCTCCAGGACACGCTTCCCCTCACACGGCTCCAGGACACGCTTCCCCTCACACTGCTCTGGGACACACTTCCCCTCATGCTGCTCTCGGACTCACTTCCCCTCACGCTGCTCTCGGACTCACTTCCCCTCATGCTGCTCCAGGACACGCTTCCCTTCACATTGCTCCAGGACACGCTTCCCCTCACACGGCAACAGGACACGCTTCCCCTCACACTGCTCCAGGACATGCTTCCCCTCACTCTGCTCTGGGACACGCTTCCCCTCATGCTGCTCTGGGACACACTTCCCCTCACACAGCTCTGGGACACGCCTCCCCTCACACTGCTCTGGGACACACTTCCCCTCACACAGCTCTGGGACACGCCTCCCCTCACGCTGCTCTGGGACACGCTTCCCCTCACGCTGCTCTGGGACACACTTCCCCTCATGCTGCTCCAGGACACGCTTCCCCTCACACTGCTCCAGGACACGCTTCCCCTCACACTGCTCCAGGACACACTTCCCCTCACGCTGCTCCAGGACACGCTTCCCCTCACACTGCTCTGGGACTTACTTCCCTCACACTGCAGTGGGACACACTTCCCCTCACACTGCAGTGGGACACACTTCCCCTCACACTGCAGTGGGACACACTTCCACTCACACTGCAGTGGGACACACTTCCTCTCACGCTGCTCTGGGACACACATCCCCTCACACTGCTACAGGACACGCTTCCCCTCACACAGCTCTGGGACACGCCTCCCCTCAGGCTCTGGGACTCACTTCCCTCACGCTGCTCTGGGACACACGTCCCCTCCCGCTGCTCTGGGACCCGCTCCTCCTCACGCTGCTCCAGTACACGCTTCCACTCGCACTGCTCCGGGACACGCTTCCCCTCACGCTGCTCCAGGACACACTTCCCCTCACGCTGTTCCAGGACACACTTCCCCTCACGCTGCTCCAGGACACGCTTCCCCTCACGCTGCTCGGGAACACGCTTCTCCTCACACTGCTCCAGGACACGCTTCCTCTCACGCTGCTCTGAGACACGCTTCTCCTCACACTTCTCCAGGACACGCTTCCCCTCACACAGCTCCAGGACACGTTTCCCCTCGCGCTGTTCCAGGACACACTTCCCCTCATACTGCTCTGGGACTCACTTCCCCTCACACTGCAGTGGGACACACTTCCCCTCACACTGCTCTGGGACACACTTCCCCTCACGCTGCTCCAGGACACACTTCTTCTCACGCTGCTCTGGGACACGCTTCCCCTCACGCTGCTCCAGGACACGCTTCCCCTCACACAACTCTGAAACTTACTTCCCCTCACGCTGCTCCAGGACACGCTTCCCCTCACACAGCTCTGGGACTCACTTCCCCTCACGCTGCTCTGGGACACACTTCCCCTCACGCTGCTCCAGGTCACGCTTCTCCTCATGCTGCTCCACGACACGCTTCCCCTCACGCTGCTCTGGGACACGCTTCTCCTCACGCTGCTCCACAACACGCTTCCCCTCACACGGCTCCAGGACACGCTTTCCCTCGCGCTGTTCCAGGTCACACTTCCCCTCACGCTGCTCCAGGACACACTTCCCCTCACGCTGCTCTGGGACACGCTTCCCCTCACGCTGCTCTGGGACACGCTTCCCCTCACGCTGCTCCAGGACACGCTTCCCCTCACGCTGCTCCAGGGCACGCTTCCCCTCACGCTGCTCCAGGACACGCTTCCCCTCACGCTGCTCCAGGTCACACTTCCCCTCACGCTGCTCCAGGACACACTTCCCCTCACGCTGCTCTGGGACACGCTTCCCCTCACGCTGCTTTGGGACACGCTTCCCCTCACGCTGCTCCAGGACACGCTTCCCCTCACGCTGCTCCAGGGCACGCTTCCCCTCACGCTGCACCAGGACACACTTCCCCTCACGCTGCTCCAGGACACGCTTCCCCTCACGCTGCTCTGGGACTCACTTCCCCTCACACTGCAGTGGGACACGCTTCCCCTCACGCTGCTCTGGGACTCACTTCCCCTCACACTGCAGTGGGACACGCTTCCCCTCACGCTGCTCTGGGACTCACTTCCCCTCACACTGCAGTGGGACTCACTTCCCCTCACACTGCAGTGGGACACACTTCCCCTCACGCTGCTCCAGGACACACTTCCCCTCACGCTGCTCCAGGACACACTTCCCCTCACACAACTCTGGGACTCACTTCCCCTCACGCTGCTCCAGGACACGCTTCTCCTCGCGCTGTTCCAGGACACACTTCCCCTCACACAGCTCTGGGACACGCTTCCCGTCACGCTGCTCCAGGACACGCTTCCCCTCACACAACTCTGGGACTCACTTCCCCTCACGCTGCTCCAGGACACACTTCTCCTCGCGCTGTTCCAGGACACACTTCCCCTCACACAGCTCTGGGACACGCTTCTCCTCACGCTGCTCCAGGACACGCTTCCCCTCACACGGCTCCAGGAGACGCTTCCCCTCGCGCTGTTCCAAGACACACTTCCCCTCATGCTGCTCTGGGACACACTTCCCCTCACACTGCTCCAGGACACACTTCCCCTCACACTGCTCTGAGACTCACTTCCCCTCATGCTGCTCCAGGACACGCTTCCCCTCACACAGCTCTGGGACTCACTTCCCCTCACGCTGCTCTGGGACATGCTTCCCCTCACGCTGCTCTGGGACACGCTTGCACTCAGGCTGCTCCAGGACACGCTTCCCCTCACGCTGCTCTGTGACACACTTCCCCTCACACTGCTCTGGGACTCACTTCCCCTCACACTGCAGTGGGACACACTTCACCTCACACTGCAGTGGGACACAATTACCCTCACGCTGCTCCAGGACACACATCCTCACACGCTGCTTGGGACATGCTTCCCCTCACACTGCTCTGGGACTCACTTCCCCTCACACTGCAGTGGGACACACTTCCCCTCACGCTGCTCCAGGACACACTTCCCCTCACACAACTCTGAGACTCACTTCCCCTCACGCTGCTCCAGCACACGCTTCCCCTCACACAACTCTGGGACGCACTTCCCTGACACTGCAGTGGGACACACTTCCCCTCACACTGCAGTGGGACACACTTCCCCTCACACTGCAGTGGGACACACTTCCCCTCACACTGCTCTGGGACTCACTTCCCTCACAATGCAGTGGGACACACTTCCCCTCACACTGCAGTGGGACACACTTCCCCTCACACTGCAGTGGGACACACTTCCCCTCACACTGCTCTGGGACTCACTTCCCTCACACTGCAGTGGGACACACTTCCCCTCACACCGCAGTGGGACACACTTCCCCTCATGCTGCTCCAGGACACACATCCCCTCACACTGCTCCAGGACACGCTTCCCCTCACACTGCAGTGGGACACACTTCCCCTCACGCTGCTCTGGGATACACTTCCCCTCACACTGCTCTGAGACTCACTTCCCCTCATGCTGCTCTGGGACATGCTTCTCCTCACGCTGCTCCAGGACACACATCCCCTCACACTGCTCCAGGACACGCTTCCCCTCACACAGCTCTGGGACTCATTTCCCCTCACACTGCTCTGGGACACGCTTCCCCTCACGCTGCTCAGGGACACGCTTCCCCTCACGCTGCTCTGGGACATGCTTTTCCTCACGCTGCTCCAGCACACGCTTCCCCTCGTGCTGTTCCAGGACACACTTCCCCTCGTACTGCTTCAGGACACACTTCCCCTCACGCTGCTCTGGGACAAGCTTCTCCTCACGCTGCTCCAGGACACGCTTCCACTCGCACTGCTCCAGCACACGCTTCCCCTCATGCTGTTCCAGAACACACTTCCCCTCACACAACTCTGAGACTCACTTCCCCTCATGCTGCTCCAGCACACGCTTCCCCTCACGCTGCTCTGGGACACGCTTCCCCTCACGCTGCTCTGGGACATGCTTCTCCTCACGCTGCTCCAGCACACGCTTCCCCTCGTGCTGTTCCAGGACACACTTCCCCTCGTACTGCTTCAGGACACGCTTCCCCTCACGCTGCTCTGGGACACGCTTCCCCTCACGCTGCTCTGGGACATGCTTCTCCTCACGCTGCTCCAGCACACGCTTCCCCGCGTGCTGTTCCAGGACACACTTCCCCTCGTACTGCTTCAGGACACGCTTCCCCTCACGCTGCTCTGGGACAAGCTTCTCCTCACGCTGCTCCAGGACATGCTTCCACTCGCACTGTTCCAGGACACGCTTCCCCTCACGCTGCTCCAGGACATGCTTCTCCTCACGCTGCTCCAAGACACGCTTCCCCTCACACGGCTCCAGGACACGCTTCCCCTCGTGCTGTTCCAGGACACACTTCCGCTCACGCTGCTCCAGGACACGCTTCCCCTCACACTGCTCTGGGACACACTTCCCCTCACACTGCTCTGGGACACACTTCCCCTCACACTGCAGTGGGACACACATCCCCTCACGCTGCTCTGGGACACACTTCCCCTCACACTGCTCTGGGACACACTTCCCCTCACACTGCAGTGGGACACACATCCCCTCACGCTGCTCCAGGACACACATCCCCTCACACTGCTCCAGGACACGCTTCCCCTCACACTGCTCTGGGACACACTTCCCTCACGCTGCTCCAAGACATGCTTCCGCTCATGCTGCTCTGGGACTCACTTCCCCTCACACTGCAGTGGGACACACTTCCCCTCACACAGCTCTGGGACTCATTTCTCCTCACACTGCTCTGGGACACGCTTCCCCTCACGCTGCTCTGCTCCAGGACACACTTCCCCTCACGCTGCTCCAGGACATGCTTCTCCTCACGCTGCTCCAAGAAACGCTTCCCCTCACACGGCTCCAGGACACGCTTCTCCTCGCGCTGTTCCAGGACACACTTCCGCTCACGCTGCTCCAGGACACGCTTCCCCTCACACTGCTCTGGGACATGCTTCCCCTCACGCTGCTCCAGGACACGCTTCCCCTCACACGGCTCCAGGACACGCTTCCCCTCACACTGCTCCAGGACACGCTTCCCCTCACACTGCAGTGGGACACATTTCCTCTCACGCTGCTCTGGGACATGCTTCTCCTCACGCTGCTCCAGGACACACATCCCCTCACACTGCTCCAGGACACGCTTCCCCTCACACTGCAATGGGACATGTTTCCCCTCACGCTGCTCTGGGACACGCCTCCCCTCACGCTGCTCCTGGACACGCTTCCCCTCACACTGCTCCAGGACACGCTTCCCCTCACGCTGCTCCAGGACACGCTTCCCCTCACACTGCTCCAGGACACGCTTCCCCTCACGCTGCTCCAGGACACACTTCCCCTCACACTGCTCTGAGACTCACTTCCCCTCACGCTGCTGCAGGACACACTTCCCCTCACACTGCTCCAGGACACACTTCCCTTCACACAACTCTGAGACTCACTTCCCCTCACGCTGCTCCAGGACACGCTTCCCCTCACACTGCTCCAGGACACACTTCCCCTCACACAGCTCTGGGACTCATTTCCCCTCACACTGCTCTGGGACTCATTTCCCCTCACACTGCTCTGGGACACTCTTCCCTCACACTGCTCTGGGACACGTTACCCCTCACACTGCTCTGGGACATGCTTCTCCTCACGCTGCTCCAGCACACGCTTCCCCTCGTGCTGTTCCAGGACACACTTCCCCTCGTACTGCTTCAGGACACGATTCCCCTCACGCTGCTCTGGGACCCGCTTCTCCTGACGCTGCTCCAGGACACGCTTCCACTCGCACTGTTCCAGGACACACTTCCCCTCACGCTGCTCCAGGACACACTTCCCCTCACGCTGCTCCAGGACACACTTTCCCTCACGCTGCTCCAGGACATGCTTCTCCTCACGCTGCTCTGGGACACGCTTCCCCTCACGCTGCTCTGGGACACGCTTCCCCTCACGCTGCTCCAGGACACGCTTCCCCTCACGCTGCTCCAGGACACGCTTCCCCTCACGCTGTTCCAAGACACACTTCCCCTCACGCTGCTCCAGGACATGCTTCTCCTCACGCTGCTCTGGGACACGCTTCTCCTCACGCTGCTCTGGGACACGCTTCCCCTCACGCTGCTCTGGGACACGCTTCCCCTCACGCTGCTCTGGGACACGCTTCCCCTCACGCTGTTCCAAGACACGCTTCCCCTCACGCTGCTCTGGGACACACTTCCCCTCACGCTGCTGCAGGACACACTTCCCCTCACACTGCTCCAGGACACACTTCCCCTCACACAACTCTGAGACTCACTTCCCCTCATGCTGCTCCAGGACACGCTTCCCCTCACGCTGCTCTGGGACTCACTTCCCCTCACACTGCAGTGGGACACACTTCCCCTCACACTGCAGTGGGATACACATCCCCTCACACTGCAGTGGGACTCACTTCCCCTCACACTGCAGTGGGACACACTTCCCCTCACGCTGCTCCAGGACACACTTCCCCTCACGCTGCTCCAGGACACACTTCCCCTCACACAACTCTGGGACTCACTTCCCCTCACGCTGCTCCAGGACACGCTTCTCCTTGCGCTGTTCCAGGACACACTTCCCCTCACACAGCTCTGGGACACGCTTCCCGTCACGCTGCTCCAGGACACACTTCCCCTCACACAGCTCTGGGACACACTTCCCCTCACGCTGCTCCAGGAGACGCTTCCCCTCGCGCTGCTCTGGGACTCACTTCCCCTCATGCTGCTCCAGGACACACTTCCCCTCACGCTGCTCTGGGACACGCTTCTCCTCACGCTGCTCCAGGACACGCTTCCCCTCACACGGCTCCAGGAGACGCTTCCCCTCGCGCTGTTCCAAGACACACTACCCCTCATGCGGCTCTGGGACACACTTCCCCTCACACTGCTCCAGGACACACTTCCCCTCACACTGCTCTGAGACTCACTTCCCCTCATGCTGCTCCAGGACACGCTTCCCCTCACACAGCTCTGGGACTCACTTCCCCTCACGCTGCTCTGGGACATGCTTCCCCTCACGTTGCTCTGGGACACGCTTGCACTCAGGCTGCTCCAGGACACGCTTCCCCTCACGCTGCTCCAGGACACACTTCCCCTCACACTGCTCTGAGACTCACTTCCCCTCATGCTGCTCCAGGACACGCTTCCCCTCACACAGCTCTGGGACTCACTTCCCCTCACACTGCTCTGGGACATGCTTCCCCTCACGCTGCTCTGTGACACACTTCCCCTCACACTGCTCTGGGACTCACTTCCCCTCACACTGCAGTGGGACACACTTCCCCTCACACTGCAGTGGGACACACTTCCCCTCACACAACTCTGAGACTCACTTCCCTCACACTGCAGTGGGACACACTTCCCCTCACACTGCAGTGGGACACACTTCCCCTCACACTGCTCTGGGACTCACTTCCCTCACACTGCAGTGGGAAACACTTCCCCTCATGCTGCTCCAGGACACACATCCCCTCACACTGCTCCAGGACACGCTTCCCCTCACACTGCAGTGGGACACACTTCCCCTCACGCTGCTCTGGGACACACTTCCCCTCACGCTGCTCTGAGACACACTTCCCCTCACACTGCTCTGAGACTCACTTCCCCTCATGCTGCTCTGGGACACGCTTCCCCTCACGCTGCTCCAGGACACGCTTCCCCTCATGCTGCTCCAGGACACGCTTCCCCTCACGCTGTTCCAAGACACACTTCCCCTCACGCTGCTCCAGGACATGCTTCTCCTCACGCTGCTCTGGGACACGCTTCTCCTCACGCTGCTCTAGGACACGCTTCTCCTCACGCTGCTCTGGGACACGTTCCCCTCACGCTGCTCTGGGACACGCTTCCCCTCACGCTGTTCCAAGACACGCTTCCCCTCACGCTGCTCCAGGACACACTTCCCCTCACACAACTCTGAGACTCACTTCCCCTCATGCTGCTCCAGGACACGCTTCCCCTCACGCTGCTCTGGGACTCACTTCCCCTCACACTGCAGTGGGACACACTTCCCCTCACACTGCAGTGGGACACACTTCCCCTCACACTGCAGTGGGACTCACTTCCCCTCACACTGCAGTGGGACACACTTCCCCTCACGCTGCTCCAGGACACACTTCCCCTCACGCTGCTCCAGGACACACTTCCCCTCACACAACTCTGGGACTCACTTCCCCTCACGCTGCTCCAGGACACGCTTCTCCTCGCGCTGTTCCAGGACACACTTCCCCTCACACAGCTCTGGGACACGCTTCCCGTCACGCTGCTCCAGGACACGCTTCCCCTCACACAGCTCTGGGACACACTTCCCCTCACGCTGCTCCAGGACACACTTCCCCTCACACAACTCTGGGACTCACTTCCCCTCACGCTGCTCCAGGACACGCTTCTCCTCGCGCTGTTCCAGGACACACTTCCCCTCACACAGCTCTGGGACACGCTTCCCGTCACGCTGCTCCAGGACACGCTTCCCCTCACACAGCTCTGGGACACACTTCCCCTCACGCTGCTCCAGGACACACTTCCCCTCACGCTGCTCTGGGACACGCTTCTCCTCACGCTGCTCCAGGACACGCTTCCCCTCACACGGCTCCAGGAGACGCTTCCCCTCGCGCTGTTCCAAGACACACTACCCCTCATGCGGCTCTGGGATACACTTCCCCTCACACTGCTCCAGGACACACTTCCCCTCACACTGCTCTGAGACTCACTTCCCCTCATGCTGCTCCAGGACACGCTTCCCCTCACACAGCTCTGGGACTCACTTCCCCTCACGCTGCTCTGGGACATGCTTCCCCTCACGCTGCTCTGGGACACGCTTGCACTCAGGCTGCTCCAGGACACGCTTCCCCTCACGCTGCTCTGTGACACACTTCCCCTCACACTGCTCTGGGACTCACTTCCCCTCACACTGCAGTGGGACACACTTCCCCTCACACTGCAGTGGGACACACTTACCCTCACGCTGCTCCAGGACACACTTCCCCTCACACAACTCTGAGACTCACTTCCCTCACACTGCAGTGGGACACACTTCCCCTCACACTGCAGTGGGACACACTTCCCCTCACACTGCAGTGGGACACACTTCCCCTCACATTGCTCTGGGACTCACTTCCCTCACACTGCAGTGGGACACACTTCCCCTCACACTGCTCTGGGACTCACTTCCCTCACACTGCAGTGGGACACACTTCCCCTCACACTGCAGTGGGACACACTTCCCCTCACACTGCAGTGGGACACACTTCCCCTCACATTGCTCTGGGACTCACTTCCCTCACACTGCAGTGGGACACACTTCCCCTCACACTGCAGTGGGACACACTTCCCCTCACACTGCTCTGGACTCACTTCCCTCACACTGCAGTGGGACACACTTCCCCTCACACCGCAGTGGGACACACTTCCCCTCACACTGCAGTGGGACACACTTCCCCTCACACTGCTCTGGACTCACTTCCCTCACACTGCAGTGGGACACACTTCCCCTCATGCTGCTCCAGGACACACATCCCCTCACACTGCTCCAGGACACGCTTCCCCTCACACTGCAGTGGGACACACTTCCCCTCACGCTGCTCTGGGCCACACTTCCCCTCACGCTGCTCTGAGACACACTTCCCCTCACACTGCTCTGAGACTCACTTCCCCTCATGCTGCTCTGGGACACGCTTCCCTCACGCTGCTCTGGGACATGCTTCTCCTCACGCTGCTCCAGCACACGCATCCCCTCGTGCTGTTCCAGGACACACTTCCCCTCGTACTGCTTCAGGACACGATTCCCCTCACGCTGCTCTGGGACCCGCTTCTCCTCACGCTGCTCTGGGACCCGCTTCTCCTGACGCTGCTCCAGGACACGCTTCCACTCGCACTGTTCCAGGACACACTTCCCCTCACACTGCTCCAGGACACGATTCCCCTCACGCTGCTCTGGGACCCGCTTCTCCTCACGCTGCTCTGGGACCCGCTTCTCCTGACGCTGCTCCAGGACACGCTTCCACTCGCACTGTTCCAGGACACACTTCCCCTCACACTGCTCCAGGACACACTTTCCCTCACGCTGCTCTGGGACCCGCTTCTCCTCACGCTGCTCTGGGACCCGCTTCTCCTGACGCTGCTCCAGGACACGCTTCCACTCGCACTGTTCCAGGACACACTTCCCCTCACACTGCTCCAGGACACACTTTCCCTCACGCTGCTCCAGGACATGCTTCCCCTCACGCTGCTCTGGGACACGCTTCCCCTCACGCTGCTCTGGGACACGCTTCCCCTCACGATGCTCCAGGACACGCTTCCCCTCACGCTGCTCCAGGACACGCTTCCCCTCACGCTGTTCCAAGACACACTTCCCCTCACGCTGCTCCAGGACATGCTTCTCCTCACGCTGCTCTGGGACACGCTTCTCCTCACGCTGCTCTGGGACATGCTTCCCCTCACGCTGCTCTGGGACATGCTTCCCCTCACGCTGCTCTGGGACACGCTTCCCCTCACGCTGTTCCAAGACACGCTTCCCCTCACGCTGCTCCAGGACACACTTCCCCTCACACAACTCTGAGACTCACTTCCCCTCATGCTGCTCCAGGACACGCTTCCCCTCACGCTGCTCTGGGACTCACTTCCCCTCACACTGCAGTGGGACACACTTCCCCTCACACTGCAGTGGGATACACTTCCCCTCACACTGCAGTGGGACTCACTTCCCCTCACACTGCAGTGGGACACACTTCCCCTCACGCTGCTCCAGGACACACTTCCCCTCACGCTGCTCCAGGACACACTTCCCCTCACACAACTCTGGGACTCACTTCCCCTCACGCTGCTCCAGGACATGCTTCTCCTCGCGCTGTTCCAGGACACACTTCCCCTCACACAGCTCTGGGACACGCTTCCCATAACGCTGCTCCAGGACACGCTTCCCCTCACACAGCTCTGGGACACACTTCCCCTCACACAACTCTGGGACTCACTTCCCCTCGCGCTGCTCTGGGACTCACTTCCCCTCACGCTGCTCCAGGACACACTTCCCCTCACGCTGCTCTGGGACACGCTTCTCCTCACGCTGCTCCAGGACACGCTTCCCCTCACACGGCTCCAGGAGACGCTTCCCCTCGCGCTGTTCCAAGACACACTACCCCTCATGCGGCTCTGGGACACACTTCCCCTCACACTGCTCCAGGACACACTTCCCCTCACACTGCTCTGAGACTCACTTCCCCTCATGCTGCTCCAGGACACGCTTCCCCTCACACAGCTCTGGGACTCACTTCCCCTCACGCTGCTCTGGGACATGCTTCCCCTCACGCTGCTCTGGGACACGCTTGCACTCAGGCTGCTCCAGGACACGCTTCCCCTCACGCTGCTCTGTGACACACTTCCCCTCACACTGCTCTGGGACTCACTTCCCCTCACACTGCAGTGGGACACACTTCCCCTCACACTGCAGTGGGACACACTTACCCTCACGCTGCTCCAGGACACACTTCCCCTCACACAACTCTGAGACTCACTTCCCTCACACTGCAGTGGGACACACTTCCCCTCACACTGCTCTGGGACTCACTTCCCTCACACTGCAGTGGGACACACTTCCCCTCACACTGCAGTGGGACACACTTCCCCTCACACTGCAGTGGGACACACTTCCCCTCACATTGCTCTGGGACTCACTTCCCTCACACTGCAGTGGGACACACTTCCCCTCACACAACTCTGAGACTCACTTCCCCTCACGCTGCTCCAGCACACGCTTCCCCTCACGCTGCTCCAGGACACGCTTCCCCTCACGCTGCTCCAGGACACGCTTCCCCTCACACAGCTCTGGGACTCATTTCCCCTCACACTGCTCTGAGACTCACTTCCCCTCACGCTGCTCTGGGACATGCTTCTCCTCACGCTGCTCCAGGACACACATCCCCTCACACTGCTCCAGGACACGCTTCCCCTCACACTGCAGTGGGACACATTTCCCCTCATGCTGCTCCAGGACATGCTTCCCCTCACGCTGCTCTGGGACACGCTTCCCCTCACACAACTCTGAGACTCACTTCCCCTCACGCTGCTCCAGCACACGCTTCCCCTCACGCTGCTCCAGGACACGCTTCCCCTCACGCTGCTCCAGGACACGCTTCCCCTCACACAGCTCTGGGACTCATTTCCCCTCACACTGCTCTGGGACACGCTTCCCCTCACGCTGCTCTGGGACACGCTTCCCCTCACGCTGCTCTGGGACATGCTTCTCCTCACGCTGCTCCAGCACACGTTTCCCCTCGTGCTGTTCCAGGACACACTTCCCCTCGTACTGCTTCAGGACACACTTCCCCTCACGCTGCTCTGGGACAAGCTCCTCCTCACGCTGCTCCAGGACACGCTTCCACTCGCACTGCTCCAGCACACGCTTCCCCTCATGCTGTTCCAGGACACACTTCCCCTCACACAACTCTGAGACTCACTTCCCCTCACGCTGCTCCTGCAACCGCTTCCCCTCACGCTGCTCCAGCACACGCTTCCCCTCGTACTGCTTCAGGACACGCTTCCCCTCACGCTGCTCCAGGACATGCTTCCACTCGCACTGTTCCAGGACACGCTTCCCCTCACGCTGCTCCAGGACATGCTTCTCCTCACGCTGCTCCAAGACACGCTTCCCCTCACACGGCTCCAGGACACGCTTCCCCTCGCGCTGTTCCAGGACACACTTCCGCTCATGCTGCTCCAGGACACGCTTCCCCTCAGACTGCTCCAGGATACGCTTCCCCTCACACTGCTCTGGGACACACTTCCCCTCACACTGCTCTGGGACACACTTCCCCTCACACTGCAGTGGGACACACTTCCCCTCACGCTGCTCTGGGACACACTTCCCCTCACGCTGCTCCAGGACACACATCCCCTCACACTGCTCCAGGACACGCTTCCCCTCACACTGCAGTGGGACACATTTCCCCTCATGCTGCTCCAGGACATGCTTCCCCTCATGCTGCTCTGGAACTCACTTCCCCTCACACTGCAGTGGGACACACTTCCCCTCACACAGCTCTGGGACTCATTTCTCCTCACACTGCTCTGGGACACACTTCTCCTCACGCTGCTCCAGGACATGCTTCTCCTCACGCTGCTCCAGGATACGCTTCCCCTCACACGGCTCCAGGACACGCTTCTCCTCGCGCTGTTCCAGGACACACTTCCGCTCACGCTGCTCTGGGACACACTTCCCCTCACGCTGCTCCAGGACACGCTTCCCCTCACACGGCTCCAGGACACACATCCCCTCACACTGCTCCAGGACACGCTTCCCCTCACACTGCAGTGGGACACATTTCCTCTCACGCTGCTCTGGGACATGCTTCTCCTCACGCTGCTCCAGGACACACATCCCCTCACACTGCTCCAGGACACGCTTCCCCTCACACTGCAATGGGACACGTTTCCCCTCACGCTGCTCTGGGACATGCCTCCCCTCAGGCTGCTCCTGGACACGCTTCCCCTCACACTGCTCCAGGACACGCTTCCCCTCACGCTGCTCCAGGACACGCTTCCCCTCACACTGCTCCAGGATACGCTTCCCCTCACGCTGCTCCAGGACACACTTCCTCTCACACTGCAGTGGGACACACTTCCCCTCACGCTGCTGCAGGACACACTTCCCCTCACGCTGCTCTGGGATACGCTTCTCCTCACACTGCTCCAGGACACGCCTCCCCTCACACTGCTCCAGGACACACTTCCCCTCACACAACTCTGAGACTCACTTCCCCTCATGCTGCTCCAGGACACGCTTCCCCTCACACAGCTCTGGGACTCATTTCCCCTCACACTGCTCTGGGACTCATTTCCCCTCACACTGCTCTGGGACACTCTTCCCTCACACTGCTCTGGGACACGTTTCCCCTCACACTGCTCTGGGACATGCTTCTCCTCACGCTGCTCCAGCACACGCTTCCCCTCGTGCTGTTCCAGGACACACTTCCCCTCGTACTGCTTCAGGACACGATTCCCCTCACGCTGCTCTGGGACCCGCTTCTCCTCACGCTGCTCCAGGACACGCTTCCACTCGCACTGCTCCAGGACATGCTTCCCCTCGCGCTGTTCCAGGACACACTTCCCCTCACGCTGCTCCAGGACACACTTCCCCTCACGCTGCTCCAGGACACACTTCCCCTCACGCTGCTCCAGGACATGCTTCTCCTCACGCTGCTTCAGGACACGCTTCCCCTCACACGGCTCCAGGACACGCTTCCCCTCACGCTGTTCCAGGACACACTTCCGCTCACGCTGCTCCACGACACGCTTCCCCTCACACTGCTCCAGGATACGCTTCCCCTCACACTGCTCTGGGACTCGCTTCTCCTCACGCTGCTCTGGGACACACTTCCCCTCACGCTGCTCCAGGACACGCTTCCCATCACACGGCTCCAGGACACGCTTCCCCTCACACTGCTCTGGGACTCGCTTCCCCTCACGCTGCTCTGGGAAACACTTCCCTTCACACTGCTCTGGGACTAACTTCCCCTCACGCTGCTCCAGGACACACTTCCCCTCACGCTGCTCCAGGACACGCTTCCCCTCACACTGCTCTGGGACACACTTCCCCTCACGCTGCTCCAGGACACGCTTCCCCTCACACTGCTCTGGGACACACTTCCCCTCACACTGCTCTGGGACACACTTCCCCTCACGCTGCTCTGGGTCTCGCTTCCCCTCACACTGCTCTGGGCCTCACTTCCCTCACGCTGCTCTGGGACACACTTGCCCTCACACTGCTCTGGGACACACTTGCCCTCACACTGCTCTGGGACACACTTCCGCTCACACTGCTCTGGGACACACTTCCCCTCACACTGCTCTGGGACACGCTTCCCCTCACTCTGCTCTGGGACACACTTCCGCTCACACTGCTCTGAGACACACTTCCCCTCACGCTGCTCAGGGACTCACTTCCCCTCACACTGCTCTGGGACACGCTTCCCCTCACACTGCTCTGGGACACACTTCCCCTCACACTGCTCTGGGACACACTTCCCCTCACACTGCTCTGGGACACGCTTCCCCTCACTCTGCTCCAGGACACGGTTCCCCCCACACTGCTCTGAGACACACTTCCCCTCACGCTGCTCAGGGACTCACTTCCCCTCACACTGCTCTGGGACACGCTTCCCCTCACTCTGCTCCAGGACACGGTTCCCCCCACACTGCTCTGAGACACACTTCCCCTCAAGCTGCTCTGGGACTCACTTCCCCTCACACTGCTCTGGGATACACTTCTCCTCACAGTGCACCAGGAAACGCTTCCCCTCATGCTGCTTTGGGACACGCTTCCCCTCACACTGCTCCAGGACACGCTTCCCCTCATGCTGCTCTGGGACACGCTTCCCCTCACACTGCTCCAGGACACGCTTCCCCTCACGCTGCTCCAGGATACGCTTCCCCTCACGCTGCTCCAGGACACACTACCCCTCATGCTACTCCAGGACATGCTTCCCCTCACACTGCTCCAGGACACGCTTCCCCTCACGCTGCTCCAGGACACACTACTCCTCATGCTACTCCAGGACACACTACCCCTCATGCTACTCCAGGACATGCTTCCCCTCACACTGCTCCAGGACATGCTTCCCCTCACGCTGCTCCAGGACACGCTTCCCCTCACACTGCTCCAGGACACACTACTCCTCACGCTGCTGCAGGACACACTTCCCCTCACGCTGCTCTTGGACACGCTTCCCCTCACACTGCTCCAGGTCACGCTACCCCTCACGCTGCTCCAGGACACACTACTCCTCATGCTACTCCAGGACACACTAAAATGGGAGAAAGAAAAAAAAGCAGTAGAAGAACAAGTGGGATGAAGGAGCTCTGGGTGGACCACGCTACCCTGCTGCTATCTTGCACTGAGCTGTAAGCAAAGAGTGGAGCAGTGGTTTAATTTGGAATTTTTCTAACAATTAGCTCATTCAGGCTGAATGATCCCTATCTGCATTGTGATGTAGCTGCATGGAAGACCAATATAAATTAAGGTCCCACTACCATTTGTTTCAAGCGAATTTGATGGACCTTTAGTTTGGTAGCTGTACAAGGCCATTACATTCACTGCACTCAGGGCATATGTTTAATTTTCCATGAACATAGACTCCACTTAAATGGGCCCATGAGATTAACCATAAACCTGTGAGACTCTCTGTAAATACATGTATTGACATTATTAACCTGAAAATGAAAATAGTTCAACTGTAATAATTGATAGCTGGAGAACCCAATAATCAAACTGCCAATGTGTGCTCAGATATTATCACTGAGTATATCAGCCAGAATGCCCTGCTAGGTTTGGGTGACATACAAATTGGAAGAGAAGAGCAAACTGTAATTTTGTTATAGTTACAGATTATACAGGAAGAGGAAAATGTCTCAGAATTAAACAAGAGATGAAACTAAGTGTCTCATGCTGCCATGATGCAGTAAATCCACAAGTGATTTTATATCATTAACATGATGCTGCTGTCAAACCATATAAAACATTTTGCGTACAACACAATTTATGAACGTGAGAGATGTTTCAGTGTCAGTATGATGATAGGTGTATAAACTGCATATCCCACTGACTGGCAGCTAGTGTCAAATGGAACATCCGACTGACCCTTCACAGCAGGTAGCGTGACCAGAATAGTATCTCCACAATCAGATATGACTTTCCTATTTGGCATCATTGGTGTGGCACGGTGGCTCAGTGGTTAGCACTTATTCCTCACAGTGCCAGGGACCTGGGTTCAATTCCAACCTCAGGCAACTGTCTGCATGGAGTTTGCACATTCTCCCCGTGTCTGTGTGGGTTTCCTCCCACAGTCCAAAGATGTGTATGTTAGGTGAATTGGTCATGTGAACTTGCCCATAGTGTTCAGGGATGTATAGGTTCGGTGCATTAGTCAGGGGTAAATATAGGATGGGAGAATGGGTCTGGGCGGGTGATCTTCAGAGGGTCAGTGTGGAATTGTTGGGCTGAAGGGTCTGTTTCCACACTGTACAGATTCTATGATTTATTCGATAATCCAAACTGTGCTGAGTATTATACTGGAAGCAAGTTTAAGATCATCAGTTCGGTGTGTGGAGTTGCATCTGCTTATACTAGAAGCTCCACATTTGTACACAGAACCTAATTTAATGAAGGTAAAAAGAATTTGTACATTTCATTTCTCAGGGAATCCAATGGTCTCATGGAGTCTGTCAATATTTGCCCAAAATAATCAGCATCTTCTTCTCGTGTAATCTGTTTTGTCACGTCTGTTTCTTGCTCCGAGTTCTAAGGAGTGCATGACAAAATGTTTCAACTTCTAGACTCCTTTACCTAGCTGTGCAGGAAAGTTTTCGCAAGTGTAAAGTGGAACATACGTTATATCACAAACTGTGCCATATATTTTCTGTGCAAAAGTGAAAGCTTAAATTCTGCACAGTGGTTTGTCATCTGGGCTTTTCATCTTGCTGCAGACATAACAGAATGCCAAGGGCAGCATACTGACAGGCTTTAGCAATGAGCATCATCACAGCAGGCAGCAAGACTATCACTTGAAGCATGCAATTAGCCAAGACCTGCTCATCACTGAAATTATCCAGATTTATGAGAGAAGAGAGGATGAAGCATTTCTCTTGGTGTTTGAGTGGTGCTTGCTTTAGCCAAATTAGTTTTGCTGCAGCTACTTGGATTTTTTGCATCACATGGTGGTTCAAGCCTTTTATAAGTCTGTTGTGAATGGCAGCTGAATATTTTGTGGTGTATATTCTGAGGAACAGAGAAAGCTTTTGGCACCGTCAACCTGTTGGTTTCTCTCAGCATTACCAACGTGACCTAAGAGTATTTCTGGAATTCCATTATGTGAAATATACCTCACTTCCAATCACCGTAGCCAACCTCGTTTTCACTCCCCAGTAGCTTTAGAACTAAATGTAAATCAAAGGTTTTAGAAGGGAATGAAAATGTAAATTTCTTAATCACTTTTATATTTTCTCTGCAGCTGTGCTTGGATTAATTATTAATTACTGTTTTTGTGCCTCAGTTTTTTTACAATTTATACCGATTATTGCAATGAAGGAGCAAAGGGATAATGGTAAATTCACAGCCAAGAGCAGGATGGGTGGGAAACTCTGATGTAGAGAAGACATAGGAAGTTACAGGTGACACGGTGGCTCACAGCACCAGGGAGCAGGGTTCAGTTCCAGCCTTGAGTCACTGTCTATGTGGAGTTTGCACATTCTCCCCGTGTCTGTATGGGTTTCCTTGTGGTGTTCCAGTTTCTTCCCACAGTCCAAAGATGTGCAGGTTTAGCCATGGGAAATGCATGTTTATAGAGTTGGGGTGGGAAGGGTGCAGGGTCTGAGTGGGATGCTTTTCAGAGGGTCAGTGTAAACTCAATCAGCTGAATGTACACACTGTAGTGGTTCCATGATTCTATGAAGTTGCCAATAGCTCATGGGTAGGTTGAGTGAAATCATGGGTAGGTTGAGTGAAAAGGCAAAAGTCCAGCAGATGCAGAGTAGTGTGGCAAAATTTGAAATTGTTCACTTTGGCAGGAAAAGTGAAAAAGCAGAGTCTAACTCAAATGAAGAATGACTGTGGAAAAGTCCTGGTGTATGAGTCACAATGTTCATTTGCAGGGACAGCACATTATCAAAAAGGCCAGTGGAAAGTTATACTTAAATACAAGAAGAATTGAATAAACAGGGTATTATGCTTCTTTTACACAGAATGTTGGTGAGTCTAGATTTCAAATAATGTATGCAGTTTTTCATCTCTTTATCTAAAAAACAATATAATAACACTGAAAGTTGTTCCAGTGGGGTAATGTTTACAAGATTGATACCTGGAATGAGGCAGTTTGTATTCTTGGAAAGATTAGACTGGCTGGGTTTGTTTCCACTGCAGTTTAGAAGAGTGAGGGGTGATTTGATGGCAAAAATCATGAATGGTCTTGACAAGGAGGACACTCTTGTGGGTCAGTCCAGAATTAGGAGACACTGCTTTAAGATTAGGAATCGCCCTTTCAGGATAGAGATAATGGGAATTTCCTTCTCAGAGTTGTGCAACATTGGCCCTAGTGCTGGGGAAAGAGAGAGCTGTTTCAATGGGAGGAACTCTTTCTCATTTATCCTGGGACCAGGTTCCTTGCAACTAATGCAGCTAACAGAGTGGGTGGGGTGGGGTGGGTGGCGTTGGTTTCACTTAAAGTGCTAATTGACATGGATGGTTAGGGAAAAACTTGAAAAGGTTGAGGGCTCAGGAGAAATTATACAAGTTTCCAGAAAAGGGAGTAACCTAACTTGTAATGTGAAACAAGATTGCAGGAGTTTTCTACAATATGTAAAAGGTTTCAGGGAGGCAAGAGTGCTGGAAAATGAGGCTGGAGAAGTAGTAACAGGGAACAAAGAAATGGCTGAGGAACTGAATCGTACTGGATAGAAGGCAGAAGGCAGAGAGTGGGGATAAAGGGGCCTTTTTCAGGATCACAGCCAGTGACTAGAGGGATTCTACAGGAGTTGGTGTTAACTATTCATGTTATACATTAACAAACGGGGCAAAGGAACTGAGGGCATTGTTGCTAATTTTGCAGCTGACACAAAGATAAGTGAAGGAACAGGTAGTGTTGAGTCAGTGGGGAGGCTGCAGAAATACTTGGACAGGCTAGGAGAGTGGGAAAAGAAGTGGCAGATGGAATACAATGCAAGAAAGTGTGAAATTATTGTACTTTAGCAGGAAGAATAGAGGTGTGGACTGTTTTCTAAACGGGGCAAGGCTTTGGGAATCTGAAGCCCAAGGGATTTAGTGATCCTGATTCAGGTTAACATAAAGGTTCACTTGGCAGTTAGGAAAGGAAACTGGAGAATCAACGTTTCGGGCATGAGCCCTTCTTCCTGATTGCCCGAAACGTCGATTCTCCTGCTCCTTGGATGCTGCCTGACCTGCTGCGCTTTTCCAGCAACACATTTTCAGCTCTGATCTCCAGCATCTGCAGACCTCACTTTCTCCTCCCAGTTAGGAAAGGAAATGCAATGTTAGCATTCATTTTGAGAGGGTTAGAATACAAGAGCAGAGATGTATTGCTGAGGCTGTATAAGATTCTGATTGGACCACATTTGGAGTATTATGAGCAGTTTGGGCCGTGTTTTTAAGGAGGGATGTGTTAGTCTTAGAGATGGTCCAGAGGAGGTTTACAAGAATAATCCCAGGCTTGTCATATGAGGACAGATTCTGGGTCCTTACTTGATTGAGTTTAAAATGTTAAGGGGGTTATGATTGAAACTTACAGAAAATGGAGAGGCCTGGATAAAGCAAATATGGAGAAGATGTTTCCACTAATAGGAGGGACTAAGGCCACAGCCTCAGAGAAAAGGGTCAACCCTATTGGACTGAGGTAAGGAGGAATTACTTCAGCCAAAAAGTAGTGAATCTATGAAACTCATTGCCACAGAGGATGTGGAGGCCAAGTCATTCAGCGTATTTCAGATAGAGATAGATAGGTCTTGATTGGTAAAAGGATCAAGAGTTATGGGAAGAAGGCAGGAGAGTGGGGTTGAGAAATATATTAGCCACAATTGAAATGGCAGAAGAGAAGCAATGGGCCAACTGATGTAGTTCATCTATACTACCTGTTTAGAAGATGGTTGAGTTCTTGTGCAACCCCACATTATAGAAAAATCGTGCTTTAGAAACAGCGCTTAAGGTGTTAGTGCTGTAATTGCATTACAGCTGACACACATTTTAAAAGTTCACACTTCAGTAACAGCGCCCCCAATTCGTCAATTGTGTGAGAGCAAACTTGTGTTGATGAAACATGAGTTATGGCAGAATGACCTTAAGTCTTAATGTCTTATGGACTCTGGAACTCGATCTCACAAGGCAGCAGAGTCAGGATCCTTGAATATTTTAAGCAAATGTGGATAAATGCTTCAAAAAGAAAAGAGCTGCAGATGTTAGAAGTCTGAAACAAAGACAGAAATTGCTGGAGAAACTCAGTAGGTCTGCCAAAATTTGAGAAGACAAAGCAGAGTTAACGTTTCAGGCCCACTGACCTTTTTTTCAGAACTCAGTTGCTGCCAGACCATTTGGGTTTCTCCAGCAAATTGTTTCTGTGTGAGAATAAATTCTTCTTGAGCAGGCAAATCAATGGCTATTGGGGTAGATGAGAATGTGGAAATCAGAAACCAAACAGATCATCCATGATTTTATTGACTGGTAGAGCAGGCCCAAGGAGCTGTAATGATCTACTTCTGTTCCTTTTTCAAATGTTTGCATAGGTTCCTCCTTCGTGTCTCTCTTCATTTTAGAACAGCAAGGTTAGCTTTTGGCTTTCCAATCTGATGGTGTCTTTCTAGGATCTAGGAAATCTTGGAATCTTGGAATCTTATGTCCAATGGCTCTGCTTTTACTACAGCTACAGCCACTCCTTTTAAGAACTTAGATGGTCATCAAGCTGGTCATCAAGCGTGAGGAGTTCTCAGCTATGATCCCTTTCATATTCATGGCAGGTTTCTCCAATAATTTTGATTTTATTTTAAGTTCCTACCTCCTGAGTTCACTTGCTTTTCATCTACAAGACACAAGTCAGGTCTGTGATAGAATACTCCCCATTTGCCTGAATAGGTGCAGCTCCAACATTCAAGAAACTTGACATTATTCAGGTCGAAGCAACTGTTTGATTGGCACCGCATTCACAAACATCCATTCCCTCTACCAGTGGCACTCAGTTGCAGCACTGTGTACCAGTTATAGGATGCATTGCAGAAATTCATCAAAGTTCCTTAGACAGCGCCTTCCAAACCCCATGACAACAGGCATCTATAAAGACGAGGGCAGCAGATACTTGGGAACACCGTTGTCTGCAAGTTCCTCTCCAAACCAGTCATCATTCTGTCATTTCCTCACTTGCCTTATTCAACAACCTAGGCTACATTTCATCTAGTCCTGGATACTTATCTACTTTTAAGCCTGCCAGATCATTCAGAGCCTATTCTCTCAGTCTATACTAATTTTTTAAGTATATCACAGTTATTCACCCTGATTTCAATACTCACATTGTCCCACTCACCAGTGAACACTGACACAAAGTATTCAATGGAAGGAGAAAATGAGGACTGCAATGACAGGAATGAAATCATATTCACATGCCTCCTTTTAGTCATTGTTTACTGTTTTCTAAATCTTTTGTGCTATAATTAATTTATGTAACATTTTTCTTTCAATTTGCTTCTTCTTTATCATGGATAGTGCATCCTTCTCAAATGGAATATTCAATGGAAAATATCTCCTTAAAATTCTGATATTGCTTCTGTGCCACCTATTTTCCCAGTCTATTTTAGTCCTGCACATTGACATTATTTGCATTTAAAACCCTTAAGTTTCAGACACATATTCCACATTCTTAGATTGAACATGAAATTCTTTAAGACCATAAAACCACAAGACCAGAGGAGCAGAAATTATTCCAATCTGCCCGTCAAGTCTGGTCTGCCATCCAATCATGGCTGATTGGTTTTTCAACCCCAATTTCCGGTTTTCTCCTGTAACCTTTGATTCCATTGGCAATCAAGCTTATCTATCTCAGTTTAAATATACTCAATGACTGGCCTCCACAGCCTTCAGCAGCATTGAATTCCACAGATTCACCACTCTCTGGCGAAAGAAGTTTCTCCTTATCTCCATTGTAGAAGGTCTTCCCTTTATTCTAAGGCTGCACTCTCTCGTCCTCACCTCTCCTGCCAATGGAAACATCTTCCTAATATCTACTTTGTCCAGACCTTTCAGTATTCTGTAAGTTTAAATTAGATCCTCCCGCATCCTTCTAAAATCCATTGAGTATAGACCTAGTGTCCTCAAATGTCCCTCATATGTTTAATCTTTCATTCCTAGGACCATTCTCGTGACCCTCCTCTAGACCTGCTCCAGGACCAGTACATCCTTCCTGAGGTATGGGACCCAAAATTGCTCATAGTACTTTAAATGTGATCTGGCCAAAGCCCTTATAGAGTCTCATAAGTACATCCCTGCTGTTATATTCTAGTCATCTTGAGATGAATGACAACATTGTATTTGCCTTCCTAATTACCAACTCAACCTGCAAGTTTACTTTAAGAGAAACCAGGACTCAGAGCCCCAAGTCCCTTTGTACCCCAGATTTCTGAATTTTCTCCCCATTTAGAAAATAATTCATGCCTCTATTCTTCTTACCAAAGTGCATGACCTCACACTTTCCCACACTGTACTCCTCTTTGCCCACTCTCCTAACCTGTCTAAATCCTTCTGCAGCCTCCCTGCCTTCTCAGTACTCCCTGCCCCTCCATCTGTCTATGATGCCATGATCACTCTTATTTAGAGGATCCTTTACCATGTTCTGATGAGTTACCTTTGTCTCATTATATACTTGCAGGCCTAAAATAGTCCTGTTGGTTCCAGAATATATTGTCATAAGAAATTATTTTGGATACATTCTATGAACTCATCTTCAAGACTATTTTTGAAAAGTCCATTTGTTCAATTTACATGAATTCCATGCTTGCTGCTGTTCTTTTTTTATAATCTTCGATTATTCCTTATTTTACGATGTGTCTAACTGTCAAGGTATCTAAATGCAACATCCAGCAGTCATTTGTTTCCTTTGAAATCTCTTTTTTCATCCAAACTTATTCTATGTTTTACAGCATCTGTAGGAAGAAAGCAGAGTTAATGTTTCAAGTAAGGTGACACTTCATCAGAACAATTCTGCCAGACCTTCTGATTATCACCAGCAATTTATGTTTGTTTTACATTTGCAGCATCCACAAATCTTTGTTTGATTTTGATTTTACATTTTGATCCTTCAAACCAAGTTAGTGTTTCATTATGTTATGGACTAGGCCAGAACACTCAAAACATTCTTAAGCAGGCAGCCCAGACTATAACTTTGCAAATTGTTTCGGGAAGTGTACAGTGAAAATTACCTGGAGTAAGTTAGCTAGGTTGACTACCAGGTTTTGAAACAGACAAAAATTTATTCACAAAATTACACAATGAAACACAAAGAATAAAGAACTCCTACAGAACTCAGTCTACCCAAAGTAGACTTAATTATCCTGTTCCGAACATACACAACAGTCCCAATAAGCAAACCCCTTAAACACAGTAAAAATGAAGCAGGTCTTACAAGTCGAAGTTAGAAGGGCAGAAGGGGAGAGGGTTTAGCAGCCTTTCTTCACTCAGCCTCACAGCTGAACTCCCTAACTAGTTCTGGATTGAACTGCTCAGCGAGAGAGCTAGCAATGTCCCCTTGACTTATACAGGTTACTTCTAAAAACATAAAAGCTTAAGCGTAAAGACTCATCTGTTTACGTCTAAACAAAAAGGCTTTTCATCTCTGCACCAAACCACCATTATGGAGCCCGGCCTGTTTACAACCCCTCTGAAAAAAACCAAGTACACGATATTCTTGAGAAAGGGAACAGCTTTTAGAAAAAGGGACCAGCTTTGTGATAATTACTATACTGATCTCATTCTTTATTAACAGTGCTACCGCCTTTTTCTTTCTTACTGCCCTTTCAAATATAAAATATCAAATATTCTGATGCCAGCCACGATCACTTTGTACCCATGTCCCTGTCATGTCTATCTATAATACACCTTCATTTCTATTTGTGCTGTGAATTTGTCCACCCAACGTGCATTCAGATTGGGAGACTTTAATTCTGTCACACTCCAGCTATCATATCCGTTTTTTAAAAAATGCAAGTAAGAATGCTCTCTCATTAGATAGAGATAACTTAGTTAGTTTAACCTGAGGGGTGAGGTTGAAAGGCAGATTCTTCATGGTAACTTCAGTTGGTGTAGCTGGTGTTGTGTGATTTTCAGTTGGTGTAGGAATTGAACATGTGTTGGTGCCATTATTCTCTATCACAACCCAGCCTTCCAGCCAACTGAGCTAACAAACCCCCACCAATGTCTGTACCACAACCCAGCAGTGACACTTAGTGCTTTCTCTTTAACTTTCCAAATCCATCCTCATGTCAACCTGCCAGCAACGCCAACTAATTCATTTAACATCACCCTTCAGCTCCAGTTCACCTTGAGACTGGCCCCAGCGTGATTCAGGTGGAGACCATCCAACAGTGTAGATTCCTCTTGAGTTTTGAAATGTTAACTCTGTTTTTTTCTCTTTCCACAGATGCTGCCAGACCTGCTGAGCTCTCTGTCTTTATTTCAGATTTCCAGCATCTGCAGTATTTTACTTTGTTTGAGTACACTTTTCTCTTTCCCTAATATTGGTTCCAATGACCCATCAACCAAAATCTCCTTCTCTCACACAAACATTTAAGCTACACATTCATCTCTGTAATCTGATTTGCTCATGGTGCAGGTAATAAATAACCCAGAGATTATTACCTTATGGTTATCCTTTTAAATTCAATTCCTGCAGCTGACAGAGCAGAACTTCCTTCTCAGTTCTATCATTATGGTCCCGTGCAGACTATGACAGCTGGTTTCTAAGCCCCCATTCCCAAACACCCAAAACCCCACTCCAAAATTCTCTCTCTCCTTGAGGACATGACCTTAATCTAACATTGGGCAGACAATGCCACTTTCAGAACTCCTTCAGAATGCCACTCTCAGCTGCAGAGGGTTGTATTTATTCCCTTTGCTCTATTACTTCTAACAACAACTGCATCCCTCCCCACTTCAATGGTTCACTGCACCACAGTGCTCTAATCAACTTGCTCATCTACCCTGCAGTCTCTGCTCTCAAACACTCAGTCTTGAAACTAGAAACTGGACACATGCAAAGGCTAAGAAACATAGAACCATTAGTCTAGAATAGGCCCTTTGGCCCATCAAGGTAGACATATAAAAATTTGGTGATAGGTCGAACAGGAGGGTGGAGCGGATAGGTGGGAAGGAAGAGGGACAGGGTAGGACACGTCA
Source organism: Chiloscyllium plagiosum (assembly GCF_037043375.1). NCBI lineage: Eukaryota > Metazoa > Chordata > Chondrichthyes > Orectolobiformes > Hemiscylliidae > Chiloscyllium > Chiloscyllium plagiosum. The sequence continues at coordinate 507,501 of NW_028270172.1, read as the reverse complement.
TGAGGGTGGTGTCGAGTTGGAAGGTTGGACCTGGGATATATATGAAGGGTTTTTGTCCGAAACATTGATTTTCCCGCTCCTCAGATGCTGCCTGACCTGTTGTGAATTTCCAACATCACACTCTTGATTCTTTGGCCCATCAAGTCCGTACTGCCAAAAACTGCAAAGCACTGAATCTATGTCAATCTCATTTTCCGGCACTTGGCCCACAGACCTGAATGTTATCGCCTTCAAGTGCTTGGCCAAATAGATTTTGAAGCTTATGAGGTTTCCAGCCTTAACCCTCCAGGCAATACAATCCAGATCCCACCCCTTCAGTGAAAAATGTTCCCTTAAATCATCTTTAAACTTCCTGCCTTTCACCATAAAATTATGTCCCCGTCAACTAAGTCTTCACTATGCTCCTCATGAACGTTTAGATCTCAAAGAACAAAGAAGAACAAAGAAAATTTACAGCCCAGGAGCAGGCCCTTCGGCCCTCCAAACTTGAGCTGATCCAAATCCACTAAACCTATCACCCAATCCTGAAGTATCTGTTTCCCTCTGCTCCCCACCTACTCATGCATTTGTCCAGATGCATCTTAAATGAATCTACTGAGCCTGCCTCTACCACCTCTGCTGGCAACATGTTCCAGGCACCTACCACCCTCTGTGTAAAGTACTTGCCGCGTGTATCCCCCTTAAACTTTTCTCCTCTCACCTTAACGCGTGACCTCTCGTTATTGGATCCCTCACCCTGGGATCCCTCACCCTCTATCCACCCTGTCTATACCTTTCATGATTTTGTAGACCTCAATCAGGTCCCCCCTCAATCTCCTTTTTACTAATGAAAACAATCCTAACCTATTCAACCTCTCTTCATAGCTAGCACCTTCCATACCAGACAACATCCTCATAAACCTTCTCTGCACCCTCTCCAAAGCGTCCACATCCTTTTGATAATATGGCGACCAGAACTGCACACAGTACTCTAAATGCGGCCGAACCAATGTCTTGTACAATTTTAACATGACCTGCTAGCTCTTATACTCAATACTCCGTCCGACGAAGGCAAACATACCATATGCCTTCTTGAACATTCTATCCACCTGTGAAGCCACCTTCAGGGTACAATGGACCTGAACTCCCAGATGTCTCTACTCATCAACTTTTCCTAAGGCTCTTCTGTTTACTGTATAGTTCACTCTAGAATTAGAGTTCCCAAAATGCATCACCTCGCATTTGCCTGGATTGAACTCCATCTGTCACTTTTCCGCCCAACTCTCCAGTCTATCTATATCCTCCTGTATTCTCTGACAGTCCCCTATGCTTTCTGCTACTCCACCAATCTTCGTGTTATCTGCAAACTTACTGATCATACCAACAGTGCCCTCTTCCAGATCATTTATGTATATTACTAACAACAGTGGCCCCAATACTGACCCCTGTGGAACACCACTGGTCACCTTTCTCCATTTCGAGAAACTCCCTTCAACTACTACTCTCTGTCTCCTGTTGCTCAATCAGTTTTTTATCCACCTAGCTAGAACACCCTGCACACCATGTGACTGCACTTTCTCCATTAGTTTACCATGGGGAACCTTATCAAACACCTTACAAAAGTCCATGTATATGACATCCATAGCCCTCCATCTATTAAATTGGCCACTTCCTCAAATAACTCTATTAAGTTGGTAAGGTACGATGTATCCCGCACAAAACCATGTTGCCTATCACTGATAAGCCCATTCTTTTCCAAATATAAATAGATTTTATCCCTCAGTGCCTTCTCCAGCAACTTTCCTACCGCTGACATCAGGCTCACTGGGCTGTGGTTACCTGGAATATCACTACTACTCTTCTTGTACAGGGGACAACATGAACAACCCTCCTGTCCTCCAGCACCTCATCTGTGTTTAAGGATGCTACATCTCAATCACGTCCCCTCTCAGCCTTCTCTGCTCTAAAGAATTAACCTAAATTTATCCAGCCTCTCTTCATAACTCCATCTCAGGCATCATCTGGTGAACCTCCTTTACACATTCTCTGGTACAATCATGTCCCTTCTGTGGGGTGACAATTAGAGCTGCATTTTGTACAGCTCCACCATAACGTCTATGTTATAATGTATGTCGCAATTGATAAAAGCATGTGTCTTGTATGCTCCCTTAACAATCCTATGAACCTGTTTTGCTCTCTTCAGGGATCTGTGGACAAGTACAACAGGCTCTTTCTGTTCCTCTGAGCTTCCTGGTGTTCTGTCATTCATTGAATACTTTCTTGTTACTTCTTTGAAAAGGTACCACATCACACTTTTCAGGGTTAAATTCCATCTGCCACTGATATGCCATTTGTCAATTTGTCTTTCTCCTCCTCATTGTTAACCATTTGGACACTCTTTGTGTCACTCATAAATTTACTTATCATTCCCTCCCCACACCCAGGACAGTTTTTTTTTACAGTGCTTAAAGATATCAGGAACAATAAAGGATCCTAGCACTGATCCCTGTGGTACACCATCGGACACCAGGCTGCAGTCACCCAACAGCCATCCAAGGTTACCCTCTGTTTCCTATCACTCAACCAACTTTGGATCCAATTTGCCACTCTGCTTTTACCTTGGTTATCAGTCTCCCAAGTGGGACCTTGTCAAAGTCTTTGCTGAAATCCGTATCAATGGCCCAACAGTCATCTACACATCTGATCACCTCCTCCAAACTTCATGGACCAGATATGAACAGCAAGGGCTAAGGGAGACTTCAATTGCTTTTGTTGATATGGCTATTTTCAATTCTCCTTTACTTGTTCTCATTTGAGATTGTTACATTGTGTGGGTTGCATTTGTGGCAGATTTTTATGTCAATTCAAACTTCATAAACTATTTATGCTAATTTATTGATTAGACCTGTTGGTAAAAGCTGCACAATCCGTATATTCCATCATCTACCCTGCAACTCAGTTGATTTTGTTTTATTTAATCATTCATGGGCACCATTGGCTGGACCAACATCTATTTCCCCTATCTATTTGCCTTTGAGAAGGTGATGATGTGATGCTTGAACTACTCTGGTCCTCAAGATATGAAGATACCCACAATACTGTCACAGAGGGAGTTCCAGGATTCTGACTGAATGATCAGACGTGTTCTGCAAGGATTAGTGTTGGGAACTCTGTTTTGTGTAATATATATAAAGTATTTCGATGAAAATTTAGGTAGGCCGATTAATAAGTCTGCACATGACACAAAATTGGAGAAGCTGTAGGTGGTGAGGAAAGTTATCAAAGGGTACATTAGGATATAGATCAGTTCAGAAAGTTGGACAGAGAAATGACTGGTAGAGTTTAATCCAGGGAAGTGTGAGGTGCTGTAAACATTAGGACCTTTTGGAACATTGATATGCAGATGGATCTAGGTAGCTGTGGGAGTCGGTCGGTTTATAGTAAATGTCCGTGTTGAGTCGGTCACCCGAGATAGAAATGGAGAGGTTTAGGAAGGGGAGGGAGGAGTCTGAGACGGTCCACGTAAAGGTCCAGGCCCCCACCAACAGTCCAGGCCCCCACCAACCCAACCTCCACTCCCGGCACTTTCTCCTGCAACCACAAGAAATGCAAAACTTACGCCCACACCTCCTCCCTCACTTCCCTCCAAAGCCCCAAGGGATCCTTCCATATCTGTCACAAATTCACCTGCACCTCCACACACATCATTTACTGCATCCGCTGCACCCGATGTGGCCTCCTCTATATTGGGGAGACAGACCGCCTACTTGCCGAACATTTCACAGAACACCTCTGGGACACCCGGACCAACCAACCCAACCACCCCGTGGCTGAACACTTTAACTCCCCCTCCCACTCCACCAATGACATGCAGGTCCTTGACCTCCTCCATCGCCAGACCATGGCAACACGATGCCTGGAGGAAGAGCGCCTCATCTTCCGCCTAGGAACCCTCCAACCACAAGGGATGAATGCAGATTTCTCCAGCTTCCTCATTTCCCCTCCCCCCACCTTATCTCAGTCCCAACCCTTGCACTCAGCACCGCCTTCTTGACCTGCAATCTTCTTCCTGACCTCTCCGCCCCCCCCAACCCCCTCTTCGGCCTATCACCCTCACCTCAACCTCCTTCCATCTAACGCATTCCCAACGCCCCTCCCCCAAGTCCCTCCTCCCTACCTTTTATCTTAGCCTGCTGGACACACCTTCCTCATTCCTGAAGAAGGGCTTATGCCCGAAACGTCAATTCTCCTGCTCCTTGGATACTGCCTGACCTGCTGCGCTTTTCCAGCAACACGTTTTTCAACCCACAGAAAGAGTCAAGCCAAAATGTTATTGAATTGGTGCAGCTGGGATTGGTGATATCAGAGAGATACAGATCCCCATCTCTGGTCAAAATCTTAGCCACCAGAAAGTCCAGGCTGCAGTTATCATATTAATGATGTATGTGTTGTTCGTGAGGAGATGGTGAGAGACTTTGACAAGAAAGATCCTTTTTTTTTAACATGACTTATTTTTAATATAATTTTAATACTAACACCTGTGTTTGTCATCAATAAAGATGTGTCACCTAATTGTCATGTCTAATTTTAATGGTGGAACCTTTAATTTCAGGAGGCATTTGTTTAGCATTGTGTTGCTGCATCTTTAATTTGTGCAAATAGTAGTTCAGTGAGCAAGCACAATGGTTACTATGGTGACACTTTGACTGCTTAGTGATGCTTAGAGCATTTTATTCTCATTCTGCATCGATGCTCAGTTTGTGGTCCTGATGTTGCAGAAGATTCAGCTGTAGTTATTGGATGGAAGTTGCCATGGTTATGAATGACAGTCTTGAGAACGAAAATAGGATACAAAACCTATGACCTTTCCCACAGCTGCTGAATGAGAATTACTTTCTTGTTTTCTTATTTTCTCATTTAGATAGAAGCAATTCCAGATTTTACATTTCAGAATTTAAAAAGCTATTCTGTCACGATTGTTCACTGCACGTAGTGTACAAATACTTATCCATAATAATTTAATTATTTCTAACTCTATGACATTTAAAAATCCACAACAACCTGAATGAGTTTATTTATTCAGACAATGTACTGCACTAAAGATTACTGACAAAAAGCAACAGTGGACAGGATGTCTTTGATGTTGTACTTTCAGCAATTGCTGTCGGCAGTTGGCTGAATTGGCTTGGGAGAGGTTAGGATCATTATTATTAAATATTTAATCACATTTTCTTGTGTTACTATCAGATTAAAACCATGGCATTCTGTTGTCAATTTTGCGGAATTATTAAGGTCATTATGGACACAGGAAATTGATTAAAGCTGTCCAATTGCATTCTACTTATATTCTGTCAAAATCAGTAGATCTAACATCAGGAGATGGGTGCACCCTGGTAGGGATGAGCAAGCACATGCTGCTGTACCCATTGAACAACATGCCATTGCAGATCGTGAATCATGCCAGAGGTACACAGATTGTGTACACTGATGTGTCAGTGGATAGAGAGGTGATGTTTTACTGGGACTGTAACTAGACTACTAATCCAGAGGCCCTTGCTAATGGTCTAGGGACTTGGGTTCAAACTCTTTGTAGCAGATAGTGAAATATGAAATCAATAAATCTGGAATGAAAAGCTACTCTACTTGTGACTGTATAATTATTTGTGCAAATATATATCTGGTTCACTATTATTATTTATTAAGTCAAGGTAAAGACACCACAGTCTTATCAGACCATAATGCTGCTCTTGCATTAGAGAGAGACAACTGGTTGTAGTTTAACCTGAGGGTCACCCCACCTCAGGGAAGGGAAGAGGTTGCAAAGGATACTCCTTCATGGTGACCTCAGCCAGTATGGGAATTAAACCCATGCTGTTGGTGTCACTCTACACCTAAAACCATCTGCCCAGCCACTGAGCTCACCAACTCCTTATGTTATTTCTATTTGGTAAGTAAATCAGTTGCATCAAATGCCACAAATTCTAAAGGAAAGCAATGAAACTGGAAAGCATCAATATAGGCACTGGAAATAGCAACAGCAATCTCAGCCCTGTTGATCCTGTATTCATACAGTGTCAAAAGTGTGGTGCTGGAAAAGCACAGCCAGTCAGGCAGCATCTGAGGAACAGAAGAGTCGGCGTTTCGAGCATAAGCTCTTCATCAAGAATGTATTCATCCAGGCAAATGGAGAGTACTCCATTGAGCTCCTATTTTCTGCCCTGTAGATAGTGAACAGGCTTTCAGGATTCAGGAAATTAGTTACTTGCTGCAGGATTCCTAGCCTGTGACCTCATCTTGCAGCTTCAGTATTTATATGGCTAGTCCATTCCAATTGCTGGTCAATGGTACTCCCCAGGATATTCTCAGTCATTGTGGATGCCCATTCAAAGTGGCTGGGTATACATAGAGTTTATTTGTCAAACAAGGGGATGATAATAGAAAAACCGCTCACACCTTTTGTAACACACGGATTCTAGGAAGTATTGGTCACAAACAATGGGCCATTGTGGGGGGATTGTTGTGGGGGATTCAATGATAATAATGCCAGGCTGAGATGGTTAGATTCTCTCTTATTGTGGATGATCAGCATCTGTGCGTCACAAATCTTATTTGTCACTTACGGGCGGCACGGTGGCACAGTGGTTAGCACTTCTGCCTCAAAGCGCCAGAGACCCGGGTTCAATTCCCGCCTCAGGCGACTGACTGTGTGGAGTTTGCATGTTCTCCCCGTGTCTGCGTGGGTTTCCTCTGGGTGCTCCAGTTTCCTCCCACAGTCCAAAAATGTGCAGGTCAGGTGAATTGGCCATGCTAAATTGCCCGTAGTGTTAGATGCAGGGGTAAATGTAGGGGAATGGGTATGGGTGGGTTGCACTTCGGCGGGTGGGTGTGGACTTGTTGGGCTGAAGGGCCTGTTTCCACACTGTAAGTAATCTAATCTTACCAGCCTAAGCCTGGATATTGTCCACTTCTTGCTACATTTGGATATGATTGTGCTTCAATATCTGAGGAGTCATGAATGGTACTGAACATTGTGCAATCATCAGTGAACATCCCCACTTCTGATCCTATGATGGCAGGATTACTGCTCGATACTGTAAACAACCTTTTTTACCAATTTAATGATTACGAATAGACTAACAGGTTAATAATTAGTTGACTTGGATTTGTTCCATATTTTATGGACGGGACATGTCTAGGCAATTTTCTGGACTTCTGGGAAGGTGCTAAAGTTGTAACTATAGAGGAATTACTTGGCTCGGGCACAATGAGTTCTGCGGCAGAGGTCTTTAGTTGGAATGTATTGTATAAGGTAACTTCTTTGAAAAAAGGCCGATATTACATTGAGCTCCACCTATTCTGTTGATGTCATAAACAGTCTGTGGGTGGAGACAATTGTGGTGTACGCTTTACCATTGATTATTAAACAACTTGAGACAAAGTATAGGCAAAAGGGCATTGAATGCAGTGAAATACCTCAAACAACCTGTGCCAAAGACCAGCAGAGGGATCAGGTTATTGTGCTTTTCCTCGGTTTTTTATAAATGCAATCAGGAACAACGGGTACCTGATAAACACAGTCTGCTGATTCCGACACAACCTCCATCGGCTTTTCATTCTACTGTGAAGTCTTGGAAGGGGAGTCTGTTATTGTTCTCTTCCTCTTTGGTGAACGTTATACCGGAGTGGATGTTGTTTGTGTGTTTGTGGGTTTGAGGGTTTGTGAGGTCAAACTAGTAGACCTGTGCCTCATGACCCACTTCACCTTCAATGACAAGACCTCCAAACAAATCAATGGGACGCCTATGGGATCACCAATATCAGGACTCTTAGAAGAAGCAGTTACACAGAGGTTAGAACAAACAGCCCTTCCCATGATCCAGCCCAAGCTTTGGGCCCGCTATGTAGATGACATCTTTGCCATCATGAAACATAATTCTTTCTAGGCAAATTACATTGGGGCAGATGAAAAACAACAAGTAATTCTCCTGACAACTAGTCGACCTGTAGCTTTTTTGGTTATTAGGAGCCTAACTTTCCATAAGGAATCAGATTTCAAGAGTTCACAGATTTAATAAAGGAATATTACAACCCACAAGTCCCCTCAAATTCTGAGTCATTGTTGGTTTAACTAGGCAATTCGAGAGTCATGGGAATCTGTTTTGGGTATTTTGACGAGGTTAAGATGACTGGCAGAGGCATGTGGTTTTGTTTTAATCCTTAATGACACGGTGAGAGACCATTTGGCATGTGCAATTATTGATGTACCTGTGCAAAAGCACCTACTAGCTGACACCCAACTGAATTTCAAACCGACACAACAACTGGCTTTATCATTTGAAATGCAGCAAGTGAAACATATGATTGGCAGGGTATTCCGATGGAAGTGGATGCCCTCACCAGTCCAACTGAGTCTGGGGAACACCACTTGAATGAAGGCAATCGCACAGCCTCACTCAGGACATATCCCAAACAGAGGGACTCTAGATCAGCCCACACAAACACCCCAAAACAACGGAATGAGGACATGCCGCAACCCAAAGGACTAGCCACACTACCATACATCAAGAGTATTTACGAACTGACAGCCAGACTACTGCGACCACTAGGACTCATAACAGCACACAAACAACAGCCACTCTCAGACAACAACTCATCAGGACGAAGGACCCGATACCCAGCATGAGCAAAACCAATGTAGTGTACAAAATCTCATGCAAGGACTGCACAAAACACTACATAGGACAAACAGGAAGACAGCTAATAATCCGCATCTATGAACATCAACTAGCCACGAAACGACACGACCAGTTATCCTTAGTAGCCACACACTCAAATGACTAGCAACATGAGTTCGACTGGGACAACACTACTATTATAGGACAAGCCAAACAGAGAACAGCCAGGGAATTCCTAGAGGCATGGCACTCATCCAGATTCAATCAATAAGCACATCGACCTGGACCCAATATACCGACCACTGCAGCGGACAGCTGGAACTGACAACCGGAAGCGGCAGATTCAAACCACTATAAATGCCGGAGGAAACATCACAGAAGCACTTCACAGGAGGCTCCCAAGTACTGAGGATGTCACCGAGACAGGGGACGAAACGTCTGCAACACAAATTCCCAGCTCGGCGAACAGAACCACAACAACGAGCACCCGAGCTACAAATCTTCTCACAAACTTTGAACCCCAAAACAAAGCCAAGCCTCAGCCAAACAGTTGAGGATCCTGGCTGGCATGTGATTGTCATTGCTACTGGTGTGTGGACTCAAGACAGCAAAAGGGACCCTATAGACCTAAATTGAATAAGAGAACTCATAGGTCAGTATCCAGGAGAGTACACACCCTGGAAAGTCCATCTACATCTGGTTAGGAATAGTTAAAATGCTTAGCAACATCCAAATCAGAACCATTCAAAACAAACGTTTGTTAAATGATGACTTGATTCTAATGGAGGTTGTCACCAGGGCAGCCATTTCACTTATTGCACAATCAATCGGGGTATTATCAGCCTTTGCAATTTTTTTCAGCAGATGATGGAGAACATTTCACAAAGTCTATCCCAGGTCACCATTTATCTAGTAACAGAGAAGACTAATAAGGAGCACTTAGAGAACTTAGACATAGTCCTCAGATGTTTCTCCCAGATTGGAGTATGCCTTAGAATGGAAACATATGTGTTCCAGGTATCCCAAGTGACCTACTTGAGGTACAGAGTTGACAAAACCAGGTGACATCAGTAGGAAGGTAAAGTGAGGGCAATCAAAGGTGCCCTGGCTCCCACGTCAATACCAGAGTTTAGTTCTTTTCTTGGGCTGGCGATTACATCTACAACCTGGCCTCAATCCTTGCATCTTTGCATCAACTCTTAAAGAGTCAGCCTTGGAAAGAGTCACATAGCTAAGCCATAGCTTTTAGGGAAGTGAAGAAACAGCTATCATTGTCTAAAGTCTTGGCACATTATGATTCCAAGCAAGATCTGGTATTGACATGTAATGCCTCCCCATATAGCTGAAACTTTATTGCTGGAACAGCACAGCAGGTCAGGCAGCATCTAGGGAACAGAAGATTCGACGTTTCGGGCAGATGCCCTTCTTCAGGATTCCTGAAGAAGGGCATGTGCCCGAAACGTCGAATCTTCTGTTCCCTAGATTCTGCCTGACCTGCTGTGCTGTTCCAGCAATAAAGTTTCAGCTTTGATCTCCAGCGTCTGCAGACCTCACTTTCTCCTCCCCATATAGCATCAGGATAGTATAAGCTTTCAGGTGGCCCAATGGAGAGAAATGCCTGATAGCAGATGTATTTGGCTAATGCAGAAGGTAAATGTGCCCAGATAGAGAAGGAAGGTTTGGTGGTCATATTTGGAGTCAGGACCACCAATAACTTTATGGATGTAAAGTTGTAATAATAATGGTCCACAAACCCCAGCTGGGTCTACTTAAAGAGGACAAGGCAGTGCCGCCCATAACTTCAGGCCAAATTCAGCAATGGGCTCTAATTCTCAGTGTGGCAAAAAAGAGGACTCCAGATGCTGGAGATCAGAGTCTAGATTAGGGTGGTGGTGGAAAAGCACAGCAGGTCAGGCAGCATCGGGGAGCAGGAAAATTAACGTTTCGGGCAAAAGCTCTTCACCAGGAATGAAGGGCCTTCCTGATGAAGGGCTTTTCCCAAAACGTCGATTTTCCTGCTCCATGGATGCTGCCTGACCTGCTGTGCTTTTCCAGTATCACTCTAATCTAGACTCTAATTCTCAGTGTGTATAATTACACATTGGAATGCTGTCCGAGAGGCCAAGTAGCCAATGTGGATGCATTGAGTCAGCTCCCACTGGCAGATACACCCCGGTGGTACCACCACCGGAACAGTCCATCACGGTTTTAAATTTTCTGGACACACTTCCAGTCACAGCTGACAATATTAGATTTTGGACGCAGAAGCATCTGGTTCTGGCAAAACTGAAACAGCTGGTGGTGATGGGGTCACCAAAGGGCCATCACAAGCAGAACTGAAACCTTTTAGGACCCGGAGAGTCCAGATCACGGTAGAGAATGGCATATTATTATAGAGAGCTAGAGTGATTGTGTTGAGGTTGCCTCCAGACACTGGCTGAACTCCATCATGGTCATCCAGGGGTTTCCAAATGAAGATGTTGGTGAGGAGTTATGTCTGGTGATCAGGATTGGATGCAGACATAGCTGTGCTGATGGGGCAGGGCCCAGAGTGCCTACAAGAACAGAAACTACCACCAGCTGCACTAAACATTCGTGGGAATGGCCAAGTAAACCCTGTACTTGGTTACACGTTGACTATGCAGGTCCTTTCATGGGCTCAATGTTCTCAGTCATTGTGGACGCTCACTCAAAATAGCTGGGTGTGCAGAGAGTTGATTTTTCAAATACAGGGACAACGATAGAAAAACTGCTCGCATCTTTTGTAACACATGGACTCTAGGAAGTATTGGTCACAGACAACGGACCATTGTTTACCATCAGGGAACTTGAGCATTTCCTAAAATCAAATGGTATTCGTCATATAAGGACAGCTCCATAGCATCTATTATCCAATAGTCTGGCGAAAAGAGCAGTCCCAATTTTGAAGGCAGGCTTAAAGAAACAGCCTACAGCCTCCCTATATACCAAACTGTCCCGCTCCTTTTCTGATAATGGCACTACCCCTCATTTAACTACAGGGATAGTTCCCGCAGAGTTACTAGTGGGGAGAAGACACTGAACCAGGTTAAACCTGATCTTTTTAGGGTGGAGGATAAAACAGCATCAGGAATACCAATGCTGGACACAAGATTCTGCTAAGCGAGTGAGATAGTTAACTTCAGGAGATGACGTTTGGTGTAGGAACTATGAGAATGGCCCTGCATGGGTAAGACGCAAGGTCAGATCCAGTGATGTACAAAGTTCTGCTTCGCAAATAGTGTGTGCCTGGCTCCTTGACTGCCTTTCCAACTGTGCCAGAACCTGTGGGTTCTCCCTCATAAAGTGTGGTTCCCTGATTGGGCTTGTTAACCTGGTGAAGTTATTTCAGTATCCACCCAGAGCTCACCTGATGATCCACTGATAAAACTCTCCCAACTCTACAGCTGATGGCTGACACCTCTTTGCCTCAATGAGATCTTATTCTATGATTCAGTTTGAAACCGCTCAGCTGCCATTTATGCTGGATTATGCAGAATGAGGTCATGATCTGAGTGGCTTGGACTGGACTTGATCCAACTAGGGAATGTTCAACCCTACTCTGCTTCCCGAGTCTCATGATTCATATCAGATCATGGTGAGTTACTCAGTTACTTATGACTTACTTTGGAATTTGGTTTAAAGATCAGTCTGGTCCAAAACATTTGACTTGTACAGATAATACAAGCAACTGCATTATGTTGTGAAATTTAAACGTTTTATAATTCTAATGCTGGCTGTCGGCCAATGAGATATATCATTAATAGATTCACCCTCATTTTAACTTCAAGTCTTTAGATTGTTCACTGTTCAGAGTTTACTCCTGGGCCTTCGACAGTCATGTGAAACTCCCTGTCCTGTGGTGTTATGCAGCTGTGCAAGGAGGGGGACTGTTGAATTATACAGCTCCAAGTGTCTATGAATGGTACACTGATTAAAGTTGATAAAGTAGGTGTAGAAAGTAAGGAGTCATTAGAAATTAATAGGCAGGGCCCTGTTCTTTGCAGGCAAAAAGAACATGTTCACACACTCTGCCTGTTTCAAATGAACAATATTAGGTGACAGCCATTCGCTGGTTCATTTCTGAGGACAATGGCGTAACTAATCAAAGTCATTCTGTCTGCTTTAAACTTTAAAGATTTGCAGTAAACTGTCAGTCATCATTAACTAATGTATTTTTCATCACAATACCCCTACCAGTCAGACTCTAGTTGTCAACCAATAAGCACTCTTCTCTCACACAGTAAAAATGATGTTTTCCCTTTAATATTTCTTCCTAAATGTCATGATGAAAGCAAGACAATAGATTTCGGCAGACTGTGTCTTTTCAAAAACTCATATCACAGCCATAACCCTTGTTGAGCTGGAATCTTAAACAAGAATCACACAACAAATAAAACTTAGTAATATGTCGCATGGTGAATTCATAATACACAAAACAATCCTCATACATTTCCAGGTTACGTTTCTGTTCACAAGGCCAGGTGACAAACATAAAGCTCTAAATAAATGGTTCTCTACTATACAGTAATCCTACAAATGAAACTGACTATTCCTGAAAGTCCCAGAATAAGACAACATAAAGTTTGTGAGAAGATTTGTAGCTCGGGTGCTTATTGTTGTGGTTCTGTTCGCCGAGCTGGGAATTTGTGTTGCAGACGTTTCGTCCCCTGTCTAGGTGACATCCTCAGTGCTTGGGAGCCTCCTGTGAAGCGCTTCTGTGATCTTTCCTCCGGCATTTATAGTGATTTGTATCTGCCGCTTCCAGTTGTCAGTTTCAGCTGTCCGTTGCAGTGGTCGGTATATTGGGTCCAGGTCGATGTGCTTATTGATTGAATCTGGATGAGTGCCATGCCTCTAGGAATTCCCTGGCTGTTCTCTGTTTGGCTTGTCCTATAATAGTAGTGTTGTCCCAGTCGAATTCATGTTGTTTCAAAGCTAGTTGGTGTTCATGGATGCGGATCGTTAGCTGTCTTCCTGTTTGTCCTATGTAGTGTTTTGTGCAGTCCTTGCATGAGATTTTGTACACTACATTGGTTTTGCTCATGCTGGGTATCGGGTCCTTTGTCCTGGTGAGTTGTTGTCTGAGTGTGGCTGTTGGTTTGTGTGCTGTTATGAGTCCTAGTGGTCGCAGTAGTCTGGCTGTCAGTTCGTAAATACTCTTGATGTATGGTAGTGTGGCTAGTCCTTTGGGTTGTGGCGTGTCCTCGTTCCGTTGTCTTTCCCTTAGGCATCTGTTGATGAAATTGCGCGGGTATCTGTTTTTGGCAAATATTTCATCAACAAATGAAAACCAATGTAGTGTACAAAATCCCATGCAAGGACTGCACAAAACACTACATAGGACAAACAGGAAGACAGCTAATGATCCACATCCATGAACACCAACTAGCCACGAAACGACACGACCAGCTATCCTTAGTAGCCACACACTCAAATGACTAGCAACATGAGTTCGACTGGAACAACACTATTATTATAGAACAAGCCAAACAGAGAATAGCCAGGGAATTCCTAGAGGCATGGCACTCATCCAGATTCAATTAATAAGCACATCGACCTGAACCCAATATACCGGCCACTGCAGTGGACAGCTGGAACTGACAACCAGAAGCGGCAGATACAAATCACTATAAATACCGGAGGAAACATCACAGAAGCGCCTCACAGGAGGCTCCCAAGCACTGAGGATGTCACCGAGACAGGGGACGAAACATCTGCAACACAAATTCCCAGCTCGGCGAACAGAACCACAACATTCAAGTTGAATAGGCAATCATAGGAGGCAATGGTTTCATCAAAGTTTAGAGATTGTTGAACTGACTCTGAATCCAATTGACCTGTAAGCTATGTTAAGGGAATCATCAAAATATATGCAAATCAAATCCAGGAGTTTCACTTAACCAAGAAATTTGAACTCTGCAACATCTTTATAACATCAATATTTCAGGTGATTAATGCACTGGGACAATGTCACACCATTCCTCTGGTAATGAGACTCCTGCTGTTGTTTTTCCAAGATCTCAAAGTTGCTTTAGACACCAAAAGTAATTTGTCTTTATTTCATTTGTATTCTAAGAATGGATGGAATCTTGGTCATATACTTGTGTCTCCCCATTTTAAAAATAAGGAATAGATTGCTTACATTCTTTAAGCATTTTTTCCTCACATGAAGCAAGTCCTAGTAAACATACAGCTGCTGATGTTCTGACTATTTATGGGCAGGAAATGAACCTTCAGGAATAACACAGTTCTGGATATGCACTCCTACTGGTCACAACTCCAGGCTGGGAGTAAACATTCCAAAGTTGATGAAAAGGATATTTCCCAGAATGACATTCTTTTAGTTACCAACTCGGAAAAATATTCTTGTTTTGTACAAAATGACCCTTTGGAAAATATTGTGAAACACTATCTTTGTCATGTTAATCTCCTATACAGTGAAGGCAGGTTTCCATAGGTCAAAACATTACTTATAAACATGCTGGGATTTAATTCTTTAAACGTTTTTGACATGACAAATTGCCCAATTTTTTAATGGGAAATGCTTTCATAGGAGGATGATATATTTCATTTTCTGTATAGGAAGCACAGTGAGACTGCTGTGTACTGTCATTCCTAATTTCAAGTCCACACGAAATATTTTCTTGTGTTCAATGACACAGGCTCTTACTGGCAGGACTTCATATTTACTGCTGAATATCTAGCTATGAGCTAAACATTAACAAAAAAAGCTTCTTTTTCATGTGAACCTGATACAATAATCTTGTGTGTTCCCCTAATTGTGACTCTACCACTTTACAGAAAGCAGAACGACCAACACACTCAGGAGATGACAGCAATTGTAAATCAAGACATTTGTTTATTTTTCACAGCAGTGCATAAAACTACGAGGGAGGTATTTTTTGCAATATGGTCATTGTTATATTGAAGACAGACAATTTACATCAGGCAAGGTTTCACAATAGATAAAACTGTGTAGTTAAGTGGTAAATGTTGTGCCACGTAACTTTCTCCAGAATAGCCCCAAAGACTGGATCAAAGCCCAAGTCATTGCCTAGTTAGTATTGGCAGGTTTGTGCTGTGCCTGAAGTGGGCTGTGAAAAGTCTTTTAAGGCCCATTGACCCCGAGCCAATATTCAGATTGAAATAACAGCACTCACAGAATTCCGCATTGCTGAGCAATCCTTCATCAGCATACAAACCACTTCAACCCAAACTCTGTTCTATCACTCCACTACTTCAAGGCGATTTCTGAAATTAACTTTGTTTTGTACTGATATAAAATTCTACAAGTAACTGACTTATTATTTTATGGTTCCAATGAAGTTAATTGGATTCTTTAGCACTTCTCTGGCTAAAGAGAATTTTATTTCATTTCATATCTACTGTGAAGTTACTCTTTTAGTCGCCAGTAAATGGCTTTCACCCATGGAACTTCAAGACACTGTCTATTGGCTTCTCTGTAAGTATTTGAGTACCTGGATCAGCCATCATGAATATTTGGCTCTTTGATTGGTACCAAACTGTGTTTGTTAGTAGATTTTTCACACAACTTAGTATTTAGTAATTGTCAGTTCCCTTTTATCCGGGGCATGGGTGAGGAATGGAAAAAGAGATTACCTTTCTTATCACATGACAGAGGGAAGCAGCACCAATGAAGTCATCGATAAACTGGAGAGAAAATTGTGTGTGGAGGCCTGAGTAGCCGTAGAACCAAGAATGTTCCATGTACCCCACTAGGAGACAGACAGGACTGAGACCCATGTGGGTCTGAATAAAGTGGGAGGAGCTAAATGAGAAGTTGTTCAAAGTGACAACAAACTCAACCAGGCAGAGGAGGGAGTTGGTAAATGTAAAGCTTGGAAGTGGGTGGTTTGGAGGGAAGCTTTGAATCTGTTCCAATGTACACTGTATTTTAAATTGAAAAAACTGAACCCTACATTGCATTCAAAAACAGAAAGTTCCAAATAGCAGAATTTCAAATGTAGGAGGAGAGGAAATGACAACTGCTGTAACACTGTGCCTATAATTAATCAGAGAACTGGTTGTGCTGCATGTTGTAAAGGTGGATTCTGGTGGGTTCCGTCATACAGCCCATAACGTCAAAAGATTTCAAACTGTAAGGAGCCAAAGAACAGCAAATGTATTTCTGCTAAGGTTGCTGAGTAAATTTGTAATATGAGCCGCTGTGTGTAATACCAGAAATTAAGTACATAGAACATTGAGCAATGCACTGTTGAACAGGTCCTTCAGCCCTCGATGTTGCACCGACCTGTGAACTAATCTAAGCCCAATCCCTTACACTATCCTATCTTCATCCATATGCTTATCCAATGACTTTTTAAATCTCTCTGATGTGGCTGAGTTGACTACATTAGCAGGTAGGGCATTCCACGCCCTTACCACTCTCTGAGTAAAGAACCTGCTTCTGACATCTGTCTTAAATCTATCACCCCTCAATTTGCAGCTGTGACCCCTCGTACAAGCAGACATCATCATCCTATACATATGAACAAGATTTATTGAGGATTTGTATTCAAAGGTAACATATATCTTTATAATATAATCAGAAATTGCTGGAGAAACTCAGCAGGTGTGGCAGCATGTGTGGAGAGAGAAAACAGAGATAATGTTTCAAGCCCAGTCCTCCTTCAGAATGAGAAGCAGCTCAGAAAACATGATATTTATGTTGATGACTGAGGTGGAGGGATAAAGGAGTGAGCAGGTGGGTGGAAATAGAACCCAGAGAGTGAGAGATAAAAAGATAGGAAAAGTTTTCTTCTGATGTAGGCTCATTTTTTTCTCCAGCCTTCCCATTTAATCCACCATTCTTCTGAAGTTCTATTGATTTCAAAATTGCCAGTTTATTGGCAACAGCTGCCTTTTCTTCACTATGGATGTGCAAGCCCTCTATATCTCCCATCAGGATAGTCTGAAGGCTGTTCATTTCTTTCTGGAAGGAAGACGTGAACTGTCCCGATCTACCACCCCTTTCTCCACATGGCTGAGCTCATCTTCACTTTGAACAACTTATCCTTTAACTTCTCCTATTTCATTCAGATCAAAGGAGTGACCATGTGTACCTGCATGGGCCCCAGTCCGGCCTGTCTCCTGATGGAATACATGGAACATTCCTGGTTCTACTACTACTCAAGCCGCCACTCACAACTCTTTCTCTTATATCAATGACTCCATCATTGCTGCTTCCTTCTTTCATCTGAGTTTGATCAATTTTGCTTCCAATTTCTACTCTGCTCTCACCTTCATCTGGTCCATCTCTGTTTCCTGCCTTTCCTTCCTTGACAGGCCACCAAGATACACAACAAACACACTAACTTTCACAGTTACCTTCACAGTGGTTAGCACTGATACCTCACAGTGGCAGGGATCCGGTTCAATTCCACCCTCAGGTGACAGTCTGTGCAGAGTTTGCACATTCTCCCTTTGTCTGCATAGGTTTCCCCTGGATGCTCCAGTTCCTCCCACATTCCCCAGATGTGCAGGTCAGGTGGATTCACCATGCTAAATTACCCAGAGTGTCCTGGGTTGTGCAGGCTAGGTGGATTAGCCATGCAAATACATGGTTACAAGGATTAGTGGGGGGAGGCGGGGAGCAGTGGTGGGTCTGGGTAGGATGCTGTTCACAGGGTTGGTGAGGACTTGATGGGCTGAATGTCCTGCTTCTACACTGCCCGGGATTCTATGAAATGTTGCATCTCATCTTCATAAACACAAAATTCTTCAAAACTTAAATAAGGATAGGTTGAATTTTGAATTTCTTGATGAAAACAAACGATTTCTTGAATAAATATTTGTTCGGTAACAGAAAGTACATTCTTGAAATATTTGTTCCTGTTAATGAGCTTTAAAATATCATTTTGTAAGAGGAGCTATTTGATAATTGGAGAAATACAAATTATGCACAGTTTCTCCAGCATCGGATCATTAAAACAGTAATTGGACGTGTCTGCATCAGTTTAGCATAAAACCATTAAACATAGCAATGCTACAGAAGGATATAAATGCAGTTCCAGTTTTGCTGGTTTTAAAATCATAGACTGACCTTTTTTCCAGTTAAGATACTTCTCTTCTTGTACATATTAACATACATTGCTTTTGACAGTAATTATATTTCAAAGGGTGCAATCATTGTCAATGAAAGTAAAATTACAATTTTACAAGTTGCATTTCATATTAAGTATATGTTTTATTGTAGAAATAATTTATTATTGTTGCTATGAGATGAAATGTTCAAATTGCTAGTTTTTATATTGTTCATGAACTAATGGATCAAGTATGCTAAATACGAATCAACTGTTTGCCGTAAGTGTTAATGTTCAAAAGGTCTTGAATCTGCTCATGCGTGGAATGTAGTAAGTCACCACACAGGCACAGCATGCAATTAGCACACTGGCCTTCAGTGCACGGGGCTGGAGGACATGAATAAGAAAATCATGTGAAAGTGCAAAGGGTTTTTGTGAAATGATCATGGGTATCAAGTGGGAAAATGGATTTGAAGCCTGAAATCAGCCATGATCGTATTGAATAATTGACCAGGCCCAATGGGCCAAATGGTCTACTCCTCCTCCTAGTTGGTGTGTTTTTGTTTTTTTATGGTTTAAACACTTGCTTTAAATGATTAGATTATCAACTTTGGAAACATTTGAGAAACTGCTTAACCATTCTGGGCAGAAGCACCATGATGTCAATCTAATTTGGTGGCATAGCGTCAAACAGCAGTGCATTCAGCCTTAACCCAACAATAGCTCTTCTTTCTAAAGGTGAACACTGTCCCCTTTATGGAGTAGAGAACATCCAGGTACTTTAGCTTGTGGCATCACTTGGTTCCTGCAGTGCTAACCACCGTGCCACCGTGCCACCGTGCCACCGTGCCACTGTGCCACCGTTCCTGCAGTGCTAACCACCGTGCCACCGTGCCACCGTTCCTGCAGTGCTAACCACCGTGCCACCGTGCCACCGTTCCTGCAGTGCTAACCACCATGCCACCGTGCCACCGTTCCTGCAGTGCTAACCACCGTGCCACCGTGCCACCGTGCCACCGTTCCTGCAGTGCTAACCACCGTGCCACCGTGCCACCATTCCTGCAGTGCTAACCACCGTGCCACCGTGCCACCGTTCCTGCAGTGCTAACCACCGTGCCACCGTGCCACCGTGCCACCGTTCCTGCAGTGCTAACCACCGTGCCACCGTGCCACCGTGCCACCGTGCCACTGTGCCACCGTTCCTGCAGTGCTAACCACCGTGCCACCGTGCCACCGTGCCACCGTTCCTGCAGTGCTAACCACCGTGCCACCGTGCCACCGTTCCTGCAGTGCTAACCACCATGCCACCGTGCCACCGTTCCTGCAGTGCTAACCACCGTGCCACCGTGCCACCGTGCCACCGTTCCTGCAGTGCTAACCACCGTGCCACCGTGCCACCATTCCTGCAGTGCTAACCACCGTGCCACCGTGCCACCGTTCCTGCAGTGCTAACCACCGTGCCACCGTGCCACCGTGCCACCGTTCCTGCAGTGCTAACCACCGTGCCACCGTGCCACCGTGCCACCGTTCCTGCAGTGCTAACCACCGTGCCACCATGCCACCGTTCCTGCAGTGCTAACCACTGTGCCACCATGCCACCGTTCCTGCAGTGCTAACCACCGTGCCACCGTGCCACCGTTCCTGCAGTGCTAACCACCGTGCCACCGTGCCACCGTTCCTGCAGTGCTAACCACCGTGCCACCGTGCCACCGTTCCTGCAGTGCTAACCACCGTGCCACCGTGCCACCGTTCCTGCAGTGCTAACCACCGTGCCACCTTGCCACCGTTCCTGCAGTGCTAACCACCGTGCCACCGTGCCACCGTTCCTGCAGTGCTAACCACCGTGCCACCGTGCCACCGTTCCTGCAGTGCTAACCACCGTGCCACCGTGCCACCGTTCCTGCAGTGCTAACCACCGTGCCACCGTGCCACCGTTCCTGCAGTGCTAACCACCGTGCCACCGTGCCACCGTTCCTGCAGTGCTAACCACCGTGCCACCGTGCCACCGTGCCACCGTTCCTGCAGTGCTAACCACTGTGCCACCGTGCCACCGTTCCTGCAGTGCTAACCACCGTGCCACCGTGCCACCGTTCCTGCAGTGCTAACCACCGTGCCACCGTTCCTGCAGTGCTAACCACCGTGCCACCGTGCCACCGTTCCTGCAGTGCTAACCACCATGCCACCGTGCCACCGTTCCTGCAGTGCTAACCACCGTGCCACCGTGCCACCGTTCCTGCAGTGCTAACCACCGTGCCACCGTGCCACCGTTCCTGCAGTGCTAACCACCATGCCACCGTGCCACCGTTCCTGCAGTGCTAACCACCGTGCCACCGTGCCACCGTTCCTGCAGTGCTAACCACTGTGCCACCGTGCCACCATTCCTGCAGTGCTAACCACTGTGCCACCGTGCCACCGTTCCTGCAGTGCTAACCACTGTGCCACCGTGCCACCATTCCTGCAGTGCTAACCACTGTGCCACCGTGCCACCGTTCCTGCAGTGCTAGTTCTCATAATGTCCTTCAAGACAGGGGTGCACCTCAGCATGTTTGATATATGTCATTGTTGATTAGCTGGCAATGTGTGCAAGCTGAAATGTAGATATGAGGTTTACAGGATAGATAAACTTCAAGGGTAAGAGAGCTATGAATGTTAAAAATGAGGTGTAATCAACAGAGATTGTGTTTCTAGTTAAGTGATACATGGCTTCACACTGCTCTTCACAGGATATATCAGTTGAAGATGACTGCTGGCTTTGACCATATGAAATCATTTAAATGTCTTCCTGCATTGCATTTATGAACTTACACTCCTGAGATTCCTCGCTGTCGCTCATTCTTGTTACTTCCATTTGGATGGCCTCTTCTTTCCTTCACAAAGACATGTGGGGCAGGCCTGTGTTCTTTGTCAATCATGAATTATGAAACTGGTGCCCAATTTCAGGGCTAACTAATTCAATCATCTTGCTCTTTATTTTGGTTTAGCATTCTCTTCAAAGTAACGTTTGTATTAGTACACTGTTTTGGTACTATAACTCTCTAGAAACATTGGCTTATTTTCTTCTTCATCCCGATAACCATTGTACCCAATAATTGTCACTCTGAATGCCCTGTTCCTGATGACAGTGATAGTAGGTTGGACTGAATGTCCAAAAGGATGAGATTACTTGAGGAGATGAGAATTGATAGTGAAAAAAAACACCCACACACCATTTATAAACCAACCTGTTGGGACATCTCCTGGGGCATGGGGGACTTGAATCTGGAGCTTCTGACCTAGAGGTAGGAACACTATCAGCCACAGGAGCCATCATACCCACTTATACTATAAGAGAAGGGGAATGTCATGACCATATCATAGTTCAATATCTGTAATTGAGTTTGTTTTTAACAGGTTGGATTTCAATAATTGTACTTTATTATTAAATTTCATTTCCTCTCTAAACCTCATAGTAGTCAGTCCCTCAATCCAGTATGGTCTCAATAATTCAGATTTGTTTGAGAATTGTTGAGTAACAGTATTGAAGTGTCTCATTTTGCTTATTTAGTTTCTATAAATAAGAAGTGATAGGAATGCACATTGAGAACTTTAAGGTCAGGTGAGATAATCAACTTTACTTCTTGATGGCTGAACAAGCTGGTTCTGGAAGGTCAACATCTTCTACCAGTGTCAGACATGGAGTTTTCTCTTACTGGTCTACTGGCGTGATCTCTGCTGATACCTTACACAGACAGACAAAATTCTTGGGCTACTTGACAAGAAAGATGTGGAAAGATTGTTTCCCATTATTGAAGAGTCTCGGTCCAGAGGACATCATCTTTGTTTAAAGATTCATACATTTAAAATAGGGATGAGGAGGAACTTCTTTGCTCAGAGGGCTACTGAGGCTGGGATATTATGTATGCTCAAAGGTGTGATAGACCAACTTTTAATCAGGAAAAGAATCAATGGAGTTATGGAGAAAAAGCAGAAAATGGAGCTGAGGGTGATCATATCAGTTATTCACATTATATTCCATCTGCCATGTTCTTGCATATTTACTGAGCTTGCCCAACTCTCCTTCCATCCTCTTCACAAAATGATGGCAAACAACTTTGGACCTGAAGACATGATCTAGAAAATCCACTATAGCTAAAAATAAAGTGAAAAAAAAAAGCCAGCTGCAAACTTGACAGTGCACATTTTTCTTTTGCCATTTCCATGCTTTTGAAGGGAAATTGTAATTGTGGTAAATAAGTGCCATTTGATTTTAATGGAGCTTAATAATTTAAATCTGTCCATGTTTCACTAAATGTTTCAATCCATTTTCCAAAGCCACTCTTATTAGAGTTGCATGTTGCAATCCATCCTATAGCTCAGATCATAAGGAAATCTGAGATTAATTTGAACATATCATTAGATGAAATGTATTAGTATGAGGGAAAGGTTGTACTGATATCATAACCAATGATGCTAAAACCAGAATGTAGCATAAGGACTGTCTTCTGAAATCACTCACATTAAAAAGGGGGGCTTTACATTCCATTGAATACTCTCATTTAGCTCATTCCTTGCGTTTTGGAATATTACTTTGCATAAATATTTTCTGTGAAAACTAGACAGGAAAAGTGCAGACTTAAGCACAACCAGTGTTGTTTCATTAGGCTAACATTTGTATTGTTTCTAGCTGAACATAAGTAGAATAAGCATATTCTGTGCTCAGCTGAAATTGAGGATCATTAAAAAAGATGAAAGTGAAATTGCAAGTAAGGAGGGAAGTGCTTCCATTGGTTAAATAAAATCCAACCAACTTTTACTTTTAATGGAGGGTTATCACCTTAAGCTAAGGACTGAGAGCACTGGGAAATGGAAAAACTATTTCAATATCAGTATCAAAGACTCTCCAGGGATGTACAATTACGATATCAATATTTTTGAATGAACCTGCTCAGAGATGTTAATGTTTACCTCTAGAGAAAGTGAGTCTCCTAGTTCAGAGTTAAGAGCACTACAACTGCTCCACAGCTACCTAAAGATGAAAAAAGGGAGTCTACTTTTACATTTGCATCAAGTTACACAACTGGACAGGTTGAAATTGTCCCACCCTGCCAGTATATTGCTATTGCTGAAAATGTGTTGCTGGAAAAGCGCAGCAGGTCAGGCAGCATCCAAGGAGCAGGAGAATCGACGTTTCGGGTATGAGCCCTTCTTCAGGAATGAGGAAAGTGTGACCAGCAGGCTAAGATAAAAGGTAGGGAGGAGGGACTTGGGGGAGGGGCATTGGAAATGCGATAGGTGGAAGGAGGTCAAGGTGAGGGTGATAGGTCAGAGTGGGGTGGGGGCGGAGAGGTCAGGAAGAAGATTGCAGGTTAGGAAGGTGGTGCTGAGTTCGAGGGTTGGGACTGAGACAAGGTGGAGGAGGGAAAATGAGGAAACTGGAGAAATCTGAGTTCATCCCTTGTGGTTGGAGGGTTCCTAGGTGGAAGATGAGGCGGTCTACTTCCAGCTGTCGTGTTGCTATGGTCTGGCGATGGAGGAGTCCAAGGACCTGCATGTCCCTGGTGGAGTGGGAGGGGAGTTGAAGTGTTGAGCCACGGGATGGTTGGGTTGGTTGGCCCGGGTGTCCCAGAGCTGTTCTCTGAAACGTTCCGCAAGTAGGCGGCCTGTCTCCCCAATATAGAGGAGGCCACGGAGCCCATCACCAGGGATATATTTCCCTCCCTTCCCCTATCAGCGTTCCAAAAAGACCACTCCCTCCGTGACTCACTCGTCAGGTTCACACCCCCCACCAACTCATCCTCCACTCCCGGCATCTTCCCCTGCAACCGCAAGAAATGCAAAACTTGCGCCCACACCTCCCCCCTTACTTCCCTTCAAGGCCCCAAGGGATCCTTACATATCCGCCACAAATTCACCTGCACCTCCACACACATCATTTATTGCATCCGCTGCACCTGATGTGGCCTCCTCTATATTGGGGAGACAGGCCGCCTACTTGCGGAACGTTTCAGAGAACACCTCTGGGACACCCGGACCAACCAACCCAACCAACCCGTGGCTCAACACTTCAACTCCCCCTCCCACTCCATCAAGGACTTGCAGGTCCTTGGACTCCTCCATCGCCAGACCATAGCAATATTACGGTTGGAGGAAGAGCACCTCATCTTCTGCCTGGGAACCCTCCAACCACAAGGGATGAACTCAGATTTCTCCAGTTTCCTAATTTCCCCTCCCCCCACCTTGTCTCAGTCAAATCCCTCGAACTCAGCACCGCCTTCCTAACCTGCAATCTTCATCCTGACCTCTCCGCCCCCACCCCCACTCTGGCCTATCACCCTCACCTTGATCTCATTCCACCTATCGCATTTCCAATGCCCCTCCCCCAAGTCCTTCCTCCCTACCTTTTATCTTAGCCTGCTGGTCACACTTTCCTCATTCCTGAAGAAGGGCTCATGCCCGAAACGTCGATTCTCCTGCTCCTTGGATGCTGCCTGACCTGCTGTGCTTTTCCAGCAACACATTTTCAGCTCTGATCTCCAGCATCTGCAGTCCTCACTTTCTCCTCGATTATATTGCTATTGCAAATCAGAGATATTTCCTGCCAACCTCACACCCAAAAGCTATGCAACAAGTGTCCAGTATTTTTACTGTTGAATTAAATGATTTCCTTTAACGATGCTCTATTCTGTGATTCCAATTTGCATTTATACCAATAAACCTCATCTCCCACACCTTAGTCCATTGACACTATTGATCAAGATCTCTTTGTAAGCTTAGATAACCTTTACCACTGTCCATATTACTATCATTTTTGGTGTAACCCACAAACCTCGTAAAAATGCCTCCTATATTCTCATCAAAATCATTTATATAAATGACAAACAAAAGTGCACCCAATACTGATCCCTTTGGAACACCACTGGTCACAGGCCAGGGAATAGTGGAGTCTGCAACACATTTCCTGTAAGGATGGTAGAGGTAGGAAACTCCACATCAGAAACAAAGTATTTAAATGTGCAATTGTAATGCCAAAACATACAATGCTGTGAGCAAAGAAGAAACTGGACAAATACCTGAATACAGTCATAGAGATGTACAGCACGGAAACAGGGCCTTTGGTCCAACTCATCCATGCCAACCTGATAGCCCAACCTAATCTAGCCCTATTTGCCAATACTTGATCCATATCCCTCTAAATCCTTCTTACTCATATATCCATCCAGATGCCTTTTAAATGCTGTAATTATACCAGCCTCCACCACTTCCTCTGGCAGCTCATTCCATGCACATACCACCCTCTGTGTGAAAAAGTTGCCCCTTAGGTCCCTTTTATAATTTTGCAATCTCACCCTAAACCTAAGCTCCTCTAGTTCTGGACTCTTCCGCCCCAGGGAAAAGACCTTGTCTAGTTATCCTATCCATCTCCCTCATGATTTTATAAACCTCCATAAGGTCACCCCTCAGTCTCCGATGCTCCAGGGAAAACAGTTCAAGCCTATTCAGCCTCTCCCTGTAGCTCAAATCCTCCAATCCTGGCAACATCCTTGTAAATCTTTTCTGAAGATTTTCAAGTCTCACAACATACTTCAGATAGGGAGGAGACCAGAATTGCACGCAATATTCCAAAAGTGACCCAACCAATGTCCTGTACAGCCACAACATTACCTCCCAACTCATACACTCAATGCTCTGACCAATAAAGGTAATACCAAACGCTTTCTTCACTTCCTATCTACCCGTGACTCTACTTTCAATGAACTATATATCTGTGCTCCAAGGTCTCCTTGTTCAGAAACACTCTCTAGCACCTTACCATTAAGTGGATAAGTCCTGCTCTGATTTGCTTTTCCAAAATGCAGGACCTTGCATTTATCTAAATTAAACTCCATCTCCCACTCCTCAGCCCATTGGCCCATCTGATCAAAGTCCAGCTGTAATCTGAGGTAACCTTCTTCACCATAGATTGCACAATTTTGGTGTCATCTGCAAACTTACTAAAGAGAGGGATATGGATCCTGTAAGTGAAGACAGTTTTAATATGGTTGGACAAAATGCATTGATGCAGGCTTCGTGGGTTGAAGGGCCTGTTCCTGCATGGTTCTTTGTTCTTTGACTCAGTTAATCAGTTTGTTTGCACACGGCGAAATTAACTTCAGTAGTGAGTGACTGGTACAAACAGTTGTTTTTTTGGCTGAAGTTCTGAAGTCCTGCTATAGGTTTCTATAAGATTAACCATCCCCCACCCCCACCATTCTTCTGAACCCCAGTTAATATAGTCCTAACCGATTCCAGTCTTTCTTCATACGTCAGTCCTTCTGTGCCAGGAATGAGTCTGGTAACCATTTGTTGCACACTCCCATTGCCAGAACATCGTTCCACAGATCTTATGTTTGAGGTGTGGTCTTACTAAGGCCCCGTATAATTGCAACAAGTCATCCCTGCTCCAGTACTTCTGCCTTCTTTACCTGCTTACTTACCTACAGCGACTGGTGTACAAGGATGTCCAGGACTCTTTGCACATGCCCTTCTCTCACTTTATAGCCATACAGATAATAGCCTGCTTCTTGTTTTACTTCCCAAAGTTGATAACCTCACATTTATCCATATTATCCATATGATAATCCATATGATACTGCACTGGCCACGTATTTATCTACTCACTCAGCTTGTTCAAATCACACTGAAGTATCTCTTCATCTTTCTCACTGCATATTCTCTCATTCAACTTTGTATTGTTTGCAAATTTGGAGATATTATATTTAGTTCCCTCATCTAAGTTATTAAAATATGATTGTGAATATCTGGGGTCCAAGCACTAATCCCTGCAGTACTCCACTGATCACTGGATGCCACTCAGAAAAAGATTCATTTTTCTTATTTTATTTTCCTGTCTGCCAAGAGGCCTTACATCCAATTCAATACATTACCCAAATCCCATGTGGTTTAATTTTACACGGTAATCTCTTACATGGGGCTTTGTCAAACACTTTCGAAAAGTCCAAATAAACCACATCCACTGGCTGACCCTTGTCAACTCGGAATTAAATCTCAAAGAATTCCAATTGATTTGTCAAACATGAATTTAAAATAATTAAGTGAAATGTGGGTGCTGGAAATCAGAAACAAAAATAGAAATTACTGGAAAATCTCAGCAGGTCTGGCAGCATCTGTAAAGAGATATCAGTGTTAATGTTTCAGGTCCAGTGACCCTTCTCAGTTGTTGCCAAAACATGGATTTGCTTTCATAGATCCATGCTGACTCTGTCTGATTCTGCCACAGCTTTCCAAATAGTCAGCTACTAAACATTTTATAATGTGCTTTCGCATTCTTCTTGATACCAATGTCAGGCTGACTGGTGTTAATTCCTGGTTTTATGTAAATCCTCAGTTAATGACATTTTATAACTTTTCAGCATTACAACAGTGGCATAGTTATTATTAATGAATGTGAGTTTACTAATATACCACCAAGGGGTGGAATTTCTGTGGGATCCCCCGATCAAAAGTAAGTTTGTTTGGATCTCTGACTGCTTGTATTATCATTCTACCTTTTCAGATTTCCATTAAAGTTATGGTAGACAAATAGGAGAACATCTGAAAAATCTGGACAAAAGTCTATAGCAAAAAGTCAAATCCTTCAAAGTTTCCTGCAAAGACTCGAAAGAGCTTGATAAATTGTTACAAGTATAACAATTGGTTGGCATGACTTTATCCCCCATTCTTGTTCATGTCAATAATACAAATCTGTACCTATTATTTTGGAAAGTTGTACTGTCCCAAAGTTTCCTTTTCTGATTTAACATGGCATAGTTTTAGTTAACAATGGGATTGGTTCCACTATGGAATATGACTAGGGAGTTTCAGGTTTAATTAACTTTGATCCCTATTCAAACTCAGAATATGCCTCCCAGGTTTTACACAGTAATCCCAGTCAGGATCAGTGAGAGTACATTACCAGCAGGTGGGATGCTCTAAAGGTTAATTTTAAGCTTCTAGTTGTGGGAGTGATAAAGCAAATGGTTTTATGAATCCTTAGAAAAGGTAATGATCAACCAAACATGACGTTCAATCTCTACATATTGTTGGAGTGGATCTAATTAACTCAACTAGCCCTACAGATTGTGTCATACTCCATAAATCCTCATCGTTCCAAATCAAATTAATGAAGAGAAGGTCATGTTTTCAATTACTAGATAGAATCCATTGTGTAAAATGGTGGAGGTGCAGGGAGGGGGGCTGGTAAGGGGACTGGTTTGAAGGAGAGAAACGAGAGAGAGGGTGTATTGTCAGTTTAACTATAAGGCTGTGTTTTGATGTATGGAGGAAGATCTCAAAAGCTAAATGTGAGAAATTGCCTGATATGAATAATCAGGAGATGTTAACTGCAGATGATTAAAACAGAAATCTGTGTTAAGAAGTATGAACCAGTGAGAAGCACAAGATTGCATTCATGTGAGAGTATTGAGGCTAAATCCCAACATGTAAGGAAATAAAGATGCAGCAGAAAATGGTGATAGAGAAATACTCCATTGCTTCAACAATACATATCTGTCATACATGAAATACCAAACTCTAATACAGAGAAAATGATTTTATAAATGCATACATAGCACACACTAGAAGGAAACTAATGTACCGGGAATGAGCAATTGTGAACGTGAAATTGTACCTTATGGTCACTCACTTGCCTGAGGATTCCTTACTGAGATCATAAATTAATCATATCTTTTTGCACATCACAAGATCCAAACTAGCTGTTCATGGAACATATAGCATACAACATAGAACATGACAGCGCAGGCGGAAGTGGATATTGCAGATGCTGGAGATTAGACTCAAGATTCCTGATGAAGGACTTTTGCCTGAAACATTGATGTTCCTGCTCCTCAAATGCTGCCTAACCTGTTGTGTTTTTTCCAGCCCACTCTAATTTTGACATTACAGTGCAGTGCAGCCATTCGGCCCTCGATGTTGTGCCACCCTGTGAAACCAATCTGAAGCCCATCTAACCTACACTATTTCATTCTCATCCATATGCCTATATAATAACCATTTAAATGCCCTGAAAGTTGGCGAGTCTACTACTGTTGCAGGCAGGATGTTCCACACCCCTACTACTCTCTGAGTAAAGAAACTACCTCTGATTTCTGTCCTATATCTATCACCCCTCAATTTAAAGCTATGCCTCCTTGTGCTTGCCGTCACCATACTTGGAAAAAGGCTCTCCCTGTCCACCCTATCTAACCCGCTGATTATCGTATACGTCTCTATTAAGTCACCTCTCAACCTTCTTCTCTCCAATGAAAACAACCTCAGCCTTTCCTCGTAAGACCTTCCCTCCATACCAGGCAACATCCTAGTAAATCTCGTCTGCACCCTTTCTAAAGCTTCCACATCCTTCTTGTAATGCGGTGACCAGAACTGTACACAATACTCCAAGTGTGGCCGTACCAGAGTTTTGTACAGCTGCAGCATAACCTCCTGGTTCCGGAACTCAATCCCTCTATTAATAAAAGCTAAAACACTGTATGCCTTCTTAACAACCCTGTCAATCTGGGTGGCAACTTTCAAGAAGCTGTGTACATGGACACCGAGATCTCTCTGCTCACCTGCACTACCAAGAATCTTACCATTAGCCCAGTACTTTGCATTCCGGCTATTCCAACCAAAGTGAATCACCTCACACTTTTCTGCATTAAACTCCATTTGCCACCTCTCAGCCCAGCTCTGCAGCTTATCTATGTCTCTCTGTAACCTACAACAATCCTTCATCACTATCCAAAACTCCACCGACCTTAGTGTCGTCTACGAATTTACGAACCCACCATTCTATGCCCTCATCTAGGTCGTTTATAAAAATGACGAACAGCAGTGGACCCAACACTGACCCTTGAGGTACACCACTAGTAACTGGACTCCAGGATGAACATGTCCCATTAACCCCCACCCTCTGTCTTCTTTCAGCAAGCCAATTACTTATCCAAACTGCTATGTCTCCCACAATCCCATTCCTCCGCATTTTGTACAATAGCCGACTGTGGGGAACCTTATCGAACGCCTTGCTGAAATCCATATATACCACATCAACCAGTTTACTCTCATCTACCTGTTTGGTCACCTTCTCAAAGAACTCAATAAGGTTTTGTGAGGCATGACCTACCCCTCACAAAACCGTGCTGACTATCCCTAATCAAATTATTCTTTTCTAGATGATTATAACTCCTATCTCTTATAACCTTTTCCAACACTTTACCAATAACTGAAGTAAGGCTCACTGGTCTATAATTACCAGGGTTGTCTCTACTCCCCTTCTTGAACAAGGGAAACACATTTGCTATCCTCCAGTCTTCTGGCACTATTCAATGCCAAAGGCTCGGCAATCTCCTCCCTGGCTTCCCAGAGGATCCTAGGATAAATACCATCCGGCCCAGGGGACTTATCTATTTTCACACTCTGCAGGATTTCTAATACCTCTTCCTTGTGAACCTCAATCCCACCTAGTCTAGTAGCCTGTATCTCAGTATTCTCCTCGACAACATTGTCGTTTTCTAGAGTGAATACTGTTGAAAAATATTCATTTAGTGCTTCCCCTATCTCCTCTGACTCCACACACAACTTCCCACTACTATCCTTGATTGGCCCTAATCTTACTCTCATCATTCTTTTATTTCTTAAATAGAAAGCCTTAGGGTTTACCCTGATTCTATCCACCAACAACTTCTCATGTCTCCTCTTGGCTCTTCTGAGCTCTCTCTTTAGGTCTTTCCTGGCTACCTTGTAGCCTTCAATCTCATCCTAACATAAGCCTTCTTCTTCCTCTTGACGAGAGATTCTACTTCCTTCATAAACCACGGCTCCCACGCTCTACAGCATCCTCCCTCCCTGACAGGTGACTTATCTAGGACACACAGGAGCTTTTCCTTGAATAAGCTCCACATTTCTAATGTGCCCATCCCCTGCAGTTTCCTTCCCCATCCTATGCTTCCTAAATCTTGCCTAATCGCATCATAATTGCCTTTCCCCCAGCTGTAACTCTTTCCCAGTGGTATACACCTATCCCTTTCTATCACTAAAGTAAACATAACAGAATTGTGATCGCTATCACCAAAGTGCTCACCTACTTCCAAGTCTAACACCTGGCCGGGCTCATTACCCAGTACCAAATCTAATGTGGCTTCGCCCCTTGTTGGCCTGTCTACATACTGTGTCAGGAAGCCCTCCTGCACACATTGGATAAAAACCGACCCATCTATAGTACTTGTAACTGTGGTGTTCCCAGTCAATATTTAGAAAGTTGAAGTGCACCATGACAACTACCCTGTCTCTCTCACTCCTATCAAGAATCATCTTTGCTATCCTTTCCTCTACATCTCTGGAAGTATTCAGAGGCTTATAGAAAACTCCCAACAGGGTGACCTCTCCTTTCCTGTTTCTAACCTCAGCCCATACTATCTCAGTTGACGAGTCCACAAACATCCTTTCTGCAACTGTAATACTGACTTTAACCAACAATGCCACACCTCCCCCTCTTTGCCATCTTCTCTGTTTTTACTGAAACATCTAAATCCTGGAACCTGCAACAACCATTCCTGTCCCTGCTCTATCCATGTCCCGAAATGGCCACAACATCAAAGTCCCAGGTACCAACCCATGCTGCAAGTTCACTCGTCTTAATCCGGATGCTCCTGGTGTTGAAGTAGACACACTTCAAACCAACTTCTTGCTTGCCGGTGCCATCTTGTGTCCCTGAAACTTGATTTTGGACCTCCCGACTCTCAATCTTTTGTATACTCGAACAACAATTTTGGTTCCCATCCCCCTGCTGGATTAGTTTAAACCCACTCCAATAACCTTAGCGAATTTCTCCCCCAGGATATTGGTATCCCTCTGGTTTAGATGAAGACTATCCTGCTTGTAGAGGTCCCACCTACCCCAGAAAGAGCCCCAATTATCCAAGAATCCAAAACCCTCCCTCCTGCATCAGCCCTGTAGCCAGGTGTTCAACTCCTCTCTCTCCCTATTCCCCGCCTCACTAGCACATGGCATGGGCAACAAACCAGAGATAACAACTCTGTTTGTCCTAGCTCTAAGCTTCCACCCTAGCTCCCTGAATTTCTGCCTTAAATCCCCATCTTTCTTCCTACCTATGTCGTTGGTGCTTATGTGGACCATGACTTGGGACTGCTCCCCCTCCCCCTTAAGGATCCCAAAAACACAATCAGAGACATCACAAATCCTGGCAGCTGGGAGGCAACACACCAACTGTGAGTCTCTCTCGTCCCCACAGAACCTCCTATCTGTCCCCCTAACTATGGAGTCCCCAATGACTACTGCTCTGCTCCTCTTCCCCCTTCCCTTCTGAGCAGCAGGGACAGAATCTGTACCAGAGCCCTGTGTCCCACTGCTTTCCCCTGGTAAGTCTCCCCTCCCAACAGTATCCAAAACGGTATATTTATTGTTGAGGGGAATGGCCACAGGGGATCCCTGCACTGCCTGCCGGTTCCCTTTCTGTCCCCTGACTGTAACCCATCTGCCTTTTTCTTGCACCTACCTCCCTGTAACTCCTTTCAATAACCCCCTCTGCCTCCCGAATGATCTGAAGTTCATCCAGCTCCAGCTCCAGTTCCCTAATGCAGTTTTCGAGGAGCTGGAGTTGGATGCACTTCCCGCAGATGTAGTCAGCAGGGACACTAGTGGTGACCCTTACCTCCCACATTCTGCAGGAGGAATATTCAACTGCCCTAACCTCCATTCAGTCACCTCTCAACCTTCCTCTCTCCAACGAAACCAGCCTCCAGTCCCTCAAACTTTCCTTATACGACCTTCCCTCCATAATAGGCAACATCTGAGTAAATCTCCTCTGAACCCTTTCCAAAGCTTCCACACCCTTCTTATAATGTGGTGACCAGAACTGCATGCAATATCCCATGTAAGAATGGACCAGAGTTTTGTACAGCTGCAGCATGACCTCATGGTTCCAAAACTCAATCCCTCCACTAATAAAGCTAACACACTGTACGCCTTCTTAACAACCCTATCAACCTGGGTGACAACTTTCAGGGATCTATATACATGGACGCTGAGATCTCTCTGCTCAACTACACTGCCTACAATCTTAGCATTCGCCTAGTACTCTGCATTTCTGTTACTCCTTCCAAAGTGAATTTCCTCATACGTTTCTGCATTAAACTCTATGTGCCACCTCTCAGCCCAGCTCTGCAGTGTAACTATGTCCCTCTGTAACTTACAACATCCTCCAGCACTATCCACAACTCCACCGACCTTAGTGTCATCCACAAATTTACTAACCCATCCTTCTATACCCTCATCCAGGTTGCTTATAAAAATGACAAACAGCAGTGGACCCAAAACAGATCCTTGCGGTACACCACTAGTAACTGGACTCCAGGATGAACATTTCTCATCAGCCACCACCCTCTGTCTACTTTCATATTGCCAATTTCTGATCCAAACCACTAAATCTCCCTCAATCCCATGCCTTTGTGCATGGGGAACCTTATCAAAGTCCTTACTGAAATCCATGTACACCACATCAACCACTTTACCCTCATCCACCTGTATGGTAACTTTCTCAAAGAACTCAATACAGTTTGTGAGGCATGACCTAACTTCACAAAACTGTGTTGACTCTCCCCTAATCAACTTATTCCTCTCTAGATGATTATAAATCCTAACTTTTATAAACTTTTCCAACACTTTACCCACAACTAAAGTAAGGCTCACTGGTCTATAATTACCAGGGTTGTCTCTACTCCTCTTCAAAGTTTGTGAGAAGATTTGTAGCTCAGGTGCTCGTTGTTGTGGTTCTGTTCGTCGAGCTGGGAATTTGTGTTGCAGACGTTTTGTCCCCTGTCTAATGCTCATCAGAATGAAGGACCCGATACTCAGCATGAGCAAAGCCAATGTAGTGTACAAAATCCCATGCAAGGACTGCACAAAACACTATATAGGACAAACAGGAAGACAGCTAACGATCCACATCCATGAACACCAATTAGCCACGAATCGACACGACCAGCTATCCTTAGTAGCCACACACGCAGATGACAAGCAACATGAATTCGACTGGGACAACACTACTATTATAGGACAAGCCAAACAGAGAACAGCCAGGGAATTCCTAGAGGCATGGCACTCATCCACAGATTCAATCAATAAGCACATCGACCTGGACCCAATATACCGGCCACTGTAGCGGACAGCTGGAACTGACAACCGGAAGCGACAGATTCAAACCACTATAAATGCTGGAGGAAAGATCACAGAAGCGCTTCACAGGAGGCTCCCAAGCACTGAGGATATCACCGAGACAGGGGACAAAACATCTGCAACACAAAATCCCAGCTCGGCGAACAGAACCACAACATCTACTCCCCTTATTGAACAAAAGAACAACAGTTGCTCTCCTCCAGTCTTCTGGAACTACTCCTGTAGACAATGATGGCATAAAGATCAAAGCCAAAGGCTCAGAAATCTCCTCCCTGGCTTCTCATAGAATGCTAGGATAAATCCCATCCATCCCAGGGGACTTATCTATTTTTACACTTTCCAGAATTTCTAACACTTGCTCCTTGTGAACTTCAATCCCATCTAGATTAGTAGCCTGTTTCTCAATATTTTTCTTGACAACATTGTCTTTTTTCAGAGTGAATACTGACAAAAAAGGTTCATTTAGCGCTTCTCCTATCTTCTCGTACTCCACTCCACTACTGTCCTTGATTTACTCGAGAAAGAGTAGAGCCATTCTTTTATCCCTTATATACCTGTAGAAATCTTTAGGGCTTTCCCAGATCCTATCCACTAACACCTTTTCATGTCCCCTCCTCTCTCATCTTAGCTCTCTCTTTAGGTCTTTCCTGGCTACTTTGTAATTCTCAATCGCCCTAACTGAGCCTTCATGTCTCATCCTAACATAAGTCTTCTTTTTCCTCTTGACAAGAGATTTGACTTCCTTAGTAAACCACGGCACCCACACTCAACCACTTCCTCCCTGTCTGACAGGTACATCCTTATCAAGGACCCACAGTAGCTGTTCCTTGAATAAGCTCCATATTTCTATTGTGCCCATCCTCTGCAGTTTCCTTCCCCATCCTATACATCCTAATTGCAGCGTAGTTGCCTTTCCCCCAGCTGTGGCTCTTGCCCTCTAATGTATGGTACCTATCCCTTTCCATCGCAAAAGTAAACAGCTTTTGTGGTCACTGTCACCAAAGTGCTCACCTACCTCCAAATCTAACACCTGGCTGGGTTCATTGCCCAATATCAAATCCAATGTGGTCTTGCCCTTTGGTGGCCTGTCTACATACTGTGTCAGAAAACCTTCCTGCATACAATGGACAAAAACTGACCCATCTAAAGTACTTGAACTGTAGTATTCCCAGTCAATATTTAGAAAGTTGAAGTCCCCCATAACAACAACCCTGTCACTCTCAGTCCTATTGAGAATCATCTCTGCTATCCTTTCCTCTACATCTCTGGAAGTATTCGGAGGCATATAGAAAACTCCCAACAGGGTGACCTCTCCTTTCCTGTTTCTAATCTCAGCCCATACTACCTCAGTTGATGAGTCCTCAAACATCCTTTCGGCCACCGTAATACTGTCCTTGACTAACAAAGCCACACCCCCACCTGTTTTACCAACTTCTCTGTTCTTACTGAAACATCTAAATCCTGGAACCTGCAACAACCATTCCTGTCCCTGCTCTATCCTTGTCTCTGAAGTGGCCACAACATCGAAATCCCAAGTACCAAGTCATGTTGCAAGTTCACCCATCTTATTCCGGATGCTCCTAATATTGAAACAGAAACACTTCAAATCAACTTCTTGCTTGCCAATGGTCTGATAGAAGGTTTGTTGGGAATGAACAAGACTCACGGTTGGTGTGTTGCCTCCCAGGTGCCAGGGTCTGTGATGTCTCGGATCGTATCTTTGGGGTCCTGAAGGGAGAAGGTGACCAGCCTCAAGTCGTTGTCCGTGTAGGTACCAACAACATGGGTAGAAAGAGGGATAGGGATGTAAGGCAGGATTTCAGGGACCTCGGGTAGAAGCTGAGAGCTAGAACAAACAGAGTTGTTTTCTCTGGTTTGTTACCCATGCCACATGATAGCGAGGTAAGGAATAGAGAGAGATATCAGCTTAACACGCGGCTGCAAGGATGGTGCAGGAGGGAGGGCTTCAGGTACTTGGATAATTGGGGTTCATTCTGGGGAAGGTGGGACCTGTACAAACAGGACTTAAACCAGAGGGCTACTAATATCCTGGGTGGGAAATTTGGTGGTGCTATTCGAGTGGGTTTAAACTAGCTCAGCAGGGGGATGGGAACTTGAGGTGTAGTTGCAGTGCACAGGAGGATGAGAGTAGGAGGGATAAGGACAGGATTTCAGGGTCACAGGAGTGTGCTGGCACACAGCAAGCTGGTTTGAAGTGTGTCTATTTCAATGCCAGAAGTATCCGAAATAAGGTGGTGAGCTTGCAGCATGGATAGGTACCTGGGACTTCAATGTTGTGGCCATTTCGGAGACATGGACAGAGCAGGGTCTGGAATGGATGTTGCAGGTTTCAGGGTTTAGATCTTTCATTAAAAAAAGGCAAGGCGGTAAAAGAGGGGAAAGTGTGGCCTTATTAGTCAAGAATAGTATGACGGTGGCTGAAAGAACTATTGACGAGGACTCGTCAACTGAGGTAGTGTGGGCTGAGGTTAGAAACAGGAGAGGAAAGGTCACACTGCTTGGAGTTTTTATAGGCCACCGCAGAGTTCCAGAGAAGTGGAGGAGAGGATTGGCAAGATGATTCTGAGTAGGAGTGAAAGGAACAGGGTGGTCATTATGGGGGACTTTAACTTCCCCAACATTTTCTGGAAAAATGCTATAACTCTGATGTGTCAGATGGATCAGTTTTTGTCCAATGTGTACAGGAGGGTTTCCTGACCCAGTATGTCGAAGGGCCAACAAGAGGGGAGGCCACACTGGATCTGACGCTTGGTAATGAACCAGGACAGGTGTTTGATTTATTGTAGGTGAGCACTTTGGAGAGAGTGACCATAATTCAGTTACATTTAGTTTAGCAATGGAAAGGATCAGGTACATGCCACAGGTCAAGAGTTATCGATGCGGTAAGGGCAATTATAATGCGATTAGGCATGAATTAGGATGCATAGAATGGGGTAGCAAAATGCAGGGGATGAGGACAATTGAAATGTGGAGCAGGTTTAAGGAACAGATATTGTGTGTCCTTGATGGCATGTCCCTGTCAGGCAGGGAGGAAATGATAAGGTAAGGGAACCGTGGTTTACTACAGAAATTACATTTCTTGTTAAGCAGAAGATGGAGGCTTATGTGTTGATGAGACAAGAGGGTTCAGATGAGGTAATGGAGAGTTACAGATCAGCTAGGAATTATTTAAAGAGAGAGTTAAGAAGGGCAAAGACAGGACACGAACAGAATAAAGGAGAACCCTAAAGCTTTCTATAGGTATGTGAGGAATAAAAGGATGATTAGGGTAGGGATAGGGCCAGTCGAGAACAAAAGTGGGAAGTTGAGTGTGGACCTTGTGGAGATTGGAGAGGTGCTAAATGAACATTTATCATCGGTGTTCACTCAGAAAAAGGAGAATATTGTAGAGGAGAAGAATAAGGTACAAGATATTAGACAAGAAAGGATCGAGGTTCGTTATGAACAGGTGTTATCTATTCTAAAAGGAGTGAAAGTAGACGAGTCCCCTGGGCTGGATGGGATTTATCCGAGGATTCTCTGGGAAGCTAAGGAGGAGATAGCAGAGCCTTTGGCTTTGATATTTGAGTCATCATTGTCTGCAGGGTTAATAACAGAAGACTGGAGGATTGCAAATGATGTGCCCTTGTTCAAGAAGGGCAGCAGAGATGACCCAGGTAGTTATAGACCAGTGAGCCTTACTTCTGTTGTAGGAAAGGTTTTGGAAAGGATTATAAGAGATAGGATTTATAATCATCTTGCAAGCAACAATTTGATTTTGGATAGTCAGCGCGGTGTCATCAATGTCAGGTCGTGTCTCACAAACTTTATTGAGTTTTTTGAGAAGGTGACCAAGCATGTAGATGAGGGTAGGGCAGTTGACGTGGTATACATGGACTTCAGTAAAGCCTTTGATAAGGTTCCACATGATAGGCTGTTGGACAAAATGCAGAGGCATGGGATTGAGGGTGATTTAGCAGTTTGGATTAGAAACTGGCTTTCTGAAAGAAGGCAGCGAGTAGAGGTTGATGGAAAATATTCAGTCTGGAGTCCAGTTACTAGTGGTGTGCCACAAGGATCTGTTTTGGGACCACTGCTGTTTGTCATTTTTATAAATGACCAGGATGCAGGCATGGGTGGATGGATTCATAAATTTGCAGATGATACTAAAGTCAGTGGAGTAGTGGACAGTGTGGAAGAATGTTGCATGTTGCAGGGGACTTGGATAAACTGCAGAATTGGGCTGAGAGGTGGCAAATGGAGTTCAATGCAGCTAAATGTGAGGTGATTCACTTTGCTAGATGATTATAAATCCTATCTCTTCTAATCCTTTCCAAAACCTTTCCTACAACAGAAGTAAGGTTCACTGGTCTATAACTACTGGGTCATCTCTACTGCCCTTCTTGAACAAGGGCACAACATTTGCAATCCTCCAGTCCTCTGGTACTAAATCTGTAGACAATGACAACTTAAATATCAAAGCCAAAGGCTCTGCTATCTCCTCCTTTGCTTCCCAGAGAATCCTCGGATAAATCCCATCCATTCCAGGAGACTTGTCTACTTTCACTCCTTTTAGAATTGATAACACATGTTCATAACTAACCTCAACCCTTACTTGTCTAATATCTCGTACTTCATTCTTCTTCTCTACAATATTCTCCTTTTCCTGAGTGAACACCGATGAGAAATGTTCATTTAGCACCTCTCCAATCTCCACAGGGTCCACACTCAACTTTCCACTTCTTTCTTTGACTGGCCCTATTCCTGAAGAAGGGCATGTGCCCGAAACGTCGAATCTTCTGTTCCCTAGATGCTGCCTGACCTGCTGTGCTGTTCCAGCAATAAAGTTTCAGCTTTGATCTCCAGCGTCTGCAGACCTCACTTTCTCCTGGCCCTATTCCTACCCTAGTC
Source organism: Chiloscyllium plagiosum (assembly GCF_037043375.1). Classification (NCBI taxonomy): domain Eukaryota; kingdom Metazoa; phylum Chordata; class Chondrichthyes; order Orectolobiformes; family Hemiscylliidae; genus Chiloscyllium; species Chiloscyllium plagiosum. The sequence continues at coordinate 467,666 of NW_028270172.1, read as the reverse complement.
ATCCTTTTATTCCTCACATACCTAGAGAAAGCTTTAGGGTTTTTTCCTTTATTCTATTTGCTAAAGACTGCTCATGTCCTCTCTTTGCTCTTCTTAACTCTCTCTTTAAATCCTTCCTAGCTGATCTGTAACTCTCCATCACCTCATCTGAATCATCTTGTCTCTTCAACACATAAGCCTTCTTCTTCTTCGTAACAAGAGATGCAATTTCTGTCATAAACCACGGTTCCCTTACCTTATCACTTCCTCCCTGCCCAATAGGGACATGCCATCAAGGACACACAATATCTGTTCCTTAAACCTGCTCCACATTTCAATTGTCCTCATCCCCTGCATTTTGCTACCCCATTCTATGCATCCTAATTCTTCCCTCATCGCATTATAATTGCCCTTGCCCCATCGGTAACTCTTGACCTGTGGCACGTACCTGTCCTTTTCCATTGCTAAATTAAACGTAACTGAATTATGGTCACTCTCTCCAAAGTGCTCACCTACAATTAAATCAAACACCTGTCCTGGTTCATTACCAAGCACCAGATCCAGTGTGGCCTCCCCTCTTGTTGACCCTTCGACATACTGTGTCAGGAAACTCTCCTGTACACATTGGACAAAACCTGATCCATCTGACACGCCAGAGTTACAACATTTCCAGTCAATGTTGGGGAAGTTAAAGTCCCCCATAATGACCACCCTGTTCCTTTCACTCCTACTCAGAATCATTTTGCCAATCCTCTCCTCCACTTTCCTGGAACTCTGCGGAGGCCTATAAAAAACTCCAAGCAGTGCGACCTCTCCTCTCCTGTTTCTAACCTCAGCCCACACTACCTCAGTAGACGAGTCCTGATCAAAAGTTTTTTTAGATTAGATTAGATTACTTACAGTGTGGAAACAGGCCCTTCGGCCCAACAAGTCCACACCGACCCGCCGAAGCGTAACCCACCCATACCCCTACATTTACCCCTTACCTAACACGACGGGCAATTTAGCATGGCCAATTCACCTGACCCTGCACATCTTTGGACTGTGGGAGGAAACCGGAGCACCCGGAGGAAACCCACGCAGACACGGGGAGAACGTGCAAACTCCACACAGTCAGTCGCCTGAGGCGGGAATTGAACCCGGGTCTCTGACGCTGCGAGGCAGCAGTGCTAACCACTGTACCACCGTGCCGCCGTTCTCTCAGCCACCATTATACTATCTTTAACTAAAAAGGCCACGTCTCCCCCCTTTTACCGCCTTGCCTTTTTTTAATGAAAGATCTAAACCCTGGAACCTGCAACATCCATTCCTCACCCTGCTCTATCCATGTCTCCGAAATGGCCACAACATCGAAGTCCCAGGTACCTATCCATGCTGCAAGCTCACCTACCTTATTTCGGATACTTCTGGCATTGAAATAGACACACTTCAAACCAGCTTGCTGTCTGCCAGCACACTCCTGTGACCCTGAAATCCTGTCCCTATCCTTCCTACTCTAATCCCCTTCTGCACTGCAACTACACCTCAGGTTCCCATCCCCCTGCTGAACTCGAATAGCACCACCAAATTTCCCACCCAGGATATTAGTAGCCCTCTGGTTCAAGTCCTGTTTGTACAAGTCCCACCTTCTCCAGAATGAACCCCAATTATCCAAGTACCTGAAACCCTCCGTCCTGCACCAGCCTATTCCTTGCCTCGCTATCACATGGCACAGGTAACAAACCAGAGATAACAACTCTGTTTGTTCTAGCTCTCAGCTTCTACCCGAGGTCCCTGAAATCCTGCCTTACATCCCTATCCCTCTTTCTACCTATGTCATTGGTACCTACATGGACAACAACTTGAGGCTGGTCACCCTCTCCCTTCAGGACCCCAAAGATACAATCCGAGACATCACAAACCTTGGCACCTGAGAGGCAACACACCAACCGTGAGTCTTGTTCAATCCCGACAAACCTTCTAACTATTGAGTCCCCAGTGACTAACATTCTCCTCCTTTCCCTCCTTCCCTTCTGTGCAACAGGGACAGGCTCTGTGCCAGAGACCTGGTCCCCACTCCATACCCCTGGTAAGTCATCCCCCTCAACAGTATCCAAAACGGTATACATGTTTTTTCAGGGAAGCGACCACAGGGATCCCTCCACTGACTATTTTTTCCCCTTTTGAACAGTCACGCAGCTTTCTTCATGCCTAGGAGTAACTACTTCCCTTTAACTCTTATCTATCACAGCCTCTGCCTCCCGAATGATCCGAAGTTCATCCAGCTCCCGCTCCAGTTCCCTAAAACGGTCTTGGAGGATCGAGAGTTGGATGCACTTTCTGCAGATGTACTTGGATGAGATACTAATGGCATCCCTGACCTCAAACATCATGCAGGAGGAAAGGCTGAGAGACTTGGGTCAGTTCTCATTAGAAAGAAGAAATCTAAGAGGGGATTTGATAGAGACATACAAAATGATCAGAGGATTAGATAGAGTAGACAGTGAAAGTCTTTTTCCTAGGATGATTACGTCAGCGTGTACGAAGGGGCATAACTACAAATTGAGGGGTGATAGATTTAAGACAGATGTCAGAGGCAGGTTCTTTACTCAGAGAGTGGTAAGGGTGTGGAATGCCCAACCTGCCAATGTAGTCAACTCAGCCACATTGGGAAGATTTAAACAATCCTTAGATAAGCACATGGATGATGATGGGATAGTGTAGGGGGATGGGCATAGATTAGTTCACAGGTCCGTGCAATATTGAGGGCTGAAGGGCCTGTTCTATGCTGTATTGTTCTATGTTCTATGTTCTAATACTATGGAATCAGCCTCTCGGTTATCTTTGCCAAAGTGATTGATCTATATGAAATTAACATTGTCCACAATTTTTACAGCGTCTTTCTTCCAATAACCCTTACTTCTTTACTTGTACTCTATCCTACAGTATAGTTACTGTCAGGGGACTATAAAAAATCCTGTGTTACAGCTGCTGATTAAGGAGCAATGCTCTGAAAGCTAGTGCTTCCAAATAACCCTGTTGGGGTATAACCTGATGTTGTATGATTTTTAATGCGGCTCACCATCACCTTCTCAAGGACAGCTGGTGATGGGCAATCATACTGGTCCAGTCAGCAATTCCTGTGTTCCATTAATGAAAAAAAGAAAATCAGTATTGCCAACAGAGATTGATGTGAAAGGCTGCAGTTAATTACTGTTGAATTTAGTAAAGAATAAACCCTTTAAAGTTTACTGCAATCTTCAGCACATTGAATAACTGGACCATCATAACTCATCTGCCAGACATGTACATTATAAAATTTCTCATAAACTAAAAGATGCCTGACATTTTCACACTGTTAAGTTAATAGAAAGCATCAGCTGTTATCTGTGCAATTGGCCTGATGAAAGCACAAAAATAACCTTGCACAGCATCAGGGTAATTATCATTTGAGACTTTGTGAAACATGCAAGATTAATAATTTCTCACAAATCATTATCATCTTCAGAACAGTTCAATCTGCTTCTGGAATTCCAGGATAATGAGAAACTATAAACTTATAACCTATGTCTGCCACATCAAACACAACTTCCCATTCTGTCTTCATTATTTTTGAACTCACAACTAAATTTATTGGTTGAACAACCTTCTAATTTGTTAATTTGTTTGCCTTATATATTGCCAAGGTTCCAGCTTCCAATCTCCAAGCTAAAGGGAAAATGGGAGATGGTGAAAATGTAATCGACCTCATCTTTGAAAGAATAGGTTGCTTTGTTGGGAAAATGGACAACTCTCATTCATCATCAGCATCATCCTTCTCCACGACTCTCCATCTTTGGTTATTTGAGGGTCACCAAACAAAAGCTATGGAACATGGCTATGAGGAAGCCTGGATTCTACCTGAGCAGAAGCAGGATTGAACTCCACACTGCTGCTATTCTGAACCAGTGCTAGCTGTCTAGCCAACAGAACAACCTGACCATCCCGGCTTGTGATCTGATCATCTGAACGATCAATGAAATGCTGTGTCCAAAAGGTGCTGCGAAGCTGAAAATCTTCAGCTAACGCCATTGTTAAGCATACATCATAAATTCCTTGAAAAATGTTGTGGGATGTGAGCAGGAAAATGGAATTGTTCTCATTTGAAGAACAAACATAGTGAAAGCTGAAAGCGGTTCCCTTACACCTCTGCTTCTTATGTTATAGAGTTATGGAGTCATACGGCACAGAAACAGACCCTTTTGTCCAACTCATCCACGCCAACCAGATATCCCAACATAACCTAGTCCCATTTGCCAGCATTTGGCCCACATCCCTCTAAATCCTTCCTATCCATATAGTCATCCAGATGTTAGGTAGGATTGTACACAAAATGCTCAGATTAATGATCCAATACCCTCAAGTGTATCACAAAGAGACTTGTGCTTCCAAATAATTCCATGGAGTGTAGTGAAGGCTTATCAAAGTGATTCCTAGGATGGCAGGACTAACCATTGAGAAGGGATTAAGTCACTTGGGATCATATTCACTGGAGTTTAGGAAAATGAAGGGATATCTCACAGAAACCTATAAAATTGAAACAAGACTCGACAGGTTAGATGCAGGAAGGATGTTCCTGATGATAGGGGAGTTCAAAATCAGAAATCATAGTTTAAGGATAAGGGATAAATCTTTTAGGACTGAGATGAGGAGAAATTTCTTCATCCAGAGAGTGGTGACCCTATTGGCTTTCAGAATGAAAGAATGGAGTTGAAGGTCAAAACATTGTGTTTGCAACAAGGAGGTTGTTATAACTCTTGTGACTACAGGGTCAAGGTATATGGGGGGAGGTGGAAGGGGGGGAGGAATGTGATTACAGCATTGAGCTCAGTGATCACCCATGTGCATATTGAATGGTGGAGCTGGCTTCAGGGGTCAAATGGCATACTCCTGCTCCTATTTCCCATGTTTCTGTGCTCAGCGGGAATGACAGAATTTGTGCAGGGTGAAAATCAAGTTAATGTCGAGTCCAATAAGACTCTTTTTTAAATCAAGTTTCTGAATGTCTGTTTCTTTCTCCACAGATGCTGCCACAACTGCTGAGTTTCTCCAACGTAGATATTTTTATTACAGATTAAAACTGTTCAAAACTGAGGCCATGTTTTTTGGTCATGGATTTCTCAACAAGTTGATACAAGTTGACAGGCTCTGGCAATATTCTGGCACTGACTGGAGCAGCCAAGACTCCCTCAGACCTTCAATTTAATATGAATTCCAGTAAAAAAGAGTCACAAATTCCCAATAGCTCAGTTAGAATCTGCAGAAAGAAAGACTTTGAAGTTTCCACCTTTAAATAATCTGAAATATAATTAGTCAGTTTAGCAAGACTGAGAAAACTATGAGAGGGAGAGGACAGCAAGAGAAAATAAACAGAAACTAATCATTTCCACAGTAAACCATATCCAAAACCAATTGAAAAATTTCTAGAATTCAGATAAACATTTTTACTACAATAATCATGGCTTGTCCAACAAATATAAATTTTGTAAATAAAGAGGACAGTTTTGTTCAGAGATATTTACAATTATAAAATCAGTAAGTTAGCTCGGTACTATTTCATCTTACACAATTCATTGTTATTATCTTTAATTTTCCCATTCAGTAAGTCTCATGGACACAATATGAATGCAGCATAGTTTTATTCATCTTTAAATAACATTATTCTTCAAATGTTGCAATTTCACTTTCTTCTGCTGATTACTCTAGTGCCTGAATAATGAAACAATGTGATAAGATCTAGGACCGTGTTTCAAGCAATGCTCCTAATACAGACCAGATGTACATGTTTATTTGAGGATCTGATTTTGATTTTTTAATCCTCTGCTGTAAATGGAATTCACAGAAGCTCTGGGATGAGTTACGATGTTCTGCCCTCCAACCCCACACCTCCAACTACAATAAGGACAGAATCCCTCTGGTCCTCACCTTCCACCCCACCAATCTCCACATAAATCGTATCATCTGCCAATATTTCTGCCACCTCCAAACAGACCTCACCACGAGGGATATATATCCCACCCCACCCCTATTCACTTTCCACAAAGACTGTTCCCTCTGCGACTACCTGGTCAAGTACATGCCCCCCAACAATCTACCGTCCCCTCCCGGTACCTTCCCCAGCCACCACAGGAATTGCAAAATCTGCGTCCACACCTCCTCCCTCACCCCCATCCAAGGCCCCAAAGGAGCCTTCCACATTCATCAGAGTTTCACCTGCACTTCCACACATGTCATTTATTGTATCCGTTGCTCCCGATGCGGTCTCCTCTACATTGGGGAGACTGGATGCCTCCTAGCAGAGCGCTTTAGGGAACATCTCTGGGACACCCGCACCAACCAACCCCATCACCCGGTGGCCCAACATTTCAACTCCCCCTCCCACTCTGCCGAGGACATGGAGGTCTTGGGCCTCCTCCACTGCCGCTCCCTCACCACCAGACGCCTGGAGGAAGAACCCCTCATCTTCTATCTCGGGACCCTTCAACCCCATGGCATCAATGTGGACTTCACCAGTTTCCTCATTTCCCCTCCCCCCACCTTACCCCAGTCCCAACCTTCCAGCTCAGCACCGCCCTCATGACCTGTCCCATCTGTCCATCTTCCTTCTCATCTATCCGCTTTAACCTCCTCGCCAACCTATCACCTGCACCCACATCTCCATCCACCTATTGCACTCTCTGGTACCTTCTCCCCAGACCCACCCCTCCTCTGACTTATCTCTCCACCCCTGAGGCTTCCAGCCTCATTCCTGATGAAGAGCTTTTGCCCGAAATGTTGATTTTTCCTGTTCCTTGGTTGCTGTCTGATCTGCTGTGTTTTTCCAGCACCACTCTAATCTTGAATTATGGTGAGACAGTTAATGTAACTGGAAAAGTAATAGCAGAAAATGCCAGATGCTTGTGAACAAAATACACTGCATTGTAACAAATACACCCGAAATTAAATTTTAACTCAGTTAATTATAATGAAGTCTATCTCTGATGTTTTGCAGTAAACAATTTATTAGTCTCTAAAGTAAACTCTACAGCTTCATAGTCACTCGCTTTGATCCATTACAAGGTTGTTAACTGTTTTATCCAATAAGTAAATAATAGGGTTTCTGATTAATTTTAGTTAAAAGAATTAGTATCATTTGCAAAAGTCCAGTAGTGGCTTTTTTAAATTTCGTGACTGACCAAATTGCAACTAAGTTCTTCACTGAATTATTGGGCAATATATTTCATTTTTTCTGCAAAGCCAGATCTTAAAATTGTCTTGATTCTCAGATTTCTTGTAGACAGAATGTGGTTGAGAAAGACAAAAATTACTAATTTCACTCTTCATTATTAATGACCTTTGAGTCTTCATTTCCTAGAGATTAGATCAGCAATCTTTTCCCCATTTTAACCACATGGTTATTCAATTCTAACTGAGGGGGAATGGTAAATTAACTGAGAGGAAGAAAAATTATCATCTCGTATTCGCATTCGGTTGGTAGCTCAGTAACATGGCACAATAATCAGGAGCATATTAATAATCGAAAGCTCACACTCCAGTTACTGAGTTTGTGCTGCACTATTGGAGGGTCAGTATTGAGGGAGCATTGCACTGTCAGAGGGTCAGTACTGAGGGAGCGCTGCGCTGTCAGAGGATCAGTACTGAGGGTGTGCAGCACTATCAGAGGATCAGTACTGAGGGAGCGCTGCACTGTCAGAGGGTCAGTACTGAGGGAGCATTACACTATCGGAGGGTCAGTACTGAGGGAGCGCTGCACTATCAGAGGGTCAGTACTGAGGGAGTATTACACTATCGAAGGGTCAGTACTGAGGGACCGCTGCACTATCGTTGGGTCAATACTGAGGGAGCGCTGCACTATCAGAGGGTCAGTACTGAGGGAATGCCGCACTGTTGAAGGGTCAGTACTGAGGGAGCGCTGCACTGTCAGAGGGTCAGTACTGAGGGAGCGCTGCACTATCGTTGGGTCAGTACTGAGGGAGCGCTGCACTGTCAGAGGGTCAGTACTGAGGGAGCGCTGCACTATCGGAGGGTCAGTACTGAGAGAGCATTGCACTATCAGAGGGTCAGTACTGAGGGAGTGCTGCACTGTTGGAGGGTCAGTACTGAGGGATCGCTGCACTACCGGAGGGTCAGTACTGAGGGAATGCCGCACTGTTGAAGGGTCAGTACTGAGGGAATGCCGCACTGTCGGAGGGTCAGTACTGAGGGAGTGCTGCACTGTCAGAGAGTCAGTACTGAGGGAGCATTGCACTGTCAGAGCGTCAGTACTGAGGGAGTGCTGCACTGTCAGAGGGTCAGTACTGAGGGAGAATTGCACTGTCAGAGGGTCAGATTAGATTAGATTAGATTACTTACAGTGTGGAAACAGGCCCTTCGGCCCAACAAGTCCACACCGACCCGCCAAAGCACAACCCACCCATACCCCTACATTTACCCCTTACCTAACACTACGGGCAATTTACCATGGCCAATTCACCTGACCTGCAAATCTTTGGACTGTGGGAGGAAACCGGAGCACCCGGAGGAAACCCACGCAGACACGGGGAGAATGTGCAAACTCCACTCAGTCAGTCGTCTGAGGCGGGAATTGAACCCGGGTCTCTGGCGCTGTGAGGCCAGCAGTGCTTACCACTGTGCCGCCCAGTAATGAGGGAGTGCTGCATTGTCAGAGAATCAGTCCTGAGGGACCGCTGCACTGTCAGAGGGTCAGTGCTGAGGTCGTGCTGCACTATTGGAGGGTCAGTACTGAGGGAGTGCCACCATTGTCAGAGGGTCAGTACTGAGGGAATGTTGTACTGTTAGAGGTTGTGCTTCTCAGGTAACATATTTGACCAAGCTCATCTTCCCACTTGGGTGAATGTAAAACTTCCATCACACTGTTTTGAAGATTTAGGCAATTGCCTCAGGAAATCTTGGACAATATTTATCCCTCAATCCACATCATCACAATCAGATTACCTGGTCACTATTGCATTGCTATTTTTGGGAATTTACCAAATATAAATTAATATTGTTATTAATCTCTATTCGTTAATTATCAATTAGTTGCTAGATTTTTAATCCAGATAGTTAGCTAATTTTCTGTGGAGGAATGTTCAAATCCCACCACAGATGATGCTGGAATTTGAATTCAATAAAGAAATCTGGAATTTAGAATCTACCGATGACCAAGAAACCATTGACAATTATCAGAAAAACCCATCTGGCTCATAAATGTCCTTAAAGGACAGAAATCTGCCATCCTCACCTGATCTGGCCTACATATGACTGCAGGTCTTTAAGGGTGACACAGTGGCTCAGTGGTTAGCACTGCTGCCTCATAGCATCAAGGTCCCACATTTGATTCCATACTTGGATGATTGCATGGAGTTTGCATATTCTTCCAATGTCCGCATGAAATTCGTCCGGGTGCTCCGGTTTTCTCCCACAGTCCGAAAGTGTGCATATTAGGTTGACTGGCCATGGTACATTGCCTGCAGTATCCAGGGATGTGTAGGCTAGATGGATTAGTCATGGGAAAGAGAGGGATAGGGAAGAGGGGTCAGTCTGGTGGGATGCTCTTTGGAGGGTCGGTGTGTACTTGATGGGCCACACTATAGGGATTCTATGATCCTATGACCCACAGCAATGTGGCTGATTCTTAGTTGCTGTCTGAAATGACCCAGCTAGCCAATTGCAATAATCGCAACAAAACCTCAAAGAAATGAAACCTGATGGATCATCCGGCATCAACCAAGGCACCAGAAAAAGTTAACAGCATAAAAACAGTTCTGTCAACCTTACAGAGTCCTCCTGACTGTCTTCCTTCCCATCTATCCGCTTCATCCTCCTCTGTGACCTATCACCTTTACCCCCACCTCCATCCACCCATTGCACTCTCAGCTACCTTCTTCCCAGCCCCCTCCCATTTGTCTCTCCACCTCCAAGGCTCCCAGCCTCATTCTTGATGAAGGACTTTTGCCCGAAATGTTGATTTGTCCTGCTGCTCAGATATTGCCTGACCTGCTGTGCTTTTCCAGCACAACTCTATTCTTGACTCCTGATTATATCTGTGAGCCAGGGCTCCCTGGTTAACAGCCCCAGTCAAGGAACTCATATTCTATGACGTCCACCTTGCTGACCTTGTTCAAATCACTATATTGACATTTCTTGAGGCAAGTAGGAGAAAAGTGAGGACGGCAGATGCTGGAGACTCAGAGTTGAAAAGTGTAGAGCAGGAAAAAAACACACAGGTCAGGCACCATCTGAGGAGCAGGAGAGTTGACATTTCGGGTATAAGCCTTTCATCAGGAATTTCTTGAGGTAAGCTTCAGGGAGTCTTTGAAATGCTTCCCTTGTCTGCATCGGAGTGTTGTTTTGTTGCGTTATAGTGTAACTGGAGTTTGGTGAAACAAGGAATTCAGAGATGGAGCAAAGAAGTGATCAATGTCTTCTTTTTTCTCATTAGTAAGTACTTCTGCTCTTTAGTATCAAAGTAAGATCTAAGGGAATTTGGGATTTATGGGGAAAGGGGAGCCAGTGGGGGAGGACACTGAGACTGAACAGGAAATAAGAGTCAAGGTTGAGGTTCCAGGCCTACACATTGGCCTGGGATCCTGGAGAGACATAGAAAGAAAGAAAAAGAGAGACAGAGGAGCTAGCAGGGGAGGAATCTCAGGGATCAGAAACAATGAAAACAACAGGAAAAAATGTAGGTTCATTGTTTAGTACGTAATTGCTAATTTGAATACCTAGTCTAAGTTGCTTTCCGAAAACAGCAAGTGCTGGAAATCACAGCTGCGAAGGCAGCATCCATGGAGAGAGACGCTTCATCAGAATCATCTAGATTCAAAATGTTTAATCGCTCTTTCTTCAGGGGTTTCCACATAATAGAACATAGAACATAGAACAATACAGCGCAGAACAGATGCTTTGGCCCTCGATGTTGCGCCAACCCGTGAACTATTGTCAACTTGTCCCCGTACACTATCCCAGCATCATCCATGTGCTTATCTAAGGATTGCTTAAATCTCCATAATGTGGCTGAGTTGACGACATTAGCAGGTAGGGCATTCCACACCCTTACCACTCTCTGCGTAAAGAACCTGCCTCTGACATCTGTTTTAAATCTATCACCCCTCAATTTGTACAAGCTAACATCATCATCCTCGGAAAAAGACTTTCACTGTCTACCCTATCTAATCCTCTGATCATCTTGTATGTCTCTATCAAATCCCCTTTTAGCCTTCATAGATATGTCCACATAGATACCACTATTACGCGTGGGAACACCTCCCACCTTGTACATGGCAGGTACTCATGTGATTCAGCCAACGTTGTCTATCTTATACGTTGCAGGCAAGAATGCCTGGAGGCATGGTACATTGGGGAAACCGAGCAAAGGCTACGACAACGGATGAATGGGCACCGCACAACAATCAACAGACAGGAGGGTTCCCTCCCAGTTGGGGAACACTTCAGTGGTCCAGGACATTCAGCCTTGGACCTTCGGGTGACCATCCTCCAAGGTGGACTTCGGGACAGGCAGTAGCGAAAAGTGGCCGAACAGAGGCTGATAGCTAAGTTCGGTACCCATGGGGAGGGCCTCAACCGGGACCTTGGGTTCATGTCACATTACAGGTGATCACCATTGCACTACACACACACACAGATATTCCTACACACACACACACTCTCACATACACACGGACACAGGTACACACAGATGTGCGCACAGACACCCACACACTCCCACACTCACACATGCACCCCTCACAGACTGAAGACACTCTGCACTCACTACACACACACATACTTTCTCACACTCACAACCCCCACCCCAGACAGACACACACACACACACAGACAAAGACCCACATGCACACATATATTTTGTGTGGTGAATTTGTACTTGCAGAGTTACATTGTACTTTGCTCAAAAACTGCATACATTCATGTAGAACTCTGAGCTCAAAAACTGCATGAATTTATGTAAAACTCCGTTATCTCACTTTTTAGATTAGAATCAGTCCAAACATCATGGCTAAACATCAGGTCATCGACAGAGAACACAGGGGGCTAACACCTTCAACATATTGTCTAGCTATCACCATTGCTAACAGCTAACCCGAGAATGCAACTTTTAAAAAAATGTTTTGTGATTTACACATGAAAGAAGTGAAACTATCACTGTATTCTAACAGATGAAAGGCTTAACAGGCATTCAATTTTTCAATGTATAATTTCAGTTACATCACACTGTAAATTTTTGCTATAAATTCTGTGTTACGATCGAGCCCTCCACTATCACCTGATGAAGGAGCGTCGCTCTGAAAGCTAGTGTGCTTCCAATTAAACCTGTTGGACTATAACCTGGTGTTGTGTGATTTTTAACTTTGTACTCCCCAGTCCAACACTGGCATGTCCAAATCATTTTAAATCATGCCAGTAACTCAAATTTTAAATTATTTAATGATTTAACTTGCAGACTCAGTTTCTCATTGATGCCAAAATATAGTTTTTCAGCGAACGAGAGAAAAAAAATCAAAATCTTTCAAAACATACCAGTTAGTGTCATTGCACCAAAGGTTCTGCTTTAATCATTCGAATTTCCTGCAAATGTATGTTATTAGTACACTGTCTTAATGGTGATTGATTCAACCTAGGGGTATAGGCAACCCTGCTCAAGCCTTATTTTAAGACTGATGCAAAACAAAACCTGACTTGCACTGAATGCAACTTAAACATCATTGTTTGTGCCAGTTAGGCTGATAATCGGGTGAATATTACAAAAAAGCCAGCACAGCTGAGTAAATACTTCAGGCAACTAGTTATAATATTTATGATATTTTCCAGACCACAATTGGAGGAAGAAAGTGTGCTTTTTAAAAAAAGTTTTTTTTATTTGCTCATTGGTTGTAGGCATTTATTACCCAGGGGAAGTTAAGAATCAAGCACATTGCTGTGGGTCGGGAGTCACATGTAGGCCAGACCAGGTAAGGCTTGCAATTTCCTTCCTTAAACGATATTCGTGAACCAGATGGGTTTTTCCCCAAATAATCAGGAATGGTTTCATAGTCACCATTAAACCATTAATTCCAGTTATTTTTTTGTTTTTAATCCAAATTCCACCAGATTGGGATTTACACCCAGGTCCACAGAATATTACTTGTGTCTTTGGCTCCATTCCTGATGAAGGGCTTTTGCCCGAAACGTCGATTTTCCTGCTCCCAGGGTGCTGCCTGAACTGCTGTGCTTTTCCAGCACCACTCTAATCGAGAATCCCTTTGGATTAAAAACGTAATGATAGGTAATGGTCCTGTGAGCCTGAGAATGAGCATAGAACTGCTTGATGTATTGTACAATAAATTTAACTTGTTCTTTCTGATTAAGTATTTCACTTTAGGATAGCCATTCCCCTCATAAGTAAGAGTAAGAATCCCACTGAGCATTATTGGAAAAGTGCTGAGTCTCAACAGCAGAAGCAATAAACAAATGAAAGAAATGTAATAAAATGTTACTAAATCAAACTCGTAGAATACTCTCTTCAGGCAGCTTCTTGTGTGGCACTGCTAATGCTTTCATAGCGGCTGACAATGCAGTTCATTGAATGTTGCCTGCTCACAACATCCTGGGAGTATGACTGACCTTTAACCCTAACCACATCATAACTTCAAAAAACAATTTCAGCTGAATTTACATAAATTGGATCTTTTTTAACATGGAATTGTTTTTCACATTGTTACATCCAAGGCTTTTACTGCCAAAGAACTATATACAAGATGCACTTAATGTATCTTTAACTTGTGTAAGTATTCAGCACATTTTGTAAATGCCTGTGTTACAAAGTTTGTATGTAACTTGATATTTCAAGAACAAACTAAATGCTCCTTACTAACATTTCCTTTCATGCAAAACAAATTGAATTCACTTGAGCTCTCTGCACATTTTTCAAGAGCTTTGAAGAGTTTAACCTGATACCCAAACCTCTTGTTGTGAGTCAATGCAAACTAAATTCTTGTATTTTATTGACTGAATTTGGAAGCGGGGGTGGTGTCTGAAAACGAAAGATTGGATAAAATGTCTTCTCTGTACCATGGAGGCATTAATTTGATAGAATTGTGTTGTTTCAAGCGTGCATTCTGCTGCAATCTCATTCAAAATCTCCCTAATGGAAGTGAATAAATTATATACATCAATTAACCTTTTGCTGAAATATGAAGCTTTTTTACCCCGTTAACAGAAACAAATATTCAAACATTCTCATTTGGCCCATCAATAACCTTTTTACTGCGTCTTCTAACATCTACTTTTATTTAGCTGTTTCATCTTTAAGGGGACATCAGAAAGGCAGCACAGTGGCTCAGTGCTTAGGACCACTGCCTCACAGTGCTAGGGCGCTGGGTTTGATTCCAAGCACAGGTGATTGTGTGGAATTTGTATATTTTCCCTGTGTCTACATGTTTCCTGTTAGTGATCTGGATTCTTCCCACAGTCCAAAGATGTGCAGATTGGACATGCTAAATTGTATGTAGTGTGTAGGTTAGGTGGATTAGCCATGAGAAATCCAGGGTTATAGGGTAGGGGAGTGGGTGTGGGTGGGATTCTCTTTGGTGTGAACTTGATTGGGCCGTATGGCCTGCTTTCACACTGTTGGGATTCCATTAAATCAGGGAATCTTTAAGTACAAAGGTAAATTTACATTTACAATTTCTCCTATTACATTGAGACCAGTTAACATGGTGAACATTATTAGCTCAAGAACAGAAAAAAGTTTAAACTAGAGCAGTGTTTGTATTTTGGGATGGTGCAGAAGGTTAAGGAAGCAACACAACCTGCCAACATCTGCTTTGCATTAGTAGATCTTCGACTGTGTGCACTAACATCCCATTTTTATTGAGGAGCTTTTATGAACATATGGAAGTTGCTCAGTTAAATTTATATTAACTTAGATTTTAAGTTTTAAGGGTTTACCTGATTCCTGGACTTCCTGCAATTTAACAATCAAAACAATAAAAATTCACCAAGCACAGAGCAGTGTTTGAGGTCTTTAAATTGATCCTGGGAATGTGCTAATGATCCTAACTGTAACCCCACTAAATACTCTGTACTCGCAGTGACTTTCTGACCTGCTCGTGGGAAGATATATGCTCACATTTTATTGCACACTAAAAGGGGTGTCATAGATATTTTGATTGATAAGATCACATCTCCAAATGCAGTAGACCTCAGCTCAGGACTAGAAAAACCATTACATCAGCACGCTATGCTGGTGCCCCCAGAGCTTTGGCTGATGTTAAAGATGCAGATTGCAGGAGGCCATGTTTCTCATGCATGGTACACAGATATTAGGTAGTTATTTTCAGCTTGTGGAAAAATACATGCAAAGAGACCCCAGGTGTGCTGCCAAGTGACATATATATGCTATTGGCTGTGCTTTGGACACTTCAACCAGTTCCTGTATTAAAAACATTGCGATTTCACTTAGTCTTCACTGAGGGAGTGGCATCTGGGTGTGTGTTCTTATCCCCCTCACACATGACCTTGTTGTGTGGCCTTTGGCCAATGAGGTCATGAGCTGGCTTCAAATAATCCAATGGGATTGTGTCAACACCCTTCACTGTTGCCATGCTGGGAGGTGTAAAGTGCACATACTCAGGCAGTCAAGATGCAAGAACATCTGAGTGACACATCTTCAATAGACGACCCTCAGGCTGGTTCTAACTTTAAACCTCTGTAACTTCTTTTATCTTGGTTGCCACTGTTCTCTGTAGCTGATAGCTGCTGGCTGCTGTTTAACTTGGTTTGGACAATATTCTTCCAGCCAATTTCTCCAGCTATTAGTCAATTTAGAAAGTCCAATGTTTGGGACCACGGTCACTTGACCACAATGTTTCCTGAAGAGTGTGCTTCCTGCTGGCCCTGGTGGTCATGTTTTACTACTCACTGTCAAAGCCATCACTGATCTAGTGTCTTTTTCAATATATAATTTCGGTTACATCACACTGTAAACTTTTGCTATAAATTCTGTGTCTTACGATCTTATACTCCTCAACCACCTGATGAAGGAGCTAGTGCTTCCAAATAAACCTGTTGGACTATAACCTGGTGTTGTGTGATCTTTCACTTATCACTGATCTCAAATTTTCCACCCTTAAATTTTTCCAAGGCTGTCTGAGTAACATTTACATAATCTGACAACAGATGGTTCACGAACACAGAAGGCAGATTCTCCATTTCCAGAGCTAGCAATTATGTGAGCTTTGCCACTGGTGATGACAGTCAAAAGGTGTGGTCACATCGTTTGTGGTTCAGCTTTGCATCACCAACATAACAAAGATGAGAAAAGCAAAACACTGCGGATACTGGAAATCAGAAATCCCAGAAAATCTGACACCCACATCATTCTCTTGTCCCGATACATTTACAACATTAAAATTAAATTTATGGAAAGGTGGGGAATCATCTTTATAATTAAAACATATTAATTAAATGGCTAAAATATATCTTTGTATGGATTCCCTATTAAGTTCCTTTTTCTCCTGCTTTTATTAAGCAACATTGTCTGCACAATTCCTCTGTCTTGTGCTGACTGCTTGGTAACTGCAGGAAATGATGATTCTCCTTCCCTTTTAACCACTAAATGTGAAGAAGATTTTGAGACAAAAGGAATCTGTTGTTAAATTAAGATACTGATGGTTAGCTAATGCAGGTTCACCCTGAAGGGGACAAGCAACAGCAGACTAAATGAAGAAGCACTACCATTTCATTTGACTTTCTCAGTCATCAAGTTAAATACTGGCAATAAACCCCTACTGTTTGCTGTAGATACAGGATTAGCACTTTGTACATCTACTGTTATAAATGGGGACAGAGAGCTAACATGCAGCTGACTATTGAGCAAAGGTGCAGGTGGGTTTTGTGGCGGAGGATTCAGATAGCTTGGAAGTACCCAGGAAAACCTTCTCTCTGTATATCGATGTTTGCTATACTGGCCTATTAAAGAGTCTGCTCTCACTTCAAAGAGCGCAGACAATGTTCAGTTCCAGATTAAACTGGCTCCACAACAAAAACATTTTTCATTAAAATAATTGTCCACAGACCCAGTGACATTCCTCATGTTGTAATTTCAGGAGAATGCCACCCACTGCTCCACAGGACTGGCACTGCCCCCAGCCTCAGTTGTTACTTATAGCATGATGGAAGGAATCAGTGGTGACTCCTCACACGGTGAGTCTCAGATTCTGCCTCTCTGTCTTGGTGACTCCTCAAACACAGACATTCTGTTCCTGACATTCTTGTCAGTCCATTAACATCACACTTCCCAAAGTGTCCAGCCAATCTGTTTGAGTCCTCATCTGCCTACTTTAGTCCCTGTCGACATGTGCGGTCTTCTTGGAGATCCTCTCCACTTTGAGCTGGCAGTTGGTGGTGTCGATGATTGCCACGAATTGGAGGTGCTGGTTTTGGACAAAAGTTAAAAGTCACACAAACCAGGTTATAGTACAACAGTTTTATTTGGAAGCACTAGCTTTTGGAGTGCTGCTCCTTCATCAGATAGCTAGTTTTATTCACAGCCCCTTATGTCACTCCCCATTCACATTGACTTTTAGTGGATGAACCCTCAGGACTGCATATAGCCCAACCTTTTGAAAAACTAGGACAGATAGCCCTGAATGATGACTGACCAGGCCCCTGCTTATCTCTGTGCAGCTTCCAGACGGACTTCCCATGACCCCCTGGACCAGTCATACTGGACACACAGTCTAGATTGTAAAGGTACAGACCACTGACCCTGACAGCTCCAAGCACTGACTGATATCGAAGGCTGTCCCTGACTGACTGGGCTGGAACCCTGATTGATGGGTGTCTCCTTGGATGTGATTGAGGACTGCTCCCCTCAGATTTTG
Organism: Chiloscyllium plagiosum; assembly: GCF_037043375.1. Lineage (NCBI taxonomy): Eukaryota > Metazoa > Chordata > Chondrichthyes > Orectolobiformes > Hemiscylliidae > Chiloscyllium > Chiloscyllium plagiosum. The sequence continues at coordinate 449,784 of NW_028270172.1, read as the reverse complement.
AAAAATGGCCATTTGCTTGCTGTACACACAGTGGGTTTGATGGGTAAGCTGCTAGCACATGGTGTTGAAGTGAGGATGCAGTACGGTGCTGTACATGTCCACCCTCTGTAGCTGATCACTGATCACACCCTGGTCCAAACTGGCCATAGGTATGTTTGTGTGCTAAACAGCAAGTCAAGGCAGAACCTTGTTGCCATCAAGTTTCTATCAAATGGGTGGAAGTGTGGGCCCTGCATATTAATGAGGAGAGATAAGGAGTGTGATAATGAGTACGATAATGAGAATGATAATGAATGGGCTTCTTGCTACTCACTAGCGAGAATCTTTAAAGATCGCAATTTCCCTTCCCACGTGGTTAAAGATGCCCTCCATTGCATCTCATCTACATCCACATCCTCCGCCCTCAGACCCCACTCCTCCAACCGCAAGGACAGAAACACACCCTCCCCTCAGTCCTCACCTTCCAGCCCTCCAACCGTAACAAGGACAGAACCCCCTTAGTCCTCACCTTCGCATAAACCGCATCATCCGCTGACATTCCTGCCACCTCCAAACGGCCCCCACCACCAGAGATATATTTCCCTCCCCACCCCTTTCCACCTTCCACAAAGACCGTTCCCTCCGTGACCACCTGGCCAGGTGCACGCTCCCCAACAACCCACCCTCCCATCCTGGCACCTTCCCCTGCCACCGCAAGAATTTCAAAACCTGTGCCTGCACCTCCCCCCTCATCTCCATCCAAGGCCCTAAAGGAGCCTTCCACATCCATCAAAATTTTACCTGCACAACCACCAATGTCATTTATTGTATCCATTGCTCCCAATGCAGTCTCCTCTACATTGGGGAGACTGGATGCCTCCTCGCAGAGCGCTTTAGGGAACATCTCCGGGACACCCGCACCAATCAACCACACTGCCCCATGGCCCAACATTTCAACTCCCCCTCCCACTCTGCCGAGGACATGGAGGTCCTGGGCCTCCTTCACCACCGCTCCCTCACCACCAGACGCCTGGAGGAAGAACGCCTCATCTTCCGCCTCAACCCCAGGGCATCAATGTGGACTTCACCAGTTTCCTCATTTCCCCTCCCCCCCACCTTATCCTAGTTCCAACCTTACAGCTCAGCACCATCCTCATGACCTGTCCTACCTGCCAATATTCCTTTCCACCTATCTGGTCCATCCTTCTCTTTGACCTATCACCTTCATCCCCACCCCCATCCACCTATTGTACTCTTGGCTGCCTTCTCCCCAGACCCACCCCCCCTCCCATTTATCTCTCCACCCTGGGGGCTCTCTGCCTTTATTCCTGATGAAGGGCTTTTGCGCGAAACTTCGATTTTCCTGCTCCTCAGATGCTGTCTGACCTGCTGTGCTTTTCCAGCACCACACTAATCTAGCCCCACACAATACAATGGCTGGTAAGATTCTCCCATGATTTTATTTCCTTCCTTACATTCATTTGTCTTGTTGTTTACTGAGTCAGATAACATTGGTCAGATTTAGGGTTCAATCTAATCTCTGAACTTCCTGAGAATATTTAGCAAGAAATATCAGAAGTAGCCAAAACAGTGCTAACTATCAGCAAATGGTGAGCATACATAGAGGATTGAAAAGCACTGAATATCAAATTGTAGCATCAATACTCAACAAAAAAAAATCAAACACTTCAAAATCTTTTGGGGAGATTTAAGGCAACTCTAATAACTTGCATCTGAAAATGCTTGGAACTCTGTTTCGCCATGCAGTCAAAAACATTTTGGGCATTCCAGGGCAATTCAGACTGAAATACTGCAAGCAACCAGAGGGTGGTGCATGTACGGAATGAGTTGCCTGAGGAAATGGTGGAGGCTGGTACAATTACAACATTGAAAAGGCATCTGGATGGGTAAATGACTAGGAAGGGTTTGGAGAGATATGGGCCAAATGCTGGCAAATGGGACTAGATTAGCTTAGGATATCTGGTCAGCATGGATAAGTTAGACTGAAGGGTCTGTTTCCATGCTATACATCTCTATGACTCTGTGACTCTATGCAGTGCCAGCCGTATACCCAATTCCATCAAACTCCAGTCATCCTTTACATATCTACATAATTTCCAGCCTTTCGATGTTTTTAAACCTCCTTGGTTTATCAGTTCTGCTCATAAACTTTCATCAGGCAAAGCTGATGTAAGGGTGCCCAAATTGTATGAAATATTGATAGTTCTCGAGTCTGCAGGCTCTGTTTAGTCAGTTTTCTTGCTCAATTTGTGTAGCAATCCTGCAGCTTCCTCAGTCTACAACTTCCTCTTTGGTGAATATTTCTGCTGTTTTACCATTTTGGAGTTCCTCCAAATAAACAATAAAAACATTTTTTGTGTCACTACTGCAGTAATTTGATTGTCTTCACTTCCCCCTCTCTAAACAGAACTCTCTCATAGAGCTAGAAGAAAGTGAGGACTGCAGATGCTGGAGATCAGAGCTGAAAAATGTGTTGCTGGAAAAGCGCAGCAGGTCAGGCAGCATCCAAGGAGCAGGAGAATCGACGTTTTGGGCATAAGCCCTTCTTCAGGAATTCCTGAAATGTTGATTCTCCTGCTCCTTGGATGCTGCCTGACCTGCTGCGCTTTTCCAGCAACACATTTTTCAGATCTCTCATAGAGCTTTCAATGTAAGTTACTGAGATCAATGGGAAGGATAATGGCGATAACTAGGCTCTGTGAACATACTCGGAGTAATTGTAATAAACTAATTAACCCCTTAAATTCAATTCTTCCTCCAACAAATCCCCTCGGAGAAAATGAGGACTGCAGATGCTGGAGATCAGAGTCAAGAGTGTGGTGCTGGAAAAGCGCAGCAGGTCAGGCAGCACCCAAAGAGCAGGAGAATGGATGTTTCAGGCATAAGCCCTTCATCAGGAAAGCCCTTCATTAGGCCTTCACTCCTGATGAAGCACTGATCCCTCGACTCTAACAAATCTCGCTCAGGATTAGAGAACCTCCAACTTCTAACAAACAACTTTAAGAGTCCAAAGGGTTTTCTGTTGGGTTTTCTGTTATAAAAACTGCATTAATTAATCCAATTGCATGGTGACACCCAGCAGGATCAAGTTGCACAAAGTCCATGCAGGGTCGTCATGATTTGGAAGTGCCGGTGTTGGTCTGGGATGTACAAAGTTACTCCATAACCACATGATGAAGGAGCAGCGCTCCAAAACCTAATGCTTCCAAATAAACCTGTTTGAAGCACGCAGTGTCTACCAACTCCCTCGAGCTGTTCAGGGAAAGGTCGGCACCGCAGGGAGTGGAGTGCTTTATTTCCCCCTCCAACTCTATTTTAATTTAACCCCTGCCCTCCCCTTCACTGTTTGATCACACAGCATTGCCCTTTGATGTGAAGGGCACTGCTTGTCACTGGCCACTCGGGTGTTTCCTCTCTTCCTGGTGGTGGAAGTTTGAATAAAGAATCGTGCACTTTGTGTCTTTCACTGCGTCTCACACCCGCACACACACAACATGGGTGCTGGGGGGAAAAATAAGCATTACCGCAGTTAAGAGGTAGTGTGGGGTTAAAAAAAATCCTGTTGGACTATAACCTGGTGTTGTGTGATTTTTAACTTCGTGCAGGGAACAGTCAGGAAGAATGTAAATAGGCAGCTGACTGAATTCCCTCTATTTCCGATTAGGTTCAAAATGATCATTTGTAAGTATTAGAATGACAAGATTCCATTCCTTTTCTGTTTAACAATTAAAGAGTTGCAGTTGCTCACCTCTTTGACAGAAACTACTGTCACATTAAAATGGATGAAGTGAAATAATAATTAACGTAATTTTTATTTTTCACATTGTCTTAATTAAAGTAATGGGCAGCACAGTGGCTCAATGGTTAGCACTGCTGCCTCACAGGATTTCGGGTTCGATTCCAACCTCGGGTGACTGTCTGTGTGGAGTTTGCACATTCTCCCCATGTCTGCGTGCTCCGGTTTCCTCCCACAATACTAAGATGTGCAGGTTAGGTGCATTGGCCATGCTAAATTGCTCATACTATTCAGGGATGTGTAGGTTAGGTGCATTAGTCAGAGGTAAATATAGGGGAATGGGTCTTCAGAGGGACAGTGTGGACTTGTTAGGCCAAATGGCGTGCTTCCACACTGTAGGGAGTCTATGATTCTATGAAAATAATTAAAGCAAAATGTTACCAAATATGGGATAGGTCACAGTGATGAGAATCAGAAGACATCACGTGTCAGTGGTGGGGTTAGATGGGGCTGTTGGGTCCAGTGGTGTAGGAAGGGAGGCTGTCTGATCAGGGTGTAGATGACTGATGGAATATGGGTGAGGTATGTTTGGGGTCAGTTGAACAGATATTCACGAGGTGGACTAATCCTCACCTTCCGTACTATTTACTTAATTTCATCAGAACCCTCCTACGTCTCTAATTTGATGAATATTTTCAGAGTTCCAGATACAGAGGAACAGTCCAACAGAATCTTTCTGGGAAATGCCTCGAGAGTGAATATCAATGAGGACTGTTCAGAGTCCCCATCAGCAAATCCCAACTATAATTTAGAAATGAATGTCTGACGTATGATTCATTTTCTGTCACTGATCTACTCACTACCCTCTACACTGTCTCTATTCACTACACTCTACGCTGTCACTACTCACTACACTCTACACTTTCTCTATTCACTACACTCTACGCTATCTCTATTCACTACACTCTACGCTGTCTCTATTCACTGCACTCTACGCTGTCTCGACTCAGTAAACTCTACGCTGTCTCTACTCACAACACTCTACGCTGTCTCTACTCACTACACTCTACGCTGTCTCTATTCACAACACTCTACGCTATCTCAATTCACTACACTCTACACTGCCTCTATTCACTACACACTGTGCTGTCTCTACTCACTACACTCTATGCTGTCTCTATTTACTACACTCTGCGCTGTCTCTATTCACTACTCTCAATGCTGTCTCTACTCACTACACTCTACGCTGCCTCTACTCACTACACTCTATGCTGTCTCCATTCACTACATTCCACGCTGCCTCTATTCACTACACTCTACGCTGCCTCTACTCACTACACTCTACGCTGCCTCTATCACTACACTCTACGCAGTCTCTATTCACTACGCTCTACGCTGCCTCTACTCACTACACTCAATGCTGTCTCTATTCACTACACTCTACGCTGCCTCTACTCACTACACTCTACGCTGTCTCCATTCACTACACTCTACGCTGCCTCTATTCACTACACTCTACACTGTCTCTACTCACTACACTCTACACTGTCTCTACTCACTACGCTCTACGCTGTCTCTACTCACTACACTCTACACTGTCTCTATTCACTACACTCTACACTGCCTCTATTCACTACACACGGTGCTGTCTCTACTCACTACACTCTACGCTGTCTCTATTTACTACACTCTGCGCTGTCTCTATTCACTACTCTCAATGCTGTCTCTACTCACTACACTCTACGCTGTCTCTATTCACTACACTCGACACTGTCTCTATTCACTACACTCTACGCTGCCTCAACTCACTACACTCTACGCTGTCTCTACTCACGACACTCTACGCTGTCTCTACTCACTACACCCTACACTGTCTCTATTCACTACACTCTACACTGTCTCTATTCACTACACTCTACGCTGTCTCTATTCACTACACTCTACACTGTCTCTATTCACTACACCCTACACTGTCTCTATTCACTACACTCTACACTGTCTCTATTTACTACACTCTACGCTGCCTCTATTCACTACACTCTACACTGTCTCTACTCACTACACTCTACACTGTCTCTATTCACAACACTCTACACTGTCTCTACTCACTACACTCTACACTGTCTCTATTCACAACACTCTACACTGTCTCTACTCACTACACTCTACGCTGCCTCTATTCACTACACTCTACGCTGTCTCTATTCACTACACTCGACACTGTCTCTATTCACTACACTCTACGCTGCCTCTACTCACTACACTCTACGCTGTCTCTACTCACGACACTCTACGCTGTCTCTACTCACTACACCCTACACTGTCTCTATTCACTACACTCTACACTGTCTCTATTCACTACACCCTACACTGTCTCTATTCACTACACTCTACGCTGTCTCTATTCACTACACTCTACACTGTCTCTATTCACTACACCCTACACTGTCTCTATTCACTACACTCTACACTGTCTCTATTTACTACACTCTACGCTGCCTCTATTCACTACACTCTACACTGTCTCTACTCACTACACTCTACACTGTCTCTATTCACAACACTCTACACTGTCTCTACTCACTACACTCTACACTGTCTCTATTCACAACACTCTACACTGTCTCTACTCACAACACTCTACGCTGCCTCTATTCACTACACTCTACGCTGTCTCTATTCACTACGCTCTACGCTGCCTCTACTCACTACACTCTATGCTGTCTCGATTCACTTAACTCTACGCTGCCTCTACTCACTACACTCTACGCTGTCTCCATTCACTACACTCTACGCTGCCTCTATTCACTACACTCTACACTGTCTCTACTCACTACACTCTACACTGTCTCTACTCACTACGCTCTACGCTGTCTCTACTCACTACACTCTACACTGTCTCTATTCACTACACCCTACACTGTCTCTATTCACTACACCCTACACTGTCTCTATTCACTACACTCTACACTGCCTCTATTCACTACACACTGTGCTGTCTCTACTCACTACACTCTACGCTGTCTCTATTTACTACACTCTGCGCTGTCTCTATTCACTACTCTCAATGCTGTCTCTACTCACTACACTCTACGCTGTCTCTATTCACTACACTCTACACTGTTGCTACTCACTACATTCCACGCTGTCTCTATTCACTACACTCTACGCTGCCTCTACTCACTACACTCTACGCTGCCTCTACTCACTACACTCTACGCTGTCTCTACTCACGACACTCTACGCTGTCTCTACTCACTACACCCTACACTGTCTCTATTCACTACACTCTACACTGTCTCTATTCACTACACTCTACGCTGTCTCTATTCACTACACTCTACACTGTCTCTATTCACTACACCCTACACTGTCTCTATTCACTACACTCTACACTGTCTCTATTTACTACACTCTACGCTGCCTCTACTCACTACACTCTACACTGTCTCTACTCACTACACTCTACACTGTCTGTACTCACAACACTCTACACTGTCTCTACTCACTACGCTCTACGCTGTCTCTACTCACTACACCCTACACTGTCTCTATTCACTACACTCTACACTATCTCTATTCACTACACTCTACGCTGTCTCTATTCACTACACTCTATGCTGCCTCTATTCACTACACTCTACACTGTCTCTACTCGCTACACTCTACACTGTCTCTATTCACTACACTCTACACTGTCTCTATTCACTACACTCTACGCTGTCTCTATTCACTACACTCTACGCTGTCTCTATTTACTACACTCTACGCTGCCTCTACTCACTACACTCTACGCTGCCTCTACTCACTACACTCTACGCTGTCTCTACTCACTACACTCTACACTGTCTCTATTCACTACACTCTACGCTGTCTCTATTCACTACACTCTACGCTGTCTCTATTTACTACACTCTACGCTGCCTCTACTCACTACACTCTACGCTGTCTCTACTCACTACACTCTACACTGTCTCTATTCACGACACTCTACGCTGTCTCTATTCACTACACTCTACGCTGTCTCTATTTACTGCACTCTACGCTGCCTCTACTCACTACACTCTACGCTGTCTTTACTCACTACACTCTACGCTGCCTCTATTCACTACACTCTACGCTGTCTGTACTCACTACACTCTACGCTGTCTCTATTCACTACACTCTACGCTGTCTCTGTTCACTACACTCTACGCTGTCTCTATTTACTACACTCTACGCTGTCTCTATTTACTACACTCTGCGCTGTCTCTATTCACTACTCTCAATGCTGTCTCTACTCACTACACTCTACGCTGTCTCTATTCACTACACTCTACACTGTTGCTACTCACTACATTCCACGCTGTCTCTATTCACTACACTCTACGCTGCCTCTACTCACTACACTCTACGCTGCCTCTACTCACTACACTCTACGCTGTCTCTACTCACGACACTCTACGCTGTCTCTACTCACTACACCCTACACTGTCTCTATTCACTACACTCTACACTGTCTCTATTCACTACACTCTACGCTGTCTCTATTCACTACACTCTACACTGTCTCTATTCACTACACCCTACACTGTCTCTATTCACTACACTCTACACTGTCTCTATTTACTACACTCTACGCTGCCTCTACTCACTACACTCTACACTGTCTCTACTCACTACACTCTACACTGTCTGTACTCACAACACTCTACACTGTCTCTACTCACTACGCTCTACGCTGTCTCTACTCACTACACCCTACACTGTCTCTATTCACTACACTCTACACTATCTCTATTCACTACACTCTACGCTGTCTCTATTCACTACACTCTATGCTGCCTCTATTCACTACACTCTACACTGTCTCTACTCGCTACACTCTACACTGTCTCTATTCACTACACTCTACACTGTCTCTATTCACTACACTCTACGCTGTCTCTATTCACTACACTCTACGCTGTCTCTATTTACTACACTCTACGCTGCCTCTACTCACTACACTCTACGCTGCCTCTACTCACTACACTCTACGCTGTCTCTACTCACTACACTCTACACTGTCTCTATTCACTACACTCTACGCTGTCTCTATTCACTACACTCTACGCTGTCTCTATTTACTACACTCTACGCTGCCTCTACTCACTACACTCTACGCTGTCTCTACTCACTACACTCTACACTGTCTCTATTCACGACACTCTACGCTGTCTCTATTCACTACACTCTACGCTGTCTCTATTTACTGCACTCTACGCTGCCTCTACTCACTACACTCTACGCTGTCTTTACTCACTACACTCTACGCTGCCTCTATTCACTACACTCTACGCTGTCTGTACTCACTACACTCTACGCTGTCTCTATTCACTACACTCTACGCTGTCTCTGTTCACTACACTCTACGCTGTCTCTATTTACTACACTCTACGCTGTCTCTATTCACTACACTCTACGCTGTCTCTATTCACTACACTCTACGCTGTCTCTATTCACTACACTCTACGCTGCCTCTACACACTACACTCTACGCTATCTCTATTTAGTACACTCTACGCTGCCTCTATTCACTACACTCTGGCTGTCTCTATTCACTACACTCTACGCTGTCTCTATTTACTACACTCTACGCTGCCTCTACTCACTACACTCTACGCTGTCTCTACTCACTACACTCTACACTGTCTCTATTCACTACACTCTACGCTGTCTCTACTCACTACACTCTACGCTGTCTCTATTCACAACACTCTACGCTATCTCAATTCACTACACTCTACACTGCCTCTATTCACTACACACTGTGCTGTCTCTACTCACTACACTCTATGCTGTCTCTATTTACTACACTCTGCGCTGTCTCTATTCACTACTCTCAATGCTGTCTCTACTCACTACACTCTACGCTGCCTCTACTCACTACACTCTATGCTGTCTCCATTCACTACATTCCACGCTGCCTCTATTCACTACACTCTACGCTGCCTCTACTCACTACACTCTACGCTGCCTCTATCACTACACTCTACGCAGTCTCTATTCACTACGCTCTACGCTGCCTCTACTCACTACACTCAATGCTGTCTCTATTCACTACACTCTACGCTGCCTCTACTCACTACACTCTACGCTGTCTCCATTCACTACACTCTACGCTGCCTCTATTCACTACACTCTACACTGTCTCTACTCACTACACTCTACACTGTCTCTACTCACTACGCTCTACGCTGTCTCTACTCACTACACTCTACACTGTCTCTATTCACTACACTCTACACTGCCTCTATTCACTACACACGGTGCTGTCTCTACTCACTACACTCTACGCTGTCTCTATTTACTACACTCTGCGCTGTCTCTATTCACTACTCTCAATGCTGTCTCTACTCACTACACTCTACGCTGTCTCTATTCACTACACTCGACACTGTCTCTATTCACTACACTCTACGCTGCCTCAACTCACTACACTCTACGCTGTCTCTACTCACGACACTCTACGCTGTCTCTACTCACTACACCCTACACTGTCTCTATTCACTACACTCTACACTGTCTCTATTCACTACACTCTACGCTGTCTCTATTCACTACACTCTACACTGTCTCTATTCACTACACCCTACACTGTCTCTATTCACTACACTCTACACTGTCTCTATTTACTACACTCTACGCTGCCTCTATTCACTACACTCTACACTGTCTCTACTCACTACACTCTACACTGTCTCTATTCACAACACTCTACACTGTCTCTACTCACTACACTCTACACTGTCTCTATTCACAACACTCTACACTGTCTCTACTCACTACACTCTACGCTGCCTCTATTCACTACACTCTACGCTGTCTCTATTCACTACACTCGACACTGTCTCTATTCACTACACTCTACGCTGCCTCTACTCACTACACTCTACGCTGTCTCTACTCACGACACTCTACGCTGTCTCTACTCACTACACCCTACACTGTCTCTATTCACTACACTCTACACTGTCTCTATTCACTACACCCTACACTGTCTCTATTCACTACACTCTACGCTGTCTCTATTCACTACACTCTACACTGTCTCTATTCACTACACCCTACACTGTCTCTATTCACTACACTCTACACTGTCTCTATTTACTACACTCTACGCTGCCTCTATTCACTACACTCTACACTGTCTCTACTCACTACACTCTACACTGTCTCTATTCACAACACTCTACACTGTCTCTACTCACTACACTCTACACTGTCTCTATTCACAACACTCTACACTGTCTCTACTCACAACACTCTACGCTGCCTCTATTCACTACACTCTACGCTGTCTCTATTCACTACGCTCTACGCTGCCTCTACTCACTACACTCTATGCTGTCTCGATTCACTTAACTCTACGCTGCCTCTACTCACTACACTCTACGCTGTCTCCATTCACTACACTCTACGCTGCCTCTATTCACTACACTCTACACTGTCTCTACTCACTACACTCTACACTGTCTCTACTCACTACGCTCTACGCTGTCTCTACTCACTACACTCTACACTGTCTCTATTCACTACACCCTACACTGTCTCTATTCACTACACCCTACACTGTCTCTATTCACTACACTCTACACTGCCTCTATTCACTACACACTGTGCTGTCTCTACTCACTACACTCTACGCTGTCTCTATTTACTACACTCTGCGCTGTCTCTATTCACTACTCTCAATGCTGTCTCTACTCACTACACTCTACGCTGTCTCTATTCACTACACTCTACACTGTTGCTACTCACTACATTCCACGCTGTCTCTATTCACTACACTCTACGCTGCCTCTACTCACTACACTCTACGCTGCCTCTACTCACTACACTCTACGCTGTCTCTACTCACGACACTCTACGCTGTCTCTACTCACTACACCCTACACTGTCTCTATTCACTACACTCTACACTGTCTCTATTCACTACACTCTACGCTGTCTCTATTCACTACACTCTACACTGTCTCTATTCACTACACCCTACACTGTCTCTATTCACTACACTCTACACTGTCTCTATTTACTACACTCTACGCTGCCTCTACTCACTACACTCTACACTGTCTCTACTCACTACACTCTACACTGTCTGTACTCACAACACTCTACACTGTCTCTACTCACTACGCTCTACGCTGTCTCTACTCACTACACCCTACACTGTCTCTATTCACTACACTCTACACTATCTCTATTCACTACACTCTACGCTGTCTCTATTCACTACACTCTATGCTGCCTCTATTCACTACACTCTACACTGTCTCTACTCGCTACACTCTACACTGTCTCTATTCACTACACTCTACACTGTCTCTATTCACTACACTCTACGCTGTCTCTATTCACTACACTCTACGCTGTCTCTATTTACTACACTCTACGCTGCCTCTACTCACTACACTCTACGCTGCCTCTACTCACTACACTCTACGCTGTCTCTACTCACTACACTCTACACTGTCTCTATTCACTACACTCTACGCTGTCTCTATTCACTACACTCTACGCTGTCTCTATTTACTACACTCTACGCTGCCTCTACTCACTACACTCTACGCTGTCTCTACTCACTACACTCTACACTGTCTCTATTCACGACACTCTACGCTGTCTCTATTCACTACACTCTACGCTGTCTCTATTTACTGCACTCTACGCTGCCTCTACTCACTACACTCTACGCTGTCTTTACTCACTACACTCTACGCTGCCTCTATTCACTACACTCTACGCTGTCTGTACTCACTACACTCTACGCTGTCTCTATTCACTACACTCTACGCTGTCTCTGTTCACTACACTCTACGCTGTCTCTATTTACTACACTCTACGCTGTCTCTATTTACTACACTCTGCGCTGTCTCTATTCACTACTCTCAATGCTGTCTCTACTCACTACACTCTACGCTGTCTCTATTCACTACACTCTACACTGTTGCTACTCACTACATTCCACGCTGTCTCTATTCACTACACTCTACGCTGCCTCTACTCACTACACTCTACGCTGCCTCTACTCACTACACTCTACGCTGTCTCTACTCACGACACTCTACGCTGTCTCTACTCACTACACCCTACACTGTCTCTATTCACTACACTCTACACTGTCTCTATTCACTACACTCTACGCTGTCTCTATTCACTACACTCTACACTGTCTCTATTCACTACACCCTACACTGTCTCTATTCACTACACTCTACACTGTCTCTATTTACTACACTCTACGCTGCCTCTACTCACTACACTCTACACTGTCTCTACTCACTACACTCTACACTGTCTGTACTCACAACACTCTACACTGTCTCTACTCACTACGCTCTACGCTGTCTCTACTCACTACACCCTACACTCTCTCTATTCACTACACTCTACACTATCTCTATTCACTACACTCTACGCTGTCTCTATTCACTACACTCTATGCTGCCTCTATTCACTACACTCTACACTGTCTCTACTCGCTACACTCTACACTGTCTCTATTCACTACACTCTACACTGTCTCTATTCACTACACTCTACGCTGTCTCTATTCACTACACTCTACGCTGTCTCTATTTACTACACTCTACGCTGCCTCTACTCACTACACTCTACGCTGCCTCTACTCACTACACTCTACGCTGTCTCTACTCACTACACTCTACACTGTCTCTATTCACTACACTCTACGCTGTCTCTATTCACTACACTCTACGCTGTCTCTATTTACTACACTCTACGCTGCCTCTACTCACTACACTCTACGCTGTCTCTACTCACTACACTCTACACTGTCTCTATTCACGACACTCTACGCTGTCTCTATTCACTACACTCTACGCTGTCTCTATTTACTGCACTCTACGCTGCCTCTACTCACTACACTCTACGCTGTCTTTACTCACTACACTCTACGCTGCCTCTATTCACTACACTCTACGCTGTCTGTACTCACTACACTCTACGCTGTCTCTATTCACTACACTCTACGCTGTCTCTGTTCACTACACTCTACGCTGTCTCTATTTACTACACTCTACGCTGTCTCTATTCACTACACTCTACGCTGTCTCTATTCACTACACTCTACGCTGTCTCTATTCACTACACTCTACGCTGCCTCTACACACTACACTCTACGCTATCTCTATTTAGTACACTCTACGCTGCCTCTATTCACTACACTCTGGCTGTCTCTATTCACTACACTCTACGCTGTCTCTATTTACTACACTCTACGCTGCCTCTACTCACTACACTCTACGCTGTCTCTACTCACTACACTCTACACTGTCTCTATTCACTACACTCTACGCTGTCTCTGTTCACTACACTCTACGCTGTCTCTATTTACTACACTCTACGCTGCCTCTACTCACTACACTCTACGCTGTCTCTACTCACGACACTCTACGCTGTCTCTACTCACTACACCCTACACTGTCTCTATTCACTACACTCTACACTGTCTCTATTCACTACACTCTACGCTGTCTCTATTCACTACACTCTACACTGTCTCTATTCACTACACCCTATACTGTCTCTATTCACTACACTCTACACTGTCTCTATTTACTACACTCTACGCTGCCTCTATTCACTACACTCTACACTGTCTCTACTCACTACACTCTACACTGTCTCTATTCACAACACTCTACACTGTCTCTACTCACGACACTCTACACTGTCTGTACTCACAACTCTCTACACTGTCTCTACTCACTACGCTCTACGCTGTCTCTACTCACTACACCCTACACTGTCTCTATTCACTACACTCTACACTGTCTCTATTCACTACACTCTACGCTGTCTCTATTCACTACACTCTATGCTGCCTCTATTCACTACACTCTACACTGTCTCTACTCGCTACACTCTACACTGTCTCTATTCACTACACTCTACACTGTCTCTACTCACTACACTCTACGCTGCCTCTACTCACTACACTCTACGCTGTCTCTACTCACTACACTCTACACTGTCTCTATTCACTAAACTCTACACTGTCTCTATTCACTACACTCTACGCTGTCTCTATTCACTACACTCTACGCTGTCTCTATTTACTACACTCTACGCTGCCTCTACTCACTACACTCTACGCTGTCTCTACTCACTACACTCTACACTGTCTCTATTTACTACACTCTACGCTGTCTCTATTCACTACACTCTACGCTGTCTCTATTCACTACACTCTACGCTGTCTCAATTCACTACACTCTACGCTGCCTCTACACACTACACTCTACGCTATCTCTATTTAGTACACTCTACGCTGCCTCTATTCACTACACTCTGGCTGTCTCTATTCACTACACTCTACGCTGTCTCTATTTACTACACTCTACGCTGCCTCTACTCACTACACTCTACGCTGTCTCTACTCACTACACTCTACACTGTCTCTATTCACTACACTCTACGCTGTCTCTGTTCACTACACTCTACGCTGTCTCTATTTACTACACTCTACGCTGCCTCTACTCACTACACTCTACGCTGTCTCTACTCACGACACTCTACGCTGTCTCTACTCACTACACCCTACACTGTCTCTATTCACTACACTCTACACTGTCTCTATTCACTACACTCTACGCTGTCTCTATTCACTACACTCTACACTGTCTCTATTCACTACACCCTACACTGTCTCTATTCACTACACTCTACACTGTCTCTATTTACTACACTCTACGCTGCCTCTATTCACTACACTCTACACTGTCTCTACTCACTACACTCTACACTGTCTCTATTCACAACACTCTACACTGTCTCTACTCACGACACTCTACACTGTCTGTACTCACAACACTCTACACTGTCTCTACTCACTACGCTCTACGCTGTCTCTACTCACTACACCCTACACTGTCTCTATTCACTACACTCTACACTGTCTCTATTCACTACACTCTACACTGTCTCTACTCGCTACACTCTACACTGTCTCTATTCACTACACTCTACACTGTCTCTATTCACTACACTCTACGCTGCCTCTATTCACTACACTCTACACTGTCTCTACTCGCTACACTCTACACTGTCTCTATTCACTACACTCTACACTGTCTCTATTCACTACACTCTACGCTGTCTCTATTCACTACACTCTACGCTGTCTCTATTTACTACACTCTACGCTGCCTCTACTCACTACACTCTACGCTGCCTCTACTCACTACACTCTACGCTGTCTCTACTCACTACACTCTACACTGTCTCTATTCACTACACTCTACACTGTCTCTATTCACTACACTCTACGCTGTCTCTATTCACTACACTCTACGCTGTCTCTATTTACTACACTCTACGCTGCCTCTACTCACTACACTCTACGCTGTCTCTACTCACTACACTCTACACTGTCTCTATTCACTACACTCTACGCTGTCTCTATTCACTACACTCTACGCTGTCTCTATTTACTGCACTCTACGCTGCCTCTACTCACTACACTCTACGCTGTCTTTACTCACTACACTCTACGCTGCCTCTATTCACTACACTCTACGCTGTCTGTACTCACTACACTCTACACTGTCTCTATTCACTACACTCTACGCTGTCTCTGTTCACTACACTCTACGCTGTCTCTATTTACTACACTCTACGCTGTCTCTATTCACTACACTCTACGCTGTCTCTATTCACTACACTCTACGCTGTCTCTATTCACTACACTCTACGCTGCCTCTACACACTACACTCTACGCTATCTCTATTTAGTACACTCTACGCTGCCTCTATTCACTACACTCTGGCTGTCTCTATTCACTACACTCTACGCTGTCTCTATTTACTACACTCTACGCTGCCTCTACTCACTACACTCTACGCTGCCTCTACTCACTACACTCTACGCTGTCTCTATTTACTACACTCTACGCTGTCTCTACTCACTACACTCTACGCTGTCTCTATTCACTACACTCTACGCTGCCTCTATTCACTACACTCTACGCTGCCTCTACTCACTACACTCTGCGCTGTCTCTATTTACTACACTCTACGCTGTCTCTACTCACTACACTCTACGCTGTCTCTATTCACTACACTCTACGCTGCCTCTATTCACTACACTCTACGCTGCCTCTACTCACGACACTCTGCGCTGTCTCTATTTACTACACTCTACGCTGCCTCTACTCACTACACTCTACACTGTCTCTCTTTACTACACTCTACGCTGTCTCTACTCACTACACTCTACGCTGCCTCTACTCACTACACTCTACACTGTCTCTCTTTACTACACTCTACGCTGCCTCTACTCAGTACACTCTACGCTGTCTCTATTTACTACACTCTACGCTGTCTCTACTCACTACACTCTACGCTGTCTATATTCACTACACTCTACGCTGCCTCTATTCACTACACTCTACACTGTCTCTACTCACTACACTCTATGCTGTCTCGATTCACTACACTCTACGCTGTCAATACTCACTACACTCTACGCTGTCTCTACTCACTACACTCTACTCTGCCTCTATTCACTACACTCTACACTGTCTCTACTCACTACACTCTACGCTGTCTCTACTCACTACGCTCTACGCTGTCTCTACTCACTACACTCTACACTGTCTCTATTCACTACACCCTACACTGTCTCTATTCACTACACCCTACACTGTCTCTATTCACTACACTCTACACTGCCTCTATTCACTACACACTGTGCTGTCTCTACTCACTACACTCTACGCTGTCTCTATTTACTACACTCTGCGCTGTCTCTATTCACTACTCTCAATGCTGTCTCTACTCACTACACTCTACGCTGTCTCTATTCACTACACTCTACACTGTTGCTACTCACTACATTCCACGCTGTCTCTATTCACTACACTCTACGCTGCCTCTACTCACTACACTCTACGCTGCCTCTACTCACTACACTCTACGCTGTCTCTACTCACGACACTCTACGCTGTCTCTACTCACTACACCCTACACTGTCTCTATTCACTACACTCTACACTGTCTCTATTCACTACACTCTACGCTGTCTCTATTCACTACACTCTACACTGTCTCTATTCACTACACCCTACACTGTCTCTATTCACTACACTCTACACTGTCTCTATTTACTACACTCTACGCTGCCTCTATTCACTACACTCTACACTGTCTCTACTCACTACACTCTACACTGTCTCTATTCACAACACTCTACACTGTCTCTACTCACTACACTCTACACTGTCTGTACTCACAACACTCTACACTGTCTCTACTCACTACGCTCTACGCTGTCTCTACTCACTACACCCTACACTGTCTCTATTCACTACACTCTACACTGTCTCTATTCACTACACTCTACGCTGTCTCTATTCACTACACTCTATGCTGCCTCTATTCACTACACTCTACACTGTCTCTACTCGCTACACTCTACACTGTCTCTATTCACTACACTCTACACTGTCTCTATTCACTACACTCTACGCTGTCTCTATTCACTACACTCTACGCTGTCTCTATTTACTACACTCTACGCTGCCTCTACTCACTACACTCTACGCTGCCTCTACTCACTACACTGTACGCTGTCTCTACTCACTACACTCTACACTGTCTCTATTCACTACACTCTACACTGTCTCTATTCACTACACTCTACGCTGTCTCTATTCACTACACTCTACGCTGTCTCTATTTACTACACTCTACGCTGCCTCTACTCACTACACTCTACGCTGTCTCTACTCACTACACTCTACACTGTCTCTATTCACTACACTCTACGCTGTCTCTATTCACTACACTCTACGCTGTCTCTATTTACTGCACTCTACGCTGCCTCTACTCACTACACTCTACGCTGTCTTTACTCACTACACTCTACGCTGCCTCTATTCACTACACTCTACGCTGTCTGTACTCACTACACTCTACGCTGTCTCTATTCACTACACTCTACGCTGTCTCTGTTCACTACACTCTACGCTGTCTCTATTTACTACACTCTACGCTGTCTCTATTCACTACACTCTACGCTGTCTCTATTCACTACACTCTACGCTGTCTCTATTCACTACACTCTACGCTGCCTCTACACACTACACTCTACGCTATCTCTATTTAGTACACTCTACGCTGCCTCTATTCACTACACTCTGGCTGTCTCTATTCACTACACTCTACGCTGTCTCTATTTACTACACTCTACGCTGCCTCTACTCACTACACTCTACGCTGTCTCTACTCACTACACTCTACACTGTCTCTATTCACTACACTCTACGCTGTCTCTGTTCACTACACTCTACGCTGTCTCTATTTACTACACTCTACGCTGCCTCTACTCACTACACTCTACGCTGTCTCTACTCACGACACTCTACGCTGTCTCTACTCACTACACCCTACACTGTCTCTATTCACTACACTCTACACTGTCTCTATTCACTACACTCTACGCTGTCTCTATTCACTACACTCTACACTGTCTCTATTCACTACACCCTACACTGTCTCTATTCACTACACTCTACACTGTCTCTATTTACTACACTCTACGCTGCCTCTATTCACTACACTCTACACTGTCTCTACTCACTACACTCTACACTGTCTCTATTCACAACACTCTACACTGTCTCTACTCACTACACTCTACACTGTCTGTACTCACAACACTCTACACTGTCTCTACTCACTACGCTCTACGCTGTCTCTACTCACTACACCCTACACTGTCTCTATTCACTACACTCTACACTGTCTCTATTCACTACACTCTACGCTGTCTCTATTCACTACACTCTATGCTGCCTCTATTCACTACACTCTACACTGTCTCTACTCGCTACACTCTACACTGTCTCTATTCACTACACTCTACACTGTCTCTATTCACTACACTCTACGCTGTCTCTATTCACTACACTCTACGCTGTCTCTATTTACTACACTCTACGCTGCCTCTACTCACTACACTCTACGCTGCCTCTACTCACTACACTCTACGCTGTCTCTACTCACTACACTCTACACTGTCTCTATTCACTACACTCTACACTGTCTCTATTCACTACACTCTACGCTGTCTCTATTCACTACACTCTACGCTGTCTCTATTTACTACACTCTACGCTGCCTCTACTCACTACACTCTACGCTGTCTCTACTCACTACACTCTACACTGTCTCTATTCACTACACTCTACGCTGTCTCTATTCACTACACTCTACGCTGTCTCTATTTACTGCACTCTACGCTGCCTCTACTCACTACACTCTACGCTGTCTTTACTCACTACACTCTACGCTGCCTCTATTCACTACACTCTACGCTGTCTGTACTCACTACACTCTACGCTGTCTCTATTCACTACACTCTACGCTGTCTCTGTTCACTACACTCTACGCTGTCTCTATTTACTACACTCTACGCTGTCTCTATTCACTACACTCTACGCTGTCTCTATTCACTACACTCTACGCTGTCTCTATTCACTACACTCTACGCTGCCTCTACACACTACACTCTACGCTATCTCTATTTAGTACACTCTACGCTGCCTCTATTCACTACACTCTGGCTGTCTCTATTCACTACACTCTACGCTGTCTCTGTTCACTACACTCTACGCTGTCTCTATTTACTACACTCTACGCTGCCTCTACTCACTACACTCTACGCTGCCTCTACTCACTACACTCTACGCTGTCTCTATTTACTACACTCTACGCTGTCTCTACTCACTACACTCTACGCTGTCTCTATTCACTACACTCTACGCTGCCTCTATTCACTACACTCTACGCTGCCTCTACTCACTACACTCTGCGCTGTCTCTATTTACTACACTCTACGCTGTCTCTACTCACTACACTCTACGCTGTCTCTATTCACTACACTCTACGCTGCCTCTATTCACTACACTCTACGCTGCCTCTACTCACTACACTCTACGCTGTCTCTATTTACTACACTCTACGCTGTCTCTACTCACTACACTCTACGCTGTCTCTACTCACTACACTCTACGCTGCCTCTATTCACTACACTCTACGCTGCCTCTACTCACTACACTCTGCGCTGTCTCTATTTACTACACTCTACGCTGCCTCTACTCACTACACTCTACACTGTCTCTCTTTACTACACTCTACGCTGTCTCTACTCACTACACTCTACGCTGCCTCTACTCACTACACTCTACACTGTCTCTCTTTACTACACTCTACGCTGCCTCTACTCAGTACACTCTACGCTGTCTCTATTTACTACACTCTACGCTGTCTCTACTCACTACACTCTACGCTGTCTATATTCACTACACTCTACGCTGCCTCTATTCACTACACTCTACACTGTCTCTACTCACTACACTCTACACTGTCTCTATTCACAACACTCTACACTGTCTCTACTCACTACACTCTACACTGTCTCTATTCACAACACTCTACACTGTCTCTACTCACTACACTCTACGCTGCCTCTATTCACTACACTCTACGCTGTCTCTATTCACTACACTCGACACTGTCTCTATTCACTACACTCTACGCTGCCTCTACTCACTACACTCTACGCTGTCTCTACTCACGACACTCTACGCTGTCTCTACTCACTACACTCTACGCTGTCTCTATTCACTACACTCTACACTGTCTCTATTCACTACACCCTACACTGTCTCTATTCACTACACTCTACACTGTCTCTATTTACTACACTCTACGCTGCCTCTATTCACTACACTCTACACTGTCTCTACTCATTACACTCTACACTGTCTCTATTCACAACACTCTACACTGTCTCTACTCACTACACTCTACACTGTCTCTATTCACAACACTCTACACTGTCTCTACTCACAACACTCTATGCTGCCTCTATTCACTACACTCTACGCTGTCTCTATTCACTACGCTCTACGCTGCCTCTACTCACTACACTCTATGCTGTCTCGATTCACTACACTCTACGCTGCCTCTACTCACTACACTCTACGCTGTCTCCATTCACTACACTCTACGCTGCCTCTCTTCACTACACTCTGCACTGTCTCTACTCACTACACTCTACACTGTCTCTACTCACTACGCTCTACGCTGTCTCTACTCACTACACTCTACACTGTCTCTATTCACTACACCCTACACTGTCTCTATTCACTACACCCTACACTGTCTCTATTCACTACACTCTACACTGCCTCTATTCACTACACACTGTGCTGTCTCTACTCACTACACTCTACGCTGTCTCTATTTACTACACTCTGCGCTGTCTCTATTCACTACTCTCAATGCTGTCTCTACTCACTACACTCTACGCTGTCTCTATTCACGACACTCTACACTGTTGCTACTCACTACATTCCACGCTGTCTATATTCACTACACTCTACGCTGCCTCTACTCACTACACTCTACGCTGCCTCTACTCACTACACTCTACGCTGTCTCTATTTACTACACTCTACGCTGTCTCTACTCACTACACCCTACACTGTCTCTATTCACTACACTCTACACTGTCTCTATTCACTACACTCTACGCTGTCTCTATTCACTACACTCTACACTGTCTCTATTCACTACACCCTACACTGTCTCTATTCACTACACTCTACACTGTCTCTATTTACTACACTCTACGCTGCCTCTATTCACTACACTCTACACTGTCTCTATTCACTACACTCTACACTGTCTCTATTTACTAAACTCTACACTGTCTCTATTCACTACACTCTACACTGTCTCTATTTACTACACTCTACGCTGCCTCTATTCACTACACTCTACACTGTCTCTATTTACTACACTCTACGCTGCCTCTATTCACTACACTCTACACTGTCTCTATTCACTACACTCTACGCTGTCTCTACTCACTACACTCTACACTGTCTCTATTTACTACACTCTACGCTGCCTCTATTCACTACACTCTACGCTGTCTCTGTTCACTACACTCTACGCTGTCTCTATTTACTACACTCTACGCTGTCTCTATTCACTACTCTCTACGCTGTCTCTATTCACAACACTCTACACTGTCTCTATTCACTACACTCTACGCTGCCTCTACACACTACACTCTACGCTATCTCTATTTAGTACACTCTACGCTGCCTCTATTCACTACACTCTGGCTGTCTCTACTCACTACACTCTACACTGTCTCTATTCACAACACTCTACACTGTCTCTACTCACTACACTCTACACTGTCTGTACTCACAACACTCTACACTGTCTCTACTCACTACGCTCTACGCTGTCTCTACTCACTACACCCTACACTGTCTCTATTCACTACACTCTACACTGTCTCTATTCACTACACTCTACGCTGTCTCTATTCACTACACTCTATGCTGCCTCTATTCACTACACTCTACACTGTCTCTACTCGCTACACTCTACACTGTCTCTATTCACTACACTCTACACTGTCTCTATTCACTACACTCTACGCTGTCTCTATTCACTACACTCTACGCTGTCTCTATTTACTACACTCTACGCTGCCTCTACTCACTACACTCTACGCTGCCTCTACTCACTACACTCTACGCTGTCTCTACTCACTACACTCTACACTGTCTCTATTCACTACACTCTACGCTGTCTCTATTCACTACACTCTACGCTGTCTCTATTCACTACACTCTACGCTGCCTCTACTCACTACACTCTACACTGTCTCTATTCACTACACTCTACGCTGTCTCTATTCACTACACTCTACGCTGTCTCTATTTACTACACTCTACGCTGCCTCTACTCACTACACTCTACGCTGTCTCTACTCACTACACTCTACAGTGTCTCTATTCACTACACTCTACGCTGTCTGTACTCACTACACTCTACGCTGTCTCTATTCACTACACTCTACGCTGTCTCTATTCACTACGCTCTACGCTGCCTCTACTCACTACACTCTATGCTGTCTCGATTCACTACACTCTACGCTGCCTCTACTCACTACACTCTACGCTGTCTCCATTCACTACACTCTACGCTGCCTCTATTCACTACACTCTACACTGTCTCTACTCACTACACTCTACACTGTCTCTACTCACTACGCTCTACGCTGTCTCTACTCACTACACTCTACACTGTCTCTATTCACTACACCCTACACTGTCTCTATTCACTACACCCTACACTGTCTCTATTCACTACACTCTACACTGCCTCTATTCACTACACACTGTGCTGTCTCTACTCACTACACTCTACGCTGTCTCTATTTACTACACTCTGCGCTGTCTCTATTCACTACTCTCAATGCTGTCTCTACTCACTACACTCTACGCTGTCTCTATTCACGACACTCTACACTGTTGCTACTCACTACATTCCACGCTGTCTATATTCACTACACTCTACGCTGCCTCTACTCACTACACTCTACGCTGCCTCTACTCACTACACTCTACGCTGTCTCTATTTACTACACTCTACGCTGTCTCTACTCACTACACCCTACACTGTCTCTATTCACTACACTCTACACTGTCTCTATTCACTACACTCTACGCTGTCTCTATTCACTACACTCTACACTGTCTCTATTCACTACACCCTACACTGTCTCTATTCACTACACTCTACACTGTCTCTATTTACTACACTCTACGCTGCCTCTATTCACTACACTCTACACTGTCTCTATTCACTACACTCTACACTGTCTCTATTTACTACACTCTACACTGTCTCTATTCACTACACTCTACACTGTCTCTATTTACTACACTCTACGCTGCCTCTATTCACTACACTCTACACTGTCTCTATTTACTACACTCTACGCTGCCTCTATTCACTACACTCTACACTGTCTCTATTCACTACACTCTACGCTGTCTCTACTCACTACACTCTACACTGTCTCTATTTACTACACTCTACGCTGCCTCTATTCACTACACTCTACGCTGTCTCTGTTCACTACACTCTACGCTGTCTCTATTTACTACACTCTACGCTGTCTCTATTCACTACTCTCTACGCTGTCTCTATTCACTACACTCTACGCTGTCTCTATTCACTACACTCTACGCTGCCTCTACACACTACACTCTACGCTATCTCTATTTAGTACACTCTACGCTGCCTCTATTCACTACACTCTGGCTGTCTCTACTCACAACACTCTACACTGTCTCTATTCACAACACTCTACACTGTCTCTACTCACTACACTCTACACTGTCTGTACTCACAACACTCTACACTGTCTCTACTCACTACGCTCTACGCTGTCTCTACTCACTACACCCTACACTGTCTCTATTCACTACACTCTACACTGTCTCTATTCACTACACTCTACGCTGTCTCTATTCACTACACTCTATGCTGCCTCTATTCACTACACTCTACACTGTCTCTACTCGCTACACTCTACACTGTCTCTATTCACTACACTCTACACTGTCTCTATTCACTACACTCTACGCTGTCTCTATTCACTACACTCTACGCTGTCTCTATTTACTACACTCTACGCTGCCTCTACTCACTACACTCTACGCTGCCTCTACTCACTACACTCTACGCTGTCTCTACTCACTACACTCTACACTGTCTCTATTCACTACACTCTACGCTGTCTCTATTCACTACACTCTACGCTGTCTCTATTCACTACACTCTACGCTGCCTCTACTCACTACACTCTACACTGTCTCTATTCACTACACTCTACGCTGTCTCTATTCACTACACTCTACGCTGTCTCTATTTACTACACTCTACGCTGCCTCTACTCACTACACTCTACGCTGTCTCTACTCACTACACTCTACACTGTCTCTATTCACTACACTCTACGCTGTCTGTACTCACTACACTCTACGCTGTCTCTATTCACTACACTCTACGCTGTCTCTGTTCACTACACTCTACGCTGTCTCTATTTACTACACTCTACGCTGTCTCTATTCACTACACTCTACGCTGTCTCTATTCACTACACTCTACGCTGTCTCTATTCACTACACTCTACGCTGCCTCTACACACTACACTCTACGCTATCTCTATTTAGTACACTCTACGCTGCCTCTATTCACTACACTCTGGCTGTCTCTATTCACTACACTCTACGCTGTCTCTGTTCACTACACTCTACGCTGTCTCTATTTACTACACTCTACGCTGCCTCTACTCACTACACTCTACGCTGCCTCTACTCACTACACTCTACGCTGTCTCTATTTACTACACTCTACGTTGCCTCTACTCACTACACTCTACGCTGTCTCTATTTACTACACTCTACGCTGTCTCTACTCACTACACTCTACGCTGCCTCTATTCACTACACTCTACGCTGCCTCTACTCACTACACTCTGCGCTGTCTCTATTTACTACACTCTACGCTGCCTCTACTCACTACACTCTACACTGTCTCTCTTTACTACACTCTACGCTGTCTCTACTCACTACACTCTACGCTGCCTCTACTCACTACACTCTACACTGTCTCTCTTTACTACACTCTACGCTGCCTCTACTCAGTACACTCTACGCTGTCTCTATTTACTACACTCTACGCTGTCTCTACTCACTACACTCTACGCTGTCTATATTCACTACACTCTACGCTGCCTCTATTCACTACACTCTACGCTGTCTCTACTCACTACACTCTACGCTGTCTCTATTCACTACACTCTACGCTGTCTCTATTCACGACACTCTACGCTGTCTCTACTCACGACACTCTACGCTGCCTCTATTCACTACACTCCACGCTGCCTCTATTCACTACACTCTACGCTGTCTCTATTTACTACACTCTACGCTGTCTCTATTTTCTACACTCTACGCTGTCTCTACTCACTACACTCTACGCTGTCTCTATTCACTACACTCTATGCTGCCTCTATTTACTACACTCTACGCTGTCTCTTTTTACTACACTCTACGCTGTCTCTACTCACTACACTCTACGCTGCCTCTATTCACTACACTCTACGCTGTCTGTACTCACTACACTCTACGCTGCCTCTATTCACTACACTCTACGCTGTCTGTACTCACTATACTCTACGCTGTCTCTATTCACTACACTCTACGCTGTCTCTGTTCACTACACTCTACGCTGTCTCTATTTACTACACTCTACGCTGTCTCTATTCACTACACTCTACGCTGTCTCTATTCACTACACTCTACGCTGTCTCTATTCACTACACTCTACGCTGCCTCAACACACTACACTCTACGCTATCTCTATTTAGTACACTCTACGCTGCCTCTATTCACTACACTCTGGCTGTCTCTATTCACTACACTCTACGCTGTCTCTGTTCACTACACTCTACGCTGTCTCTATTTACTACACTCTACGCTGCCTCTACTCACTACACTCTACGCTGCCTCTACTCACTACACTCTACGCTGTCTCTATTTACTACACTCTACGCTGCCTCTACTCAGTACACTCTACGCTGTCTCTATTTACTACACTCTACGCTGTCTCTACTCACTACACTCTACGCTGTCTATATTCACTACACTCTACGCTGCCTCTATTCACTACACTCTACGCTGTCTCTACTCACTACACTCTACGCTGTCTCTATTCACTACACTCTACGCTGTCTCTATTCACTACACTCTACGCTGTCTCTACTCACGACACTCTACGCTGCCTCTATTCACTACACTCCACGCTGCCTCTATTCACTACACTCTACGCTGTCTCTATTTACTACACTCTACGCTGTCTCTATTTTCTACACTCTACGCTGTCTCTACTCACTACACTCTACGCTGTCTCTATTCACTACACTCTATGCTGCCTCTATTTACTACACTCTACGCTGTCTCTTTTTACTACACTCTACGCTGTCTCTACTCACTACACTCTACGCTGCCTCTATTCACTACACTCTACGCTGTCTGTACTCACTACACTCTACGCTGCCTCTCTTCACTACACTCTACGCTGTCTGTACTCACTATACTCTACGCTGTCTCTATTCACTACACTCTACGCTGTCTCTGTTCACTACACTCTACGCTGTCTCTATTTACTACACTCTACGCTGTCTCTATTCACTACACTCTACGCTGTCTCTATTCACTACACTCTACGCTGTCTCTATTCACTACACTCTACGCTGCCTCTACACACTACACTCTACGCTATCTCTATTTAGTACACTCTACGCTGCCTCTATTCACTACACTCTGGCTGTCTCTATTCACTACACTCTACGCTGTCTCTGTTCACTACACTCTACGCTGTCTCTATTTACTACACTCTACGCTGCCTCTACTCACTACACTCTACGCTGCCTCTACTCACTACACTCTACGCTGTCTCTATTTACTACACTCTACGCTGCCTCTACTCACTACACTCTACGCTGTCTCTATTTACTACACTCTACGCTGTCTCTACTCACTACACTCTACGCTGTCTCTATTCACTACACTCTACGCTGCCTCTATTCACTACACTCTACGCTGCCTCTACTCACTACACTCTGCGCTGTCTCTATTTACTACACTCTACGCTGCCTCTACTCACTACACTCTACACTGTCTCTCTTTACTACACTCTACGCTGTCTCTACTCACTACACTCTACGCTGCCTCTACTCACTACACTCTACACTGTCTCTCTTTACTACACTCTACGCTGCCTCTACTCAGTACACTCTACGCTGTCTCTATTTACTACACTCTACGCTGTCTCTACTCACTACACTCTACGCTGTCTATATTCACTACACTCTACGCTGCCTCTATTCACTACACTCTACGCTGTCTCTACTCACTACACTCTACGCTGTCTCTATTCACTACACTCTACGCTGTCTCTATTCACGACACTCTACGCTGTCTCTACTCACGACACTCTACGCTGCCTCTATTCACTACACTCCACGCTGCCTCTATTCACTACACTCTACGCTGTCTCTATTCACTACAGTCTACGCTGTCTCTACTCACTACACTCTACGCTGTCTCTATTCACTACACTCTACGCTGTCTCTACTCACTACTCTCTACGCTGCCTCTATTCACTACACTCTTCGCTGTCTCTATTCACTACACTCTACGCTGTCTCTATTTACTACACTCTACGCTGTCTCTATTTTCTACACTCTACGCTGTCTCTACTCACTACACTCTACGCTGTCTCTATTCACTACACTCTACGCTGCCTCTATTTACTACACTCTACGCTGTCTCTTTTTACTACACTCTACGCTGTCTTTACTCACTACACTCTACGCTGTCTCTATTCACTACACTCTACGCTGTCTCTATTTACTACACTCTACGCTGTCTCTATTCACTACACTCTAAGCTGTCTCTACTCACTACACTCTACGCTGTCTCTAATCACTACACTCTACGCTGTCTCTATTTACTACACTCTACGCTGTCTCTATTTACTACACTCTACGCTGCCTCTACTCACTACACTCTACGCTGTCTCTACTCACTACACTCTACACTGTCTCTATTCACTACACTCTACGCTGTCTCTATTCACTACACTCTACGCTGTCTCTATTTACTGCACTCTACGCTGCCTCTACTCACTACACTCTACGCTGTCTTTACTCACTACACTCTACACTGTCTCTATTCACTACACTCTACGCTGTCTCTATTCACTACACTCTACGCTATCTCTATTTACTACAGTCTACGCTGCCTCTACTCACTACACTCTACGCTGTCTCTACCCACTACACTCTACGCTGTCTCTATTTACTACACTCTACGCTGCCTCTACTCACTACACTCTACGCTGCCTCTATTCACTACATTCTACGCTGTCTCTACTCACTACACTCTACGCTGTCTCTATTCACTACACTCTACGCTGTCTCTGTTCACTACACTCTACGCTGTCTCTATTTACTACACTCTACGCTGTCTCTATTCACTACACTCTACGCTGTCTCTATTCACTACACTCTACGCTGTCTCTATTCACTACACTCTACGCTGCCTCTACACACTACACTCTACGCTATCTCTATTTAGTACACTCTACGCTGCCTCTATTCACTACACTCTGGCTGTCTCTATTCACTACACTCTACGCTGTCTCTGTTCACTACACTCTACGCTGTCTCTATTTACTACACTCTACGCTGCCTCTACTCACTACACTCTACGCTGCCTCTACTCACTACACTCTACGCTGTCTCTATTTACTACACTCTACGCTGCCTCTACTCACTACACTCTACGCTGTCTCTATTTACTACACTCTACGCTGTCTCTACTCACTACACTCTACGCTGTCTCAATTCACTACACTCTACGCTGCCTCTATTCACTACACTCTACGCTGCCTCTACTCACTACACTCTACGCTGTCTCTACTCACTACTCTACACTGTCTCTCTTTACTACACTCTACGCTGTCTCTACTCACTACACTCTACGCTGCCTCTACTCACTACACGCTACACTGTCGCTCTTTACTACACTCTACGCTGCCTCTACTCACTACACTCTACGCTGTCTCTATTTACTACACTCTACGCTGTCTCTACTCACTACACTCTACGCTGTCTCTATTCACTACACTCTACGCTGCCTCAATTCACTACACTCTACGCTGTCTCTACTCACTACACTCTACGCTGTCTCTATTCACTACACTCTACGCTGTCTCTATTCACGACACTCTACGCTGTCTCTACTCACGACACTCTACGCTGCCTCTATTCACTACACTCCACGCTGCCTCTATTCACTACACTCTACGCTGTCTCTATTCACTACAGTCTACGCTGTCTCTATTCACGACACTCTACGCTGTCTCTACTCACTACACTCTACGCTGCCTCTATTCACTACACTCCACGCTGCCTCTATTCACTACACTCTACGCTGTCTCTATTCACTACAGTCTACGCTGTGTCTACTCACTACACTCTACGCTGTCTCTATTCACTACACTCTACGCTGTCTCTACTCACTACTCTCTACGCTGCCTCTATTCACTACACTCTTCGCTGTCTCTATTCACTACACTCTACGCTGTCTCTATTTACTACACTCTACGCTGTCTCTATTTTCTACACTCTACGCTGTCTCTACTCACTACACTCTACGCTGTCTCTATTCACTACACTCTACGCTGCCTCTATTTACTACACTCTACGCTGTCTCTTTTTACTACACTCTACGCTGTCTCTACTCACTACACTCTACGCTGTCTCTATTCACTACACTCTACGCTGTCTCTATTCACTACACTCTACGCTGTCTCTATTTACTACACTCTACGCTGTCTCTATTCACTACACTCTACGCTGTCTCTACTCACTACACTCTACGCTGTCTCTAATCACTACACTCTACGCTGTCTCTATTTACTACACTCTACACTGTCTCTATTCACTACACTCTACACTGTCGCTACTCACTACACTCTACGCTGTCTCTACTCACTACACTGTACGCTGTCTCTACTCACTACACTCTACGCTGTCTCTATTCACTACACTCTACGCTGTCTCTACTCACGACACTCTACGCTGTCTCTATTCACTACACTCTACACTGTCTCTATTCACTACACACTGCGCTGTCTCTACTCACTACACTCAACGCTGTCTCTACTCACTGCACTCTACGCTGCCTCTATTTACTACACTCTACACTGTCTCTAATCACTACACTCTACGCTGTCTCTATTCACTACACTCTACGCTGTCTCTACTCACTACACTCTACGCTGTCTCTACTCACTACACTCTACGCTGTCTCTATTCACTACACTCTACGCTGTCTCTACTCACTGCACTCTACGCTGCCTCTATTTACTACACTCTACACTGTCTCTAATCACTACACTCTAAGCTGTCTCTACTCACTACACTCTACGCTGTCTCTACTCACTACACTCTACGCTGTCTCTATTCACTACACTCTACGCTGTCTCTACTCACTGTACTCTACGCTGCCTCTATTTACTACACTCTACACTGTCTCTAATCACTACACTCTACGCTGTCTCTACTCACTACACTCTACACTGTCTCTACTCACTACACTCTACGCTGTCTCAGCTCACTACACTCTACGCTGTCTCTATTCACTACACTCTATGCTGTCTCTACTCACTGCACTCTACGCTGCCTCTATTTACTACACTCTACACTGTCTCTAATCACTACACTCTACGCTGTCTCTACTCACTACACTCTACACTGTCTCTACTCACTACACTCAACGCTGTCTCTACTCACTACACTCTACGCTGTCTCTACTCACTACACTCTACACTGTCTCTACTCACTACACTCTACGTTGTCTCTACTCACTACACTCTACGCTGTCTCTACTCACTACACTCTACGCTGCCTCTATTCACTACACCCTGCACTGTCTCTACTCACTACACTCTACGCTGTCTCTATTCACTACACACTACACTGTCTCTACTCACTGCACTCTACGCTGCCTCTATTTACTACACTCTACACTGTCTCTAATCACTACATTCTACGCTGTCTCTACTCACTACACTCTACACTGTCTCTACTCACTAAACTCTACGCTGTCTCTAATCACTACACTCTACGCTGTCTCTCTTCACTACACTCTACGCTGTCTCTACACACTGCACTCTACGCCGCCTCTATTCACTACACTCTACACTGTCTCTATTCACTACACTCTACGCTGTCTCTACTCACTACACTCTACGCTGTCTCTACTCACTACACTCTACGCTGCCTCTATTCACTACACTCTACGCTCTTTCTACTCACTACACTCTACGCTGTCTCTACTCACTACACTCTACGTTGTCTCTACTCACTACACTCTACGCTGTCTCTACTCACTACACTCTACGCTGTCTCTACTCAATACACTCTACGCTGCCTCTATTCACTACACTCTACACTGTCTCTACGCACTACACTCTACGCTGCCTCTATTCACTACACTCTACACTGTCTCTACTCACTACACTCTACGCTGTCTCTACTCACTACACTCTACGCTGTCTCTACTCACTACACTCTACACTGTCTCTATTCACTACACTCTACACTGTCTCTATTCACAATACTCTACGCTGCCTCTATTCACTACACTCTACACTGTCTCTATTCACTACACTCTACGCTGTCTCTACTCACTACACTCTACACTGTCTCTATTCACTACACTCTACACTGTCTCTATTCACAATACTCTACGCTGCCTCTATTCACTACACTCTACACTGTCTCTATTCACTACACTCTACGCTGTCTCTATTCACTACACTCTACACTGTCTCCACTCACGACACTCTACGCTGTCTCTACTCACTACACTCTACACTGTCTCTACTCACTACACTCTACACTGTCTCTATTCACAATACTCTACGCTGCCTCTATTCACTACACTCTACACTGTCTCTATTCACTACACTCTACGCTGTCTCTACTCACTACACTCTACACTGTCTCTACTCACTACACTCTACGCTGCCTCTATTCACTACACCCTACACTGTCTCTACTCACTACACTCTACGCTGTCTCTACTCACTACACTCTACGCTGCCTCTATTCACGACACCCTACACTGTCTCTACTCACTACACCCTATGCTGCCTCTATTCACTACACCCTACACTGTCTCTACTCACTACACTCTACGCTGTCTCTATTCACTACACTCTACGCTGCCTCTATTCACTACACTCTACACTGTCTCTATTCACTACACTCTACACTGTCTCTACTCACTACACTCTACGCTGCCTCTATTCACTACACTCTACACTGTCTCTACTCACGACACTCTACGCTGTCTCTCCTCACTACACTCTACGCTGTCTCTACTCACTACACTCTACGCTGTCTCTATTCACTACACTCTACACTGTCTCTACTCACTACACTCTACGCTGTCTCTACTCACTACACTCTACGCTGTCTCTACTCACTACACTCTACACAGTCTCTATTCACAATACTCTACGCTGCCTCTATTCACTACACTCTACACTGTCTCTATTCACTACACTCTACGCTGTCTCTACTCACTACACTCTACGCTATCTCTATTCACTACACTCTACGCTGTCTCTACTCACTACACTCTACGCTGTCTCTACTCACTACACTCTACACTGTCTCTATTCACAATACTCTACGCTGCCTCTATTCACTACACTCTACACTGTCTCTATTCACTACACTCTACGCTGTCTCTACTCACTACACTCTACGCTGCCTCTATTCACTACACTCTACGCTGCCTCTACTCACTACACTCTACGCTGTCTCTACTCACGACACTCTACGCTGTCTCTACTCACTACACCCTACACTGTCTCTATTCACTACATTCCACGCTGTCTCTGTTCACTACATTCCACACTGTCTCTATTCACTACACTCTACACTGTCTCTATTCACTACAATCTACGCTGCCTCGATTCACTACACTCTACGCTGTCTCTATTCACTACATTCCACACTGTCTCTATTCACTACACTCTACACTGTCTCTATTCACTACACTCTACACTGTCTCTACTCACTGCACTCTACGCTGTCTCTATTCACTACACTCTACGCTGCCTCTATTCACTACACTCTACGCTGCCTCTATTCACTACACTCTACGCTGTCTCTATTCACTACACTCCACGCTGTCTCTACTCACTACACTCTACGCTGTCTCTATTCACTACACTCTAGGCTGTCTCTATTCACTACACTCCTCACTGTCTCTATTCACTACACTCTACGCTGTCTCTACTCACTACACTCTACGCTGTCTCTGTTCACTACAATCTACGCTGCCTCTATTCACTACACTCTACGCTGTCTCTATTCACTACACTCTACACTGTCTCTACTCACTACACTCTACGCTGTGTCTACTCACTACACTCTACACTGTCTCTATTCACTACACTCTATGCTGCCTCTATTCACTACACTCTACACTGTCTCTATTCACTACACTCTACGCTGTCTCTACTCACTACACTCTACGCTGCCTCTATTCACTACACTCTACGCTGCCTCTATTCACTACACTCTACGCTGTCTCTGTTCACTACACTCTTCACTGTCTCTATTCACTACACTCTACGCTGTCTCTATTCACTGCACTCTACACTGTCTCTATTCACTACATTCCACGCTGTCTCTATTCACTACACTCTACGCTGTCTCTACTCACTACACTCTACACTGTCTCTATTCACTACACTCTACGCTGTCTCTATTCACTACACTCTACGCTGCCTCTATTCACTACACCCTACACTGTCTCTACTCACTACACTCTACGCTGTCTCTATTCACTACACTCTACGCTGTCTCTATTCACTACACTCTACGCTGTCTCTATTTACTACACTCTACGCTGTCTCTATTCACTACACTCTACGCTGTCTCTACTCACTACACTCTACGCTGTCTCTAATCACTACACTCTACGCTGTCTCTATTTACTACACTCTACACTGTCTCTAATCACTACACTCTAAGCTGTCTCTACTCACTACACTCTACGCTGTCTCTACTCACTACACTCTACGCTGTCTCTATTCACTACACTCTACGCTGTCTCTACTCACTGCACTCTACGCTGCCTCTAT
The DNA here is from genome assembly GCF_037043375.1 of Chiloscyllium plagiosum. NCBI lineage: Eukaryota > Metazoa > Chordata > Chondrichthyes > Orectolobiformes > Hemiscylliidae > Chiloscyllium > Chiloscyllium plagiosum. The sequence goes on along the minus strand of NW_028270172.1, from coordinate 414,383 downwards.
TTACTACACTCTACACTGTCTCTAATCACTACACTCTACGCTGTCTCTACTCACTACACTCTACACTGTCTCTACTCACTACACTCTACGCTGTCTCAGCTCACTACACTCTACGCTGTCTCTATTCACTACACTCTATGCTGTCTCTACTCACTGCACTCTACGCTGCCTCTATTTACTACACTCTACACTGTCTCTAATCACTACACTCTACGCTGTCTCTACTCACTACACTCTACACTGTCTCTACTCACTACACTCAACGCTGTCTCTACTCACTACACTCTACGCTGTCTCTACTCACTACACTCTACACTGTCTCTACTCACTACACTCTACGTTGTCTCTACTCACTACACTCTACGCTGTCTCTACTCACTACACTCTACGCTGCCTCTATTCACTACACCCTGCACTGTCTCTACTCACTACACTCTACGCTGTCTCTATTCACTACACACTACACTGTCTCAACTCACTGCACTCTACGCTGCCTCTATTTACTACACTCTACACTGTCTCTAATCACTACATTCTACGCTGTCTCTACTCACTACACTCTACACTGTCTCTACTTACTAAACTCTACGCTGTCTCTAATCACTACACTCTACGCTGTCTCTCTTCACTACACTCTACGCTGTCTCTACACACTGCACTCTACGCCGCCTCTATTCACTACACTCTACACTGTCTCTATTCACTACACTCTACGCTGTCTCTACTCACTACACTCTACGCTGTCTCTACTCACTACACTCTACGCTGCCTCTATTCACTACACTCTACGCTGTCTCTACTCACTACACTCTACGCTGTCTCTACTCACTACACTCTACGTTGTCTCTACTCACTACACTCTACGCTGTCTCTACTCACTACACTCTACGCTGTCTCTACTCAATACACTCTACGCTGCCTCTATTCACTACACTCTACACTGTCTCTACGCACTACACTCTACGCTGCCTCTATTCACTACACTCTACACTGTCTCTACTCACTACACTCTACGCTGTCTCTACTCACTACACTCTACGCTGTCTCTACTCACTACACTCTACACTGTCTCTATTCACTACACTCTACACTGTCTCTATTCACAATACTCTACGCTGCCTCTATTCACTACACTCTACACTGTCTCTATTCACTACACTCTACGCTGTCTCTACTCACTACACTCTACACTGTCTCTATTCACTACACTCTACACTGTCTCTATTCACAATACTCTACGCTGCCTCTATTCACTACACTCTACACTGTCTCTATTCACTACACTCTACGCTGTCTCTATTCACTACACTCTACACTGTCTCCACTCACGACACTCTACGCTGTCTCTACTCACTACACTCTACACTGTCTCTACTCACTACACTCTACACTGTCTCTATTCACAATACTCTACGCTGCCTCTATTCACTACACTCTACACTGTCTCTATTCACTACACTCTACGCTGTCTCTACTCACTACACTCTACACTGTCTCTACTCACTACACTCTACGCTGCCTCTATTCACTACACCCTACACTGTCTCTACTCACTACACTCTACGCTGTCTCTACTCACTACAGTCTACGCTGCCTCTATTCACGACACCCTACACTGTCTCTACTCACTACACCCTATGCTGCCTCTATTCACTACACCCTACACTGTCTCTACTCACTACACTCTACGCTGTCTCTATTCACTACACTCTACGCTGCCTCTATTCACTACACTCTACACTGTCTCTATTCACTACACTCTACGCTGTCTCTACTCACTACACTCTACGCTGCCTCTATTCACTACACTCTACACTGTCTCTACTCACGACACTCTACGCTGTCTCTCCTCACTACACTCTACGCTGTCTCTACTCACTACACTCTACGCTGTCTCTATTCACTACACTCTACACTGTCTCTACTCACTACACTCTACGCTGTCTCTACTCACTACACTCTACGCTGTCTCTACTCACTACACTCTACACAGTCTCTATTCACAATACTCTACGCTGCCTCTATTCACTACACTCTACACTGTCTCTATTCACTACACTCTACGCTGTCTCTACTCACTACACTCTACGCTGTCTCTATTCACTACACTCTACGCTGTCTCTACTCACTACACTCTACGCTGTCTCTACTCACTACACTCTACACTGTCTCTATTCACAATACTCTACGCTGCCTCTATTCACTACACTCTACACTGTCTCTATTCACTACACTCTACGCTGTCTCTACTCACTACACTCTACGCTGCCTCTATTCACTACACTCTACGCTGCCTCTACTCACTACACTCTACGCTGTCTCTACTCACGACACTCTACGCTGTCTCTACTCACTACACCCTACACTGTCTCTATTCACTACATTCCACGCTGTCTCTATTCACTACATTCCACACTGTCTCTATTCACTACATTCCACACTGTCTCTATTCACTACACTCTACACTGTCTCTATTCACTACAATCTACGCTGCCTCGATTCACTACACTCTACGCTGTCTCTATTCACTACATTCCACACTGTCTCTATTCACTACACTCTACACTGTCTCTTTTCACTACACTCTACACTGTCTCTACTCACTACACTCTACGCTGTCTCTATTCACTACACTCTACGCTGCCTCTATTCACTACACTCTACGCTGCCTCTATTCACTACACTCTACGCTGTCTCTATTCACTACACTCCACGCTGTCTCTACTCACTACACTCTACGCTGTCTCTATTCACTACACTCTAGGCTGTCTCTATTCACTACACTCTACACTGTCTCTATTCACTACACTCTACGCTGTCTCTACTCACTACACTCTACGCTGTCTCTGTTCACGACAATCTACGCTGCCTCTATTCACTACACTCTACGCTGTCTCTATTCACTACACTCTACACTGTCTCTACTCACTACACTCTACGCTGTGTCTACTCACTACACTCTACACTGTCTCTATTCACTACACTCTATGCTGCCTCTATTCACTACACTCTACACTGTCTCTATTCACTACACTCTACGCTGTCTCTACTCACTACACTCTACGCTGCCTCTATTCACTACACTCTACGCTGCCTCTATTCACTACACTCTACGCTGTCTCTGTTCACTACACTCTTCACTGTCTCTATTCACTACACTCTACGCTGTCTCTATTCACTGCACTCTACACTGTCTCTATTCACTACATTCCACGCTGTCTCTATTCACTACACTCTACGCTGTCTCTACTCACTACACTCTACACTGTCTCTATTCACTACACTCTACGCTGTCTCTATTCACTACACTCTACGCTGCCTCTATTCACTACACTCTACACTGTCTCTACTCACTACACTCTACGCTGTCTCTATTCACTACACTCTACGCTGTCTCTATTCACTACACTCTCCGCTGCCTCTATTCACTACACTCTACACTGTCTCTACTCACTACACTCTACGCTGTCTCTACTCTCTACACTCTACGCTGTCTCTATTCACTGCACTCTACGCTGCCTCTATTCACTACACTCTATGCTGTCTCTATTCACTACACTCTACGCTGTCTCTACTCACTACAAACTACGCTGTCTCTACTCACTACACTCTACGCTGCCTCTATTCACTACACTCTACGCTGTCTCTATTCACTACACTCTACGCTGTCTATAATCACTACACTCTACGCTGTCTCTATTCACTACACTCTACGCTGTCTCTACTCACTACACTCTACGCTGTCTCTACTCACTACACTCTACGCTGCCTCTATTCACTACACTCTAATCTGCCTCTACTCACTACACTCTACGCTGTCTATACTCACTACACTCTACGCTGCCTCTATTCACTACACTCTACGCTGTCTCTATTCACTACACTCTACACTGTCTCTATTCACTACACTCTACGCTGTCTCTATTCATGACACTCTACGCTGTCTCTACTCACTACACTCTACGCTGCCTCTATTCACTACACTCTACGCTGTCTCTATTCACTACACTCTACGCTGTCTCTACTCACTACACTCTACGCTGCCTCTATTCACTACACTCTACGCTGTCTCTATTCACTACACTCTACACTGTCTCTACTCACTACACTCTACACTGTCTCTATTCACTACACTCTACGCTGCCTCTATTCACAACACTCTACGCTGTCTCTACTCACTACACTCTACGCTGTCTCTATTCACTACACTCTACGCTGTCTCTATTCACTACACTCTACGCTGTCTATACTCACTACACTCTACGCTGTCTCTATTCACTACACTCTACGCTATCTCCATTCACTACACTCTACGCTGTCTCTATTCACTACACTCTACGCTGTCTCTACTCACTACACTCGACACTGTCTCTATTCACTACACTCTACGCTGCCTCTATTCACTACACTCTACGCTGCCTCTATTCACTACACTCTACGCTGTCTCTATTCACTACACTCTACGCTATCTCTATTCACTACACTCTACGCTGTCTCTGTTCACTACACTCTACACTGTCTCTATTCACTACATTCCATGCTGTCTCTATTCACTACATTCCACGCTGTCTCTATTCACTACACTCTACGCTATCTCTATTCACTACACTCTACACTGTCTCTATTCACTACATTCCACGCTGCCTCTATTCACTACACTCTACGCTGTCTCTATTCACTACACTCTACACTGTCTCTATTCACTACATTCCACACTGTCTCTATTCACTACACTCTACACTGCCTCTATTCACTACACTCTACACTGTCTCTATTCACTACATTCCATGCTGTCTCTATTCACTACATTCCATGCTGTCTCTATTCACTACACTCTACGCTATCTCTATTCACTACACTCTACGCTGTCTCTATTCACTACACTCTACACTGTCTCTATTCACTACATTCCACGCTGTCTCTATTCACTACACTCTACGCTATCTCTATTCACTACACTCTACACTGTCTCTATTCACTACATTCCACGCTGCCTCTATTCACTACACTCTACGCTGTCTCTATTCACTACACTCTACACTGTCTCTATTCACTACATTCCACACTGTCTCTATTCACTACACTCTACGCTGCCTCTATTCACTACACTCTACGCTGTCTCTATTCACTACACTCTACGCTATCTCTATTCACTACACTCTACGCTGTCTCTGTTCACTACACTCTACACTGTCTCTATTCACTACATTCCACGCTGTCTCTATTCACTACATTCCACGCTGTCTCTATTCACTACACTCTACGCTATCTCTATTCACTACACTCTACGCTGTCTCTATTCACTACATTCCACGCTGTCTCTATTCACTACACTCTACGCTGTCTCTATTCACTACACTCTACACTGTCTCTATTCACTACATTCCACGCTGTCTCTATTCACTACATTCCACACTGTCTCTACTCACTACACTCTACACTGTCTCTATTCACTACATTCCACACTGTCTCTACTCACTACACTCTACACTGTCTCTATTCACTACATTCCACGCTGCCTCTATTCACTACACTCTACGCTGTCTCTATTCACTACACTCTACGCTGTCTATACTCACTACACTCTACGCTGTCTCTACTCACTACACTCTACGCTGTCTCTACTCACTACACTCTACGTTGTCTCTACTCACTACACTCTACGCTGTCTCTACTCACTACACTCTACGCTGTCTCTACTCAATACACTCTACGCTGCCTCTATTCACTACACTCTACACTGTCTCTACGCACTACACTCTACGCTGCCTCTATTCACTACACTCTACACTGTCTCTACTCACTACACTCTACGCTGTCTCTACTCACTACACTCTACGCTGTCTCTACTCACTACACTCTACACTGTCTCTATTCACTACACTCTACACTGTCTCTATTCACAATACTCTACGCTGCCTCTATTCACTACACTCTACACTGTCTCTATTCACTACACTCTACGCTGTCTCTACTCACTACACTCTACACTGTCTCTATTCACTACACTCTACACTGTCTCTATTCACAATACTCTACGCTGCCTCTATTCACTACACTCTACACTGTCTCTATTCACTACACTCTACGCTGTCTCTATTCACTACACTCTACACTGTCTCCACTCACGACACTCTACGCTGTCTCTACTCACTACACTCTACACTGTCTCTACTCACTACACTCTACACTGTCTCTATTCACAATACTCTACGCTGCCTCTATTCACTACACTCTACACTGTCTCTATTCACTACACTCTACGCTGTCTCTACTCACTACACTCTACACTGTCTCTACTCACTACACTCTACGCTGCCTCTATTCACTACACCCTACACTGTCTCTACTCACTACACTCTACGCTGTCTCTACTCACTACAGTCTACGCTGCCTCTATTCACGACACCCTACACTGTCTCTACTCACTACACCCTATGCTGCCTCTATTCACTACACCCTACACTGTCTCTACTCACTACACTCTACGCTGTCTCTATTCACTACACTCTACGCTGCCTCTATTCACTACACTCTACACTGTCTCTATTCACTACACTCTACGCTGTCTCTACTCACTACACTCTACGCTGCCTCTATTCACTACACTCTACACTGTCTCTACTCACGACACTCTACGCTGTCTCTCCTCACTACACTCTACGCTGTCTCTACTCACTACACTCTACGCTGTCTCTATTCACTACACTCTACACTGTCTCTACTCACTACACTCTACGCTGTCTCTACTCACTACACTCTACGCTGTCTCTACTCACTACACTCTACACAGTCTCTATTCACAATACTCTACGCTGCCTCTATTCACTACACTCTACACTGTCTCTATTCACTACACTCTACGCTGTCTCTACTCACTACACTCTACGCTGTCTCTATTCACTACACTCTACGCTGTCTCTACTCACTACACTCTACGCTGTCTCTACTCACTACACTCTACACTGTCTCTATTCACAATACTCTACGCTGCCTCTATTCACTACACTCTACACTGTCTCTATTCACTACACTCTACGCTGTCTCTACTCACTACACTCTACGCTGCCTCTATTCACTACACTCTACGCTGCCTCTACTCACTACACTCTACGCTGTCTCTACTCACGACACTCTACGCTGTCTCTACTCACTACACCCTACACTGTCTCTATTCACTACATTCCACGCTGTCTCTATTCACTACATTCCACACTGTCTCTATTCACTACATTCCACACTGTCTCTATTCACTACACTCTACACTGTCTCTATTCACTACAATCTACGCTGCCTCGATTCACTACACTCTACGCTGTCTCTATTCACTACATTCCACACTGTCTCTATTCACTACACTCTACACTGTCTCTTTTCACTACACTCTACACTGTCTCTACTCACTACACTCTACGCTGTCTCTATTCACTACACTCTACGCTGCCTCTATTCACTACACTCTACGCTGCCTCTATTCACTACACTCTACGCTGTCTCTATTCACTACACTCCACGCTGTCTCTACTCACTACACTCTACGCTGTCTCTATTCACTACACTCTAGGCTGTCTCTATTCACTACACTCTACACTGTCTCTATTCACTACACTCTACGCTGTCTCTACTCACTACACTCTACGCTGTCTCTGTTCACGACAATCTACGCTGCCTCTATTCACTACACTCTACGCTGTCTCTATTCACTACACTCTACACTGTCTCTACTCACTACACTCTACGCTGTGTCTACTCACTACACTCTACACTGTCTCTATTCACTACACTCTATGCTGCCTCTATTCACTACACTCTACACTGTCTCTATTCACTACACTCTACGCTGTCTCTACTCACTACACTCTACGCTGCCTCTATTCACTACACTCTACGCTGCCTCTATTCACTACACTCTACGCTGTCTCTGTTCACTACACTCTTCACTGTCTCTATTCACTACACTCTACGCTGTCTCTATTCACTGCACTCTACACTGTCTCTATTCACTACATTCCACGCTGTCTCTATTCACTACACTCTACGCTGTCTCTACTCACTACACTCTACACTGTCTCTATTCACTACACTCTACGCTGTCTCTATTCACTACACTCTACGCTGCCTCTATTCACTACACTCTACACTGTCTCTACTCACTACACTCTACGCTGTCTCTATTCACTACACTCTACGCTGTCTCTATTCACTACACTCTCCGCTGCCTCTATTCACTACACTCTACACTGTCTCTACTCACTACACTCTACGCTGTCTCTACTCTCTACACTCTACGCTGTCTCTATTCACTGCACTCTACGCTGCCTCTATTCACTACACTCTATGCTGTCTCTATTCACTACACTCTACGCTGTCTCTACTCACTACAAACTACGCTGTCTCTACTCACTACACTCTACGCTGCCTCTATTCACTACACTCTACGCTGTCTCTATTCACTACACTCTACGCTGTCTATAATCACTACACTCTACGCTGTCTCTATTCACTACACTCTACGCTGTCTCTACTCACTACACTCTACGCTGTCTCTACTCACTACACTCTACGCTGCCTCTATTCACTACACTCTAATCTGCCTCTACTCACTACACTCTACGCTGTCTATACTCACTACACTCTACGCTGCCTCTATTCACTACACTCTACGCTGTCTCTATTCACTACACTCTACACTGTCTCTATTCACTACACTCTACGCTGTCTCTATTCATGACACTCTACGCTGTCTCTACTCACTACACTCTACGCTGCCTCTATTCACTACACTCTACGCTGTCTCTATTCACTACACTCTACGCTGTCTCTACTCACTACACTCTACGCTGCCTCTATTCACTACACTCTACGCTGTCTCTATTCACTACACTCTACACTGTCTCTACTCACTACACTCTACACTGTCTCTATTCACTACACTCTACGCTGCCTCTATTCACAACACTCTACGCTGTCTCTACTCACTACACTCTACGCTGTCTCTATTCACTACACTCTACGCTGTCTCTATTCACTACACTCTACGCTGTCTATACTCACTACACTCTACGCTGTCTCTATTCACTACACTCTACGCTATCTCCATTCACTACACTCTACGCTGTCTCTATTCACTACACTCTACGCTGTCTCTACTCACTACACTCGACACTGTCTCTATTCACTACACTCTACGCTGCCTCTATTCACTACACTCTACGCTGCCTCTATTCACTACACTCTACGCTGTCTCTATTCACTACACTCTACGCTATCTCTATTCACTACACTCTACGCTGTCTCTGTTCACTACACTCTACACTGTCTCTATTCACTACATTCCATGCTGTCTCTATTCACTACATTCCACGCTGTCTCTATTCACTACACTCTACGCTATCTCTATTCACTACACTCTACACTGTCTCTATTCACTACATTCCACGCTGCCTCTATTCACTACACTCTACGCTGTCTCTATTCACTACACTCTACACTGTCTCTATTCACTACATTCCACACTGTCTCTATTCACTACACTCTACACTGCCTCTATTCACTACACTCTACACTGTCTCTATTCACTACATTCCATGCTGTCTCTATTCACTACATTCCATGCTGTCTCTATTCACTACACTCTACGCTATCTCTATTCACTACACTCTACGCTGTCTCTATTCACTACACTCTACACTGTCTCTATTCACTACATTCCACGCTGTCTCTATTCACTACACTCTACGCTATCTCTATTCACTACACTCTACACTGTCTCTATTCACTACATTCCACGCTGCCTCTATTCACTACACTCTACGCTGTCTCTATTCACTACACTCTACACTGTCTCTATTCACTACATTCCACACTGTCTCTATTCACTACACTCTACGCTGCCTCTATTCACTACACTCTACGCTGTCTCTATTCACTACACTCTACGCTATCTCTATTCACTACACTCTACGCTGTCTCTGTTCACTACACTCTACACTGTCTCTATTCACTACATTCCACGCTGTCTCTATTCACTACATTCCACGCTGTCTCTATTCACTACACTCTACGCTATCTCTATTCACTACACTCTACGCTGTCTCTATTCACTACATTCCACGCTGTCTCTATTCACTACACTCTACGCTGTCTCTATTCACTACACTCTACACTGTCTCTATTCACTACATTCCACGCTGTCTCTATTCACTACATTCCACACTGTCTCTACTCACTACACTCTACACTGTCTCTATTCACTACATTCCACACTGTCTCTACTCACTACACTCTACACTGTCTCTATTCACTACATTCCACGCTGCCTCTATTCACTACACTCTACGCTGTCTCTATTCACTACACTCTACGCTGTCTATACTCACTACACTCTACGCTGTCTCTATTCACTACACTCTACGCTGTCTCTACTCACTACACTCTACGCTGTCTCTACTCACTACACTCTACGCTGCCTCTATTCACTACACTCTACGCTGTCTCTATTCACTACACTCTACGCTATCTCTATTCACTACACTCTACGCTGTCTCTGTTCACTACACTCTACACTGTCTCTATTCACTACATTCCACGCTGTCTCTATTCACTACATTCCACGCTGTCTCTATTCACTACATTCCACACTGTCTCTATTCACTACACTCTACACTGCCTCTATTCACTACACTCTACACTGTCTCTATTCACTACATTCCATGCTGTCTCTATTCACTACATTCCATGCTGTCTCTATTCACTACAGTCTACGCTATCTCTATTCACTACACTCTACGCTATCTCTATTCACTACACTCTACGCTATCTCTATTCACTACACTCTACGCTATCTCTATTCACTACACTCTACGCTGTCTCTATTCACTACACTCTACACTGTCTCTATTCATAACATTCCACGCTGTCTCTATTCACTACATTCCACACTGTCTCTACTCACTACACTCTACACTGTCTCTATTCACTACATTCCACGCTGTCTCTATTCACTACACTCTACACTGTCTCTATTCACTACACTCTACACTGTCTCTATTCACTACATTCCACGCTGTCTCTATTCACTACACTCTACACTGTCTCTACTCACTACACTCTACACTGTCTCTATTCACTACATTCCACGCTGTCTCTATTCACTACACTCTACACTGTCTCTATTCACTACATTCCACGCTGTCTCTATTCACTACATTCCACACTGTCTCTACTCACTACACTCTACACTGTCTCTATTCACTACATTCCATGCTGTCTCTATTCACTACACTCTACGCTATCTCTATTCACTACACTCTACGCTGTCTCTATTCACTACACTCTACGCTATCTCTATTCACTACACTCTACGCAATCTCTATTCACTACACTCTACGCTGTCTCTATTCACTACACTCTACACTGTCTCTATTCACTACATTCCACGCTGTCTCTATTCACTACATTCCACACTGTCTCTACTCACTACACTCTACACTGTCTCTATTCACTACACTCTACACTGTCTCTATTCACTACATTCCACGCTGTCTCTATTCACTACACTCTACACTGTCTCTACTCACTACACTCTACACTGTCTCTATTCACTACATTCCACACTGTCTCTATTCACTACACTCTACACTGTCTCTACTCACTACACTCTACACTGTCTCTATTCACTACATTCCACGCTGTCTCTATTCACTACACTCTACACTGTCTCTACTCACTACACTCTACACTGTCTCTATTCACTACATTCCACGCTGTCTCTATTCACTACACTCTACGCTATCTCTATTCACTACATTCCACGCTGTCTCTATTCACTACACTCTACGCTGTCTCTATTCACTACACTCTACACTGTCTCTATTCACTACATTCCACGCTGTCTCTATTCACTACATTCCACACTGTCTCTACTCACTACACTCTACACTGTCTCTATTCACTACACTCTACACTGTCTCTATTCACTACATTCCACGCTGTCTCTATTCACTACACTCTACACTGTCTCTATTCACTACATTCCACACTGTCTCTATTCACTACACTCTACACTGTCTCTACTCACTACACTCTACACTGTCTCTATTCACTACATTCCACGCTGTCTCTATTCACTACACTCTACACTGTCTCTATTCACTACATTCCACACTGTCTCTACTCACTACACTCTACACTGTCTCTATTCACTACATTCCACGCTGTCTCTATTCACTACATTCCACACTGTCTCTACTCACTACACTCTACACTGTCTATATTCACTACATTCCACACTGTCTCTACTCACTACACTCTACACTGTCTCTATTCACTACATTCCACGCTGTCTCTATTCACTACACTCTACGCTGCCTCTACTCACTACACTCTACACTGTCTCTATTCACTACACTCTACGCTGCCTGTATTCACAACACTCTACGCTGTCTCTACTCACTACACTCTACGCTGCCTCTATTCACTACACTCTACGCTGTCTCTATTCACTACACTCTACGCTGTCTCTACTCACTACACTCTACGCTGCCTCTATTCACTACACTCTACGCTGCCTCTACTCACTACACTCTACGCTGCCTCTATTCACTACACTCTACGCTGTCTCTATTCACTACACTCTACGCTATCTCTATTCACTACACTCTACGCTGTCTCTGTTCACTACACTCTACACTGTCTCTATTCACTACACTCTACACTGTCTCTATTCACTACACTCTACGCTATCTCTATTCACTACACTCTATGCTGTCTCTGTTCACTACACTCTACACTGTCTCTATTCACTACATTCCACGCTGTCTCTATTCACTACATTCCACGCTGTCTCTATTCACTACATTCCACACTGTCTCTATTCACTACACTCTACACTGCCTCTATTCACTACACTCTACACTGTCTCTATTCACTACATTCCATGCTGTCTCTATTCACTACATTCCATGCTGTCTCTATTCACTACAGTCTACGCTATCTCTATTCACTACACTCTACGCTATCTCTATTCACTACACTCTACGCTGTCTCTATTCACTACACTCTACACTGCCTCTATTCACTACACTCTACACTGTCTCTATTCACTACATTCCATGCTGTCTCTATTCACTACAGTCTACGCTATCTCTATTCACTACACTCTACGCTATCTCTATTCACTACACTCTACGCTGTCTCTATTCACTACACTCTACACTGCCTCTATTCACTACACTCTACACTGCCTCTATTCACTACACTCTACACTGTCTCTATTCACTACATTCCATGCTGTCTCTATTCACTACAGTCTACGCTATCTCTATTCACTACACTCTACGCTATCTCTATTCACTACATTCCACGCTGTCTCTATTCACTACACTCTACACTGTCTCTATTCACTACATTCCATGCTGTCTCTGTTCACTACATTCCACGCTGTCTCTATTCACTACATTCCACACTGTCTCTACTCACTACACTCTACACTGTCTCTATTCACTACATTCCACACTGTCTCTATTCACTACACTCTACACTGTCTCTATTCACTACACTCTACACTGTCTCTATTCACTACATTCCACGCTGTCTCTATTCACTACATTCCACACTGTCTCTACTCACTACACTCTACGCTGTCTCTACTCACTACATTCCACGCTGTCTCTATTCACTACATTCCACGCTGTCTCTATTCACTACACTCTACACTGTCTCTATTCACTACATTCCACGCTGTCTCTATTCACTACATTCCACACTGTCTCTATTCACTACATTCCACACTGTCTCTATTCACTACACTCTACGCTGTCTCTATTCACTACACTCTACACTGTCTCTATTCACTACATTCCACGCTGTCTCTATTCACTACATTCCACACTGTCTCTATTCACTACATTCCACGCTGTCTCTATTCACTACATTCCACGCTGTCTCTATTCACTACATTCCACGCTGTCTCTATTCACTACATTCCACGCTGTCTCTATTCACTACATTCCACGCTGTCTCTATTCACTACATTCCACACTGTCTCTATTCACTACATTCCGCGCTGTCTCTATTCACTACATTCCACGCTGTCTCTATTCACTACATTCCACGCTGTCTCTATTCACTACATTCCACGCTGTCTCTATTCACTACACTCTACGCTGTCTCTATTCACTACATTCCACGCTGTCTCTACTCACTACACTCTACACTGTCTCTATTCACTACATTCCGCGCTGTCTCTATTCACTACATTCCACGCTGTCTCTATTCACTACATTCCACGCTGTCTCTACTCACTACACTCTACACTGTCTCTATTCACTACATTCCACGCTGTCTCTACTCACTACATTCCACGCTGTCTCTATTCACTACATTCCACGCTGTCTCTATTCACTACATTCCACGCTGTCTATATTCACTACACTCTACGCTGTCTCTATTCACTACATTCCACGCTGTCTCTACTCACTACATTCCACGCTGTCTATATTCACTACACTCTACACTGCCTCTATTCACTACACTCTACGCTGTCTCTATTCACTACATTCCACGCTGTCTCTACTCACTACACTCTACACTGTCTCTATTCACTACATTCCGCGCTGTCTCTATTCACTACATTCCACGCTGTCTCTATTCACTACATTCCACGCTGTCTCTACTCACTACACTCTACACTGTCTCTATTCACTACATTCCACGCAGTCTCTACTCACTACATTCCACGCTGTCTATATTCACTACACTCTACACTGCCTCTATTCACAACACTCTACGCTGTCTCTATTCACTACATTCCACGCTGTCTCTATTCACTACACTCTACACTGTCTCTATTCACTACACTCTACGCTGTCTATATTCACTACACTCTACACTGCCTCTATTCACAACACTCTACGCTGTCTCTATTCACTACACTCCACACTGTCTCTACTCACTACATTCCACACTGTCTCTACTCACTACATTCCACACTGTCTCTACTCACTACATTCCACACTGTCTCTATTCACTACATTCCACGCTGTCTCTATTCACTACATTCCACACTGTCTCTATTCACTACATTCCACGCTGTCTCTATTCACTACACTCTACACTGCCTCTATTCACTACACTCTACGCTGTCTCTACTCACTACACTCTACGCTGTCTCTACTCACTACATTCCGCGCTGTCTCTATTCACTACATTCCACACTGTCTCTACTCACTACATTCCACGCTGTCTCTATTCACTACACTCTACACTGTCTCTATTCACTACATTCCACGCTGTCTCTATTCACTACACTCTACACTGTCTCTATTCACTACATTCCACGCTGTCTCTATTCACTACACTCTACACTGTCTCTATTCACTACATTCCACGCTGTCTCTATTCACTACACTCTACACTGTCTCTACTCACTACATTCCGCGCTGTCTCTATTCACTACATTCCACACTGTCTCTACTCACTACATTCCGCGCTGTCTCTATTCACTACATTCCACACTGTCTCTACTCACTACATTCCACGCTGTCTCTATTCACTACACTCTACACTGTCTCTATTCACTACATTCCACACTGTCTCTACTCACTACATTCCACACTGTCTCTACTCACTACATTCCACACTGTCTCTATTCACTACATTCCACACTGTCTCTATTCACTACATTCCACGCTGTCTCTATTCACTACATTCCACACTGTCTCTATTCACTACATTCCACACTGTCTCTACTCACTACATTCCACACTGTCTCTATTCACTACATTCCACGCTGTCTCTACTCACTACATTCCACGCTGTCTCTATTCACTACATTCCACACTGTCTCTACTCACTACATTCCACACTGTCTCTATTCACTACATTCCACACTGTCTCTATTCACTACATTCCACGCTGTCTCTATTCACTACATTCCACACTGTCTCTATTCACTACATTCCACACTGTCTCTACTCACTACATTCCACACTGTCTCTATTCACTACATTCCACGCTGTCTCTACTCACTACATTCCACACTGTCTCTACTCACTACATTCCACACTGTCTCTATTCACTACATTCCACACTGTCTCTACTCACTACATTCCACACTGTCTCTATTCACTACATTCCACACTGTCTCTATTCACTACATTCCACGCTGTCTCTACTCACTACATTCCACGCTGTCTCTATTCACTACACTCTACACTGTCTCTATTCACTACATTCCACACTGTCTCTACTCACTACATTCCACACTGTCTCTACTCACTACATTCCACACTGTCTCTATTCACTACATTCCACACTGTCTCTATTCACTACATTCCACGCTGTCTCTATTCACTACACTCTACACTGTCTCTATTCACTACATTCCACACTGTCTCTATTCACTACATTCCACACTGTCTCTACTCACTACATTCCACACTGTCTCTATTCACTACATTCCACGCTGTCTCTATTCACTACATTCCACACTGTCTCTATTCACTACATTCCACACTGTCTCTACTCACTACATTCCACACTGTCTCTATTCACTACATTCCACACTGTCTCTATTCACTACATTCCACGCTGTCTCTATTCACTACATTCCACGCTGTCTCTATTCACTACATTCCACGCTGTCTCTATTCACTACACTCTACACTGTCTCTATTCACTACATTCCACGCTGTCTCTATTCACTACATTCCACACTGTCTCTATTCACTACATTCCACGCTGTCTCTATTCACTACACTCTACACTGCCTCTATTCACTACACTCTACACTGTCTCTATTCACTACATTCCACGCTGTCTCTATTCACTACATTCCACGCTGTCTCTATTCACTACATTCCACGCTGTCTCTATTCACTACATTCCACACTGTCTCTACTCACTACACTCTACACTGTCTCTATTCACTACACTCTACACTGTCTCTATTCACTACACTCTACGCTGTCTATATTCACTACACTCTACACTGCCTCTATTCACAACACTCTACGCTGTCTCTATTCACTACACTCCACACTGTCTCTATTCACTACATTCCACACTGTCTCTATTCACTACATTCCGCGCTGTCTCTATTCACTACATTCCACACTGTCTCTACTCACTACATTCCACGCTGTCTCTATTCACTACATTCCACACTGTCTCTACTCACTACATTCCGCGCTGTCTCTATTCACTACATTCCACACTGTCTCTACTCACTACATTCCACGCTGTCTCTATTCACTACACTCTACACTGTCTCTATTCACTACATTCCACGCTGTCTCTATTCACTACACTCTACACTGTCTCTATTCACTACATTCCACGCTGTCTCTATTCACTACACTCTACGCTGTCTCTATTTACTACATTCCACGCTGTCTCTATTCACTACATTCCACACTGTCTCTATTCACTACACTCCACACTGTCTCTACTCACTACATTCCGCGCTGTCTCTATTCACTACATTCCACACTGTCTCTACTCACTACATTCCACGCTGTCTCTATTCACTACACTCTACACTGTCTCTATTCACTACATTCCACACTGTCTCTACTCACTACATTCCACACTGTCTCTACTCACTACATTCCACACTGTCTCTATTCACTACATTCCACACTGTCTCTATTCACTACATTCCACGCTGTCTCTATTCACTACATTCCACGCTGTCTCTACTCACTACATTCCACGCTGTCTCTATTCACTACATTCCACACTGTCTCTACTCACTACATTCCACACTGTCTCTATTCACTACATTCCGCGCTGTCTCTATTCACTACATTCCACACTGTCTCTACTCACTACATTCCACGCTGTCTCTATTCACTACACTCTACACTGTCTCTATTCACTACATTCCACACTGTCTCTACTCACTACATTCCACACTGTCTCTACTCACTACATTCCACACTGTCTCTATTCACTACATTCCACACTGTCTCTATTCACTACATTCCACGCTGTCTCTATTCACTACACTCTACACTGTCTCTATTCACTACATTCCACACTGTCTCTATTCACTACATTCCACACTGTCTCTACTCACTACATTCCACACTGTCTCTATTCACTACATTCCAAGCTGTCTCTATTCACTACATTCCACACTGTCTCTATTCACTACATTCCACACTGTCTCTACTCACTACATTCCACACTGTCTCTATTCACTACATTCCACACTGTCTCTATTCACTACATTCCACGCTGTCTCTATTCACTACATTCCACGCTGTCTCTATTCACTACATTCCACGCTGTCTCTATTCACTACACTCTACACTGTCTCTATTCACTACATTCCACGCTGTCTCTATTCACTACATTCCACACTGTCTCTATTCACTACATTCCACGCTGTCTCTATTCACTACACTCTACACTGCCTCTATTCACTACACTCTACACTGTCTCTATTCACTACATTCCACGCTGTCTCTATTCACTACATTCCACGCTGTCTCTATTCACTACATTCCACGCTGTCTCTATTCACTACACTCTACACTGCCTCTATTCACTACACTCTACACTGTCTCTATTCACTACATTCCACGCTGTCTCTATTCACTACATTCCACGCTGTCTCTATTCACTACATTCCACGCTGTCTCTATTCACTACACTCTACGCTGTCTCTACTCACTACATTCCACACTGTCTCTATTCACTACATTCCACGCTGTCTCTATTCACTACATTCCACACTGTCTCTATTCACTACATTCCACGCTGTCTCTATTCACTACATTCCACGCTGTCTCTATTCACTACACTCTACGCTGTCTCTATTCACTACATTCCACACTGTCTCTACTCACTACATTCCACGCTGTCTCTACTCACTACACTCTACACTGTCTCTATTCACTACATTCCACGCTGTCTCTATTCACTACATTCCACGCTGTCTCTACTCACTACACTCTACACTGTCTCTATTCACTACATTCCGCGCTGTCTCTATTCACTACATTCCACGCTGTCTCTACTCACTACACTCTACACTGTCTCTATTCACTACATTCCGCGCTGTCTCTATTCACTACATTCCACGCTGTCTCTACTCACTACACTCTACACTGTCTCTATTCACTACATTCCGCGCTGTCTCTATTCACTACATTCCACGCTGTCTCTATTCACTACACTCTACGCTGTCTCTATTCACTACATTCCGCGCTGTCTCTATTCACTACATTCCACGCTGTCTCTACTCACTACACTCTACACTGTCTCTATTCACTACATTCCACGCTGTCTCTACTCACTACACTCTACACTGTCTCTATTCACTACATTCCACGCTGTCTCTATTCACTACATTCCACACTGTCTCTATTCACTACACTCTACACTGTCTCTATTCACTACATTCCACGCTGTCTCTACTCACTACACTCTACACTGTCTCTATTCACTACATTCCACGCTGTCTCTACTCACTACACTCTACACTGTCTCTATTCACTACATTCCACGCTGTCTCTATTCACTACATTCCACGCTGTCTCTATTCACTACACTCTACACTGTCTCTATTCACTACATTCCGCGCTGTCTCTATTCACTACATTCCACGCTGTCTCTACTCACTACACTCTACACTGTCTCTATTCACTACATTCCACGCTGTCTCTATTCACTACACTCTACACTGTCTCTATTCACTACATTCCACGCTGTCTCTATTCACTACACTCTACACTGTCTCTATTCACTACATTCCGCGCTGTCTCTATTCACTACATTCCACGCTGTCTCTACTCACTAACTCTACACTGTCTCTATTCACTACACTCTACACTGTCTCTATTCACTACATTCCACACTGTCTCTATTCACTACATTCCACGCTGTCTCTATTCACTACACTCTACACTGTCTCTACTCACTACACTCTACACTGTCTCTATTCACTACATTCCACGCTGTCTCTATTCACTACACTCTACACTGTCTCTATTCACTACATTCCGCGCTGTCTCTATTCACTACATTCCACGCTGTCTCTACTCACTAACTCTACACTGTCTCTATTCACTACACTCTACACTGTCTCTATTCACTACATTCCACGCTGTCTCTATTCACTACATTCCGCGCTGTCTCTATTCACTACATTCCACGCTGTCTCTACTCACTACACTCTACACTGTCTCTATTCACTACATTCCACGCTGTCTCTACTCACTACACTCTACACTGTCTCTATTCACTACATTCCATGCTGTCTCTATTCACTACACTCTACGCTGTCTCTATTCACTACACTCTACGCTATCTCTATTCACTACATTCCACACTGTCTCTACTCACTACACTCTACACTGTGTCTATTCACTACATTCCACGCTGTCTCTATTCACTACACTCTACGCTGTCTCTATTCACTACACTCTACGCTATCTCTATTCACTACATTCCACGCTGTCTCTATTCACTACATTCCACGCTGTCTCTACTCACTACACTCTACACTGTCTCTATTCACTACATTCCACGCTGTCTCTATTCACTACACTCTACACTGTCTCTATTCACTACATTCCACGCTGTCTCTATTCACTACATTCCACACTGTCTCTATTCACTACACTCTACACTGTCTCTACTCACTACACTCTACACTGTCTCTATTCACTACATTCCACGCTGTCTCTATTCACTACATTCCACACTGTCTCTATTCACTACATTCCACACTGTCTCTACTCACTACACTCTACACTGTCTCTATTCACTACACTCTACACTGTCTCTATTCACTACATTCCACGCTGTCTCTATTCACTACACTCTACACTGTCTCTACTCACTACACTCTACACTGTCTCTATTCACTACATTCCACGCTGTCTCTATTCACTACACTCTACACTGTCTCTACTCACTACACTCTACACTGTCTCTATTCACTACATTCCACGCTGTCTCTATTCACTACATTCCACACTGTCTCTACTCACTACACTCTACACTGTCTCTATTCACTACATTCCACGCTGTCTCTATTCACTACACTCTACACTGTCTCTATTCACTACATTCCACGCTGTCTCTACTCACTACACTCTACACTGTCTCTATTCACTACATTCCACGCTGTCTCTAATCACTACATTCCACGCTGTCTCTATTCACTACATTCCACACTGTCTCTATTCACTACATTCCACACTGTCTCTATTCACTACACTCTACGCTGTCTCTATTCACTACACTCTACACTGTCTCTATTCACTACATTCCACGCTGTCTCTATTCACTACACTCTACACTGTCTCTATTCACTACATTCCACACTGTCTCTACTCACTACACTCTACACTGTCTCTATTCACTACATTCCACACTGTCTCTATTCACTACATTCCACACTGTCTCTACTCACTACACTCTACACTGTCTCTATTCACTACATTCCACACTGTCTCTATTCACTACATTCCACGCTGTCTCTATTCACTACATTCCACACTGTCTCTACTCACTACACTCTACACTGTCTCTATTCACTACATTCCACACTGTCTCTATTCACTACATTCCACGCTGTCTCTATTCACTACATTCCACACTGTCTCTACTCACTACACTCTACACTGTCTCTATTCACGACATTCCACACTGTCTCTACTCACTACACTCTACACTGTCTCTATTCACTACATTCCACACTGTCTCTATTCACTACACTCTACACTGTCTCTATTTACTACACTCTACACTGTCTCTATTCACTACACTCTACACTGTCTCTATTCACTACATTCCACGCTGTCTCTATTCACTACATTCCACACTGTCTCTACTCACTACACTCTACACTGTCTCTATTCACTACATTCCACGCTGTCTCTATTCACTACATTCCACGCTGTCTCTATTCACTACATTCCACACTGTCTCTACTCACTACACTCTACACTGTCTCTATTCACTACATTCCACACTGTCTCTACTCACTACACTCTACACTGTCTCTATTCACTACATTCCACACTGTCTCTATTCACTACATTCCACACTGTCTCTACTCACTACACTCTACACTGTCTCTATTCACTACATTCCACACTGTCTCTACTCACTACACTCTACACTGTCTCTATTCACTACATTCCACACTGTCTCTATTCACTACATTCCACACTGTCTCTACTCACTACACTCTACACTGTCTCTATTCACTACATTCCACACTGTCTCTACTCACTACACTCTACACTGTCTCTATTCACTACATTCCACGCTGTCTCTATTCACTACATTCCACACTGTCTCTACTCACTACACTCTACACTGTCTCTATTCACTACATTCCACACTGTCTCTACTCACTACACTCTACACTGTCTCTATTCACTACATTCCACACTGTCTCTATTCACTACATTCCACACTGTCTCTACTCACTACACTCTACACTGTCTCTATTCACTACATTCCACGCTGTCTCTATTCACTACACTCTACACTGTCTCTATTCACTACATTCCACACTGTCTCTATTCACTACATTCCACACTGTCTCTACTCACTACACTCTACACTGCCTCTATTCACTACATTCCACACTGTCTCTATTCACTACATTCCACGCTGTCTCTATTCACTACATTCCACACTGTCTCTACTCACTACACTCTACACTGTCTCTATTCACTACATTCCACACTGTCTCTATTCACTACACTCTACACTGTCTCTATTTACTACACTCTACACTGTCTCTATTCACTACACTCTACACTGTCTCTATTCACTACATTCCACGCTGTCTCTATTCACTACATTCCACACTGTCTCTACTCACTACACTCTACACTGTCTCTATTCACTACATTCCACGCTGTCTCTATTCACTACATTCCACGCTGTCTCTATTCACTACATTCCACACTGTCTCTACTCACTACACTCTACACTGTCTCTATTCACTACATTCCGCGCTGTCTCTATTCACTACACTCTACACTGTCTCTATTCACTACATTCCACACTGTCTCTATTCACTACACTCTACACTGTCTCTATTTACTACACTCTACACTGTCTCTATTCACTACACTCTACACTGTCTCTATTCACTACATTCCACGCTGTCTCTATTCACTACATTCCACACTGTCTCTACTCACTACACTCTACACTGTCTCTATTCACTACATTCCGCGCTGTCTCTATTCACTACACTCTACACTGTCTCTACTCACTACACTCTACGCTGTCTCTATTCACTACATTCCACGCTGTCTCTATTCACTACATTCCACGCTGTCTCTATTCACTACATTCCACACTGTCTCTACTCACTACACTCTACACTGTCTCTATTCACTACATTCCGCGCTGTCTCTATTCACTACACTCTACACTGTCTCTACTCACTACACTCTACGCTGTCTCTATTCACTACATTCCACGCTGTCTCTATTCACTACATTCCACGCTGTCTCTATTCACTACATTCCACACTGTCTCTACTCACTACACTCTACACTGTCTCTATTCACTACATTCCACACTGTCTCTATTCACTACACTCTACACTGTCTCTATTTACTACACTCTACACTGTCTCTATTCACTACACTCTACACTGTCTCTATTCACTACATTCCACGCTGTCTCTATTCACTACATTCCACACTGTCTCTACTCACTACACTCTACACTGTCTCTATTCACTACATTCCACGCTGTCTCTATTCACTACATTCCACGCTGTCTCTATTCACTACATTCCACACTGTCTCTACTCACTACACTCTACACTGTCTCTATTCACTACATTCCGCGCTGTCTCTATTCACTACACTCTACACTGTCTCTATTCACTACATTCCACACTGTCTCTATTCACTACACTCTACACTGTCTCTATTTACTACACTCTACACTGTCTCTATTCACTACACTCTACACTGTCTCTATTCACTACATTCCACGCTGTCTCTATTCACTACATTCCACACTGTCTCTACTCACTACACTCTACACTGTCTCTATTCACTACATTCCGCGCTGTCTCTATTCACTACACTCTACACTGTCTCTACTCACTACACTCTACGCTGTCTCTATTCACTACATTCCACGCTGTCTCTATTCACTACACTCCACGCTGTCTCTATTCACTACATTCCACACTGTCTCTATTCACTACATTCCACGCTGTCTCTATTCACTACATTCCACGCT
Source organism: Chiloscyllium plagiosum (assembly GCF_037043375.1). Taxonomy (NCBI): domain Eukaryota; kingdom Metazoa; phylum Chordata; class Chondrichthyes; order Orectolobiformes; family Hemiscylliidae; genus Chiloscyllium; species Chiloscyllium plagiosum. Next base: position 390,143 of record NW_028270172.1, on the reverse strand, counting down.
GTCTCTATTCACTACATTCCGCGCTGTCTCTATTCACTACATTCCACGCTGTCTCTATTCACTACATTCCACGCTGTCTCTATTCACTACATTCCACACTGTCTCTACTCACTACACTCTACACTGTCTCTATTCACTACATTCCGCGCTGTCTCTATTCACTACATTCCACACTGTCTCTATTCACTACATTCCACGCTGTCTCTATTCACTACATTCCGCGCTGTCTCTATTCACTACATTCCACACTGTCTCTACTCACTACACTCTACACTGCCTCTATTCACTACACTCTACACTGTCTCTATTCACTACATTCCACGCTGTCTCTATTCACTACATTCCGCGCTGTCTCTACTCACTACACTCTACACTGTCTCTATTCACTACATTCCACGCTGTCTCTATTCACTACATTCCACGCTGTCTCTATTCACTACATTCCGCGCTGTCTCTACTCACTACACTCTACACTGTCTCTATTCACTACATTCCACACTGTCTCTATTCACTACATTCCACGCTGTCTCTATTCACTACATTCCGCGCTGTCTCTATTCACTACATTCCACACTGTCTCTACTCACTACACTCTACACTGCCTCTATTCACTACACTCTACACTGTCTCTATTCACTACATTCCACGCTGTCTCTATTCACTACATTCCGCGCTGTCTCTACTCACTACACTCTACACTGTCTCTATTCACTACATTCCGCGCTGTCTCTATTCACTACATTCCACGCTGTCTCTACTCACTACACTCTACACTGTCTCTATTCACTACATTCCACGCTGTCTCTATTCACTACACTCTACACTGTCTCTATTCACTACATTCCACGCTGTCTCTATTCACTACACTCTACGCTGCCTCTATTCACTACATTCCACGCTGTCTCTACTCACTACACTCTACACTGTCTCTATTCACTACATTCCACGCTGTCTCTATTCACTACACTCTACACTGTCTCTATTCACTACATTCCACGCTGTCTCTACTCACTACACTCTACACTGTCTCTATTCACTACATTCCACGCTGTCTCTACTCACTACACTCTACACTGTCTCTATTCACTACATTCCACGCTGTCTCTATTCACTACACTCTACACTGTCTCTATTCACTACATTCCACGCTGTCTCTACTCACTACACTCTACACTGTCTCTATTCACTACATTCCACGCTGTCTCTACTCACTACACTCTACACTGTCTCTATTCACTACATTCCACGCTGTCTCTATTCACTACACTCTACACTGTCTCTATTCACTACATTCCACGCTGTCTCTACTCACTACACTCTACACTGTCTCTATTCACTACATTCCACGCTGTCTCTATTCACTACACTCTACACTGTCTCTATTCACTACATTCCACACTGTCTCTATTCACTACACTCTACGCTGTCTCTATTCACTACATTCCACGCTGTCTCTACTCACTACACTCTACACTGTCTCTATTCACTACATTCCACGCTGTCTCTATTCACTACACTCTACACTGTCTCTATTCACTACATTCCACGCTGTCTCTACTCACTACACTCTACACTGTCTCTATTCACTACATTCCACGCTGTCTCTATTCACTACACTCTACACTGTCTCTATTCACTACATTCCACGCTGTCTCTACTCACTACACTCTACACTGTCTCTATTCACTACATTCCACGCTGTCTCTATTCACTACACTCTACACTGTCTCTATTCACTACATTCCACGCTGTCTCTACTCACTACACTCTACACTGTCTCTATTCACTACATTCCGCGCTGTCTCTATTCACTACATTCCGCGCTGTCTCTATTCACTACATTCCACACTGTCTCTATTCACTACATTCCACGCTGTCTCTATTCACTACACTCTACACTGTCTCTATTCACTACATTCCGCGCTGTCTCTATTCACTACATTCCACACTGTCTCTATTCACTACATTCCACGCTGTCTCTATTCACTACACTCTACGCTGTCTCTATTCACTACACTCTACACTGTCTCTATTCACTACATTCCACACTGTCTCTACTCACTACACTCTACACTGTCTCTATTCACTACATTCCACGCTGTCTCTATTCACTACACTCTACACTGTCTCTATTCACTACATTCCACGCTGTCTCTATTCACTACACTCTACACTGTCTCTATTCACTACATTCCACACTGTCTCTACTCACTACACTCTACACTGTCTCTATTCACTACATTCCGCGCTGTCTCTATTCACTACATTCCACGCTGTCTCTATTCACTACACTCTACACTGTCTCTATTCACTACATTCCGCGCTGTCTCTATTCACTACATTCCATGCTGTCTCTATTCACTACACTCTACGCTGTCTCTATTCACTACACTCTACGCTATCTCTATTCACTACACTCTACGCTGTCTCTATTCACTACACTCTACACTGTCTCTATTCACTACATTCCACGCTGTCTCTATTCACTACATTCCACACTGTCTCTACTCACTACACTCTACACTGTCTCTATTCACTACATTCCACGCTGTCTCTATTCACTACACTCTACACTGTCTCTATTCACTACATTCCACGCTGTCTCTATTCACTACATTCCACACTGTCTCTATTCACTACACTCTACACTGTCTCTACTCACTACACTCTACACTGTCTCTATTCACTACATTCCACGCTGTCTCTATTCACTACACTCTACACTGTCTCTATTCACTACATTCCACGCTGTCTCTATTCACTACATTCCACACTGTCTCTACTCACTACACTCTACACTGTCTCTATTCACTACATTCCACGCTGTCTCTATTCACTACATTCCACACTGTCTCTACTCACTACACTCTACACTGTCTCTATTCACTACATTCCACGCTGTCTCTATTCACTACACTCTACGCTGCCTCTACTCACTACACTCTACACTGTCTCTATTCACTACACTCTACGCTGCCTGTATTCACAACACTCTACGCTGTCTCTACTCACTACACTCTACGCTGCCTCTATTCACTACACTCTACGCTGTCTCTATTCACTACACTCTACGCTGTCTATACTCACTACACTCTACGCTGTCTCTATTCACTACACTCTACGCTGTCTATACTCACTACACTCTACGCTGTCTCTATTTACTACACTCTACACTGCCTCTATTCACGACACTCGACGCTGTCTCTATTCACTACACTCTACGCTATCTCCATTCACTACACTCTACGCTGTCTCTATTCACTACACTCTACGCTGTCTCTACTCACTACACTCTACACTGTCTCTATTCACTACACTCTACGCTGCCTCTATTCACTACACTCTGCGCTGTCTCTATTCACTACACTCTACGCTATCTCTATTCACTACACTCTACGCTGTCTCTGTTCACTACACTCTACACTGTCTCTATTCACTACATTCCACGCTGTCTCTATTCACTACATTCCACGCTGTCTGTATTCACTACATTCCACAATGTCTCTATTCACTACACTCTACACTGCCTCTATTCACTACACTCTACGCTGTCTCTATTCACTACATTCCATGCTGTCTCTATTCACTACATTCCACGCTGTCTCTATTCACTACACTCTACACTGTCTCTATTCACTACATTCCACGCTGTCTCTACTCACTACATTCTACGCTGTCTCTATTCACTACACTCTACGCTGTCTCTACTCACTACACTCTACGCTGTCTGTATTCACTACACTCTACGCTATCTCTATTCACTACACTCTACGCTGTCTCTATTCACTACACTCTACGCTGTCTCTATTCACTATACTCTACGCTGCCTCTATTCACTACACTCTACGCTGTCTCTATTCACTACACTCTACGCTGCCTCTATTCACTACACTCTACGCTGCCTCTATTCACTACACTCTACGCTGTCTATATTCACTCCACTCTACGCTGTCTCTATTCACTACACTCTACGCTATCTCTATTCACTACACTCTACGCTATCTCTATTCACTACACGCTACGCTGTCTCTATTCACTACACTCTACACTGTCTCTATTCACTACACTCTACGCTGTCTCTATTCACTACACTCTATGCTGCCTCTATTCACTACACTCTACGCTGTCTCTATTCACTACATTCCACACTGTCTCTATTCACTACACTCTACGCTGTCTCTATTCACTACACTCTATGCTGCCTCTGTTCACTACACTCTACGCTGTCTCTATTCACTACACTCTACGCTGCCTCTATTCACTACATTCCATGCTGTCTCTATTCACTACATTCCACGCTGTCTCTATTCACTACATTCCACACTGTCTCTACTCACTACACTCTACACTGTCTCTATTCACTACATTCCACGCTGTCTCTATTCACTACACTCTACACTGTCTCTATTCACTACATTCCACGCTGTCTCTATTCACTACACTCTACGCTATCTCTATTCACTACACTCTACGCTGTCTCTATTCACTACACTCTACACTGTCTATACTCACTACACTCTACGCTGTCTCTGTTCACTACACTCTACACTGTCTCTATTCACTACATTCCACGCTGTCTCTATTCACTACATTCCACGCTGTCTCTATTCACTACATTCCACACTGTCTCTATTCACTACACTCTACACTGCCTCTATTCACTACACTCTACACTGTCTCTATTCACTACATTCCACGCTGTCTCTATTCACTACATTCCACACTGTCTCTATTCACTACACTCTACACTGCCTCTATTCACTACACTCTACACTGTCTCTATTCACTACATTCCACGCTGTCTCTACTCACTACATTCCACGCTGTCTCTATTCACTACACTCTACGCTGTCTCTACTCACTACACTCTACGCTGTCTCTATTCACTACACTCTACGCTATCTCTATTCACTACACTCTACGCTGTCTCTATTCACTACACTCTACGCTGTCTCTATTCACTACACTCTACGCTGCCTCTATTCACTACACTCTACGCTGCCTCCATTCACTACACTCTACGCTGTCTCTATTCACTACACTCTACGCTGTCTCTATTCACTACACTCTACGCTATCTCTATTCACTACACTCTACGCTATCTCTATTCACTACACGCTATGCTGTCTCTATTCACTACACTCTACGCTGTCTCTATTCACTACACTCTACGCTGTCTCTATTCACTACACTCTATGCTGCCTCTATTCACTACACTCTACGCTGTCTCTATTCACTACATTCCACACTGTCTCTATTCACTACATTCCACGCTGTCTCTATTCACTACATTCCACACTGTCTCTATTCACTACACTCTACACTGTCTCTACTCACTACACTCTACACTGTCTCTATTCACTACATTCCACGCTGTCTCTATTCACTACACTCTACACTGTCTCTATTCACTACATTCCACGCTGTCTCTATTCACTACATTCCACACTGTCTCTACTCACTACACTCTACACTGTCTCTATTCACTACATTCCACGCTGTCTCTATTCACTACATTCCACACTGTCTCTACTCACTACACTCTACACTGTCTCTATTCACTACATTCCACACTGTCTCTACTCACTACACTCTACACTGTCTCTATTCACTACATTCCACGCTGTCTCTATTCACTACACTCTACGCTGCCTCTACTCACTACACTCTACACTGTCTCTATTCACTACACTCTACGCTGCCTGTATTCACAACACTCTACGCTGTCTCTACTCACTACACTCTACGCTGCCTCTATTCACTACACTCTACGCTGTCTCTATTCACTACACTCTACGCTGTCTATACTCACTACACTCTACGCTGTCTCTATTCACTACACTCTACGCTGTCTCTACTCACTACACTCTACGCTGTCTCTACTCACTACACTCTACGTTGCCTCTATTCACTACACTCTACACTGCCTCTATTCACGACACTCGACGCTGTCTCTATTCACTACACTCTACGCTATCTCCATTCACTACACTCTACGCTGTCTCTATTCACTACACTCTACGCTGTCTCTACTCACTACACTCTACACTGTCTCTATTCACTACACTCTACGCTGCCTCTATTCACTACACTCTACGCTGTCTCTATTCACTACACTCTACGCTATCTCTATTCACTACACTCTACGCTGTCTCTGTTCACTACACTCTACACTGTCTCTATTCACTACATTCCACGCTGTCTCTATTCACTACATTCCACGCTGTCTGTATTCACTACATTCCACAATGTCTCTATTCACTACACTCTACACTGCCTCTATTCACTACACTCTACGCTGTCTCAATTCACTACATTCCATGCTGTCTCTATTCACTACATTCCACGCTGTCTCTATTCACTACACTCTACACTGTCTCTATTCACTACATTCCACGCTGTCTCTACTCACTACATTCCACGCTGTCTCTATTCACTACACTCTACGCTGTCTCTACTCACTACACTCTACGCTGTCTGTATTCACGACACTCTACGCTGTCTCTATTCACTACACTCTACGCTGTCTCTATTCACTACACTCTACGCTGTCTCTATTCACTATACTCTACGCTGCCTCTATTCACTACACTCTACGCTGTCTCTATTCACTACACTCTACGCTGCCTCTATTCACTACACTCTACGCTGCCTCTATTCACTACACTCTACGCTGTCTCTATTCACTCCACTCTACGCTGTCTCTATTCACTACACTCTACGCTATCTCTATTCACTACACTCTACGCTATCTCTATTCACTACACGCTACGCTGTCTCTATTCACTACACTCTACACTGTCTCTATTCACTACACTCTACGCTGTCTCTATTCACTACACTCTATGCTGCCTCTATTCACTACACTCTACGCTGTCTCTATTCACTACATTCCACACTGTCTCTATTCACTACACTCTACGCTGTCTCTATTCACTACACTCTATGCTGCCTCTGTTCACTACACTCTACGCTGTCTCTATTCACTACACTCTACGCTGCCTCTATTCACTACATTCCACGCTGTCTCTATTCACTACATTCCACGCTGTCTCTATTCACTACATTCCACGCTGTCTCTATTCACTACATTCCACGCTGTCTCTATTCACTACACTCTACACTGTCTCTATTCACTACATTCCACGCTGTCTCTATTCACTACACTCTACGCTGTCTCTATTCACTCCACTCTACGCTGTCTCTATTCACTACACTCTACGCTATCTCTATTCACTACACTCTACGCTATCTCTATTCACTACACGCTACGCTGTCTCTATTCACTACACTCTACACTGTCTCTATTCACTACACTCTACGCTGTCTCTATTCACTACACTCTATGCTGCCTCTATTCACTACACTCTACGCTGTCTCTATTCACTACATTCCACACTGTCTCTATTCACTACACTCTACGCTGTCTCTATTCACTACACTCTATGCTGCCTCTGTTCACTACACTCTACGCTGTCTCTATTCACTACACTCTACGCTGCCTCTATTCACTACATTCCACGCTGTCTCTGTTCACTACACTCTACACTGTCTCTATTCACAACATTCCACGCTGTCTCTATTCACTACATTCCACGCTGTCTCTATTCACTACATTCCACACTGTCTCTATTCACTACACTCTACACTGCCTCTATTCACTACACTCTACACTGTCTCTATTCACTACATTCCACGCTGTCTCTATTCACTACACTCTACACTGTCTCTATTCACTACATTCCACGCTGTCTCTACTCACTACATTCCACGCTGTCTCTATTCACTACACTCTACGCTGTCTCTACTCACTACACTCTACGCTGTCTCTATTCACTACACTCTACGCTATCTCTATTCACTACACTCTACGCTGTCTCTATTCACTACACTCTACGCTGTCTCTATTCACTACACTCTACGCTGCCTCTATTCACTACACTCTACGCTGCCTCCATTCACTACACTCTACGCTGTCTCTATTCACTACACTCTACGCTGTCTCTATTCACTACACTCTACGCTATCTCTATTCACTACACTCTACGCTATCTCTATTCACTACACGCTATGCTGTCTCTATTCACTACACTCTACGCTGTCTCTATTCACTACACTCTACGCTGTCTCTATTCACTACACTCTATGCTGCCTCTATTCACTACACTCTACGCTGTCTCTATTCACTACATTCCACACTGTCTCTATTCACTACACTCTACGCTGTCTCTATTCACTACACTCCATGCTGCCTCTGATCACTACACTCCACGCTGTCTCTATTCACTACACTCTTCCCTGCCTCTATTCACTACATTCCACGCTGTCTCTATTCACTACACTCTACACTGTCTCTATTCACTACATTCCACGCTGTCTCTATTCACTACATTCCACACTGTCTCTACTCACTACACTCTACACTGTCTCTATTCACTACGTTCCACGCTGTCTCTATTCACTACACTCTACACTGTCTCTATTCACTACATTCCACACTGTCTCTATTCACTACACTCTACGCTGTCTCTATTCACTACACTCTACACTGTCTCTATTCACTACACTCTACGCTGCCTCTATTCACTACACTCTACACTGTCTCTATTCACGACATTCCACACTGTCTCTACTCACTACACTCTACACTGTCTCTATTCACTACATTCCACACTGTCTCTACTCACTACACTCTACACTGTCTCTATTCACTACATTCCACACTGTCTCTATTCACTACACTCTACGCTGTCTCTATTCACTACACTCTACACTGTCTCTATTCACTACATTCCACACTGTCTCTATTCACTACACTCTACGCTGCCTCTATTCACTACACTCTACACTGTCTCTATTCACGACATTCCACACTGTCTCTACTCACTACACTCTACACTGTCTCTATTCACTACATTCCACACTGTCTCTATTCACGACATTCCACACTGTCTCTACTCACTACACTCTACACTGTCTCTATTCACTACATTCCACACTGTCTCTATTCACTACACTCTACGCTGTCTCTATTCACTACACTCTACACTGTCTCTATTCACTACATTCCACACTGTCTCTATTCACTACACTCTACGCTGCCTCTATTCACTACACTCTACACTGTCTCTATTCACGACATTCCACACTGTCTCTACTCACTACACTCTACACTGTCTCTATTCACTACATTCCACACTGTCTCTATTCACTACATTCCACACTGTCTCTATTCACTACACTCTACACTGTCTCTATTCACTACATTCCACACTGTCTCTATTCACTACATTCCACACTGTCTCTATTCACTACATTCCACACTGTCTCTATTCACTACACTCTACACTGTCTCTATTCACTACATTCCACACTGTCTCTACTCACTACACTCTACACTGTCTCTATTCACTACATTCCACACTGTCTCTACTCACTACACTCTACACTGTCTCTATTCACTACATTCCACACTGTCTCTACTCACTACACTCTACACTGTCTCTATTCACTACACTCTACACTGTCTCTATTCACTACACTCTACACTGTCTCTATTCACTACATTCCACGCTGTCTCTATTCACGACATTCCACACTGTCTCTACTCACTACACTCTACACTGTCTCTATTCACTACATTCCACACTGTCTCTATTCACTACATTCCACACTGTCTCTACTCACTACACTCTACACTGTCTCTATTCACTACATTCCACGCTGTCTCTATTCACTACATTCCACACTGTCTCTATTCACTACACTCTACACTGTCTCTACTCACTACACTCTACACTGTCTCTATTCACTACATTCCACACTGTCTCTATTCACTACACTCTACACTGTCTCTACTCACTACACTCTACACTGTCTCTATTCACTACATTCCACGCTGTCTCTATTCACTACACTCTACACTGTCTCTATTCACTACATTCCACACTGTCTCTACTCACTACACTCTACACTGTCTCTATTCACTACATTCCACACTGTCTCTATTCACTACATTCCACACTGTCTCTACTCACTACACTCTACACTGTCTCTATTCACGACATTCCACACTGTCTCTACTCACTACATTCCACACTGTCTCTACTCACTACACTCTACACTGTCTCTATTCACTACATTCCACGCTGTCTCTATTCACTACACTCTACACTGTCTCTATTCACTACATTCCACACTGTCTCTATTCACTACACTCTACGCTGTCTCTATTCACTACACTCTACACTGTCTCTATTCACTACACTCTACGCTGCCTCTATTCACTACACTCTACACTGTCTCTATTCACGACATTCCACACTGTCTCTACTCACTACACTCTACACTGTCTCTATTCACTACATTCCACACTGTCTCTACTCACTACACTCTACACTGTCTCTATTCACTACACTCTACACTGTCTCTATTCACTACATTCCACGCTGTCTCTATTCACTACATTCCACGCTGTCTCTATTCACTACATTCCACGCTGTCTCTATTCACTACACTCTACACTGTCTCTATTCACTACACTCTACACTGTCTCTATTCACGACATTCCACACTGTCTCTACTCACTACACTCTACACTGTCTCTATTCACTACACTCTACACTGTCTCTATTCACTACACTCTACACTGTCTCTATTCACTACATTCCACGCTGTCTCTATTCACTACATTCCACACTGTCTCTATTCACTACATTCCACGCTGTCTCTATTCACTACACTCTACACTGTCTCTATTCACTACATTCCACGCTGTCTCTATTCACTACATTCCACACTGTCTCTATTCACTACATTCCACGCTGTCTCTATTCACTACACTCTACACTGTCTCTATTCACGACATTCCACACTGTCTCTACTCACTACACTCTACACTGTCTCTATTCACTACATTCCACGCTGTCTCTATTCACTACACTCTACACTGTCTCTATTCACTACATTCCACACTGTCTCTATTCACTACACTCTACGCTGTCTCTATTCACTACACTCTACACTGTCTCTATTCACTACACTCTACGCTGCCTCTATTCACTACACTCTACACTGTCTCTATTCACTACATTCCACGCTGTCTCTATTCACGACATTCCACACTGTCTCTACTCACTACACTCTACACTGTCTCTATTCACTACATTCCACACTGTCTCTACTCACTACACTCTACACTGTCTCTATTCACTACACTCTACACTGTCTCTATTCACTACATTCCACGCTGTCTCTATTCACTACATTCCACGCTGTCTCTATTCACTACATTCCACGCTGTCTCTACTCACTACACTCTACACTGTCTCTATTCACTACATTCCACGCTGTCTCTATTCACTACATTCCACGCTGTCTCTACTCACTACACTCTACACTGTCTCTATTCACTACATTCCACGCTGTCTCTATTCACTACATTCCACACTGTCTCTATTCACTACATTCCACGCTGTCTCTATTCACTACATTCCACGCTGTCTCTATTCACTACATTCCACGCTGTCTCTATTCACTACATTCCACGCTGTCTCTACTCACTACACTCTACACTGTCTCTATTCACTACATTCCACGCTGTCTCTATTCACTACATTCCACGCTGTCTCTATTCACTACATTCCACACTGTCTCTATTCACTACACTCTACGCTGTCTCTATTCACTACATTCCACACTGTCTCTACTCACTACACTCTACACTGTCTCTATTCACTACACTCTACACTGTCTCTATTCACTACATTCCACGCTGTCTCTATTCACTACATTCCACGCTGTCTCTATTCACTACATTCCACACTGTCTCTATTCACTACATTCCACGCTGTCTCTATTCACTACATTCCACGCTGTCTCTATTCACTACATTCCACGCTGTCTCTATTCACTACATTCCACGCTGTCTCTACTCACTACACTCTACACTGTCTCTATTCACTACATTCCACACTGTCTCTACTCACTACACTCTACACTGTCTCTATTCACTACATTCCACGCTGTCTCTATTCACTACACTCTACACTGTCTCTACTCACTACACTCTACACTGTCTCTATTCACTACACTCTACGCTGCCTCTATTCACAACACTCTACGCTGTCTCTACTCACTACACTCTACGCTGCCTCTATTCACTACACTCTACGCTGTCTCTATTCACTACACTCTACGCTGTCTATACTCACTACACTCTACGCTGTCTCTATTCACTACACTCTACGCTGTCTCTACTCACTACACTCTACGCTGTCTCTACTCACTACACTCTACGCTGCCTCTATTCACTACACTCTACACTGCCTCTATTCACGACACTCGACGCTGTCTCTATTCACTACACTCTACGCTATCTCCATTCACTACACTCTACGCTGTCTCTATTCACTACACTCTACGCTGTCTCTACTCACTACACTCTACACTGTCTCTATTCACTACACTCTACGCTGCCTCTATTCACTACACTCTACGCTGCCTCTATTCACTACACTCTACGCTGTCTCTATTCACTACACTCTACGCTATCTCTATTCACTACACTCTACGCTGACTCTGTTCACTACACTCTACACTGTCTCTATTCACTACATTCCACGCTGTCTCTATTCACTACATTCCACGCTGTCTCTATTCACTACATTCCACACTGTCTCTATTCACTACACTCTACACTGCCTCTATTCACTACACTCTACACTGTCTCTATTCACTACATTCCATGCTGTCTCTATTCACTACATTCCACGCTGTCTCTATTCACTACACTCTACACTGTCTCTATTCACTACATTCCACGCTGTCTCTACTCACTACATTCCACGCTGTCTCTATTCACTACACTCTACGCTGTCTCTACTCACTACACTCTACGCTGTCTGTATTCACTACACTCTACTCTATCTCTATTCACTACACTCTACGCTGTCTCTATTCACGACACTCTACGCTGTCTCTATTCACTACACTCTACGCTGCCTCTATTCACTACACTCTACGCTGTCTCTATTCACTACACTCTACGCTGCCTCTATTCACTACACTCTACGCTGCCTCTATTCACTACACTCTACGCTGTCTCTATTCACTCCACTCTACGCTGTCTCTATTCACTACACTCTACGCTATCTCTATTCACTACACTCTACGCTATCTCTATTCACTACACGCTACGCTGTCTCTATTCACTACACTCTACACTGTCTCTATTCACTACACTCTACGCTGTCTCTATTCACTACACTCTATGCTGCCTCTATTCACTACACTCTACGCTGTCTCTATTCACTACATTCCACACTGTCTCTATTCACTACACTCTACGCTGTCTCTATTCACTACACTCTATGCTGCCTCTGTTCACTACACTCTACGCTGTCTCTATTCACTACACTCTACGCTGCCTCTATTCACTACATTCCACGCTGTCTATATACACTACATTCCACGCTGTCTCTATTCACTACATTCCACGCTGTCTCTATTCACTACATTCCACACTGTCTCTACTCACTACACTCTACACTGTCTCTATTCACTACATTCCACGCTGTCTCTATTCACTACACTCTACACTGTCTCTATTCACTACATTCCACGCTGTCTCTATTCACTACACTCTACGCTATCTCTATTCACTACACGCTACGCTGTCTCTATTCACTACACTCTACACTGTCTATACTCACTACACTCTACGCGGTCTCTGTTCACTACACTCTACACTGTCTCTATTCACTACATTCTACGCTGTCTCTATTCACTACATTCCACGCTGTCTCTATTCACTACATTCCACACTGTCTCTATTCACTACACTCTACACTGCCTCTATTCACTACACTCTACACTGTCTCTATTCACTATATTCCACGCTGTCTCTATTCACTACACTCTACACTGTCTCTATTCACTACATTCCACGCTGTCTCTACTCACTACATTCCACGCTGTCTCTATTCACTACACTCTACGCTGTCTCTACTCACTACACTCTACGCTGTCTCTATTCACTACACTCTACGCTATCTCTATTCACTACACTCTACGCTGTCTCTATTCACTACACTCTACGCTGCCTCTATTCACTACACTCTACGCTGTCTCTATTTACTACACTCTACGCTGTCTCTACTCACTACACTCTACACTGTCTCTATTCACTACACTCTACGCTGTCTCTATTCATTACACTCTACGCTATCTCTATTCACTACACTCTACGCTATCTCTATTCACGACACGCTACGCTGTCTCTATTCACTACACTCTACACTGTCTCTATTCACTACACTCTACGCTGTCTCTATTCACTACACTCTATGCTGCCTCTATTCACTACACTCTACGCTGTCTCTATTCACTACATTCCACACTGTCTCTATTCACTACACTCTACGCTGTCTCTATTCACTACACTCTATGCTGCCTCTGTTCATTACACTCTACGCTGTCTCTATTCACTACACTCTACCCTGCCTCTATTCACTACATTCCACGCTGTCTCTATTCACTACACTCTACACTGTCTCTATTCACTACATTCCACGCTGTCTCTATTCACTACATTCCACACTGTCTCTACTCACTACACTCTACACTGTCTCTATTCACTACGTTCCACGCTGTCTCTATTCACTACACTCTACACTGTCTCTATTCACTACATTCCACGCTGTCTCTATTCACTACATTCCACGCTGTCTCTATTCACTACACTCTACACTGTCTCTATTCACTACATTCCACGCTGTCTCTATTCACTACACTCTACGCTATCTCTATTCACTACACGCTACGCTGTCTCTATTCACTACACTCTACACTGTCTCTATTCACTGCATTCCACGCTGTCTCTATTCACTACATTCCACGGTGTCTCTATTCACTACATTCCACGCTGTCTCTATTCACTACACTCTACGCTGTGTCTATTCACTACACTCTATGCTGCCTCTATTCACTACACTCTACGCTGTCTCTATTCACTACATTCCACGCTGTCTCTATTCACTACACTCTACGCTGTGTCTATTCACTACACTCTATGCTGCCTCTATTCACTACACTCTACGCTGTCTCTATTCACGACATTCCACACTGTCTCTATTCACTACACTCTACACTGTCTCTATTCACTCAATTCCACGCTGTCTCTATTCACTACACTCTACGCTGTGTCTATTCACTACACTCTATGCTGCCTCTATTCACTACACTCTACGCTGTCTCTATTCACGACATTCCACACTGTCTCTATTCACTACACTCTACGCTGTCTCTATTCACTACACTCTATGCTGCCTCTGTTCACTACACTCCACGCTGTCTCTATTCACTACACTCTACGCTGCCTCTATTCACTACATTCCACGCTGTCTCTATTCACTACACACTACACTGTCTCTATTCACTACATTCCACGCTGTCTCTATTCACTACACACTACACTGTCTCTATTCACTACATTCCACGCTGTCTCTATTCACTACATTCCACGCTGTCTCTATTCACTACATTCCACACTGTCTCTATTCACTACACTCTACGCTGTCTCTATTCACTACACTCTACGCTGCCTCTATTCACTACACTCTACGCTGCCTCTATTCACTACACTCTACGCTGTCTCTACGCACTACACTCTACACTGTCTCTACTCACTACACTCTACACTGTCTCTACTCACTACATTCCACGCTGTCTCTATTCACTACATTCCACACTGTCTATATTCACTACACTCTACACTGCCTCTATTCACTACACTCTACACTGCCTCTATTCACTACACTCTACACTGTCTATATTCACTACACTCTACACTGCCTCTATTCACTACACTCTACGCTGCCTCTATTCACTACATTCCACGCTGTCTCTATTCACTACATTCCACACTGTCTCTACTCACTACACTCTACACTGTCTCTACTCACTACATTCCACGCTGTCTCTATTCACTACATTCCACGCTGTCTCTACTCACTACACTCTACACTGTCTCTATTCACTACATTCCACGCTGTCTCTATTCACTACATTCCACGCTGTTTCTACTCACTACACTCTACACTGTCTCTATTCACTACATTCCACGCTGTCTCTATTCACTACACTCTACACTGTCTCTATTCACTACACTCTACACTGTCTCTATTCACTACACTCTACGCTATCTCTATTCAATACACGCTACGCTGTCTCTATTCACTACACTCTACACTGTCTCTATTCACTACATTCCACGCTGTCTCTATTCACTACATTCCACGCTGTCTCTATTCACTACATTCCACGCTGTCTCTATTCACTACATTCCACACTGTCTCTATTCACTACACTCTACGCTGTCTCTATTCACTACACTCTATGCTGCCTCTATTCACTACACTCTACGCTGTCTCTATTCACTACATTCCACACTGTCTCTATTCCCTACACTCTACGCTGTCTCTATTCACTACACTCTATGCTGCCTCTGTTCACTACACTCTACGCTGTCTCTATTCACTACACTCTACGCTGCCTCTATTCACTACATTCCACGCTGTCTCTATTCACTACACTCTGCGCTGTCTCTATTCACTACACTCTACGCTGTCTCTATTCACTACACTCTATGCTGCCTCTGTTCACTACACTCTACGCTGTCTCTATTCACTACACTCTACGCTGCCTCTATTCACTACATTCCACGCTGTCTCTATTCACTACATTCCACACTGTCTCTACTCACTACACTCTACACTGTCTCTATTCACTACATTCCACGCTGTCTCTATTCACTACAATCTACACTGTCTCTATTCACTACATTCCACGCTGTCTCTATTCACTACATTCTACACTGTCTCTATTCACTACACTCTACGCTATCTCTATTCACTACACTCTCCGCTATCTCTATTCACTACACGCTACGCTGTCTCTATTCACTACACTCTACACTGTCTCTATTCACTACATTCCACGCTGTCTCTATTCACTACATGCCACGCTGTCTCTATTCACTACATTCCACGCTGTCTCTATTCACTACATTCTACACTGTCACTATTCACTACACTCTACGCTATCTCTATTCACTACACTCTCCGCTATCTCTATTCACTACACGCTACGCTGTCTCTATTCACTACACTCTACACTGTCTCTATTCACTACACTCTACACTGTCTCTATTCACTACATTCCACACTGTCTCTACTCACTACACTCTACACTGTCTCTATTCACTACATTCCACGCTGTCTCTATTCACTACACTCTACACTGTCTCTATTCACTACATTCCACGCTGTCTCTATTCACTACACTCTACGCTATGTCTATTCACTACACGCTACGCTGTCTCTATTCACTACACTCTACACTGTCTCTATTCACTACATTCCACGCTGTCTCTATTCACTACATTCCACGCTGTCTCTATTCACTACATTCCACACTGTCTCTACTCACTACATTCCACGCTGTCTCTATTCACTACATTCCACGCTGTCTCTATTCACTACATTCCACACTGTCTCTACTCACTACATTCCACGCTGTCT
This sequence comes from Chiloscyllium plagiosum, assembly GCF_037043375.1. Classification (NCBI taxonomy): domain Eukaryota; kingdom Metazoa; phylum Chordata; class Chondrichthyes; order Orectolobiformes; family Hemiscylliidae; genus Chiloscyllium; species Chiloscyllium plagiosum. The sequence goes on along the minus strand of NW_028270172.1, from coordinate 372,564 downwards.
CTATTCACTACATTCCACGCTGTCTCTATTCACTACACTCTACACTGTCTCTATTCACTACACTCTACACTGTCTCTATTCACTACATTCCACGCTGTCTCTATTCACTACACTCTACGCTATGTCTATTCACTACACGCTACGCTGTCTCTATTCACTACGCGCTACGCTGTCTCTATTCACTACACTCTACACTGTCTCTATTCACTACATTCCACGCTGTCTCTATTCACTACATTCCACGCTGTCTCTATTCACTACATTCCACGCTGTTTCTACTCACTACACTCTACACTGTCTCTATTCACTACATTCCACGCTGTCTCTATTCACTACACTCTACACTGTCTCTATTCACTACACTCTACACTGTCTCTATTCACTACACTCTACGCTATCTCTATTCAATACACGCTACGCTATCTCTATTCACTACGCGCTACGCTGTCTCTATTCACTACACTCTACACTGTCTCTATTCACTACATTCCACGCTGTCTCTATTCACTACATTCCACGCTGTCTCTATTCACTACATTCCACGCTGTTTCTACTCACTACACTCTACACTGTCTCTATTCACTACATTCCACGCTGTCTCTATTCACTACACTCTACACTGTCTCTATTCACTACACTCTACACTGTCTCTATTCACTACATTCCACGCTGTCTCTATTCACTACATTCCACGCTGTCTCTATTCACTACATTCCACGCTGTCTCTATTCACTACATTCCACACTGTCTCTATTCACTACACTCTACGCTGTCTCTATTCACTACACTCTATGCTGCCTCTATTCACTACACTCTACGCTGTCTCTATTCACTACATTCCACACTGTCTCTATTCCCTACACTCTACGCTGTCTCTATTCACTACACTCTATGCTGCCTCTGTTCACTACACTCTACGCTGTCTCTATTCACTACACTCTACGCTGCCTCTATTCACTACATTCCACGCTGTCTCTATTCACTACACTCTACACTGTCTCTATTCACTACATTCCACGCTGTCTCTATTCACTACATTCCACACTGTCTCTACTCACTACACTCTACACTGTCTCTATTCACTACATTCCACGCTGTCTCTATTCACTACAATCTACACTGTCTCTATTCACTACATTCCACGCTGTCTCTATTCACTACATTCTACACTGTCTCTATTCACTACACTCTACGCTATCTCTATTCACTACACTCTCCGCTATCTCTATTCACTACACGCTACGCTGTCTCTATTCACTACACTCTACACTGTCTCTATTCACTACATTCCACGCTGTCTCTATTCACTACATGCCACGCTGTCTCTATTCACTACATTCCACGCTGTCTCTATTCACTACATTCTACACTGTCTCTATTCACTACACTCTACGCTATCTCTATTCACTACACTCTCCGCTATCTCTATTCACTACACGCTACGCTGTCTCTATTCACTACACTCTACACTGTCTCTATTCACTACACTCTACACTGTCTCTATTCACTACATTCCACGCTGTCTCTATTCACTACACTCTACACTGTCTCTATTCACTACATTCCACGCTGTCTCTATTCACTACACTCTACACTGTCTCTATTCACTACATTCCACGCTGTCTCTATTCACTACACTCTACACTGTCTCTATTCACTACATTCCACGCTGTCTCTATTCACTACACTCTACGCTATGTCTATTCACTACACGCTACGCTGTCTCTATTCACTACACTCTACACTGTCTCTATTCACTACATTCCACGCTGTCTCTATTCACTACATTCCACGCTGTCTCTATTCACTACATTCCACACTGTCTCTACTCACTACATTCCACGCTGTCTCTATTCACTACATTCCACGCTGTCTCTATTCACTACATTCCACACTGTCTCTACTCACTACATTCCACGCTGTCTCTATTCACTACATTCCACGCTGTCTCTATTCACTACATTCCACGCTGTCTCTATTCACTACACTCTACACTGTCTCTATTCACTACACTCTACACTGTCTCTATTCACTACATTCCACGCTGTCTCTATTCACTACACTCTACGCTATGTCTATTCACTACACTCTACACTGTCTCTATTCACTACATTCCACGCTGTCTCTATTCACCACACTCTACACTGTCTCTATTCACTACATTCCACGCTGTCTCTATTCACTACACTCTACGCTGTCTCTATTCACTACACTCTATGCTGCCTCTATTCACTACACTCTACGCTGTCTCTATTCACTACATTCCACACTGTCTCTATTCACTACACTCTACGCTGTCTCTATTCACTACACTCTACGCTGTCTCTATTCACTACACTCTACGCTGTCTCTATTCACTACATTCCACACTGTCTCTATTCACTACACTCTACGCTGTCTCTATTCACTACACTCTACACTGTCTCTATTCACTACACTCTACACTGTCTCTATTCACTACATTCCACACTGTCTCTACTCACTACACTCTACACTGTCTCTATTCACTACATTCCACGCTGTCTCTATTCACTACACTCTACACTGTCTCTATTCACTACATTCCACGCTGTCTCTATTCACTACACTCTACACTGTCTCTATTCACTACACTCTACGCTGTCTCTATTCACTACACTCTACGCTGTCTCTATTCACTACACTCTACGCTGCCTCTCTTCACTATATTCCACGCTGTCTCTATTCACTACACTCTACACTGTCTCTATTCACTACACTCTACGCTGTCTCTATTCACTACACTCTACGCTGTCTCTATTCACTACACTCTACGCTGCCTCTCTTCACTATATTCCACGCTGTCTCTATTCACTACATTCCACACTGTCTCTATTCACTACACTCTACACTGTCTCTATTCACTACATTCCACGCTGACTCTATTCACTACATTCCACACTGTCTCTATTCACTACACTCTACGCTGTCTCTATTCACTACACTCTACGCTGCCTCTATTCACTACACTCTACGCTGCCTCTATTCACTACACTCTACGCTGTCTCTACTCACTACACTCTACACTGTCTCTACTCACTACACTCTACACTGTCTCTACTCACTACATTCCACGCTGTCTCTATTCACTACATTCCACGCTGTCTCTATTCACTACATTCCACACTGTCTCTATTCACTACACTCTACACTGCCTCTCTTCACTACACTCTACACTGTCTCTATTCACTACATTCCACGCTGTCTCTATTCACTACATTCCACGCTGTCTCTATTCACTACACTCTACACTGTCTCTATTCACTACACTCTACGCTGCCTCTATTCACTACACTCTACGCTGTCTCTATTCACTACACTCTACACTGTCTCTATTCACTACATTCCACGCTGTCTCTATTCACTACATTCCACGCTGTCTCTATTCACTACACTCTACACTGTCTCTATTCACTAAACTCTACACTGTCTCTATTCACTACATTCCACGCTGTCTCTATTCACTACATTCCACGCTGTCTCTATTCACTACATTCCACGCTGTCTCTAATCACTACATTCCACGCTGTCTCTATTCACTACACTATACACTGTCTCTATTCACTACATTCCATGCTGTCTCTATTCACTACATTCCACGCTGTCTCTATTCACTACATTCCACGCTGTCTCTAATCACTACATTCCACGCTGTCTCTATTCACTACATTCCACGCTGTCTCTATTCACTACATTCCACACTGTCTCTATTCAGTACACTCTACACTGTCTCTACTCACTACACTCTACACTGTCTCTATTCACTACACTCTAAGCTGCGTCTATTCACTACACTCCACGCTGCCTCTATTCACTACATTCCACACTGTCTCTATTCACTACATTCCACACTGTCTCTATTCACTACACTCTACACTGTCTCTATTCACTACACTCTAAGCTGCCTCTATTCACTACACTCTACACTGTCTCTATTCACTACACTCTACACTGTCTCTACTCACTACACTCTACACTGTCTCTACTCACTACACTCTACGCTGTCTCTATTCTCTACACTCTACGCTGTCTCTATTCACTACACTCTATACTGTCTCTACTCACTACACTCTACGCTGTCTCTACTCACTACACTCTACGCTGTCTCTACTCACTATACTCTACGCTGCCTCTATTCACTACACTCTACGCTGTCTCTATTCACTACACTCTACACTGTCTCTATTCACTACACTCTACACTGTCTCAACTCACTACACTCTACGCTGTCTCTACTCACGACACTCTACACTGTCTCTATTCACGACACTCTACACTGTCTCTATTCACTACACTCTACACTGTCTCTATTCACTACACTCTACGCTGTCTCTATTCACTACACTCTACGCTGCCTCTATTCACTACACTCCACACTGTCTCTATTCACTACACTCTACGCTGTCTCTACTCACTACACTCTACGCTGTCTCTACTCACTACACTCTACGCTGCCTCTATTCACTACACTCTACACTGTCTCTACTCACTACACTTTACGCTGTCTCTACTCACTACACTCTACACTGCCTCTATTCACTACACTCTACGCAGCCTCTATTCACTACACTCTACGCTGTCTCTACTCACTATACTCTACACTGTCTCTATTCACTACACTCTACGCTGTCTCTATTCACTACACTCTACGCTGTCTCTATTCACTACACTCTACGCTGCCTCTATTCACTACACTCTACGCTGTCTCTATTCACTACACTCTACGCTGCCTCTATTCACTACACTCTACGCTGCCTCTATTCACTACACTCTACGCTGTCTCTACTCACTATACTCTACGCTGCCTCTATTCACTACACTCTACGCTGTCTCTATTCACTACACTCTACACTGTCTCTATTCACTACACTCTACACTGTCTCTACTCACTACACTCTACGCTGTCTCTATTCACTACACTCTACGCTGTCTCTATTCACTACACTCTACGCTGTCTCTACTCACTACACTCTACGCTGTCTCTATTCACTACACTCTACGCTGTCTCTACTCACTACACTCTACGCTGTCTCTTCTCACTACACTCTACACTGTCTCTATTCACTACACTCTACACTGTCTCTATTCACTACACTCTACACTGTCTCTATTCACTACACTCTACGCTGCCTCTATTCACTACATTCTACACTGTCTCTACTCACTACACTCTACACTGTCTCTATTCACTACACTCTACACTGTCTCTATTCACTACACTCTACACTGTCTCTATTCACTACACTCTACGCTGCCTCTATTCACTACACTCTACACTGTCTCTATTCACTACACTCTACACTGTCTCTACTCACTACACTCTACACTGTCTCTATTCACTACACTCTACACTGTCTCTATTCACTACACTCTACACTGTCTCGATTCACTACACTCTACGCTGCCTCTATTCACTACACTCTACACTGTCTCTATTCACTACACTCTACGCTGTCTCTACTCACTACACTCTACGCTGCCTCTATTCACTACACTCTACGCTGTCTCTATTCACTACACTCTACGCTGTCTCTATTCACTACACTGTACGCTGTCTCTACTCACTACACTCTACGCTGTCTCTACTCACTACACTCTACGCTGTCTCTACTCACTACACTCTACACTGTCTCTATTCACTACTCTCTACACTGTCTCTATTCACTACACTCTACACTGTCTCTATTCACTACACTCTACGCTGCCTCTATTCACTACACTCTACGCTGTCTCTACTCACTACACTCTACGCAGTCTCTATTCACTACACTCTACATTGTCTCTATTCACTACACTCTACACTGTCTCTATTCACTACACCCTACACTGTCTCTACTCACAACACTCTACACTGTCTCTACTCACTACACTCTACGCTGTCTCTACTCACTACACTCTACGCTGCCTCTATTCACTACACTCTACGCTGTCTCTACTCACTACACTCTACGCTGCCTCTATTCACTACACTCTACGCTGTCTCTATTCACTACACTCTACACTGTCTCTATTCACTACACTCTACACTGTCTCTACTCACTACACTCTACACTGTCTCTACTCACTACACTCTACGCTGTCTCTATTCTCTACACTCTACGCTGTCTCTATTCACTACACTCTATACTGTCTCTACTCACTACACTCTACGCTGTCTCTACTCACTACACTCTACACTGTCTCTATTCACTACTCTCTACGCTGTCTCTGTTCACTACACTCTACACTGTCTCTATTCACTACACTCTACACTGTCTCAACTCACTACACTCTACGCTGTCTCTACTCACTACACTCTACACTGTCTCTATTCACGACACTCTACACTGTCTCTATTCACTACACTCTACACTGTCTCTATTCACTACACTCTACGCTGTCTCTATTCACTACACTCTACGCTGCCTCTATTCACTACACTCCACACTGTCTCTATTCACTACACTCTACGCTGTCTCTACTCACTACACTCTACGCTGTCTCTACTCACTACACTCTACGCTGCCTCTATTCACTACACTCTACACTGTCTCTACTCACTACACTTTACGCTGTCTCTACTCACTACACTCTACGCTGTCTCTACTCACTACACTCTACGCTGCCTCTACTCACAACACTCTACGCTGTCTCTACTCACTACACTCTACGCTGTCTCTATTCACTACACTCTACACTGTCTCTACTCACTACTCTCTACGCTGTCTCTACTCAATACACTCTACGCTGTCTCTACTCACTACACTCTACACTGTCTCTATTCACTACACTCTACACTGTCTCTGTTCACAATTCTCTACGCTGCCTTTATTCACTACACTCTACGCTGTCTCTACTCACTACACTCTACGCTGCCTCTATTCACTACACTCTACGCTGTCTCTATTCACTACACTCTACGCTGTCTCGACTCACTACACTCTCTGCTGTCTCTATTCACTACATTCCACGCTGTCTCTATTCACTACATTCCACACTGTCTCTATTCACTACACTCTACACTGTCTATATTCACTACAATCTACGCTGCCTCGATTCACTACACTCTACGCTGTCTCTATTCACTACATTCCACACTGTCTCTATTCAATACACTCTACACTGTCTCTATTCACTACACTCTACACTGTCTCTACTCACTACACTCTACGCTGCCTCTATTCACTACACTCTACGCTGCCTCTATTCACTACACTCTACGCTGTCTCTGTTCACTACACTCTACGCTGTCTCTACTCACTACACTCTACGCTGTCTCTATTCACTACACTCTATGCTGTCTCTATTCACTACACTCTACGCTGCCTCTATTCACTACACTCTACGCTGTCTCTATTCACTACACTCTACGCTGTCTCTACTCACTACACTCCACGCTGTCTCTATTCACTACACTCTACGCTGTCTCTATTCACTACACTCTACGCTGTCTCTACTCACTACACTCTACGCTGTCTCTGTTCACTACACTCTACGCTGCCTCTATTCACTACACTCTACGCTGTCTCTATTCACTACACTCTATGCTGCCTCTATTCACTACACTCTACGCTGTCTCTATTCACTACATTCCACACTGTCTCTATTCACTACACTCTACGCTGTCTCTATTCACTACACTCTATGCTGCCTCTGTTCACTACACTCTACGCTGTCTCTATTCACTACACTCTACGCTGCCTCTATTCACTACATTCCACGCTTTCTCTATTCACTACACTCTACACTGTCTCTATTCACTACATTCCACGCTGTCTCTATTCACTACATTCCACGCTGTCTCTATTCACTACACTCTACACTGTCTCTATTCACTACATTCCAAGCTGACTCTATTCACTACATTCCACACTGTCTCTATTCACTACACTCTACGCTGTCTCTATTCACTACACTCTACGCTGCCTCTATTCACTACACTCTACGCTGCCTCTATTCACTACACTCTATGCTGTCTCTACTCACTACACTCTACACTGTCTCTACTCACTACACTCTACACTGTCTCTACTCACTACATTCCACGCTGTCTCTATTCACTACATTCCACGCTGTCTCTATTCACTACATTCCACACTGTCTCTATTCATTACACTCTACACTGCCTCTATTCACTACACTCTACACTGTCTCTATTCACTACATTCCACGCTGTCTCTATTCACTACATTCCACGCTGTCTCTATTCACTACATTCCACGCTGTCTCTAATCACTACATTCCACGCTGTCTCTATTCACTACATTCCACGCTGTCTCTAATCACTACATTCCACGCTGTCTCTATTCACTACATTCCACGCTGTCTCTATTCACTACATTCCACACTGTCTCTATTCACTACACTCTAAGCTGCGTCTATTCACTACACTCCACGCTGCCTCTATTCACTACATTCCACACTGTCTCTATTCACTACATTCCACACTGTCTCTATTCACTACACTCTACACTGTCTCTATTCACTACACTCTACGTTGTCTCTACTCACTACACTCTACGCTGTCGCTATTCACTACACTCTACGCTGCATCTATTCACTACACTCTACGCTGCCTCTATTCACTACACTCTACGCTGTCGCTATTCACTACACTCTACGCTGCCTCTATTCACTACACTCTACGTTGTCTCTATTCACTACACTCTACACTGTCTCTATTCACTACATTCCACGCTGTCTCTATTCACTACATTCCACGCTATCTCCATTCAGTACATTCCACACTGTCTCTCTTCACTACACTCTACACTGTCTCTATTCACTACACTCTAAGCTGCCTCTATTCACTACACTCTACGCTGCCTCTACTCACTACACTCTACACTGTCTCTACTCACTACACTCTACACTGTCTCTACTCACTACACTCTACGCTGTCTATATTCACTGCACTCTACGCTGCCTCTATTCACTACACTCTACGCTGCCTCTATTCACTACACTCTACGCTGCCTCTATTCACTACACTCTGCACTGTCGCTATTCACTACACTCTACACTGTCTCTATTCACTATACTCTACACTGTCCCTATTCACTACACTCTACACTGTCTCTATTCACTACACTCTACGCTGTCTCTATTCACTACACTCTACACTGCCTCTATTCACTACACTCTACGCTGTCTCTATTCACTACACTCTACGCTGCCTCTATTCACTACACTCTACGCTGTCTCTATTCACTACACTCTACACTGCCTCTATTCACTACACTCTACGCTGCCTCTATTCACTACACTCTACGCTGTCTCTACTCACTATACTCTACACTGTCTCTATTCACTACACTCTACGCTATCTCTATTCACTACACTCTACACTGTCTCTATTCACTACACTCTACGCTGTCTCTATTCACTACACTCTACGCTGCCTCTATTCACTACACTCTACGCTGTCTCTATTCACTACACTCTACGCTGTCTCTATTCACTACACTCTACGCTGCCTCTATTCACTACACTCTACGCTGCCTCTATTCACTACACTCTACGCTGTCTCTACTCACTATACTCTACGCTGCCTCTATTCACTACACTCTACGCTGTCTCTATTCACTACACTCTACACTGTCTCTATTCACTACACTCTACACTGTCTCTACTCACTACACTCTACGCTGTCTCTATTCACTACACTCTACGCTGTCTCTATTCACTACACTCTACGCTGTCTCTACTCACTACACTCTACGCTGTCTCTATTCACTACACTCTACGCTGTCTATACTCACTACACTCTACGCTGTCTCTACTCACTACACTCTACAATGTCTCTATTCACTACACTCTACACTGTCTCTATTCACTACACTCTACACTGTCTCTATTCACTACACTCTACGCTGCCTCTATTCACTACATTCTACACTGTCTCTACTCACTACACTCTACACTGTCACTATTCACTACACTCTACACTGTCTCTATTCACTACACTCTACACTGTCTCTATTCACTACGCTCTACGCTGCCTCTATTCACTACACTCTACACTGTCTCTATTCACTACACTCTACACTGTCTCTATTCACTACACTCTACACTGTCTCTATTCACTACACTCTACACTGTCTCTATTCACTACACTCTACGCTGCCTCTATTCACTACACTCTACACTGTCTCTATTCACCACACTCTACGCTGTCTCTACTCACTATACTCTACGCTGCCTCTATTCACTACACTCTACGCTGTCTCTACTCACTACACTCTACGCTGTCTCTATTCACTACACTCTACGCTGTCTCTACTCACTACACTCTACGCTGTCTCTACTCACTACACTCTACGCTGTCTCTATTCACTACACACTACGCTGTCTCTACTCACTACACTCTACGCTGTCTCTATTCACTACACTCTACGCTGTCTCTACTCACTACACTCTACGCTGTCTCTACTCACTACACTCTACACTGTCTCTATTCACTACACTCTACACTGTCTCTATTCACTACACTCTACACTGTCTCTATTCACTACACTCTACGCTGTCTCTACTCACTACACTCTACGCAGTCTCTATTCACTACACTCTACACTGTCTCTATTCACTACACTCTACACTGTCTCTATTCACTACACCCTACACTGTCTCTACTCACAACACTCTACACTGTCTCTAGTCACTACACTCTACGCTGTCTCTACTCACTACACTCTACGCTGCCTCTATTCACTACACTCTACGCTGTCTCTACTCACTACACTCTACACTGTCTCTATTCACTACACTCTACACTGTCTCTACTCACTACACTCTACACTGTCTCTACTCACTACACTCTACGCTGTCTCTATTCACTACACTCTACGCTGTCTCTATTCACTACACTCTACACTGTCTCTACTCACTACACTCTACGCTGTCTCTACTCACTACACGCTACACTGTCTCTATTCACTACACTCTACGCTGTCTCTGTTCACTACACTCTACACTGTCTCTATTCACTACACTCTACACTGTCTCAACTCACTACACTCTACGCTGTCTCTACTCACTACACTCTACACTGTCTCTATTCACGACACTCTACACTGTCTCTATTCACTACACTCTACACTGTCTCTATTCACTACACTCTACGCTGTCTCTATTCACTACACTCTACGCTGCCTCTATTCACTACACTCCACACTGTCTCTATTCACTACACTCTACGCTGTCTCTACTCACTACACTCTACGCTGTCTCTACTCACTACACTCTACGCTGCCTCTATTCAAAACACTCTACGCTGTCTCTACTCACTACACTCTACGCTGTCTCTACTCACTACACTCTACGCTGCCTCTACTCACTACACTCTACGCTGTCTCTACTCACTACTCTCTACGCTGTCTCTATTCACTACACTCTACACTGTCTCTACTCACTACACTCTACGCTGTCTCTACTCAATACACTCTACGCTGTCTCTACTCACTACACTCTACACTGTCTCTATTCACTACACTCTACACTGTCTCTGTTCACAATTCTCTACGCTGCCTTTATTCACTACACTCTACGCTGTCTCTACTCACAACACTCTACGCTGCCTCTATTCACTACACTCTACGCTGTCTCTATTCACTACACTCTACGCTGTCTCTACTCACTACACTCTACGCTGTCTCTATTCACTACACTCCACGCTGTCTCTATTCACTACATTCCACACTGTCTCTATTCACTACACTCTACACTGTCTCTATTCACTACAATCTACGCTGCCTCGATACACTACACTCTACGCTGTCTCTATTCACTACATTCCACACTGTCTCTATTCAATACACTCTACACTGTCTCTATTCACTACACTCTACACTGTCTCTACTCACTACACTCTACGCTGCCTCTATTCACTACACTCTACGCTGCCTCTATTCACTACACTCTACGCTGTCTCTATTCACTACACTCTACGCTGTCTCTACTCACTACACTCTACGCTGTCTCAATTCACTACACTCTATGCTGTCTCTATTCACTACACTCTACGCTGCCTCTATTCACTACACTCTACGCTGTCTCTATTCACTACACTCTACGCTGTCTCTACTCACTACACTCTACGCTGTCTCTATTCACTACACTCTACGCTGTCTCTACTCACTACACTCTACGCTGTCTCTGTTCACTACACTCTACGCTGCCTCTATTCACTACACTCTACGCTGTCTCTATTCACTACACTCTACACTGTCTCTACTCACTACACTCTACGCTGTCTCTACTCACTACACTCTACGCTGCCTCTATTCACTACACTCTACACTGTCTCTATTCACTACACTCTACGCTGTCTCTACTCACTACACTCTACGCTGCCTCTATTCACTGCACTCTACGCTGTCTCTACTCACTAAACTCTCCGCTGCCTCTACTCACTACACTCTACGCTGTCTCTACTCACTACACTCTACGCTGTCTCTATTCACTACACTCTACGCTGCCTCTATTCACTACACTCTACGCTGTCTCTATTCACTACACTCTACACTGTCTCTATTCACTACACTCTACGCTGTCTCTATTCACTACACTCTACGCTATCTCTATTCACTACACTCTACACTGTCTCTATTCACTACACTCTACACTGTCTCTATTCACTACACTCTACGCTGTCTCTATTCACTACACTCTACGCTGCCTCTATTCACTACACTCCACACTGTCTCTATTCACTACACTCTACGCTGTCTCTACTCACTACACTCTACGCTGTCTCTACTCACTACACTCTACGCTGCCTCTATTCAAAACACTCTACGCTGTCTCTACTCACTACACTCTACGCTGTCTCTACTCACTACACTCTACGCTGCCTCTACTCACTACACTCTACGCTGTCTCTACTCACTACTCTCTACGCTGTCTCTATTCACTACACTCTACACTGTCTCTACTCACTACACTCTACGCTGTCTCTACTCAATACACTCTACGCTGTCTCTACTCACTACACTCTACACTGTCTCTATTCACTACACTCTACACTGTCTCTGTTCACAATTCTCTACGCTGCCTTTATTCACTACACTCTACGCTGTCTCTACTCACAACACTCTACGCTGCCTCTATTCACTACACTCTACGCTGTCTCTATTCACTACACTCTACGCTGTCTCTACTCACTACACTCTACGCTGTCTCTATTCACTACACTCCACGCTGTCTCTATTCACTACATTCCACACTGTCTCTATTCACTACACTCTACACTGTCTCTATTCACTACAATCTACGCTGCCTCGATACACTACACTCTACGCTGTCTCTATTCACTACATTCCACACTGTCTCTATTCAATACACTCTACACTGTCTCTATTCACTACACTCTACACTGTCTCTACTCACTACACTCTACGCTGCCTCTATTCACTACACTCTACGCTGCCTCTATTCACTACACTCTACGCTGTCTCTATTCACTACACTCTACGCTGTCTCTACTCACTACACTCTACGCTGTCTCAATTCACTACACTCTATGCTGTCTCTATTCACTACACTCTACGCTGCCTCTATTCACTACACTCTACGCTGTCTCTATTCACTACACTCTACGCTGTCTCTACTCACTACACTCTACGCTGTCTCTATTCACTACACTCTACGCTGTCTCTACTCACTACACTCTACGCTGTCTCTGTTCACTACACTCTACGCTGCCTCTATTCACTACACTCTACGCTGTCTCTATTCACTACACTCTACACTGTCTCTACTCACTACACTCTACGCTGTCTCTACTCACTACACTCTACGCTGCCTCTATTCACTACACTCTACACTGTCTCTATTCACTACACTCTACGCTGTCTCTACTCACTACACTCTACGCTGCCTCTATTCACTGCACTCTACGCTGTCTCTACTCACTAAACTCTCCGCTGCCTCTACTCACTACACTCTACGCTGTCTCTACTCACTACACTCTACGCTGTCTCTATTCACTACACTCTACGCTGCCTCTATTCACTACACTCTACGCTGTCTCTATTCACTACACTCTACACTGTCTCTATTCACTACACTCTACGCTGTCTCTATTCACTACACTCTACGCTATCTCTATTCACTACACTCTACACTGTCTCTATTCACTACATTCCACGCTGTCTCTATTCACTACACTCTACGCTGTCTCTACTCACTACAGTCTACACTGTCTCTATTCACTACACTCTACGCTGTCTCTATTCACTACACTCTACGCTGCCTCTATTCACTACACTCTACACAGTCTCTACTCACTACACTCTACGCTGTCTCTATTCACTACACTCTACGCTGTCTCTATTCACTACACTCTCCGCTGCCTCTACTCATTACACTCTACGCTGTCTCTACTCACTACACTCTACGCTGTCTCTACTCACTACACTCTACGCTGTCTCTATTCACTACACTCTACGCTGCCTCTATTCACTACACTCTACGCTGTCTCTATTCACTACACTCTACGCTGTCTCTACTCACTACACTCTACGCTGCCTCTATTCAATACACTCTACGCTGCCTCTATTCACTACACACTACGCTGTCTCTATTCACTACACTCTACGCTGTCTATACTCACTACACTCTACGCTGTCTCTATTCACTACACTCTACGCTGTCTCTACTCACTACACTCTATGCTGTCTCTATTCACTACACTCTACGCTGTCTATACTCACTACACTCTACGCTGTCTCTATTCACTACACTCTACGCTGTCTCTACTCACTACACTCTATGCTGTCTCTATTCACTACACTCTACGCTGCCTCTATTCACTACACTCTACGCTGTCTCTATTCACTACACTCTACGCTGTCTCTATTCACTACACTCTACGCTGCCTCTATTCACTACACTCTACGCTGTCTCTATTCACTACACTCTACGCTGTCTCTACTCACTACACTCTACGCTGCCACTATTCACTACACTCTACGCTGTCTCTACTCACTACACTCTACGCTGTCTCTATTCACTACACTCTACGCTGCCTCTATTCACTACACTCTACGCTGTCTCTATTCACTACAGTCTACACTGTCTCTATTCACTACACTCTACGCTGTCTCTATTCACTACACTCTACGCTGCCTCTATTCACTACACTCTACACTGTCTCTATTCACTACATTCCACGCTGTCTCTATTCACTACACTCTACGCTGTCTCTACTCACTACACTCTACACTGTCTCTATTCACTACACTCTACGCTGTCTCTATTCACTACACACTACGCTGTCTCTACTCACTACACTCTACGCTGCCTCTATTCACTACACTCTACACTGTCTCTATTCACTACACTCTACGCTGGCTCTACTCACTACACTCTACGCTGTCTCTATTCACTACATTCCACGCTGTCTCTATTCACTACATTCCACACTGTCTCTATTCACTACACTCTACACTGTCTCTATTCACTACAATCTACGCTGCCTCGATTCACGACACTCTGCGCTGTCTCTATTCACAACATTCCACACTGTCTCTATTCACTACACTCTACACTGTCTCTATTCACTACACTCTTCACTGTCTCTACTCACTACACTCTACGCTGCCTCTATTCACTACACTCGATGCTGCCTCTATTCACGACACTCTACGCTGTCTCTATTCACTACACTCTACGCTGTCTCTACTCACTACACTCTACGCTGTCTCTATTCACTACACTCTACGCTGCCTCTATTCACTACAATCTACGCTGTCTCTATTCACTACACTCTACGCTGTCTCTACTCACTTCACTCTACGCTGCCTCTATTCACAACACTCTACGCTGTCTCTATTCACTACACTCTACACTGTCTCTACTCACTACACTCTACGCTGTCTCTACTCACTACACTCTACGCTGCCTCTATTCACTACACTCTACACTGTCTCTATTCACTACACTCTACGCTGTCTCTACTCACTACACACTACGCTGCCTCTATTCACTACACTCTACGCTGTCTCTACTCACTACACTCTACGCTGCCTCTACTCACTACACTCTACGCTGTCTCTACTCACTACACTCTACGCTGTCTCTGTTCACTACACTCTACGCTGCCTCTATTCACTACACTCTACGCTGTCTCTATTCACTACACTCTACACTGTCTCTATTCACACCACTCTACGCTGTCTCTATTCACTACACTCTACGCTGCCTCTATTCACTACACTCTACACTGTCTCTATTCACTACATTCCACGCTGTCTCTATTCACTACACTCTACGCTGTCTCTACTCACTACACTCTACACTGTCTCTATTCACTACACTCTACGCTGTCTCTATTCACTACACTCTACGCTGCCTCTATTCACTACACTCTACGCTGTCTCTACTCACTACACTCTACGCTGTCTCTATTCACTATACTCTACGCTGTCTCTATTCACTACACTCTCCGCTGCCTCTATTCACTACACTCTACACTGTCTCTACTCACTACACTCTACGCTGTCTCTACTCACTACACTCTACGCTGTCTCTATTCACTACACTCTACGCTGCCTCTATTCACTACACTCTACGCTGTCTCTATTCACGACACTCTACGCTGTCTCTACTCACTACACTCTACGATGTCTCTACTCACTACACTCTACGCTGCCTCTATTCACTACACACTACGCTGTCTCTATTCACTACACTCTACGCTGTCTATACTCACTACACTCTACGCTGTCTCTATTCACTACACTCTACGCTGTCTCTACTCACTACACACTACGCTGCCTCTATTCACTACACTCTACGCTGTCTCTACTCACTACACTCTACGCTGCCTCTACTCACTACACTCTACGCTGTTTCTACTCACTACACTCTACGCTGTCTCTGTTCACTACACTCTACGCTGCCTCTATTCACTACACTCTACGCTGTCTCTATTCACTACACTCTACACTGTCTCTATTCACACCACTCTACGCTGTCTCTATTCACTACACTCTACGCTGCCTCTATTCACTACACTCTACACTGTCTCTATTCACTACATTCCACGCTGTCTCTATTCACTACACTCTACGCTGTCTCTACTCACTACACTCTACACTGTCTCTATTCACTACACTCTACGCTGTCTCTATTCACTACACTCTACGCTGCCTCTATTCACTACACTCTACGCTGTCTCTACTCACTACACTCTACGCTGTCTCTATTCACTACACTCTACGCTGTCTCTATTCACTACACTCTCCGCTGCCTCTATTCACTACACTCTACACTGTCTCTACTCACTACACTCTACGCTGTCTCTACTCACTACACTCTACGCTGTCTCTATTCACTACACTCTACGCTGCCTCTATTCACTACACTCTACGCTGTCTCTATTCACGACACTCTACGCTGTCTCTACTCACTACACTCTACGATGTCTCTACTCACTACACTCTACGCTGCCTCTATTCACTACACACTACGCTGTCTCTATTCACTACACTCTACGCTGTCTATACTCACTACACTCTACGCTGTCTCTATTCACTACACTCTACGCTGTCTCTACTCACTACACTCTATGCTGTCTCTATTCACTACACTCTACGCTGCCTCTATTCACTACACTCTACGCTGTCTCTATTCACTACACTCTACGCTGCCTCTATTCACTACACTCTACGCTGTCTCTATTCACTACACTCTACGCTGTCTCTACTCACTACACTCTACGCTGCCACTATTCACTACACTCTACGCTGTCTCTATTCACTACACTCTCCGCTGTCTCTACTCACTACACTCTACGCTGCCTCTATTCACGACACTCTACGCTGTCTCTATTCACTACACTCTACGCTGTCTCGATTCACTACACTCTACGCTGTCTCTACTCACTGCACTCTACACTGTCTCTATTCACTACACTCTACACTGTCTCTATTCACTACACTCTACGCTGCCTCTATTCACAACACTCTACGCTGTCTCTACTCACTACACTCTACACTGTCTCTATTCACTACACTCTACGCTGTCTCTATTCACTACACTCTACGCTGCCTCTACTCACTACACTCTACGCTGTCTCTACTCACTACACTCTACGCTGCCTCTATTCACTACACTCTACACTGCCTCTATTCACTACACTCTACGCTATCTCCATTCACTACACTCTACGCTGTCTCTATTCACTACACTCTACGCTGTCTCTACTCACTACACTCTAAGCTGCCTCTATTCACTACACTCTACGCTGTCTCTATTCACTACACTCTACGCTGTCTCTATTCACTACACTCTACGCTATCTCTATTCACTACACTCTACGCTGTCTCTATTCACTACACTCTACACTGTCTCTATTCACTACATTCCACGCTGTCTCTATTCACTACATTCCACGCGGTCTCTATTCACTACATTCCACACTGTCTCTATTCACTGCACTCTCCACTGCCTCTATTCACTACACTTTACACTGTCTCTATTCACTACACTCTACGCTGTCTCTATTCACTACACTCTACGCTGTCTCTATTCACTACACTCTACGCTGCCTCTATTCACTACACTCTACGCTGTCTCTATTCACTACACTCTACGCTGTCTCTATTCACTACACTCTACGCTATCTCTATTCACTACACTCTACGCTATCTCTATTCACGACACTCTACGCTGTCTCTATTCACTTCACTCTACACTGTCTCTATTCACTACATTCCACGCTGTCTCTATTCACTACATTCCACGCTGTCTCTATTCACTACATTCCACATTGTCTCTATTCACTACACTCTACGCTGTCTCTATTCACAGCACTCTATGCTGCCTCTATTCACTACACTCTACGCTGTCTCTATTCACTACACTCTACGCTGTCTCTATTCACAGCACTCTATGCTGCCTCTATTCACTACACTCCATGCTGTCTCTACTCACTACACTCTACGCTGTCTCTACTCACTACACTCTACGCTGTCTCTACTCACTACACTCTACGCTGTCTCTACTCACTACACTCTACGCTGTCTCTACTCACTACACTCTACGCTGCCTCTACTCACTACACTCTACGCTGTCTCTACTCACTACACTCTACGCTGTCTCTACTCACTACACTCTACGCTGTCTCTACTCACTACACTCTACGCTGCCTCTATTCACTACACTCTACGCTGCCTCTACTCACTACACCCTACACTGTCTCTATTCACTACACTCTACGCTGTCTCTACTCACTACACTCTACACTGTCTCTATTCACTACACTCTACGCTGCCTCTATTCACGACACTCTACGCTGTCTCTACTCACTATACACTACGCTGCCTCTATTCACTACACTCTACGCTGTCTCTACTCACTACACTCTACGCTGTCTCTACTCACTACACTCTACGCTGTCTCTACGCACTACACTCTAGGCTGTCTCTTCTCACTACACTCTACGCTGTCTCTACTCACTACACTCTACGCTGCCTCTATTCACTACACTCTACGCTGTCTCTACTCACTACACTCTACGCTGTCTCTATTCACTACACTCTACGCTGTCTCTATTCACTACACTCTACGCTGTCTCTACTCACTACACTCTACGCTGTCTCTACTCACTACACTCTACGCTGCCTCTATTCACTACACTCTACGCTGTCTCTATTCACTACACACTACGCTGCCTCTATTCACTACACTCTACGCTGTCTCTATTCACTACACTCTACGCTGTCTCTATTCACTACACTCTACGCTGCCTCTATTCACTACACTCTACGCTGTCTCTATTCACTACACTCTACGCTGCCTCTATTCACTACACTCTACGCTGTCTCTATTCACTACACTCTACGCTGTCTCTATTCACTACACTCTACGCTATCTCTATTCACTACACTCTACGCTATCTCTATTCACGACACTCTACGCTGTCTCTATTCACTTCACTCTACACTGTCTCTATTCACTACATTCCACGCTGTCTCTATTCACTACATTCCACGCTGTCTCTATTCACTACATTCCACATTGTCTCTATTCACTACACTCTACGCTGTCTCTATTCACAGCACTCTATGCTGCCTCTATTCACTACACTCTACGCTGTCTCTATTCACTACACTCTACGCTGTCTCTATTCACTACACTCTACGCTGCCTCTATTCACTACACTCTACGCTGTCTCTATTCACTACACTCTACGCTGTCTCTACTCACTACACTCTACGCTGCCTCTATTCACTACACTCTACGCTGTCTCTATTCACTACACTCTACGCTGTCTCTACTCACTACACTCTACGCTGCCTCTATTCACTACACTCTACGCTGTCTCTATTCACTACACTCTACGCTGTCTCTATTCACTACACTCTAGGCTGTCTCTACTCACTAAACTCTACACTGTCTCTACTCACTACATTCTACACTGTCTCTATTCACTACACTCTACGCTGCCTCTATTCACAACACTCTACGCTGTCTCTACTCACTACACTCTACGCTGTCTCTATTCACTACACTCTACGCTGTCTCTACTCACTACACTCTACGCTGTCTCTACTCACTACACTCTACGCTGCCTCTATTCACTACACTCTACACTGCCTCTATTCACTACACTCTACGCTGTCTCTATTCACTACACTCTACGCTATCTCCATTCACTACACTCTACGCTGTCTCTATTCACTACACTCTACGCTGTCTCTATTCACTACACTCTAAGCTGCCTCTATTCACTACATTCCACGCTGTCTCTATTCACTACACTCTACGCTGTCTCTATTCACTACACTCTACGCTATCACTATTCACTACACTCTACGCTGTCTCTATTCACTACACTCTACACTGTCTCTATTCACTACATTCCACGCTGTCTCTATTCACTACATTCCACGCTGTCTCTATTCACTACATTCCACACTGTCTCTATTCACTACACTCTACACTGCCTCTATTCACTACACTCGACACTGCCTCTATTCACTACACTCTACACTGTCTCTATTCACTACATTCCACGCTGTCTCTATTCACGACATTCCACGCTGTCTCTATTCACTACACTCTACGCTGTCTCTACTCACTACACTCTACGCTGTCTCTATTCACTACACTCTACGCTGTCTCTATTCACGACACTCTACGCTGCCTCTATTCACTACATTCTACGCTGTCTCTATTCACTACACTCTACGCTGCCTCTATTCACTACACTCTACGCTGTCTCTATTCACTACACTCTACGCTATCTCTACTCACTACACTCTACGCTGTCTCTATTCACTAAACTCTACGCTCCCTCTACTCACTACACTCTACGCTGTCTCTACTCACTACACTCTACGCTGTCTCTACTCACTACACTCTACGCTGCCTCTATTCACTACACTCAACACTGCCTCTACTCACTACACTCTACGCTGTCTCTACTCACTACACTCTACGCTGCCTCTATTCACTACACTCTAGGCTGTCTCTACTCACTACACTCTATGCTGCCTCTATTCACTACACTCTACGCTGCCTCTACTCACTACACTCTACGCTGTCTCTACTCACTACACTCTACGCTGTCTCTACTCACTACACTCTACGCTGTCTCTACTCACTACACTCTACGCTGCCTCTATTCACTACACTCTACGCTGCCTCTACTCACTACACCCTACACTGTCTCTATTCACTACACTCTACGCTGTCTCTACTCACTACACTCTACGCTGCCTCTATTCACTACACTCTACGCTGCCTCTATTCACTACACTCTACGCTGTCTCTACTCACTACACTCTACGCTGTCTCTACTCACTACACTCTACGCTGTCTCTACTCACTACACTCTACGCTGTCTCTACTCACTACACTCTAGGCTGTCTCTTCTCACTACACTCTACGCTGTCTCTACTCACTACACTCTACGCTGCCTCTATTCACTACACTCTACGCTGTCTCTACTCACTACACTCTACGCTGTCTCTATTCACTACACTCTACGCTGTCTCTATTCACTTCACTCTACGCTGTCTCTACTCACTACACTCTACGCTGTCTCTACTCACTACACTCTACGCTGCCTCTATTCACTACACTCTACGCTGTCTCTATTCACTACACACTACGCTGCCTCTATTCACTACACTCTACGCTGTCTCTATTCACTACACTCTACACTGCCTCTATTCACTACACTCTACGCTGTCTCTATTCACTACACTCTACGCTGCCTCTATTCACTACACTCTACGCTGTCTCTATTCTCCACACTCTACACTGTCTCTATTCACTACACTCTACGCTGCCTCTATTCACGACACTCTACGCTGTCTCTACTCACTACACACTACGCTGCCTCTATTCACTACACTCTACGCTGTCTCTACTCACTACACTCTACGCTGTCTCTACTCACTACACTCTACGCTGTCTCTACTCACTACACTCTAGGCTGTCTCTTCTCACTACACTCTACGCTGTCTCTACTCACTACACTCTACGCTGCCTCTATTCACTACACTCTACGCTGTCTCTACTCACTACACTCTACGCTGTCTCTATTCACTACACTCTACGCTGTCTCTATTCACTACACTCTACGCTGTCTCTACTCACTACACTCTACGCTGTCTCTACTCACTACACTCTACGCTGCCTCTATTCACTACACTCTACGCTGTCTCTATTCACTACACACTACGCTGCCTCTATTCACTACACTCTACGCTGTCTCTATTCACTACACTCTACGCTATCTCCATTCACTACACTCTACGCTGTCTCTATTCACTACACTCTACGCTGTCTCTATTCACTACACTCTAAGCTGCCTCTATTCACTACATTCCACGCTGTCTCTATTCACTACACTCTACGCTGTCTCTATTCACTACACTCTACGCTATCTCAATTCACTACACTCTACGCTGTCTCTATTCACTACACTCTACTCTGTCTCTATTCACTACATTCCACGCTGTCTCTATTCACTACATTCCACGCTGTCTCTATTCACTACATTCCACACTGTCTCTATTCACTACACTCTACACTGCCTCTATTCACTACACTCGACACTGCCTCTATTCACTACACTCTACACTGTCTCTATTCACTACATTCCACGCTGTCTCTATTCACGACATTCCACGCTGTCTCTATTCACTACACTCTACGCTGTCTCTACTCACTACACTCTACGCTGTCTCTATTCACTACACTCTACGCTGTCTCTATTCACGACACTCTACGCTGCCTCTATTCACTACATTCTACGCTGTCTCTATTCACTACACTCTACGCTGCCTCTATTCACTACACTCTACGCTGTCTCTATTCACTACACTCTACGCTATCTCTACTCACTACACTCTACGCTGTCTCTATTCACTAAACTCTACGCTCCCTCTACTCACTACACTCTACGCTGTCTCTACTCACTACACTCTACGCTGTCTCTACTCACTACACTCTACGCTGCCTCTATTCACTACACTCAACACTGCCTCTACTCACTACACTCTACGCTGTCTCTACTCACTACACTCTACGCTGCCTCTATTCACTACACTCTAGGCTGTCTCTTCTCACTACACTCTATGCTGCCTCTATTCACTACACTCTACGCTGCCTCTACTCACTACACTCTACGCTGTCTCTACTCACTACACTCTACGCTGTCTCTACTCACTACACTCTACGCTGTCTCTACTCACTACACTCTACGCTGCCTCTATTCACTACACTCTACGCTGCCTCTACTCACTACACCCTACACTGTCTCTATTCACTACACTCTACGCTGTCTCTACTCACTACACTCTACGCTGCCTCTATTCACTACACTCTACGCTGCCTCTATTCACTACACTCTACGCTGTCTCTACTCACTACACTCTACGCTGTCTCTACTCACTACACTCTACGCTGTCTCTACTCACTACACTCTACGCTGTCTCTACTCACTACACTCTACACTGTCTCTATTCACTACATTCCACGCTGTCTCTATTCACTACACTCTACGCTATCTCTATTCACTACACTCTACGCTGTCTCTATTCACTACACTCTACACTGTCTCTATTCACTACATTCCACGCTGTCTCTATTCAATACATTCCACGCGGTCTCTATTCACTACATTCCACACTGTCTCTATTCACTGCACTCTCCACTGCCTCTATTCACTACACTTTACACTGCCTCTATTCACTACACTCTACGCTGTCTCTATTCACTACACTCTACGCTGTCTCTATTCACTACACTCTACGCTATCTCTATTCACTACACTCTACGCTATCTCTATTCACGACACTCTACACTGTCTCTATTCACTTCACTCTACACTGTCTCTATTCACTACATTCCACGCTGTCTCTATTCACTACATTCCACGCTGTCTCTATTCACTACATTCCACATTGTCTCTATTCACTACACTCTACGCTGTCTCTATTCACAGCACTCTATGCTGCCTCTATTCACTACACTCTACGCTGTCTCTATTCACTACACTCTACGCTGTCTCTATTCACTACACTCTACGCTGCCTCTATTCACTACACTCTACGCTGTCTCTATTCACTACACTCTACGCTGTCTCTACTCACTACACTCTACGCTGCCTCTATTCACTACACTCTACGCTGTCTCTATTCACTAAACTCTACGCTGTCTCTACTCACTACACTCTACGCTGCCTCTATTCACTACACTCTACGCTGTCTCTATTCACTACACTCTACGCTGTCTCTATTCACTACACTCTAGGCTGTCTCTACTCACTAAACTCTACACTGTCTCTACTCACTACATTCTACACTGTCTCTATTCACTACACTCTACGCTGCCTCTATTCACAACACTCTACGCTGTCTCTACTCACTACACTCTACGCTGTCTCTATTCACTACACTCTACGCTGTCTCTACTCACTACACTCTACGCTGTCTCTACTCACTACACTCTACGCTGCCTCTATTCACTACACTCTACACTGCCTCTATTCACTACACTCTACGCTGTCTCTATTCACTACACTCTACGCTATCTCCATTCACTACACTCTACGCTGTCTCTATTCACTACACTCTACGCTGTCTCTATTCACTACACTCTAAGCTGCCTCTATTCACTACATTCCACGCTGTCTCTATTCACTACACTCTACGCTGTCTCTATTCACTACACTCTACGCTATCTCTATTCACTACACTCTACGCTGTCTCTATTCACTACACTCTACACTGTCTCTATTCACTACATTCCACGCTGTCTCTATTCACTACATTCCACGCTGTCTCTATTCACTACACTCTACACTGCCTCTATTCACTACACTCTACACTGCCTCTATTCACTACACTCGACACTGCCTCTATTCACTACACTCTACACTGTCTCTATTCACTACATTCCACGCTGTCTCTATTCACGACATTCCACGCTGTCTCTATTCACTACACTCTACGCTGTCTCTACTCACTACACTCTACGCTGTCTCTATTCACTACACTCTACGCTGTCTCTATTCACGACACTCTACGCTGCCTCTATTCACTACATTCTACGCTGTCTCTATTCACTACACTCTACGCTGCCTCTATTCACTACACTCTACGCTGTCTCTATTCACTACACTCTACGCTATCTCTACTCACTACACTCTACGCTGTCTCTATTCACTAAACTCTACGCTCCCTCTACTCACTACACTCTACGCTGTCTCTACTCACTACACTCTACGCTGTCTCTACTCACTACACTCTACGCTGCCTCTATTCACTACACTCAACACTGCCTCTACTCACTACACTCTACGCTGTCTCTACTCACTACACTCTACGCTGCCTCTATTCACTACACTCTAGGCTGTCTCTTCTCACTACACTCTATGCTGCCTCTATTCACTACACTCTACGCTGCCTCTACTCACTACACTCTACGCTGTCTCTACTCACTACACTCTACGCTGTCTCTACTCACTACACTCTACGCTGTCTCTACTCACTACACTCTACGCTGCCTCTATTCACTACACTCTACGCTGCCTCTACTCACTACACCCTACACTGTCTCTATTCACTACACTCTACGCTGTCTCTACTCACTACACTCTACGCTGCCTCTATTCACTACACTCTACGCTGCCTCTATTCACTACACTCTACGCTGTCTCTACTCACTACACTCTACGCTGTCTCTACTCACTACACTCTACGCTGTCTCTACTCACTACACTCTACGCTGTCTCTACTCACTACACTCTAGGCTGTCTCTTCTCACTACACTCTACGCTGTCTCTACTCACTACACTCTACGCTGCCTCTATTCTCTACACTCTACGCTGTCTCTACTCACTACACTCTACGCTGTCTCTATTCACTACACTCTACGCTGTCTCTATTCACTACACTCTACGCTGTCTCTACTCACTACACTCTACGCTGTCTCTACTCACTACACTCTACGCTGCCTCTATTCACTACACTCTACGCTGTCTCTATTCACTACACACTACGCTGCCTCTATTCACTACACTCTACGCTGTCTCTATTCACTACACTCTACACTGCCTCTATTCACTACACTCTACGCTGTCTCTATTCACTACACTCTACGCTGCCTCTATTCACTACACTCTACGCTGTCTCTATTCTCCACACTCTACACTGACTCTATTCACTACACTCTACGCTGCCTCTATTCACGACACTCTACGCTGTCTCTACTCACTATACTCTACGCTGCCTCTATTCACTACACTCTACGCTGTCTCTACTCACTACACTCTACGCTGTCTCTACTCACTACACTCTACGCTGTCTCTACTCACTACACTCTAGGCTGTCTCTTCTCACTACACTCTACGCTGTCTCTACTCACTACACTCTACGCTGCCTCTATTCACTACACTCTACGCTGTCTCTACTCACTACACTCTACGCTGTCTCTATTCACTACACTCTACGCTGTCTCTATTCACTACACTCTACGCTGTCTCTACTCACTACACTCTACGCTGTCTCTACTCACTACACTCTACGCTGCCTCTATTCACTACACTCTACGCTGTCTCTATTCACTACACACTACGCTGCCTCTATTCACTACACTCTACGCTGTCTCTATTCACTACACTCTACGCTATCTCCATTCACTACACTCTACGCTGTCTCTATTCACTACACTCTACGCTGTCTCTATTCACTACACTCTAAGCTGCCTCTATTCACTACATTCCACGCTGTCTCTATTCACTACACTCTACGCTGTCTCTATTCACTACACTCTACGCTATCTCTATTCACTACACTCTACGCTGTCTCTATTCACTACACTCTACACTGTCTCTATTCACTACATTCCACGCTGTCTCTATTCACTACATTCCACGCTGTCTCTATTCACTACATTCCACACTGTCTCTATTCACTACACTCTACACTGCCTCTATTCACTACACTCGACACTGCCTCTATTCACTACACTCTACACTGTCTCTATTCACTACATTCCACGCTGTCTCTATTCACGACATTCCACGCTGTCTCTATTCACTACACTCTACGCTGTCTCTACTCACTACACTCTACGCTGTCTCTATTCACTACACTCTACGCTGTCTCTATTCACGACACTCTACGCTGCCTCTATTCACTACATTCTACGCTGTCTCTATTCACTACACTCTACGCTGCCTCTATTCACTACACTCTACGCTGTCTCTATTCACTACACTCTACGCTATCTCTACTCACTACACTCTACGCTGTCTCTATTCACTAAACTCTACGCTCCCTCTACTCACTACACTCTACGCTGTCTCTACTCACTACACTCTACGCTGTCTCTACTCACTACACTCTACGCTGCCTCTATTCACTACACTCAACACTGCCTCTACTCACTACACTCTACGCTGTCTCTACTCACTACACTCTACGCTGCCTCTATTCACTACACTCTAGGCTGTCTCTTCTCACTACACTCTATGCTGCCTCTATTCACTACACTCTACGCTGCCTCTACTCACTACACTCTACGCTGTCTCTACTCACTACACTCTACGCTGTCTCTACTCACTACACTCTACGCTGTCTCTACTCACTACACTCTACGCTGCCTCTATTCACTACACTCTACGCTGCCTCTACTCACTACACCCTACACTGTCTCTATTCACTACACTCTACGCTGTCTCTACTCACTACACTCTACGCTGCCTCTATTCACTACACTCTACGCTGCCTCTATTCACTACACTCTACGCTGTCTCTACTCACTACACTCTACGCTGTCTCTACTCACTACACTCTACGCTGTCTCTACTCACTACACTCTACGCTGTCTCTACTCACTACACTCTAGGCTGTCTCTTCTCACTACACTCTACGCTGTCTCTACTCACTACACTCTACGCTGCCTCTATTCACTACACTCTACGCTGTCTCTACTCACTACACTCTACGCTGTCTCTATTCACTACACTCTACGCTGTCTCTATTCACTACACTCTACGCTGTCTCTACTCACTACACTCTACGCTGTCTCTACTCACTACACTCTACGCTGCCTCTATTCACTACACTCTACGCTGTCTCTATTCACTACACACTACGCTGCCTCTATTCACTACACTCTACGCTGTCTCTATTCACTACACTCTACACTGCCTCTATTCACTACACTCTACGCTGTCTCTATTCACTACACTCTACGCTGCCTCTATTCACTACACTCTACGCTGTCTCTATTCTGCACACTCTACACTGTCTCTATTCACTACACTCTACGCTGCCTCTATTCACGACACTCTACGCTGTCTCTACTCACTATACTCTACGCTGCCTCTATTCACTACACTCTACGCTGTCTCTACTCACTACACTCTACGCTGTCTCTACTCACTACACTCTACGCTGTCTCTACTCACTACACTCTAGGCTGTCTCTTCTCACTACACTCTACGCTGTCTCTACTCACTACACTCTACGCTGCCTCTATTCACTACACTCTACGCTGTCTCTACTCACTACACTCTACGCTGTCTCTATTCACTACACTCTACGCTGTCTCTATTCACTACACTCTACGCTGTCTCTACTCACTACACTCTACGCTGTCTCTACTCACTACACTCTACGCTGCCTCTATTCACTACACTCTACGCTGTCTCTATTCACTACACACTACGCTGCCTCTATTCACTACACTCTACGCTGTCTCTATTCACTACACTCTACACTGCCTCTATTCACTACACTCTACGCTGTCTCTATTCACTACACTCTACGCTGCCTCTATTCACTACACTCTACGCTGTCTCTATTCTCCACACTCTACACTGTCTCTATTCACTACACTCTACGCTGCCTCTATTCACGACACTCTACGCTGTCTCTACTCACTATACTCTACGCTGCCTCTATTCACTACACTCTACGCTGTCTCTATTCACTACACTCTACGCTGTCTCTATTCACTACACTCTACGCTGTCTCTATTCACTACACTCTACACTGCCTCTATTCACTACACTCTACGCTGTCTCTATTCACTACACTCTACGCTGCCTCTATTCACTACACTCTACGCTGTCTCTATTCTCCACACTCTACACTGTCTCTATTCACTACACTCTACGCTGCCTCTATTCACTACACTCTACGCTGTCTCTATTCACTACACTCTACGCTGCCTCTATTCACTACACTCTACGCTGTCTCTATTCACTACACTCTACACTGCCTCTGTTCACTGCACTCTACGCTGTCTCTATTCACTGCACTCTACGCTGTCTCTACTCACTACACTCTACGCTGCCTCTATTCACTACACTCTACGCTGTCTCTATTCTCCACACTCTACACTCTCTCTATTCACTACACTCTACGCTGCCTCTATTCACTACACTCTACGCTGTCTCTACTCACTATACTCTACGCTGCCTCTATTCACGACACTCTACGCTGTCCCTATTCACTACACTCTACACTGTCTCTATTCACTACACTCAACACTGTCTCTACTCACTACACTCTACGCTGTCTCTATTCACTACACTCTACGCTGTCTCTTCTCACTACACTCTACACTGTCTCTATTCACTACACTCTACGCTGTCTCTACTCACTACACTCTACGCTGTCTCTACTCACTACACTCTACACTGTCTCTATTCACTACACTCTACACTGTCTCTATTCACTACACTCTACACTGTCTCTATTCACTACACTCTACGCTGTCTCTATTCACTACACTCTACGCTGTCTCTATTCACTACACTCTACGCTGTCTCTGTTCACAACACTCTACACTGTCTCTATTCACTACACTCTACACTGTCTCTACTCACTACACTCTACACTGTCTCTACTCACTACACTCTACACTGTCTCTATTCACTACACTCTACACTGTCTCTACTCACTTCACTCTACGCTGTCTCTATTCACTACACTCTACGCTGTCTCTATTCACTACACTCTACACTGTCTCTACTCACTACACTCTACGCTGTCTCTACTCACTACACTCTACGCTGTCTCTATTCACTACACTCTACACTGTCTCTACTCACTACACTCTACACTGTCTCTACTCAATACACTCTACGCTGTCTCTACTCACTACACTCTACGCTGCCTCTATTCACTACACTCTACGCTGTCTCTATTCACTACACTCTACACTGTCTCTATTCACTACACTCTACGCTGTCTCTATTCACTACACTCTACACTGTCTCTATTCACTACACTCTACACTGTCTCTACTCACTACACTCTACGCTGTCTCTACTCACTACACTCTACGCTGCCTCTATTCACTACACTCTACGCTGTCTCTATTCACTACACTCTACACTGTCTCTATTCACTACACTCTACACTGTCTCTACTCACTACACTCTACACTGTCTCTACTCACTACACTCTACGCTGTCTCTATTCACTACACTCTACGCTGTCTCTATTCACTACACTCTACACTGTCTCTACTCACTACACTCTACGCTGTCTCTACTCACTACACTCTACACTGTCTCTATTCACTACACTCTACGCTGTCTCTACTCACTAAGATCTACACTGTCTCGACTCACTACACTCTACGCTGTCTCTATTCACTACACTCTACACTGTCTCTACTCACTACACTCTACACTGTCTCTACTCACTACACTCTACGCTGTCTCTATTCACTACACTCTACACTGTCTCTATTCACTACACTCTACACTGTCTCTACTCACTACACTCTCCGCTGCCTCTATTCACTACACTCTACGCAGTCTCTATTCACTACACTCTACACTGTCGCTATTCACTACACTCCACACTGTCTCTATTCACTACACTCTACACTGTCTCTATTCACTACACTCTACGCTGCCTCTATTCACTAAACTCTACGCTGCCTCTATTCACTACACTCTACGCTGTCTCTATTCACTACACTCTACGCTGCCTCTATTCACTACAGTCTACACTGTCTCTATTCACTACACTCTACGCTGTCTCTATTCACTACACTCTACGCTATCTCTATTCACTACACTCTACACTGTCTCTATTCACTACACTCTACACTGTCTCTACTCACTACACTCTACGCTGCCTCTATTCACTACACTCTACGCTGTCTCTATTCACTACACTCTACGCTGTCTCTATTCACTACACTCTACGCTATCTCTATTCACTACACTCTACACTGTCTCTATTCACTACACTCTACACTGTCTCTACTCACTACACTCTTCACTGTCTCTATTCACTACACTCTACACTGTCTCTACTCACAACACTCTACACTGTCTCTATTCACTACACTCTACACTGTCTCTATTCACTACACTCTACGCTGTCTCTATTCACTATACTCTACACTGTCTCTATTCACTACACTCTCCGCTGCCTCTATTCACTACACTCTACACTGTCGCTATTCACTACACTCTACACTGTCTCTATTCACTACACTCTACGCTGTCTCTATTCACTACACTCTACGCTATCTCTACTCACTACACTCTCCGCTGCCTCTATTCACTACACTCTACACTGTCGCTATTCACTACACTCTACACTGTCTCTATTCACTACACTCTACGCTATCTCTATTCACTACACTCTACACTGTCTCTATTCACTACACTCTACGCTGTCTCTATTCACTACACTCTACACTGTCTCTATTCACTACAATCTACGCTATCTCTTTTCACTACACTCTACACTGTCTCTATTCACTACACTCTACGCTGTCTCTATTCACTACACTCTACGCTGTCTCTACTCACTACACTCTACGCTGCCTCTATTCACTACACTCTACGCTGTCTCTGTTCACTACACTCTACACTGTCTCTATTCACTACACTCTACACTGTCTCTACTCACTACACTCTACGCTGTCTCTACTCACTACAATCTAGGCTGTCTCTTCTCACTACACTCTACGCTGTCTCTATTCACTACACTCTACACTGTCTCTACTCACTACACTCTACGCTGTCTCTATTCACTACACTCTACGCTGTCTCTATTCACTACACTCTACACTGTCTCTACTCACTACACTCTACGCTGTCTCTACTCACTACACTCTACACTGTCTCTATTCACTACACTCTACGCTGTCTCTATTCACTACACTCTACACTGTCTCTATTCACTACACTCTACACTGTCTCTACTCACTACACTCTACGCTGTCTCTATTCACTACACTCTACGCTGCCTCTATTCACTTCACTCTACGCTGCCTCTATTCACTACACTCTACGCTGTCTCTATTCACTACACTCTACGCTGCCTCTATTCACTACACTCTACGCTGTCTCTATTCACTACACTCTAAGCTGTCTCTATTCACTACACTCTACACTGTCTCTATTCACTACACTCTACACAGTCTCTATTCACTACACTCTACACTGTCTCTATTCACTACACTCTACGCTGCCTCGATTCACTACACTCTACGCTGCCTCTATTCACTACACTCTACGCTGCCTCTATTCACTACACTCTGCACTTTCTCTATTCACTACACTCTACGCTGTCTCTATTCACTACACTCTACGCTGCCTCTATTCACTACACTCTACGCTGTCCCTATTCACTACATTCCACACTGTCTCTATTCACTACACTCTACACAGTCTCTATTCACTACACTCTACACTGTCTCTATTCACTACACTCTACGCTGCATCTATTCACTACACTCTACGCTGTCTCTATTCACTACACTCTACGCTGTCTCTATTCACTACACTCTACGCTGTCTCTACTCACTACACTCTACACTGTCTCTATTCACTACACTCTACGCTGCCTCTATTCACTACACTCTACGCTGCCTCGATTCACTACACTCTACGCTGCCTCTATTCACTACACTCTACGCTGTCTCTATTCACTACACTCTACGCTGTCTCTACTCACTACACTCTACGCTGTCTCTATTCACTACACTCTACGCTGCCTCTATTCACTTCACTCTACGCTGCCTCTATTCACTACACTCTGCACTGTCTCTATTCACTACACTCTACGCTGTCTCTATTCACTACACTCTACGCTGCCTCTATTCACTACACTCTACGCTGTCTCTATTCACTACACTCTAAGCTGTCTCTATTCACTACACTCTACACTGTCTCTATTCACTACACTCTACACAGTCTCTATTCACTACACTCTACACTGTCTCTATTCACTACACTCTACGCTGCCTCTATTCACTACACTCTACGCTGCCTCTATTCACTACACTCTACGCTGTCTCTATTCACTACACTCTACGCTGTCTCTATTCACTACACTCTACACTGTCGCTATTCACTACACTCTCCGCTGCCTCTATTCACTACACTCTACGCTGCCTCTATTCACTACACTCTACGCTGCCTCTATTCACTACACTCTACGCTGTCTCTATTCACTACACTCTACGCTGTCTCTATTCACTACACTCTACGCTGTCTCTATTCACTACACTCTACACTGCCTCTATTCACTACACTCTACACTGTCTCTATTCACTACACTCTACGCTGCCTCTATTCACTACACTCTACGCTGCCTCTATTCACTACACTCTACGCTGTCTCTATTCACTGCACTCTACGCTGTCTCTATTCACTACACTCTACACTGTCGCTATTCACTACACTCTCCGCTGCCTCTATTCACTACACTCTACGCTGTCTCTATTCACTGCACTCTACGCTGTCTCTATTTACTACACTCTACACTGTCGCTATTCACTACACTCTACACTGTCTCTATTCACTACACTCTACACTGTCGCTATTCACTACACTCCACACTGTCTCTATTCACTACACTCTACACTGTCTCTATTCACTACACTCTACACTGCCTCTATTCACTAAACTCTACGCTGCCTCTATTCACTACACTCTACGCTGTCTCTATTCACTACACTCTACGCTGCCTCTATTCACTACAGTCTACACTGTCTCTATTCACTACACTCTACGCTGTCTCTATTCACTACACTCTACGCTATCTCTATTCACTACACTCTACACTGTCTCTATTCACTACACTCTACACTGTCTCTACTCACTACACTCTACGCTGCCTCTATTCACTACACTCTACGCTGTCTCTATTCACTACACTCTACGCTGTCTCTATTCACTACACTCTACGCTATCTCTATTCACTATACTCTACACTGTCTCTATTCACTACACTCTACACTGTCTCTACTCACTACACTCTTCACTGTCTCTATTCACTACACTCTACACTGTCTCTACTCACAACACTCTACACTGTCTCTATTCACTACACTCTACACTGTCTCTATTCACTACACTCTACGCTGTCTCTATTCACTATACTCTACACTGTCTCTATTCACTACACTCTCCGCTGCCTCTATTCACTACACTCTACACTGTCGCTATTCACTACACTCTACACTGTCTCTATTCACTACACTCTACGCTGTCTCTATTCACTACACTCTACGCTATCTCTACTCACTACACTCTCCGCTGCCTCTATTCACTACACTCTACACTGTCGCTATTCACTACACTCTACACTGTCTCTATTCACTACACTCTACGCTATCTCTATTCACTACACTCTACACTGTCTCTATTCACTACACTCTACGCTGTCTCTATTCACTACACTCTACACTGTCTCTATTCACTACACTCTACGCTATCTCTTTTCACTACACTCTACACTGTCTCTATTCACTACACTCTACGCTGTCTCTATTCACTACACTCTACGCTGTCTCTACTCACTACACTCTACGCTGCCTCTATTCACTACACTCTACACTGCCTCTACTCACTACAGTCTACGCTGTCTCTACTCACTACACTCTACGCTGTCTCTACTCACTACACTCTACGCTGTCTCTACTCACTACAATCTAGGCTGTCTCTTCTCACTACACTCTACGCTGTCTCTACTCACTACACTCTAGGCTGTCTCTTCTCACTGCACTCTACGCTGTCTCTACTCACTACACTCTATGCTGTCTCTTCTCACTGCACTCTACGCTGTCTCTATTCACTACACTCTACGCTGCCTCTACTCACTACACTCTACGCTGTCTCTACTCACTACACTCTACATTGTCTCTATTCACTACACTCTATGCTGTCGCTACTCCCTACACTCTGGGCTGTTTCAACAATGACATGAATTGTTTGCTGTCATTGAGAACCATATCTTTCAAGAAATGCATTTGTTTCTCGGAGAATGAATGTGTAAAACATTGATTTTTGTTCAAATACATTCCTGCCCTTTCATTATTGCCAGCTGCTGACTCAAACTGGTGATTAATATCCGGGATCTGAGCCAATGGTACCTATCATCATTGAGGAGTAATGAGTTGAAATGCTTGGAAAATAGCTGTCTTTTACCTGACAACCTGAGTGCCTGTAACAGTCATTTCAACATTGGCTGTGGTCTGCTGCTTAATGTCTCCTTAATGCCACTTCTTCCCTCCCTCTCCCACCCTTGGCCTGCACGTTGTAAAGCTGACTATCATAGCACCACCAGCATCATCTCATTATCTCCTCTTTGCTGCTTCTGCGTGGAGATTGTCTTTGCCTTTTTTCGCTGGACAGGCCTGTGATGCAGCAGAAACACACACTCACCAAAAGCTAAACCAGTGAGACCCCTATCTCAAACCTTTTCAGCTCAAGGAAGAATCTATTCCTTCTCCAGTGAAACATCAAATTCCCAATTTTGATCCGCTTACAAACTCAGAGGATTCACTCCTGTTTTCTCCAGAGCAATTACGGATGGTCAATAAATCCAATGTTACTCATTTATTCAATCTTATGCTAATGGCATAGTTTAAAGACTGTAGCTGAGATTAAAATAATGAGTACCTAAAACATCTGGTGATTCCCAGTTGTTGTTATTTAACATCACTAATGTAAATGGATCTACATGCCTTTTGGGACTCCAAATCTGAAATAAAAACAGGAAATATTGGTAAACCTGGTCAGTTAGTAGCTGTGAATGGGAAAAAAATACAAGTTAACTTTTGGTGTCAATTCTTTGTCAGATCTAAAACATTTCAGTTCCTGATGAATGTGAAAGAAGACTTTTGTCAGAGCTGATGTGAAGATGTCGGTGTTGGACTGGGGTGTATAAAGTTAAAAATCACAAAACACCAGGTTATAGTCCAACAGGTTTAATTGGAAGCACTAGCTTTCGGAGCGACGCTCCTTCATCAGGTGGTTGTGAAGGACACAATTGGAAGACACAGAATTTATAGCAAATGTTTACAGTGTGATGTAACTGAAATTATACATTGAAAAATACCTTGATTGTTTGTTGAGTCTTTCATCTGTTTGAATGCCATGATAGTTTCACTTCTTTCATGTAAAATATCAAATCACAAAGCGTTTTTTTAAAAGTTACATTCTCAGGTTAACTGTAACAATTGGTGTTAGCTAGACAATATGTTGAAGGTGTTAGCCCCCTGTGTTCTCTGTCTGTGTTTAGACTGATTCTAATCTAAAAAGTGAGATAATCGAGTCTTACATGAATTCATGCAGTTTCTGAGTAAAGTACAATGTAACAATGCAAAGAAGGTTGACCAGGACGCTGCCTGGACTGGAGGGCTTGCCTTACGAAGAAAGGTTGAATAAGCTCGAACCTTTCTCTCAGGAGAGAAGGAGGAAGAGAGGTGACCTGATCGAGGTGTACAAGGTAATGAGAGGAATAGATACAGTCAATAGCCAGAGACTTTTCCTCAGGGCAGGATTGACTGGTAAGAGAATTCATAGTTTGAAGATATTAGGAGGAAGGTATAAAGGAGACGTCAGAGGTAGGTTCTTTACGCAGAGAGTTGTGAACGCATGGAATGCTGTTTGCCAGCGGTGGTGGTGGAAGCAGAGTCATTCGGGACATTTAAGCGATCACTGGACATGCACATGGATAGCAGTGAGTTGAGGGGTGCAGAGGTTAAGTTACTATATTTTACATTAGGATTAAATTTCGGCACAACATCGTGGGCTAAAGGGCCTGTTCTGTGCTGTACTTTTCTATGTTCTATGTTCTAACTCTGTGAGTACAAATTCACCCCACAAATGTATATGTATATGTGTGCATGTGCGTGTGTCTGGGGTGGTTTACACATGAAAGAAGTGAAACTACATGGTATTTGAACAGACCCCTGAGGCCTGGTACATTGGGGAATTCGGGCAAAGGCTACGGCAAAGGATGAATGGGCACCGCTCAACAATCAACAGACAGGAGGGTTCCCTCCCAGTTGGGGAACACTTCAGTGGTCCAGGACATTCAGCCTTGGACCTTCGGGTGACCATCCTCCAAGGCAGACTTCGGGACAAAATGCAGCGAAGAGTGGCCGAGCAGAGGCTAATAGCTAAGTTCGGTACCCATAGGGAGGGCCTCAACTGGGACCTTGGGTTCATGTCACATTACAGGTGACGACCATTGCACTATACACATACACACAGACACTCTACACACACACACACACGCACACACAGGTACTCCTAAACACACACATACACAAGGACAGACGTATACACAGACATGCACACAGACATTCACATACACCCTTTCAGACACACTCCCACACTTACACATACATCCTCTCACAGACTTAGACCCCTCTACACTCACGCACACACATACTCACTCTCTCTCACAGACACTCACAACCCCCCACCCCAGACACACACACATACACTCCTACAGACACACACACTCCCACACTCTCACATGCACCCCCTCACAGACTTAGACACTCTACACTTACATACACACACATATACACTCTCTCTCGCACTCACAATCCCCCACCCCAGACAGACACACACACACGCATACACACACATACACACATATACATATAGGGTGTAGGTTTGCTCGCTGAGCTATAGGTTTGATATCCAGACGTTTCATTACCTGGCGAGGTAACATCATCAGTGGCGACCTCCAAGTGAAGCGAAGCTGTTGTCTCCTGCTTTCTATTTATATCTTTCTCCTGGATGGGGTTCCTGGGGTTTGTGGTGATGTCATTTCCTGTTCGTTTTCTGAGGGGTTGATAGATGGTATCTAGATCTATGTGTTTGTTTATGGCGTTGTGGTTGGAGTGCCAGGCCTCTAGGAATTCTATGGCATGCCTTTGCTTAGCCTGTCCCAGGATAGATGTGTTGTCCCAGTCGAAATGGTGGCTTTTTTCATCCGTGTGTAGAGCTACAAGGGAGAGAGGATCGTGTCTTTTTGTGACTAGCTGGTGTTCGTGTATCCTGGTGGCTAACTTTCTTCCTGTTTGTCCTACGCAGTGTTTGTGGCAGTCCTTGCATGGAATTTTGTAGATGATGTTGACACCTCCATCAACATCGACCTGGCAAAGGAAACACTTACCACACTTTTAGAAGAGACCATCACACACACACACACCCCAACCACCATCAATCACACTACCAACGAACACATCATGAAGCTAGTGGACCTGTGCCTCACCACCCACTTTACTTTCAACAACATAGTCTACAAACAAACCAACGGCACACCCATGGGATCTCCGCTATCAGGATTCATAGCAGAAGCGGTAATGCAAAGACTAGAACAAACAGCCCTACCAACCATCAAACCAAAAATCTGTGTCCGCTATGTAGATGACACCTTTGTCATCATAAAACGAAACAAGATAGAAGAGCCATTTAACATCATCAACAACACCCTCACAGGCATAAAGTTCACCAAGGAGGAAGAAACCGACAACAAACTCGCATTCCTGGACGTCACAGTCGAAAGAAAGGACAAAGTTAAAAATCACACAACACCAGGTTATAGTCCAACAGGTTTAATTGGAAGCACACTAGCTTTCGGAGCAACGCTCCTTCATCAGGTGATTGTGGAGGGCTCGATCGTAACACAGAATTTATAGCAAAAATTTGCAGCGTGATGTACATAAGTTTGCAGTGTGAGTTACATCACACTGCAAATTTTTGCTATAAATTCTGTGTTACGATCGAGCCCTCCACAATCACCTGATGAAGGAGCGTCGCTCCGAAAGCTAGTGTGCTTCCAATTAAACCTGTTGGACTATAACCTGGTGTTGTGTGATTTTTAACTTTGTACACCCCAGTCCAACATCGGCATCTCCGAAAGAAAGGACAACTGAGAACTACAAACCTGCGTATACAGAAAACCGACAAACACTGACCAAATACTTAACTACACCAGCAACCATCCCAACACACACAAACAAAGCTTTTTCAGAACACTATTCCAACGAGCCATCACACACTGCAGCACAGACAAACTTCGGAAAACAGAGGAGAACCACCTATACGATGTATTCAAGAAGAACAGATACTCAAAAAATACAGTCCGCAGATTCCTCAAGAACAAACCATGACAAGCAGACCAAACACAGCCATAAATCCTAACCACCTTACCATACATCAAAGAAGTTTCAGAAATGACAGCCAGACTACTGAGACCCCTCAGAATCCTAGTAGCACACAAACCCACCAACACTCTCAAACAAAAACTAACAAACTTAAAAGACCCAGTACATCCCATGGACAAAACCAACGTCATCTACAAAATTCCATGCAAGGACTGCCACAAACACTATGTAGGACAAACAGGAAGAAAGTTAGCCACCAGGATACACGAACACCAGCTAGCCACAAAAAGACACGACCCTCTCTCCCTCGTAGCCCTACACACGGATGAAAAAAAACACCATTTTGACTGGGACAACACATCTATCCTGGGACAGGCTAAGCAAAGGCATGCCAGAGAATTCCTAGAGGCCTGGCACTCCAACCACAACACCATAAACAAACACATAGGTCTAGATGCCATCTATCAACCCCTCAGAAAACAAACAGGAAATGACATCACCACAAACCCCAGGAACCCCATCCAGGAGAAAGATATAAATAGAAAGCAGGAGACAACAGCTTCGCTTCACTTGGAGGTTGCCACTGATGATGTTACCTCGCCAGGTAATGAAACGTCTGGATATCAAACCTACAGCTCAGCGAGCAAACCTATACCTTAAACCTCAACCTGAGCTACAAACCTTCACAAACCTTGCAACATATACATATGTGGGGTGAATTTGTACTTGCAGACCTTACATTGTACTTTGCTCAGAAACTGCATGAATCCATGTAAGACTCTGTTATCTCACTTTTTAGATTAGAGTCAGTCTAAACATTATGGCACAGACAGGGAACACAGGGGGCTAACACCTTTAACCTATTATCTGGCTGTCACCAATTGTTACAGTTAACCTGAGAATGTAACTTTTAAAAAATGTTTTGTGATTTACACATGAAAGAAGTGAAACTACCTTGATATTTGAACAGATGAAAGACTCAAGAAACAAATCAAGGTATTTTTCAATGTATAATTTCAGTTACATCACACTGTAAACATTTGCTATAAATTCTGTCTTACAATTGTGCCCTCCACAACCACCTGATGAAGGAGCGGCGCTCCGAAAGCTAGTGCTTCCAACTAAACCTGTTGGACTATAACCTGGTGTTTTGTGATTTTTAACTTTATCAGAGCTCACTGCTTGTATTGTTCCACCTGTATTGTTCCATGAGTATGAAAGCTCTTCTGAAAGCCTGTATACTCAAGAGTCTGCAGAAATTACAAAGGAAATACAAAGGAAAGAAGTTATGATCAAACTGTGATAATCACTGAATGGATCTCAACTGGAGGAAAACTTTGGACACCACTTCATCCCAGGGCTGAGTGATTTGAGTTACATCAGAAAATTCAAGAATCTGGGACTTTGCTCTTTAGAGAAGAGAACATGACAAGAAAATTGGATTGTGGTTTCTAAAATCATGGGAAATCTGAGCAGAGTAGAAAGGGAGAAACTGCTCCCATTGGTCGAATATGTAAAACCAGGGACATGAATTTAAACTGAATAGCAATAAAAGATGACTTGGGGAAACCTCTTATCAAATGCTGAGGGATTAAGATCTGCATTGCACTCCCTGGCAGTGCGGTGGAAGCAGTTTCAATCATAGTTTTCAAAATAGATTTGGATAAACATCTGAGTAACATGTGTCAAGATCTGACACCGACACTATCGGCCAAACGACTGTTTCCTATCGTGTAAACAATCTATGATTCCAGGATTGAGTTAGAAACTCCAAATGAAAAATGAACAATCATATTATTTTAAGTGAAAAATCATCTAAAAATAAAGCGAACACTTTTAATGAGGCTGCCTCAGACTTCAAGGCTGAAATTGGAGAGAGAACCTGTGCCACAATCTGATTCTTCCTTTCTTTATGACGCAGGACAATCTTTGATTTACTTAGCCTCAGTATTGCTAACAGAGATTAGTAAAACTCCCGACAGCAATGTCCATAATTCTTTCAACATTAGCAAATAGCTTGCAGTAAAATAGAAACATTGATTACCAAGTCTAATTTCTCTGACTCCATTGTCTGTATTTTTTGAATAGATCCTTTTGCATATTCAAATTCAAAACAATGTAGGCATCATCACAAATCTGTAAAATGCTTTTGATAATTCGCATTTTGCTTTATTCACAGTCATTCTGCTTTTACGCTCAACATCATTCTTGAAAAAACAAACATTTCCTG
Organism: Chiloscyllium plagiosum; assembly: GCF_037043375.1. Classification (NCBI taxonomy): domain Eukaryota; kingdom Metazoa; phylum Chordata; class Chondrichthyes; order Orectolobiformes; family Hemiscylliidae; genus Chiloscyllium; species Chiloscyllium plagiosum. The sequence continues at coordinate 330,416 of NW_028270172.1, read as the reverse complement.
GTGTACAGCAAATGATTGAACAAATAAGAAGACAGATGGTGACACTGAATATCTGTCACCAACAATTTAATACAAACATTTTTAGGGTCCATTTTCACTTCTCTGAAAGTAAACAAAAAAATATTGTACCTGACCATTGCTGGTTCCAATCAGTCCGAACCATTGAGTCAGCCTTACATCAGTGGCAACGCAATAGCTCTTAACAAGAAGATTCACACTTCACATCAGAGATTAAGACAATTATTAAGGCAAATACTCCCATTATTATACTGAGGGAGTGTTGCACTGTCAGAGGGTCAGTGGTGAGGGAATGCCACAATGCAGAAGGTCAGTACTGAGGAAGCGGTGCACTGTCAGAGGGTCAGTACTGACGGAGTGTAGCACTGTCAGAAGATCAATACTGAGGGAGAGCAGCACTGTCAGAGGGTCAATGTTGAGGGAGGGCAGCACTGTCAGACGGTCTGTACTGAGGGAGTGCAGCACTGGCAGACAAGCAGTGCTAAGAGAGTGCAGCACTGTCACAGGGTCAGTACTGCGGGGGTGCAGCACTGTCAGAGGGTCAGTACTGAGGGAGTGCAGCACTGTCAGAGGGTCAGTACTGAGGGAGTGCAGGACTGTCAGAGCGTCAGTACTGAAAGAGAACAGCAGCACCATCAGAGGGTCAGTACTGAGGGAGTGCAGCACTGTCAGAGGGTCAGTACTGAGGGAGTGCAGCACTGTCAGAGGGTCAGTACTGAGGGAGTGCTACACTGTCAGAGGGTCAGTACTGAGGGAGTGCTGCACTGTCAGAGTGTCAGTACTGAGGGAGTGCAGCACTGTCAGAGGGTCAGTACTGAGGGAGAGCAGCACTGTCAGAGGGCCAATACTGAGGGAGAGCAGCACTGTCAGAGGGTCAGTACTGAGGGAGTGCAGCACTGTCAGAGGGTCAGTACTGAGGGAGTGCAGCACTGTCAGAGGCTCAGTACTGAGGGAGAGCAGCACTGTCAGAGGGTCAGTACTGAGGGAGTGCAGCACTGTCAGAGGGTCAGTACTGAGGTAGTGCAGCACTGTCAGAGAGTCAGTACTGAGGGAGAGCAGCACTGTCAGAGGATCAGTACTGAGGGAGTGCAGGACTGTCAGAGGGTCAGTACTGCGGGGGTGCAGCACTGTCAGAGGGTCAGTACTGAGGGAGTGCAGCACTGTCAGAGGGTCAGTACTGAGGGAGTGCAGGACTGTCAGAGCGTCAGTACTGAAAGAGAACAGCAGCACTGTCAGAGGGTCAGTACTGAGGGAGTGCAGCACTGTCAGAGGGTCAGTACTGAGGGAGTGCAGCACTGTCAGAGGGTCAGTACTGAGGGAGTGCTAAACTGTCAGAGGGTCAGTACTGAGGGAGTGCTGCACTGTCAGAGGGTTAGTACTGAGGGAGAGCAGCACTGTCAGAGGGCCAATACTGAGGGAGAGCAGCACTGTCAGAGGGTCAGTACTGAGGGAGTGCAGCACTGTCAGAGGGTCAGTACTGAGGGAGTGCAGCACTGTCAGAGGGTCAGAACTGGGGGAGTGCTGCACTGTCAGAGGGTCAATACTGATGGAGTGCTACACTGTCAGAGGGTCAGTACAGAGAGAGTGCTGCACTGTCAGAGGGTCAGTACTGAGGGAGTGCAGCACTGTCAGAGGGTCAGTACTGAGGGCGTGCAGCACTGTCAGAGGGTCAGTACTGAGGGAGTGCAGCACTGTCAGAGGGTCAGTACTGAGGGAGAGCAGCACTGCCAGAGGGTCAGTAATGAGGGAGTGCAGCACTGTCAGAGGGTCAGTACTGAGGGCGTGCAGCACTGTCAGAGGGTCAGTACTGAGGGAGTGCCGCACTGTCAGAGGGTCAGTACTGAGGGAGTGCAGCACTGTCAGAGGGTCAGTACTGAGGGAGTGCAGCACTGTCAGAGGGTCAGTACTGAGGGAGAGCAGCACTGTCAGAGGGTCAGTACTGAGGGAGTGCAGCACTGTCAGAGGGTCAGTACTGAGGGAGTGCTACACTGTCAGAGGGTCAGTACTGAGGGAGTGCAGCACTGTCAGAGGGTAAATACTGAGGGAGAGCAGCACAGTCAGAGGGTCAGTACTGAGGGAGTGCAGCACTGTCAGAGGGTCAGTACTGAGGGAGTGTTGCGCTGTCAGAGGGTCAGTACTGAGGGAGTGCAGCACTGTCAGAGGGTCAGTACTGAGGGAGTGCAGCACTGTCAGAGGGTCAGTACTGAGGGAGTGCAGGACTGTCAGAGGGTCAATACTGAGGGATTGCACCACTGTCAGAGGGTCAGTACTGAGGGAGTGCCGCACTGTCACAGGGTCAATACTGATGGAGTGCAGCACTGTCAGAGGGTCAGTACTGAGGGAGTGCTGCACTGTCAGAGGGTCAGTACTGAGGGAGTGCTGCACTGTCAGAGGGTCAGTACTGAGGGAGTGCAGGACTGTCAGAGGGTCAGTACTGAGGGAGTGCTGCACTGTCAGAGGGTCAGTACTGAGGGAGTGCCGCACTGTCAGAGGGTCAATACTGATGGAGTGCAGCACTGTCAGAGGGTCAGTACTGAGGGAGTACAGTACTGTCAGAGAGTCAGTACTGAGGGAGAACAGAACTGTCAGAGGGTCAGTACTGAGGGTGTGCAGCACTGTCAGAGGGTCAGTACTGAGGGAGTGCAGCACTGTCAGAGGGTCAGTACTGAGGGAGTGCAGCACTGTCAGAGGGTCAGTAATGAGGGAGAGCAGCACTGTCAGAGGGTCAGTACTGAGGGAGTGCAGCACTGTCAGAGGGTCAGTACTGAGGGAGTGCAGGACTGTCAGAGGGTCAATACTGAGGGATTGCACCACTGTCAGAGGGTCAGTACTGAGGGAGTGCCGCACTGTCACAGGGTCAATACTGATGGAGTGCAGCACTGTCAGAGGGTCAGTACTGAGGGAGTGCTGCACTGTCAGAGGGTCAGTACTGAGGGAGTGCTGCACTGTCAGAGGGTCAGTACTGAGGGAGTGCAGGACTGTCAGAGGGTCAGTACTGAGGGAGTGCTGCACTGTCAGAGGGTCAGTACTGAGGGAGTGCCGCACTGTCAGAGGGTCAATACTGATGGAGTGCAGCACTGTCAGAGGGTCAGTACTGAGGGAGTACAGTACTGTCAGAGAGTCAGTACTGAGGGAGAACAGAACTGTCAGAGGGTCAGTACTGAGGGTGTGCAGCACTGTCAGAGGGTCAGTACTGAGGGAGTGCAGCACTGTCAGAGGGTCAGTACTGAGGGAGTGCAGCACTGTCAGAGGGTCAGTAATGAGGGAGAGCAGCACTGTCAGAGGGTCAGTACTGAGGGAGTGCAGCACTGTCAGAGGGTCAGTACTGAGGGAGTGCAGCACTGTCAGAGGGTCAGTACTGAGGGAGAGCAGCACTGTCAGAGGGTCAGTACTGAGGGAGTGCAGGTCTGTCAGAGGGTCAGTACTGAGGGAGTGCAGAACTGTCAGAGGGTCAGTACTGAGGGCGTGCCGCACTGTCAGAGGGTCAATACTGATGGAGTGCAGCACTGTCAGAGGGTCAGTACTGAGGGAGTGCTGCACTGTCAGAGGGTCAGTACTGAGGGAGTGCTGCACTGTCAGAGAGTCAGTACTGAGGGAGCGCAGCACTTTCAGAGGGTCAGTACTGAGGGAGTGCTACACTGTCAGAGGGTCAGTACTGAGGGAGTGCTGCACTGTCAGAGGGTCAGTACTGAGGGAGTGCAGCACTGTCAGAGGGTCAGTACTGAGGGAGTGCTACACTGTCAGAGGATCAGTACTGAGGGAGTGCTGCACTGTCACAGGGTCTGTACTGAGGGAGTGCAGCACTGTCAGAGGGTCAGTACTGAGGGAGAGCAGCACTGTCAGAGGGTCAGTACTGAGGGAGAGCAGCACTGTCAGAGGGTCAGTACTGAGGGAGTGCAGCAATGTCAGAAGGTCAGTACTGAGGGAGTGCTGCACTGTCATAGGGTAAGTACTGAGGGAGTGCAGCACTGTCAGAGGGGTCAGTACTGAGGGAGTGCTGCACTGTCAGAGGGTCAGTACTGAGGGAGTGCAGCACTGTCAGAGGGTAAGTACTGAGGGAGAGCAGCACTGTCAGAGGGGTCAGTACTGAGGGAGTGCTGCACTGTCAGAGGGTCAGTACTGACGGAGTGCAGCACTGTCAGAGGGTCAGTACTGAGGGAGTGCTACACTGTCAGAGGGTCAGTACTGAGGGAGTGCAGCACTGTCAGAGGGTAAATACTGAGGGAGAGCAGCACAGTCAGAGGGTCAGTACTGAGGGAGTGCTACACTGTCAGAGGGTCAGTACTGAGGGAGTGCAGCACTGTCAGAGGGTAAATACTGAGGGAGAGCAGCACAGTCAGAGGGTCAGTACTGAGGGAGTGCAGCACTGTCAGAGGGTCAGTACTGAGGGAGTGTTGCGCTGTCAGAGGGTCAGTACTGAGGGAGTGCAGCACTGTCAGAGGGTCAGTACTGAGGGAGTGCAGCACTGTCAGAGGGTCAGTACTGAGGGAGTGCAGGACTGTCAGAGGGTCAATACTGAGGGATTGCACCACTGTCAGAGGGTCAGTACTGAGGGACTGCCGCACTGTCACAGGGTCAATACTGATGGAGTGCAGCACTGTCAGAGGGTCAGTACTGAGGGAGTGCTGCACTGTCAGAGGGTCAGTACTGAGGGAGTGCTGCACTGTCAGAGGGTCAGTACTGAGGGAGTGCAGGACTGTCAGAGGGTCAGTACTGAGGGAGTGCTGCACTGTCAGAGGGTCAGTACTGAGGGAGTGCCGCACTGTCAGAGGGTCAATACTGATGGAGTGCAGCACTGTCAGAGGGTCAGTACTGAGGGAGTGCTGCACTGTCAGAGAGTCAGTACTGAGGGAGAACAGAACTGTCAGAGGGTCAGTACTGAGGGTGTGCAGCACTGTCAGAGGGTCAGTACTGAGGGAGTGCAGCACTGTCAGAGGGTCAGTACTGAGGGAGTGCAGCACTGTCAGAGGGTCAGTAATGAGGGAGAGCAGCACTGTCAGAGGGTCAGTACTGAGGGAGTGCAGCACTGTCAGAGGGTCAGTACTGAGGGAGTGCAGCACTGTCAGAGGGTCAGTACTGAGGGAGAGCAGCACTGTCAGAGGGTCAGTACTGAGGGAGTGCAGGACTGTCAGAGGGTCAGTACTGAGGGAGTGCAGCACTGTCAGAGGGTCAGTACTGAGGGCGTGCCGCACTGTCAGAGGGTCAATACTGATGGAGTGCAGCACTGTCAGAGGGTCAGTACTGAGGGAGTGCTGCACTGTCAGAGGGTCAGTACTGAGGGAGTGCTGCACTGTCAGAGAGTCAGTACTGAGGGAGCGCAGCACTTTCAGAGGGTCAGTACTGAGGGAGTGCTACACTGTCAGAGGGTCAGTACTGAGGGAGTGCTGCACTGTCAGAGGGTCAGTACTGAGGGAGTGCAGCACTGTCAGAGGGTCAGTACTGAGGGAGTGCTACACTGTCAGAGGATCAGTACTGAGGGAGTGCTGCACTGTCACAGTGTCTGTACTGAGGGAGTGCAGCACTGTCAGAGGGTCAGTACTGAGGGAGAGCAGCACTGTCAGAGGGTCAGTACTGAGGGAGAGCAGCACTGTCAGAGGGTCAGTACTGAGGGAGTGCAGCAATGTCAGAAGGTCAGTACTGAGGGAGTGCTGCACTGTCAGAGGGTAAGTACTGAGGGAGTGCAGCACTGTCAGAGGGGTCAGTACTGAGGGAGTGCTGCACTGTCAGAGGGTCAGTACTGAGGGAGTGCAGCACTGTCAGAGGGTCAGTACTGAGGGAGAGCAGCACTGTCAGAGGGGTCAGTACTGAGGGAGTGCTGCACTGTCAGAGGGTCAGTACTGACGGAGTGCAGCACTGTCAGAGGGTCAGTACTGAGGGAGAGCAGCACTGTCAGAGAGTCAGTACTGAGGGAGCGCAGCACTTTCAGAGGGTCAGTACTGAGGGAGTGCTACACTGTCAGAGGGTCAGTACTGAGGGAGTGCTGCACTGTCAGAGGGTCAGTACTGAGGGAGTGCAGCACTGTCAGAGGGTCAGTACTGAGGGAGTGCTACACTGTCAGAGGATCAGTACTGAGGGAGTGCTGCACTGTCACAGGGTCTGTACTGAGGGAGTGCAGCACTGTCAGAGGGTCAGTACTGAGGGAGAGCAGCACTGTCAGAGGGTCAGTACTGAGGGAGAGCAGCACTGTCAGAGGGTCAGTACTGAGGGAGTGCAGCAATGTCAGAAGGTCAGTACTGAGGGAGTGCTGCACTGTTAGAGGGTAAGTACTGAGGGAGTGCAGCACTGTCAGAGGGTCAGTACTGAGGGAGTGCTGCACTGTCAGAGGGTCAGTACTGAGGGAGTGCAGCACTGTCAGAGGGTCAGTACTGAGGGAGAGCAGCACTGTCAGAGGGTCAGTACTGAGGGAGTGCGGCACTGTCAGAAGGTCAGTACTGAGGGAGTGCTGCACTGTCAGAGGGTCAGTACTGAGGGAGTGCAGCACTGTCAGAGGGTCAGTACTGAGGCAGTGCTGCACTGTCAGAGGGTCAGTACTGAGGGAGTGCAGCACTGTCAGAGGGTCAGTACTGAGGAAGAGCAGCACTATCAGAGGGCCAATACTGAGGCAGAGCAGCACTGTCAGAGGGTCAGTACTGAGGGAGTGCAGAACTGTCGGAGGGTCAGTACTGTGGGAGTGCTACACTGTCAGAGGGTCAGTACTGAGGGAGTACAGAACTGTCAGAGGGTCAGTACTGAGGGTGTGCAGCACTGTCAGAGGGTCAGTACTGAGGAAGTGCAGCACTGTCAGAGGGTCAGTACTGAGGGAGTGCAGGACTGTCAGAGGGTCAATACTGAGGGAGAGCAGCACTGTCAGAGGGTCAGTACTGAGGGAGTGCAGCACTGCAAGAGGGTCAGTACTGAGGGAGTGCTGCACTGTCAGAGGGTCAGTACTGAGGGAGTGCAGCACTGTCAGAGGGGTCAGTACTGAGGGAGTGCTGCACTGTCAGAGGGTCAGTACTGACAGAGTGCAGCACTGTCAGAGGGTCAGTACTGAGGGAGAGCAGCACTGTCAGAGGGTCAGTACTGAGGGAGTGCAGCACTGTCAGAAGGTCAGTACTGAGGGAGTGCTGCACTGTCAGAGGGTCAGTACTGAGGGAGTGCAGCACTGTCAGAGGGTCAATACTGAGGGAGAGCAGCACTGTCAGAGGGTCAGTACTGAGGGAGTGCAGCACTGCAAGAGGGTCAGTACTGAGGGCGTGCTGCACTGTCAGAGGGTCAGTACTGAGGGAGAGCAGCACTGTCACGGGTCAGTACTGAGGGAGTGCAGCACTGTCAGAGAGTCAGTACTGAGGGAGTGCTACGCTGTCAGAGGGTCAGTACTGAGGGAGTACAGTACTGTCAGAGGGTCAGTACTGAGGGTGTGCAGCACTGTCAGAGGGTCAGTACTGAGGGAGTGCAGCACTGTCAGAGGGTCAGTACTGAGGGAGAGCAGCACTATCAGAGAGTCAATACTGAGGGAGAGCAGCACAGTCAGAGGGTCAGTACTGAGGGAGTGCAGCACTGTCAGAGGGTCTGAATTGAGGGAGTGCTGCACTGTCAGAGGGTCAGTACTGAGGGAGTGCAGCACTGTCAGAGGGTCAGTACTGAGGGAGTGTTGCACTGTCAGAGGGTCAGTACTGAGGGAGTGCAGCACTGTCAGAGGGTCAGTACTGAGGGAATGCAGCACTGTCAGAGGGTCAGTACTGAGGGAGTGCAGCACTGTCAGAGGGTCATTACTGAGGGAGAGCAGCACTGTCAGAGGGTCAGTACTGAGGGAGTGCAGCACTGTCAGAGGGTCAGTACTGAGGGAGTGCAGCACTGTCAGAGGGTCAGTACTGAGGGCGAGCAGCACTGTCAGAGGGTCAGTACTGAGGGAGTGCAGGACTGTCAGAGGGTCAGTACTGAGGGAGTGCAGCACTGTCAGAGGGTCAGTACTGAGGGAGTGCCGGACTGTCAGAGGGTCAATACTGATGGAGTGCAGCACTGTCAGAGGGTCAGTACTGAGGGAGTGCTGCACTGTGAGAGGGTCAGTACTGAGGGAGTGCTGCACTGTCAGAGGGTCAGTACTGAGGGAGTGCAGCAATATCAGAGGGTCAGTACTGAGGGAGTGCTGCACTGTCAGAGGGTCAGCACTGAAGGTGTGCTGCACTGTCAGAGGGTCAGTACTGAGGGAGTGCTACACTGTCAGAGGGTCAGTACTGAGGGAGTGCTGCACGGTCAGAGGGTCAGTACTGAGGGAGCGCAGCACTGTCAGAGGGTCAGTACTGAGGGAGTGCTACACTGTCAGAGGCTCAGTACTGAGGGAGTGCTGCACTGTCAGAGGGTCAGTGCTGAGGGAGAGCAGCACTGTCAGAGGGTCAGTACTGAGGGAGAGCAGCACTGTCAGAGGGCCAATACTGAGGGAGAGCAGCACTGTCAGAGGGTCAGTACTGAGGGAGTGCAGCACTGTCAGAGGGTCAGTACTGAGGGAGTGCAGCACTGTCAGAGGGTCAGAACTGGGGGAGTGCTGCACTGTCAGAGGGTCAATACTGATGGAGTGCTACACTGTCAGAGGGTCAGTACAGAGAGAGTGCTGCACTGTCAGAGGGTCAGTACTGAGGGAGTGCAGCACTGTCAGAGGGTCAGTACTGAGGGCGTGCAGCACTGTCAGAGGGTCATTACTGAGGGAGTGCAGCACTGTCAGAGGGTCAGTACTGAGGGAGAGCAGCACTGCCAGAGGGTCAGTAATGAGGGAGTGCAGCACTGTCAGAGGGTCAGTACTGAGGGCGTGCAGCACTGCCAGAGGGTCAGTACTGAGGGAGTGCCGCACTGTCAGTGGGTCAGTACTGAGGGAGTGCAGCACTGCCAGAGGGTCAGTACTGAGGGAGTGCAGCACTGTCAGAGGGTCAGTACTGAGGGAGAGCAGCACTGTCAGAGGGTCAGTACTGAGGGAGTGCAGCACTGTCAGAGGGTCAGTACTGAGGGAGTGCTACACTGTCAGAGGGTCAGTACTGAGGGAGTGCAGCACTGTCAGAGGGTCAATACTGAGGGAGAGCAGCACAGTCAGAGGGTCAGTACTGAGGGAGTGCAGCACTGTCAGAGGGTCAGTACTGAGGGAGTGTTGCGCTGTCAGAGGGTCAGTACTGAGGGAGTGCAGCACTGTCAGAGGGTCAGTACTGAGGGAGTGCAGCACTGTCAGAGGGTCAGTACTGAGGGAGTGCAGGACTGTCAGAGGGTCAATACTGAGGGATTGCACCACTGTCAGAGGGTCAGTACTGAGGGAGTGCCGCACTGTCACAGGGTCAATACTGATGGAGTGCAGCACTGTCAGAGGGTCAGTACTGAGGGAGTGCTGCACTGTCAGAGGGTCAGTACTGAGGGAGTGCTGCACTGTCAGAGGGTCAGTACTGAGGGAGTGTAGGACTGTCAGAGGGTCAGTACTGAGGGAGTGCTACGCTGTCAGAGGGTCAGTACTGAAGGTGTGCTGCACTGTCAGAGGGTCAGTACTGAGGGAGTGCTACACTGTCAGAGGGTCAGTACTGAGGGAGTGCTGCACTGTCAGAGGGTCAGTACTGAGGGAGTACAGTACTGTCAGAGAGTCAGTACTGAGGGAGAACAGAACTGTCAGAGGGTCAGTACTGAGGGTGTGCAGCACTGTCAGAGGGTCAGTACTGAGGGAGTGCAGCACTGTCAGAGGGTCAGTACTGAGGGAGTGCAGCACTGTCAGAGGGTCAGTAATGAGGGAGAGCAGCACTGTCAGAGGGTCAGTACTGAGGGAGTGCAGCACTGTCAGAGGGTCAGTACTGAGGGAGTGCAGCACTGTCAGAGGGTCAGTACTGAGGGAGAGCAGCACTGTCAGAGGGTCAGTACTGAGGGAGTGCAGGACTGTCAGAGGGTCAGTACTGAGGGAGTGCAGCACTGTCAGAGGGTCAGTACTGAGGGCGTGCCGCACTGTCAGAGGGTCAATACTGATGGAGTGCAGCACTGTCAGAGGGTCAGTACTGAGGGAGTGCTGCACTGTCAGAGGGTCAGTACTGAGGGAGTGCTGCACTGTCAGAGAGTCAGTACTGAGGGAGCGCAGCACTTTCAGAGGGTCAGTACTGAGGGAGTACTACACTGTCAGAGGTTCAGTACTGAGGGAGTGCTGCACTGTCAGAGGGTCAGTACTGAGGGAGTGCAGCACTGTCAGAGGGTCAGTACTGAGGGAGTGCTACACTGTCAGAGGATCAGTACTGAGGGAGTGCTGCACTGTCACAGGGTCTGTACTGAGGGAGTGCAGCACTGTCAGAGGGTCAGCACTGAGGGAGAGCAGCACTGTCAGAGGGTCAGTACTGAGGGAGAGCAGCACTGTCAGAGGGTCAGTACTGAGGGAGTGCAGCAATGTCAGAAGGTCAGTACTGAGGGAGTGCTGCACTGTCAGAGGGTAAGTACTGAGGGAGTGCAGCACTGTCAGAGGGGTCAGTACTGAGGGAGTGCTGCACTGTCAGAGGGTCAGTACTGAGGGAGTGCAGCACTGTCAGAGGGTCAGTACTGAGGGAGAGCAGCACTGTCAGAGGGTCAGTACTGAGGGAGTGCGGAACTGTCAGAAGGTCAGTACTGAGGGAGTGCTGCACTGTCAGAGGGTCAGTACTGAGGGACTGCAGCACTGTCAGAGGGTCAGTACTGAGGCAGTGCTGCACTGTCAGAGGGTCAGTACTGAGGGAGTGCAGCACTGTCAGAGGGTCAGTACTGAGGAAGAGCAGCACTATCAGAGGGCCAATACTGAGGGAGAGCAGCACTGTCAGAGGGTCAGTACTGAGGGAGTGCAGCACTGTCGGAGGGTCAGTACTGTGGGAGTGCTACACTGTCAGAGGGTCAGTACTGAGGGTGTACAGAACTGTCAGAGGGTCAGTACTGAGGGTGTGCAGCACTGTCAGAGGGTCAGTACTGAGGGAGTGCAGCACTGTCAGAGGGTCAGTACTGAGGGAGTGCATGACTGTCAGAGGGTCAATACTGAGGGAGAGCAGCACTGTCAGAGGGTCAGTACTGAGGGAGTGCAGCACTGCAAGAGGGTCAGTACTGAGGGAGTGCTGCACTGTCAGAGGGTCAGTACTGAGGGAGTGCAGCACTGTCAGAGGGGTCAGTACTGAGGGAGTGCTGCACTGTCAGAGGGTCAGTACTGACGGAGTGCAGCACTGTCAGAGGGTCAGTACTGAGGGAGAGCAGCACTGTCAGAGGGTCAGTACTGAGGGAGTGCAGCACTGTCAGAAGGTCAGTACTGAGGGAGTGCTGCACTGTCAGAGGGTCAGTACTGAGGGAGTGCAGCACTGTCAGAGGGTCAATACTGAGGGAGAGCAGCACTGTCAGAGGGTCAGTACTGAGGGAGTGCAGCACTGCAAGAGGGTCAGTACTGAGGGCGTGCTGCACTGTCAGAGGGTCAGTACTGAGGGAGAGCAGCACTGTCACGGGTCAGTACTGAGGGAGTGCAGCACTGTCAGAGAGTCAGTACTGAGGGAGAGCTACGCTGTCAGAGGGTCAGTACTGAGGGAGTACAGTACTGTCAGAGGGTCAGTACTGAGGGTGTGCAGCACTGTCAGAGATTCAATACTGAGGGAGAGCAGCACAGTCAGAGGGTCAGTACTGAGGGAGTGCAGCACTGTCAGAGGGTCTGAATTGAGGGAGTGCTACACTGTCAGAGGGTCAGTACTGAGGGAGTGTTGCACTGTCAGAGGGTCAGTACTGAGGAAGAGCAGCACTGTCAGAGGGTCAGTACTGAGGGAATGCAGCACTGTCAGAGGGTCAGTACTGAGGGAGTGCAGCACTGTCAGAGGGTCAGTACTGAGGGAGAGCAGCACTGTCAGAGGGTCAGTACTGAGGGAGTGCAGCACTGTCAGAGGGTCAGTACTGAGGGAGTGCAGCACTGTCAGAGGGTCAGTACTGAGGGCGAGCAGCACTGTCAGAGGGTCAGTACTGAGGGAGTGCAGGACTGTCAGATGGTCAGTACTGAGGGAGTGCAGCACTGTCAGAGGGTCAGTACTGAGGGAGTGCCGGACTGTGAGAGGGTCAGTACTGAGGGAGTGCTGCACTGTCAGAGGGTCAGTACTGAGGGAGTGCAGCACTATCAGAGGGTCAGTACTGAGGGAGTGCTGCACTGTCAGAGGGTCAGCACTGAAGGTGTGCTGCACTGTCAGAGGGTCAGTACTGAGGGAGTGCTACACTGTCAGAGGGTCAGTACTGAGGGAGTGCTGCACGGTCAGAGGGTCAGTACTGAGGGAGCGCAGCACTGTCAGAGGGTCAGTACTGAGGGAGTGCAGCACTGTCAGAGGGTCAGTACTGAGGGAGTGCTATACTGTCAGAGGATCAGTACTGAGGGAGTGCTGCACTGTCAGACGGTCAGTACTGAGGGAGTGCAGCACTGTCAGAGGGTCAGTACTGAGGGAGTGCTGCACTGTCAGAGGGTCAGTGCTGAGGGAGTGCAGCACTGTCAGAGGGTCAGTACTGAGGGAGTGCTACACTGTCAGAGGATCAGTACTGAGGGAGTGCTGCACTGTCAGAGGGTCAGTACTGAGGGAGTGCAGCACTGTCAGAGGGTCAGTACTGAGGGAGTGCAGCACTGTCAGAGGGTCAGTACTGAGGGAGTGCTGCACTGACAGAGGGTCAGTACTGAGGGAGTGCAGCACTGTCAGAGGGTCAGTACTGAGGAAGAGCAGCACTGTCAGAGGGCCAATACTGAGGGAGAGCAGCACTGTCAGAGGGTCAGTACTGAGGGAGTGCAGCACTGTCGGAGGGTCAGTACTGAGGGAGTGCTGCACTGTCAGAGGGTCAGTACTGAGGGAGTAAGAACTGTCAGAGGGTCAGTACTGAGGGTGTGCAGCACTGTCAGAGGGTCAGTACTGAGGGAGTGCAGCACAGTCAGAGGGTCAGTACTGAAGGTGTGCTGCACTGTCAGAGGGTCAGTACTGAGGGAGTGCAGCACTGTCAGAGAGTCAGAACAGAGGGAGTGCTGCACTGTCAGAGGGTCAGTACTGAGGGAGTGCTACACTGTCAGAGGGTCTGGACTGAGGAAGTGTTGCACTGTCAGAGGGTCAGTACTGAGAGAGTGCAGCACTGTCAGAGGGTCAGTACTGAGGGTGTGCAGCACTGTCAGAGGGTCAGTACTGAGGGAGTGCAGCACTGTCAGAGGGTCAGTACTGAGGGAGTGCAGCACTGTCAGAGGCTCAGTACTGAGGGAGTGCAGCACTGTCAGAGGGTCAGTACTGAGGGAGTGCAGCACTGTCAGAGGGTCAGTTCTGAGGTAGTGCAGCACTGTCAGAGAGTCAGTACTGAGGGAGAGCAGCACTGTCAGAGGATCAGTACTGAGGGAGTGCAGGACTGTCAGAGGGTCAGTACTGAGGGAGTGCAGCACTGTCAGAGGGTCAGCACTAAGGGAGTGCAGCACAGTCAGAGGGATAATACTGATGGAGTGCAGCAGTGTCAGAGGGTCAGTTCTGAGAGAGTGCAGGACTGTCAGAGGGTCAGTACTGAGGGAGTGCAGCACTGTCAGAGGGTCAGTACTGAGGGAGTGCAGCACTGTCAGAGGGTCAGTACTGAAGGTGTGCTGCACGGTCAGAGGGTCAGTACTGAGGGAGTGCTACACTGTCAGAGGGTCAGTACTGAGGGAGTGCTGCACTGTCAGAGAGTCAGTACTGAGGGAGCGCAGCACTGTCAGAGGGTCAGTACTGAGGGAGTGCTACACTGTCAGAGGGTCAGTACTGAGGGAGTGCTGCACTGTCAGAGGGTCAGTACTGAGGGAGTGCAGCACTGTCAGAGGGTCAGTACTGAGGGAGTGCTGGAATGTCAGAGGGTCAGTACTGACGGAGAGCAGCACTGTCAGAGGGTCAGTACTGAGGGAGTGCTGCACTGTGAGAGGGTCAGTACTGAGGGAGTGCTGCACTGTCAGAGGGTCAGTACTGAGGGAGTGCAGCACTATCAGAGGGTCAGTACTGAGGGAGTGCTGCACTGTCAGAGGGTCAGTACTGAAGGTGTGCTGCACTGTCAGAGGGTCAGTACTGAGGGAGTGCTACACTGTCAGAGGGTCAGTACTGAGGGAGTGCAGCACTGTCAGAGGGTCAGTACTGAGGGAGCGCAGCACTGTCAGAGGGTCAGTACTGAGGGAGTGCTGCACTGTCAGAGGGTCAGTACTGAGGGAGTGCAGCACTGTCAGAGGGTCAGTACTGAGGGAGTGCTGCACTGTCAGAGGGTCAGTACTGAGGGAGTGCAGCACTGTCAGAGGATCAGTACTGAGGGAGTGCAGCACTGTCAGAGGGTCAGTACTGAGGGAGTGCTGCACTGACAGAGGGTTGTACTGAGGGAGTGCAGCACTCTCAGAGGGTCAGTACTGAGGAAGAGCAGCACTGTCAGAGGGCCAATACTGAGGGAGAGCAGCACTGTCAGAGGGTCAGTACTGAGGGAGTGCAGCACTGTCGGAGGGTCAGTACTGAGGGAGTGCTGCACTGTCAGAGGGTCAGTACTGAGGGAGTACAGAACTGTCAGAGGGTCAGTACTGAGGGTGTGCAGCACTGTCAGAGGGTCAGTACTGAGGGAGTGCAGCACAGTCAGAGGGTCAGTACTGAGGGAGTGCAGCACTGTCAGAGGGTCAATACTGAGGGAGAGCAGCACAGTCAGAGGGTCAGTACTGAAGGTGTGCTGCACTGTCAGAGGGTCAGGACTGAGGGAGTGCAGCACTGTCAGAGGGTCAGAACAGAGGGAGTGCTGCACTGTCAGAGGGTCAGTACTGAGGGAGTGCTACACTGTCAGAGGGTCAGTACTGAGGGAGTGCAGCACTGTCAGAGGGTCAGTACTGAGGGAGTGCAGCACTGTCAGAGGCTCAGTACTGAGGGAGAGCAGCACTGTCAGAGGGTCAGTACTGAGGGAGTGCAGCACTGTCAGAGGGTCAGTACTGAGGTAGTGCAGCACTGTCAGAGAGTCAGTACTGAGGGAGAGCAGCACTGTCAGAGGATCAGTACTGAGGGAGTGCAGGACTGTCAGAGGGTCAGTACTGAGGGAGTGCAGCACTGTCAGAGGGTCAGTACTAAGGGAGTGCCGCACTGTCAGAGGGTCAATACTGATGGAGTGCAGCAGTGTCAGAGGGTCAGTTCTGAGGGAGTGCTGCACTGTCAGAGGGTCAGTACTGAGGGAGTGCTGCACTGTCAGAGGGTCAGTTAGATGGTGTGCAGCACTGTCAGAGGGTCAGTACTGAGGGAGTGCAGCACTGTCAGAGGGTCAGTACTGAAGGTGTGCTGCACTGTCAGAGGGTCAGTACTGAGGGAGTGCTACACTGTCAGAGGGTCAGGACTGAGGGAGTGCTGCACTGTCAGAGAGTCAGTACTGATGGAGCACAGCACTCTCAGAGGGTCAGTACTGAGGGAGTGCTACACTGTCAGAGGGTCAGTACTGAGGGAGTGCTGCACTGTCAGAGGGTCAGTACTGAGGGTGTGCAGCACTGTCAGAGGGTCAGTACTGAGGGAGTGCAGCACAGTCAGAGGGTCAGTACTGAGGGAGTGCAGCACTGTCAGAGGGTCAATACTGAGGGAGAGCAGCACAGTCAGAGGGTCAGTACTGAAGGTGTGCTGCACTGTCAGAGGGTCAGTACTGAGGGAGTGCAGCACTGTCAGAGGGTCAGAACAGAGGGAGTGCTGCACTGTCAGAGGGTCAGTACTGAGGGAGTGCTACACTGTCAGAGGGTCAGTACTGAGGGAGTGCAGCACTGTCAGAGGGTCAGTACTGAGGGAGTGCAGCACTGTCAGAGGCTCAGTACTGAGGGAGAGCAGCACTGTCAGAGGGTCAGTACTGAGGGAGTGCAGCACTGTCAGAGGGTCAGTACTGAGGTAGTGCAGCACTGTCAGAGAGTCAGTACTGAGGGGGAGCAGCACTGTCAGAGGATCAGTACTGAGGGAGTGCAGGACTGTCAGAGGGTCAGTACTGAGGGAGTGCAGCACTGTCAGAGGGTCAGTACTGAGGGAGTGCAGCACTGTCAGAGGGTCAGTACTGAGGGAGTGCTACACTGTCAGAGGATCAGTACTGAGGGAGTGCTGCACTGTCAGAGGGTCAGTACTGAGGGAGTGCTGCACTGTCAGAGGGTCAGTACTGAGGGAGTGCTACACTGTCAGAGGGTCAGTACTGAGGGAGTGCTACACTGTCAGAGGGTCTGAATTGAGGGAGTGCTGCACTGTCAGAGGGTCAGTACTGAGGGAGTGCAGCACTGTCAGAGGGTCAGTACTGAGGGAGTGCAGCACTGTCAGAGGGTCAGTACTGAGGGAGTGCTGCACTGACAGAGGGTTGTACTGAGGGAGTGCAGCACTGTCAGAGGGTCAGTACTGAGGAAGAGCAGCACTGTCAGAGGGCCAATACTGAGGGAGAGCAGCACTGTCAGAGGGTCAGTACTGAGGGAGTGCAGCACTGTCGGTGGGTCAGTACTGAGGGAGTGCTGCACTGTCAGAGGGTCAGTACTGAGGGAGTACAGAACTGTCAGAGGGTCAGTACTGAGGGTGTGCAGCACTGTCAGAGGGTCAATACTGAGGGAGTGCAGCACAGTCAGAGGGTCAGTACTGAGGGAGTGCAGCACTCTCAGAGGGTCAGTACTGAGGGAGTGCTACACTGTCAGAGGGTCAGTACTGAGGGAGTGCTACACTGTCAGAGGGTCTGAATTGAGGGAGTGCTGCACTGTCAGAGGGTCAGTACTGAGGGAGTGCAGCACTCTCAGAGGGTCAATACTGAGGGAGAGCAGCACAGTCAGAGGGTCTGTACTGAAGGTGTGCTGCACTGTCAGAGGGTCAGTACTGAGGGAGTGCTGCACTGTCAGAGGGTCAGTACTGAGGGAGTGCTACACTGTCAGAGGGTCAGTACTGAGGGAGTGCAGCACTCTCAGAGGGTCAATACTGAGGGAGAGCAGCACAGTCAGAGGGTCTGTACTGAAGGTGTGCTGCACTGTCAGAGGGTCAGTACTGAGGGAGTGCAGCACTGTCAGAGGGTCAGAACAGAGGGAGTGCTGCACTGTCAGAGGGTCAGTACTGAGGGAGTGCTACACTGTCAGAGGGTCAGTACTGAGGGAGTGCAGCACTGTCAGAGGGTCAGTACTGAGGGAGTGCAGCACTGTCAGAGGCTCAGTACTGAGGGAGAGCAGCACTGTCAGAGGGTCAGTACTGAGGGAGTGCAGCACTGTCAGAGGGTCAGTACTGAGGTAGTGCAGCACTGTCAGAGAGTCAGTACTGAGGGAGAGCAGCACTGTCAGAGGGTCAGTACTGAGGGAGTGCAGCACTGTCAGAGGGTCAGTACTAAGGGAGTGCCGCACTGTCAGAGGGTCAATACTGATGGAGTGCAGCAGTGTCAGAGGGTCAGTTCTGAGGGAGTGCTGCACTGTCAGAGGGTCAGTACTGAGGGAGTGCTGCACTGTCAGAGGGTCAGTTAGATGGTGTGCAGCACTGTCAGAGGGTCAGTACTGAGGGAGTGCAGCACTGTCAGAGGGTCAGTACTGAAGGTGTGCTGCACTGTCAGAGGGTCAGGACTGAGGGAGTGCTACACTGTCAGAGGGTCAGTACTGAGGGAGTGCTGCACTGTCAGAGAGTCAGTACTGAGGGAGCGCAGCACTCTCAGAGGGCCAGTACTGAGGGAGTGCTACACTGTCAGAGGGTCAGTACTGAGGGAGTGCTGCACTGTCAGAGGGTCAGTACTGATGGTGTGCAGCACTGTCAGAGGGTCAGTACTGAGGGAGTGCAGCACAGTCAGAGGGTCAGTACTGAGGGAGTGCAGCCCTGTCAGAGGGTCAATACTGAGGGAGAGCAGCACAGTCAGAGGGTCAGTACTGAAGGTGTGCTGCACTGTCAGAGGGTCAGTACTGAGGGAGTGCAGCACTGTCAGAGGGTCAGAACAGAGGGAGTGCTGCACTGTCAGAGGGTCAGTACTGAGGGAGTGCTACACTGTCAGAGGGTCAGTACTGAGGGAGTGCAGCACTGTCAGAGGGTCAGTACTGAGGGAGTGCAGCACTGTCAGAGGCTCAGTACTGAGGGAGAGCAGCACTGTCAGAGGGTCAGTACTGAGGGAGTGCAGCACTGTCAGAGGGTCAGTACTGAGGTAGTGCAGCACTGTCAGAGAGTCAGTACTGAGGGAGAGCAGCACTGTCAGAGGATCAGTACTGAGGGAGTGAAGGACTGTCAGAGGGTCAGTACTGAGGGAGTGCAGCACTGTCAGAGGGTCAGTACTAAGGGAGTGCCGCACTGTCAGAGGGTCAATACTGATGGAGTGCAGCAGTGTCAGAGGGTCAGTTCTGAGGGAGTGCTGCACTGTCAGAGGGTCAGTACTGAGGGAGTGCTGCACTGTCAGAGGGTCAGTTAGATGGTGTGCAGCACTGTCAGAGGGTCAGTACTGAGGGAGTGCAGCACTGTCAGAGGGTCAGTACTGAAGGTGTGCTGCACTGTCAGAGGGTCAGTACTGAGGGAGTGCTACACTGTCAGAGGGTCAGTACTGAGGGAGTGCTGCACTGTCAGAGAGTCAGTACTGAGGGAGCGCAGCACTCTCAGAGGGTCAGTACTGAGGGAGTGCTACACTGTCAGAGGGTCAGTACTGAGGGAGTGCTGCACTGTCAGAGGGTCAGTACTGAGGGAGTGCAGCACTGTCAGAGGGTCAGTACTGAGGGAGTGCTACACTGTCAGAGGATCAGTACTGAGGGAGTGCTGCACTGTCCGAGGGTCAGTACTGAGGGAGTGCAGCACTGTCAGAGGGTCAGTACTGAGGGAGAGCAGCACTGTCAGAGGGTCAGTACTGAGGGAGTGCAGCACTGTCAGAGGGTCAGTACTGAGGGAGAGCAGCACTGCCAGAGGGTCAGTACTGAGGGAGTGCAGCAATGTCAGAAGGTCAGTACTGAGGGAGTGCTGCACTGTCAGAGGGTCAGTACTGAGAGAGTGCAGCACTGTCAGAGGGTCAGTACTGAGGGAGTGCTGCACTGTCAGAGGGTCAGTACTGAGGGAATGCTACACTGTCAGAGGGTCAGTACTGAGGGAGTGCTGCACTGTCAGAGGGTCAGTACTGAGGGAGTGCTGCACTGTCAGAGGGTCAGTACTGACGGAGAGCATCACTGTCAGAGGGTCAGTACTGAGGGAGTGCTGCACTGTGAGAGGGTCAGTACTGAGGGAGTGCTGCACTGTCAGAGGGTCAGTACTGAGGGAGTGCAGCACTATCAGAGGGTCAGTACTGAGGGAGTGCTGCACTGTCAGAGGGTCAGTATTGAAGGTGTGCTGCACTGTCAGAGGGTCAGTACTGAGGGAGTCCTACACTGTCAGAGGGTCAGTACTGAGGGAGTGCTGCACTGTCAGAGGGTCAGTACTGAGGGAGCGCAGCACTGTCAGAGGGTCAGTACTGAGGGAGTGCTACACTGTCAGAGGCTCAGTACTGAGGGAGTGCTGCACTGTCAGAGGGTCAGTACTGAGGGAGTGCAGCACTGTCAGAGGGTCAGTACTGATGGAGTGCAGCACTGTCAGAGGGTCAGTACTGAGGGAGTGCTACACTGTCAGAGGATCAGTACTGAGGGAGTGCTGCACTGTCAGAGGGTCAGTACTGAGGGAGTGCTGCACTGTCAGAGGGTCAGTACTGAGGGAGTGCTACACTGTCAGAGGGTCAGTACTGAGGGAGTGCTACACTGTCAGAGGATCAGTACTGAGGGAGTGCTGCACTGTCAGAGGGTCAGTACTGAGGGAGTGCAGCACTGTCAGAGGGTCAGTACTGAGGGAGTGCAGCACTGTCAGAGGGTCAGTACTGAGGGAGTGCTGCACTGACAGAGGGTTGTACTGAGGGAGTGCAGCACTCTCAGAGGGTCAGTACTGAGGAAGAGCAGCACTGTCAGAGGGCCAATACTGAGGGAGAGCAGCACTGTCAGAGGGTCAGTACTGAGGGAGTGCAGCACTGTCGGAGGGTCAGTACTGAGGGAGTGCTGCACTGTCAGAGGGTCAGTACTGAGGGAGTACAGAACTGTCAGAGGGTCAGTACTGAGGGTGTGCAGCACTGTCAGAGGGTCAGTACTGAGGGAGTGCAGCACAGTCAGAGGGTCAGTACTGAGGGAGTGCAGCACTGTCAGAGGGTCAGTACTGAAGGTGTGCTGCACTGTCAGAGGGTCAGTACTGAGGCAGTGCAGCACTGTCAGAGGGTCAGAACAGAGGGAGTGCTGCACTGTCAGAGGGTCAGTACTGAGGGAGTGCTACACTGTCAGAGGGTCAGTACTGAGGGAGTGCAGCACTGTCAGAGGGTCAGTACTGAGGGAGTGCAGCACTGTCAGAGGCTCAGTACTGAGGGAGAGCAGCACTGTCAGAGGGTCAGTACTGAGGGAGTGCAGCACTGTCAGAGGGTCAGTACTGAGGTAGTGCAGCACTGTCAGAGAGTCAGTACTGAGGGAGAGCAGCACTGTCAGACGATCAGTACTGAGGGAGTGCAGGACTGTCAGAGGGTCAGTACTGAGGGAGTGCAGCACTGTCAGAGGGTCAGTACTAAGGGAGTGCCGCACTGTCAGAGGGTCAATACTGATGGAGTGCAGCAGTGTCAGAGGGTCAGTTCTGAGGGAGTGCTGCACTGTCAGAGGGTCAGTACTGAGGGAGTGCTGCACTGTCAGAGGGTCAGTTAGATGGTGTGCAGCACTGTCAGAGGGTCAGTACTGAGGGAGTGCAGCACTGTCAGAGGGTCAGTACTGAAGGTGTGCTGCACTGTCAGAGGGTCAGTACTGAGGGAGTGCAGCACTGTCAGAGGGTCAGTACTGAGGTAGTGCAGCACTGTCAGAGAGTCAGTACTGAGGGAGAGCAGCACTGTCAGACGATCAGTACTGAGGGAGTGCAGGACTGTCAGAGGGTCAGTACTGAGGGAGTGCAGCACTGTCAGAGGGTCAGTACTAAGGGAGTGCCGCACTGTCAGAGGGTCAATACTGATGGAGTGCAGCAGTGTCAGAGGGTCAGTTCTGAGGGAGTGCTGCACTGTCAGAGGGTCAGTACTGAGGGAGTGCTGCACTGTCAGAGGGTCAGTTAGATGGTGTGCAGCACTGTCAGAGGGTCAGTACTGAGGGAGTGCAGCACTGTCAGAGGGTCAGTACTGAAGGTGTGCTGCACTGTCAGAGGGTCAGTACTGAGGGAGTGCTACACTGTCAGAGGGTCAGTACTGAGGGAGTGCTGCACTGTCAGAGAGTCAGTACTGAGGGAGCGCAGCACTCTCAGAGGGTCAGTACTGAGGGAGTGCTACACTGTCAGAGGGTCAGTACTGAGGGAGTGCTGCACTGTCAGAGGGTCAGTACTGAGGGAGTGCAGCACTGTCAGAGGGTCAGTACTGAGGGAGTGCTACACTGTCAGAAGATCAGTACTGAGGGAGTGCTGCACTGTCCGAGGGTCAGTACTGAGGGAGTGCAGCACTGTCAGAGGGTCAGTACTGAGGGAGAGCAGCACTGTCAGAGGGTCAGTACTGAGGGAGTGCAGCACTGTCAGTGGGTCAGTACTGAGGGAGAGCAGCACTGTCAGAGGGTCAGTACTGAGGGAGTGCAGCAATGTCAGAAGGTCAGTACTGAGGGAGTGCTGCACTGTCAGAGGGTCAGTACTGAGAGAGTGCAGCACTGTCAGAGGGTCAGTACTGAGGGAGTGCTGCACTGTCAGAGGGTCAGTACTGAGGGAATGCTACACTGTCAGAGGGTCAGTACTGAGGGAGTGCAGCACTGTCAGAGGGTCAGTACTGAGGGAGTGCTGCACTGTCAGAGGGTCAGTACTGACGGAGAGCAGCACTGTCAGAGGGTCAGTACTGAGGGAGTGCTGCACTGTCAGCGGGTCAGTACTGAGGGAGTGCAGCACTATCAGAGGGTCAGTACTGAGGGAGTGCTGCACTGTCAGAGGGTCAGTACTGAAGGTGTGCTGCACTGTCAGAGGGTCAGTACTGAGGGAGTGCTACACTGTCAGAGGGTCAGTACTGAGGGAGTGCTGCACTGTCAGAGGGTCAGTACTGAGGGAGCGCAGCACTGTCAGAGTGTCAGTACTGAGGGAGTGCTACACTGTCAGAGGCTCAGTACTGAGGGAGTGCTGCACTGTCAGAGGGTCAGTACTGAGGGAGTGCAGCACTGTCAGAGGGTCAGTACTGAGGGAGTGCAGCACTGTCAGAGGGTCAGTACTGAGGGAGTGCTACACTGTCAGAGGATCAGTACTGAGGGAGTGCTGCACTGTCAGAGGGTCAGTACTGAGGGAGTGCTGCACTGTCAGAGGGTCAGTACTGAGGGAGTGCTACACTGTCAGAGGGTCAGTACTGAGGGAGTGCTACACTGTCAGAGGATCAGTACTGAGGTAGTGCTGCACTGTCAGAGGGTCAGTACTGACGGAGTGCTACACTGTCAGAGGGTCAGTACTGAGGGAGTGCAGCACTGTCAGAGGGTCAGTACTGAGGGAGTGCTGCACTGACAGAGGGTTGTACTGAGGGAGTGCAGCACTGTCAGAGGGTCAGTACTGAGGAAGAGCAGCACTGTCAGAGGGCCAATACTGAGGGAGAGCAGCACTGTCAGAGGGTCAGTACTGAGGGAGTGCAGCACTGTCGGAGGGTCAGTACTGAGGGAGTGCTGCACTGTCAGAGGGTCAGTACTGAGGGAGTACAGAACTGTCAGAGGGTCAGTACTGAGGGTGTGCAGCACTGTCAGAGGGTCAGTACTGAGGGAGTGCAGCACAGTCAGAGGGTCAGTACTGAGGGAGTGCAGCACTGTCAGAGGGTCAATACTGAGGGAGAGCAGCACAGTCAGAGGGTCAGTACTGAAGGTGTGCTGCACTGTCAGAGGGTCAGTACTGAGGGAGTGCAGCACTGTCAGAGGGTCAGAACAGAGGGAGTGCTGCACTGTCAGAGGGTCAGTACTGAGGGAGTGCTACACTGTCAGAGGGTCAGTACTGAGGGAGTGCAGCACTGTCAGAGGGTCAGTACTGAGGGAGTGCAGCACTGTCAGAGGCTCAGTACTGAGGGAGAGCAGCACTGTCAGAGGGTCAGTACTGAGGGAGTGCAGCACTGTCAGAGGGTCAGTACTGAGGTAGTGCAGCACTGTCAGAGAGTCAGTACTGAGGGAGAGCAGCACTGTCAGAGGATCAGTACTGAGGGAGTGCAGGACTGTCAGAGGGTCAGTACTGAGGGAGTGCAGCACTGTCAGAGGGTCAGTACTAAGGGAGTGCCGCACTGTCAGAGGGTCAATACTGATGGAGTGCAGCAGTGTCAGAGGGTCAGTTCTGAGGGAGTGCTGCACTGTCAGAGGGTCAGTACTGAGGGAGTGCTGCACTGTCAGAGGGTCAGTTAGATGCTGTGCAGCACTGTCAGAGGGTCAGTACTGAGGGAGTGCAGCACTGTCAGAGGGTCAGTACTGAAGGTGTGCTGCACTGTCAGAGGGTCAGTACTGAGGGAGTGCTACACTGTCAGAGGGTCAGTACTGAGGGAGAGCAGCACTGTCAGAGGGTCAGTACTGAGGGAGTGCCGCACTGTCAGAGGGTCAATACTGATGGAGTGCTACACTGTCAGAGGGTCAGTACTGAGGGAGTGCTGCACTGTCAGAGGGTCAGTACTGAGGGAGTGCTGCACTGTCAGAGGGTCAGTTCTGATGGTGTGCAGCACTATCAGAGGGTCAGTACTGAGGGAGTGCAGCACTGTCAGAGGGTCAGTACTGAGGGAGTGCAGCACTGTCAGAGGGTCAGTACTAAGGGAGTGCCGCACTGTCAGAGGGTCAATACTGATGGAGTGCAGCAGTGTCAGAGGGTCAGTTCTGAGGGAGTGCTGCACTGTCAGAGGGTCAGTACTGAGGGAGTGCTGCACTGTCAGAGGGTCAGTTAGATGGTGTGCAGCACTGTCAGAGGGTCAGTACTGAGGGAGTGCAGCACTGTCAGAGGGTCAGTACTGAAGGTGTGCTGCACTGTCAGAGGGTCAGTACTGAGGGAGTGCTACACTGTCAGAGGGTCAGTACTGAGGGAGTGCTGCACTGTCAGAGAGTCAGTACTGAGGGAGCGCAGCACTCTCAGAGGGTCAGTACTGAGGGAGTGCTACACTGTCAGAGGGTCAGTACTGAGGGAGTGCTGCACTGTCAGAGGGTCAGTACTGAGGGAGTGCAGCACTGTCAGAGGGTCAGTACTGAGGGAGTGCTACACTGTCAGAAGATCAGTACTGAGTGAGTGCTGCACTGTCCGAGGGTCAGTACTGAGGGAGTGCAGCACTGTCAGAGGGTCAGTACTGAGGGAGAGCAGCACTGTCAGAGGGTCAGTACTGAGGGAGTGCAGCACTGTCAGAGGGTCAGTACTGAGGGAGAGCAGCACTGTCAGAGGGTCAGTACTGAGGGAGTGCAGCAATGTCAGAAGGTCAGTACTGAGGGAGTGCTGCACTGTCAGAGGGTCAGTACTGAGAGAGTGCAGCACTGTCAGAGGGTCAGTACTGAGGGAGTGCTGCACTGTCAGAGGGTCAGTACTGAGGGAATGCTACACTGTCAGAGGGTCAGTACTGAGGGAGTGCAGCACTGTCAGAGGGTCAGTACTGAGGGAGTGCTGCACTGTCAGAGGGTCAGTACTGACGGAGAGCAGCACTGTCAGAGGGTCAGTACTGAGGGAGTGCTGCACTGTCAGAGGGTCAGTACTGAAGGTGTGCTGCACTGTCAGAGGGTCAGTACTGAGGGAGTGCTACACTGTCAGAGGGTCAGTACTGAGGGAGTGCTGCACTGTCAGAGGGTCAGTACTGAGGGAGCGCAGCACTGTCAGAGGGTCAGTACTGAGGGAGTGCTACAAAGTCAGAGGCTCAGTACTGAGGGAGTGCTGCACTGTCAGAGGGTCAGTACTGAGGGAGTGCAGCACTGTCAGAGGGTCAGTACTGAGGGAGTGCAGCACTGTCAGAGGGTCAGTACTGAGGGAGTGCTACACTGTCAGAGGATCAGTACTGAGGGAGTGCTGCACTGTCAGAGGGTCAGTACTGAGGGAGTGCTGCACTGTCAGAGGGTCAGTACTGAGGGAGTGCTACACTGTCAGAGGGTCAGTACTGAGGGAGTGCTACACTGTCAGAGGATCAGTACTGAGGTAGTGCTGCACTGTCAGAGGGTCAGTACTGAGGGAGTGCTACACTGTCAGAGGGTCAGTACTGAGGGAGTGCAGCACTGTCAGAGGGTCAATACTGAGGGAGTGCTGCACTGACAGAGGGTTGTACTGAGGGAGTGCAGCACTGTCAGAGGGTCAGTACTGAGGAAGAGCAGCACTGTCAGAGGGCCAATACTGAGGGAGAGCAGCACTGTCAGAGGGTCAGTACTGAGGGAGTGCAGCACTGTCGGAGGGTCAGTACTGAGGGAGTGCTGCACTGTCAGAGGGTCAGTACTGAGGGAGTACAGAACTGTCAGAGGGTCAGTACTGAGGGTGTGCAGCACTGTCAGAGGGTCAGTACTGAGGGAGTGCAGCACAGTCAGAGGGTCAGTACTGAGGGAGTGCAGCACTGTCAGAGGGTCAATACTGAGGGAGAGCAGCACAATCAGAGGGTCAGTACTGAAGGTGTGCTGCACTGTCAGAGGGTCAGTACTGAGGGAGTGCAGCACTGTCAGAGGGTCAGAACAGAGGGAGTGCTGCACTGTCAGAGGGTCAGTACTGAGGGAGTGCTACACTGTCAGAGGGTCAGTACTGAGGGAGTGCAGCACTGTCAGAGGGTCAGTACTGAGGGAGTGCAGCACTGTCAGAGGCTCAGTACTGAGGGAGAGCAGCACTGTCAGAGGGTCAGTACTGAGGGAGTGCAGCACTGTCAGAGGGTCAGTACTGAGGTAGTGCAGCACTGTCAGAGAGTCAGTACTGAGGGAGAGCAGCACTGTCAGAGGATCAGTACTGAGGGAGTGCAGGACTGTCAGAGGGTCAGTACTGAGGGAGTGCAGCACTATCAGAGGGTCAGTACTAAGGGAGTGCCGCACTGTCAGAGGGTCAATACTGATGGAGTGCAGCAGTGTCAGAGGGTCAGTTCTGAGGGAGTGCTGCACTGTCAGAGGGTCAGTACTGAGGGAGTGCTGCACTGTCAGAGGGTCAGTTAGATGGTGTGCAGCACTGTCAGAGGGTCAGTACTGAGGGAGTGCAGCACTGTCAGAGGGTCAGTACTGAAGGTGTGCTGCACTCTCAGAGGGTCAGTACTGAGGGAGTGCTACACTGTCAGAGGGTCAGTACTGAGGGAGAGCAGCACTGTCAGAGGGTCAGTACTGAGGGAGTGCAGCACTGTCAGAGGGTCAGTACTGAAGGTGTGCTGCACTGTCAGAGGGTCAGTACTGAGGGAGTGCTACACTGTCAGAGGGTCAGTACTGAGGGAGTGCTGCACTGTCAGAGAGTCAGTACTGAGGGAGCGCAGCACTCTCAGAGGGTCAGTACTGAGGGAGTGCTACACTGTCAGAGGGTCAGTACTGAGGGAGTGCTGCACTGTCAGAGGGTCAGTACTGAGGGAGTGCAGCACTGTCAGAGGGTCAGTACTGAGGGAGTGCTACACTGTCAGAAGATCAGTACTGAGTGAGTGCTGCACTGTCCGAGGGTCAGTACTGAGGGAGTGCAGCACTGTCAGAGGGTCAGTACTGAGGGAGAGCAGCACTGTCAGAGGGTCAGTACTGAGGGAGTGCAGCACTGTCAGAGGGTCAGTACTGAGGGAGAGCAGCACTGTCAGAGGGTCAGTACTGAGGGAGTGCAGCAATGTCAGAAGGTCAGTACTGAGGGAGTGCTGCACTGTCAGAGGGTCAGTACTGAGAGAGTGCAGCACTGTCAGAGGGTCAGTACTGAGGGAGTGCTGCACTGTCAGAGGGTCAGTACTGAGGGAATGCTACACTGTCAGAGGGTCAGTACTGAGGGAGTGCAGCACTGTCAGAGGGTCAGTACTGAGGGAGTGCTGCACTGTCAGAGGGTCAGTACTGACGGAGAGCAGCACTGTCAGAGGGTCAGTACTGAGGGAGTGCTGCACTGTGAGAGGGTCAGTACTGAGGGACTGCTGCACTGTCAGCGGGTCAGTACTGAGGGAGTGCAGCACTATCAGAGGGTCAGTACTGAGGGAGTGCTGCACTGTCAGAGGGTCAGTACTGAAGGTGTGCTGCACTGTCAGAGGGTCAGTACTGAGGGAGTGCTACACTGTCAGAGGGTCAGTACTGAGGGAGTGCTGCACTGTCAGAGGGTCAGTACTGAGGGAGCGCAGCACTGTCAGAGGGTCAGTACTGAGGGAGTGCTACACTGTCAGAGGCTCAGTACTGAGGGAGTGCTGCACTGTCAGAGGGTCAGTACTGAGGGAGTGCAGCACTGTCAGAGGGTCAGTACTGAGGGAGTGCAGCACTGTCAGAGGGTCAGTACTGAGGGAGTGCTACACTGTCAGAGGATCAGTACTGAGGGAGTGCTCCACTGTCAGAGGGTCAGTACTGAGGGAGTGCTGCACTGTCAGAGGGTCAGTACTGAGGGAGTGCTACACTGTCAGAGGGTCAGTACTGAGGGAGTGCTACACTGTCAGAGGATCAGTACTGAGGTAGTGCTGCACTGTCAGAGGGTCAGTACTGAGGGAGTGCTACACTGTCAGAGGGTCAGTACTGAGGGAGTGCAGCACTGTCAGAGGGTCAGTACTGAGGGAGTGCTGCACTGACAGAGGGTTGTACTGAGGGAGTGCAGCACTGTCAGAGGGTCAGTACTGAGGAAGAGCAGCACTGTCAGAGGGCCAATACTGAGGGAGAGCAGCACTGTCAGAGGGTCAGTACTGAGGGAGTGCAGCACTGTCGGAGGGTCAGTACTGAGGGAGTGCTGCACTGTCAGAGGGTCAGTACTGAGGGAGTACAGAACTGTCAGAGGGTCAGTACTGAGGGTGTGCAGCACTGTCAGAGGGTCAGTACTGAGGGAGTGCAGCACAGTCAGAGGGTCAGTACTGAGGGAGTGCAGCACTGTCAGAGGGTCAATACTGAGGGAGAGCAGCACAGTCAGAGGGTCAGTACTGAAGGTGTGCTGCACTGTCAGAGGGTCAGTACTGAGGGAGTGCAGCACTGTCAGAGGGTCAGAACAGAGGGAGTGCTGCACTGTCAGAGGGTCAGTACTGAGGGAGTGCTACACTGTCAGAGGGTCAGTACTGAGGGAGTGCAGCACTGTCAGAGGGTCAGTACTGAGGGAGTGCAGCACTGTCAGAGGCTCAGTACTGAGGGAGAGCAGCACTGTCAGAGGGTCAGTACTGAGGGAGTGCAGCACTGTCAGAGGGTCAGTACTGAGGTAGTGCAGCACTGTCAGAGAGTCAGTACTGAGGGAGAGCAGCACTGTCAGAGGATCAGTACTGAGGGAGTGCAGGACTGTCAGAGGGTCAGTACTGAGGGAGTGCAGCACTGTCAGAGGGTCAGTACTAAGGGAGTGCCGCACTGTCAGAGGGTCAATACTGATGGAGTGCAGCAGTGTCAGAGGGTCAGTTCTGAGGGAGTGCTGCACTGTCAGAGGGTCAGTACTGAGGGAGTGCTGCACTGTCAGAGGGTCAGTTAGATGGTGTGCAGCACTGTCAGAGGGTCAGTACTGAGGGAGTGCAGCACTGTCAGAGGGTCAGTACTGAAGGTGTGCTGCACTGTCAGAGGGTCAGTACTGAGGGAGTGCTACACTGTCAGAGGGTCAGTACTGAGGGAGAGCAGCACTGTCAGAGGGTCAGTACTGAGGGAGTGCCGCACTGTCAGAGGGTCAATACTGATGGAGTGCTACACTGTCAGAGGGTCAGTACTGAGGGAGTGCTGCACTGTCAGAGGGTCAGTACTGAGGGAGTGCTGCACTGTCAGAGGGTCAGTTCTGATGGTGTGCAGCACTATCAGAGGGTCAGTACTGAGGGAGTGCAGCACTGTCAGAGGGTCAGTACTGAAGGTGTGCTGCACTGTCAGAGGGTCAGTACTGAGGGAGTGCTACACTGTCAGAGGGTCAGTACTGAGGGAGTGCTGCACTGTCAGAGGGTCCGTACTGAGGGAGCGCAGCACTGTCAGAGGGTCAGTACTGAGGGAGTGCTACACTGTCAGAGGGTCAGTACTGAGGGAGTGCTGCACTGTCAGAGGATCAGTACTGAGGGAGTGCTGCACTGTCCGAGGGTCAGTACTGAGGGAGTGCAGCACTGTCAGAGGGTCAGTACTGAGGGAGAGCAGCACTGTCGGAGGGTCAGTACTGAGGGAGTGCAGCACTGTCAGAGGGTCAGTACTGAGGGAGAGCAGCACTGTCAGAGGGTCAGTACTGAGGGAGTGCAGCAATGTCAGAAGGTCAGTACTGAGGGAGTGCTGCACTGTCAGAGGGTCAGTACTGAGAGAGTGCAGCACTGTCAGAGGGTCAGTACTGAGGGAGTGCTGCACTGTCAGAGGGTCAGTACTGAGGGAATGCTACACTGTCAGAGGGTCAGTACTGAGGGAGTGCAGCACTGTCAGAGGGTCAGTACTGATGGAGTGCAGCACTGTCTGTGGGTCGGTACTGAGGGAGAGCAGCACTGTCAGCGGGTCAGTACTGAGGGAGAGCAGCACTGTCAGAGGGTCAGTACTGAGGGAGTGCCGCACTGTCAGAGGGTCAATACTGATGGAGTGCAGCACTGTCAGAGGGTCAGTACTGAGGGAGTGCTGCACTGTCATAGGGTCAGTACTGAGGGAGTGCTGCACTGTCAGAGG
This sequence comes from Chiloscyllium plagiosum, assembly GCF_037043375.1. Classification (NCBI taxonomy): domain Eukaryota; kingdom Metazoa; phylum Chordata; class Chondrichthyes; order Orectolobiformes; family Hemiscylliidae; genus Chiloscyllium; species Chiloscyllium plagiosum. The sequence continues at coordinate 300,790 of NW_028270172.1, read as the reverse complement.
GTCAGTTCTGATGGTGTGCAGCACTATCAGAGGGTCAGTACTGAGGGAGTGCAGCACTGTCAGAAGGTCAGTACTGAAGGTGTGCTGCACTGTCAGAGGGTCAGTACTGAGGGAGTGCTACACTGTCAGAGGGTCAGTACTGAGGGAGTGCTGCACTGTCAGAGGGTCCGTACTGAGGGAGCGCAGCACTGTCAGAGGGTCAGTACTGAGGGAGTGCTACACTGTCAGAGGGTCAGTACTGAGGGAGTGCTGCACTGTCAGAGGGTCAGTACTGAGGGAGTGCAGCACTGTCAGAGGGTCAGTACTGAGGGAGTGCTACACTGTCAGAGGATCAGTACTGAGGGAGTGCCGCACTGTCAGAGGGTCAATACTGATGGAGTGCAGCACTGTCAGAGGGTCAGTACTGAGGGAGTGCTGCACTGTCAGAGGGTCAGTACTGACGGAGAGCAGCACTGTCAGAGTGTCAGTACTGAGGGAGTGCAGCACTGTCAGAGGGTCAGTACTGAGGGAGAGCAGCACTGTCAGAGGGTCAGTACTGTGGGAGTGCAGCACTGTCAGAAGGTCAGTACTGAGGGAGTGCTGCACTGTCAGAGGGTCAGTACTGAGGGAGTGCAGCACAGTCAGAGGGTCAGTACTGAGGGAGTGCTGCACTGTCAGAGGGTCAGTACTGAGGGAGTGCTACACTGTCAGAGGGTCAGTACTGAGGGAGTGCAGCACTGTCAGAGGGTCAGTACTGAGGGAGAGCAGCACTGTCAGAGGGTCAGTACGGAAGGAGTGCTACACTGTCAGAGGGTCAATGCTAAAGGGTGCGCAAAGAACCCGGTTCACACAATCAGCAACAAAAACAGAAAGTGCTGGAAAACATCAGCGGTCTAACAGCAATGTTGATCCAAGTACTGTACATTAACAGAAAAGGCATCCAGCTCGCACTGATATTAAAATAAGTGCACATTTGTAATATAATCACTCCAATACACAATGGCAGGTATCTTAATGTGATAAGAACTTTTAAGTCGTATTGAGTAAATGTTTTACTTTGCCTTAATCACACATTGTTGATTTGAGACGCATGGGCAGATATTGCATTTGGCATTCGAACAATTGGGTATTTTATCAAAGTTATTTTATCAACTGTCTATTCCATTCACCTGGTATAATCAGTCACAAGAATTTAATTTTCACACAGCTTGGTTGCAGTCTCAGTTGAAAAGCTGAGAACCCTCAAAAAACTGGAGATAAAATTGGTCATCCTGAAGTATGAAACTAATTTTCACAATTTGGATCGGCTGAGTCAACCATTTGTAGAAATGTTGGTTTATTTTTTAAAAAGTGTGGTAATTGGGAAATTACAGCAACTGGATAAGCAGTTCAAAATGTTTTTATTTAAGTGTCAATTAAAATTGTATCTGGGAAATGTTTCATTGCTCAAGAGTATTTCTTTTCACTTTTACTTGTGGAGTGCTCAAATTATTCTTAGCATCAGTTTGTGAGCTTCGGGAAGTCAGGTTCTTCTGGGCCAACAGATGACATTTTCACTTTGAACCAGAATATAGAGGCTGCTTGGAATTAACTCGATTGGATACTTCAGGCTTGTCACAGACATTATCTGCTACTGCCCATTATCCTCCATCTGTCGAATTCAACAAAATGAAGAGAACAAGGAACAGCAAGAGTGTAAGTATTGCTTTGAAATGCTGATGAAGGGCTTATGCACAAAACGTCAATTCTCCTGCCCCTTGGATGCTGCCTGACCTGCTGTGCTTTTGCAATACCACACTCTCAACTTTGAAATATTTAGTTTGAAATATGTTCTCAAGCCACATGAAATAAACATTCTATACAATGAGCAGAGTTCATTTTCAAGATTAAATCTATTAAAATTAAAATTAAATGAGAAAAGGATATGTATAATATTATTTCTTTCTCTTACTCAAAACCTCTGTTCAAAAAGGGAGGGAGGCAACAAGTGGGTAATTATGGACTGATAAGCGTGGCATCTATTGTTGGAAAAATGTTGGAATCTATAATTAAGGAAGTAGTAGCGACACATTTGGAAAGTCATAATCTAATTAAGTAGAATCAGCTTGGCTTCATGAAAGGGAAACTGTGTCTGACTGATTAGAGTTTTTCAAGGAGATCTCAACCAGAATGATCGAGATGTAAGTCCATAGATGCATTGTATTGAGCTTCCAGAAAATGTTCAACAAGGGACCTCACATAAGATTAAGTCATAGGTTAAGAGTTCATGGTGTTGAAGGTAGTTTATTGGCACGCATAGACAATTGGTTATTGGACAGGAAAAAGCAAGTGTGGATAAGGGGTTTTTTTGTTCAAATTGGCGACGCATGACCAGTGGGTTCCACAGGGATCAGGACTAGGACCGGACTTGTTTACAATATATATTAATGTCTTGGAGTGAGGAAACAAATGTATTGTAGCTAAATTTACAGATGACACAAGAATATGTAGAAAGGCAAGTTACAAGAGGTACACAAAGCGTTTATAGTGAGATAATAATAGGTTAAGTAATTTGCCAAAAAGTTGGCAAATGAAATAAAATATAGGAAAATGTGGAGTTGCTTATTTTGGAAGGGAGAACTAAAGAACAGAATATTATCAGAATATAAATGGAGACAAGCTGCAGAAAGCACAGGGTCTTGAAGGTAGTGTACATGAAACACAGAAAACTAGCACATAACTGCAGCAGGTAATCAAGAAGTGTAACATTTGCCCTTATTTCAAAGGGCTTGAAGAATGAATGTAGGGAAGTCTTACTGCAACTGTACAAGGTGGTGGTGAGACAACATCTGGAGTACTGTGAGTGGATTTTGTCGTCTAGCTTAGAAGAATGAGAGGTGATCTCATTGAAACATATGGGATCCTTAAGGGGCTTGACAGAGTAAATGCTGAGAGAATGTTTCCCTCATAGGAAAGTCTAGGGCATGGGCTTAGAATTAAGGGGCACCAATTTAAGTCCAAGGTGAGAAGCAATTTTATCCCTCAGAGGGTTGAGAGTCCTGAGGACTTCTTGCCACAGAGAGTTGTTCATATTGTTCATGTGTATATTTAAGGTGGAGACAGATAGATTCTTGATCAGGAGAGGAATCAAGTGTTACAGAGAAAGGGCAGGATATTAGATGTGAGGAACATCAGATCAGCCAGAATCCTATTGAATGGCAGAGGAGGCTGAATGATATATAGTGAACGTGAGGACTGCAGATGCTGGAGATTAGAGTCAAGAGTGTGGTGCTGGAAAAGCACAGCAGGTCAGGCAGCACCCGAGGAGCAGGAAAATTGATGTTTTGGGCAGAAACCCTTCTTCGGATGCTGCCTGACATGCTGTAATTTTGAGGCACCACAGTCTTGGCTGAATGGTATATTCCTGTTCCTATTTCTTATGGTCTTATTCTGCTGGCATAATAGTTTCTCTAACTTTCATTTGTAACAAATTAGTTCACCCTAACTGTTTATGCTACATTGAACCATCAGGAACAGGCACACTATGAGATATAATATTAGAGCTATGGTTTCATATGAATGTGTGTGCATGTGTGCGTGTGTACTGTGTAAACGCTGTTCTGACAGAACCAGGTTTGCTTTAGATTACCTCACTGGGTTTACAAAAATAGCTCAAATGCTGCTAGTCCTGAGCTTTTGTCTACATCATATTATCTGTAAGTGTCACCCATAATGGAAAAATGTTAGATCTAATGGCCTCCTCAAGCAATGTAACAATTCTGTGATACTGGTAATGAGGTCATTGGAAGTATTAATTGTAGTAATGTAAATCCAGATTTTGTAACTGAAATTTGGGAGAAAGTGTGAACTGTAGATACGAGACAGTTAAGGTCAAAACGTGTGGCACTGGGAAAGCACAGCAGGTCAGGCAGAATCTGAGGAGCAGGAGAGTTGATATTTTGGGCATAAGCCCTTCATCAGGATTGTGACTTAAACTTAGGACAGAAGAAGAATTTCATCAGGGTTACTGGCACAGCTGAAACATTGTCACATTTCCCACATCATAGTCTAGTTTCAACAACAGCTAACAAATATCAACTGAAGTATTTCATAAAGTCAGAACTCACATGACACCAGGTTATAGTCCAACAGGTTTATTTGAAATCACAAGCTTTCAGAGCACTGCCCCTTCATCAGGTGAAGTGAAAGGAAGCACATGTGCCTGTGCATTTCCCTCCGCTTCACCTGACAAAACAGAAATGTTCTGAAAGCTTATGATTTCAAATAAAGCTGTTGAACTATAACCTGGTGTCATGTGACTTCTGACTTTGTCTACCCCAGACCAACACCAGCACCTCCACATCATAAAATATTTCATGTAGTACTAGCACTGGGGACAACTCCAGTGATAAAATCATGAACTGCCAATATCGTCTACAAGTTCTGAGATGGACTGGTGGCAGAAATGCTGCTTAGCTAAGTTGATCCTGTACAGTTACAACACTAGCCTCGATCTGGCAATGTGTAAAGTTGCTCAGGTATATCCTGTGCACAAAAAGGACAAATTTAAACCAACCAATTACCACGCCATATACTCTCAACTCTCAATCATCAGTAAAAGCAACTTAGCTCTCAATGCCGGCAAAACCATGGAATTCATTATTGACTTTCGGTGTGATGTTTCTCATGCCTCCCCTATACATTAACAGCACAGAGGTGGAACGAGTAGAGAGTGTCAAGCTCCTTGGAATGTCATCCACAACAAGCTTTTTGGACTCTTCATGTAGACACGCTGGTTACAAAGGCCCAACAACGTCTCTTCTTCCTCAGGCAGCTGAGGCATGACAGCAAATACCCTTGTAAATTTTTATAGGTGCGCCACCGAAGGCATTCTGTCTGGATGTATCATTCACAATCAGAGACAGTTACAGAGAGTGGTGAACTCGGCCCGGACAATCACAAAGGCCAACCTCCCATCTACAGAATCCATCTACCAGGCCTGCTGTCAGAGAAAGGCTGCCAGCATTCTCAAAGATCCATCCCACCCTGGCAATGTTTTTCTACAACCTCTACCATTGGGGCAGAACACATGCACCAGCCAGTTTCGTAACAGTTTCTACCTGACTGTTGTTAGAATATTGAACAGACTCACAAACTCTTAACATTTGCCCTTACGTGTTTTTATTTTTGCTGTTATTTACTATCTATGTTACTGAACTCTGTGATCTGCCTGTATTGCTCGCAAGACAAAGCTTTGCACTGTGCCTCGGTACATGTGATAATAAATTCAATTCAATTCAATTCAATTCAAAAGGGTCATCAACAGAGTTATCAAGCAACATCTGCTCAGTGGCACCCATTTTGAGTTCCATCAAAGCTACTCAGCTCCTGAACTCATTACAGCCTTGATTTAAACATGGACAAAAGAGCAGGATTCCAGAGATGAGGTAACATTGACTGTGCTTGGAATCAAGGCCACATTTGACCAAGTACAGCAACAAGGAACCTTAGCAAAACTGGACTCAATGGGAATACGGGAAAAGCACTCCACTGTTTGGAGTCATACCCGGCACATCTGAACATGCAGCTCCAGAACAGCCCTGTAAGAGTTTAAGGTAGTGTCCTAGGCCCAACCATGTTCAGCTGCTTTGTCAATGCACTTCCCCTCATCATATGGTCAGAAGTGGGGAATCCAAGCAGACTGCTCATTTTCCCAACAGACAACTGCATTTCATGCCTAATGGGAAAGCATGAAATTAGGTCAGCATTAGGTTGAAGATCTTAAGTGCTAATTAATTGGCCACTCAGAAAACTTAATTAGTGACAGGTCAGAGAAATATTCATGGGCCATTCTGCCCAGAACCTAATGACAGAGAGAACAAGAAAGGGGTTGGGTATTTTTCACGAGCAAACCCACAGAATTATTTGCACTGTCCACCATTTGTTCCATCACTCGTCAGAAGGATGAAATCACACCCAAATGGACATATTCAGGTTTGGGCTAATAGGTGGGTAAGTAACATTCGTGCCACACAAGTTCCAGGTAATGACCATCTCTAACAAGAAATAACCTAAGCATATTTTCTTCACATTGAATGGCATTACAATCACTGAATCTCCCACTATCAACATCCTGGGAGTTACCATTAACCAGGAAATAAACTGGATGAGCCATATAAATACAATGGCTATGAAAGCAGACCAGAGCTAATGACTTCTGCAGTGAGTAACTCACTTCCTGACTCCCCAAAGCCTGTCCACCATCTACAAGGCAGAAGTCAAGGAGTGTGAGGGAATACTCTCCTCCTGCCTGGATGGGGGCAGCTCCAACAACTACCTAAGAAGCTTGACACTGTCCAGGACAAAGCAGCTGATTTTATTCATATCCTTATTTCCAACCTTCTAGATTCACCCCCCTCCACCACCAATGCTCAATGTCAGCAGAGCATGCCATTACAAAATGCACTGCAGAAATTCATCAGGTCTATTCAGACAGCACCTTTCAAATTATTCTACAACCTTGAAGGACAAGAACAGAAGCTATATCAGAAATTACCACCTGTACATTCTCCTCCAAGACACACATCGTCCTGGCTTGGAAACATGTCACTACTCCTATCAGTGTCACTGAGTCAAAATCCCAAAATCCAGTCTACGATAGCATTATGGGTGTCACTGCACCAAAGATTACAGCAGCTCAAGAATTTAGCTCACTACCACCTTTTCCAGTGGAATCCGGGATGGCCATTAAATGTTAGGCCAAGTCAGTAACACATCCCACATCCAATGTACAAATAAAACAACTTACTTATTACACTTTGAGCTCAAAGGCTTAACAATGAAGAGCAGCAGCAAAGAAGGAAAGGCAACTCTATTCTCTGGTCTCACTACCTCATGGAACTTCCTAATCTTTCAGCAAATGGAACAGAGGATCTACCTGTTCTGTTACATGAAGAACAATGGTAGGAACTCATGCCTCTGAGAACATGTCATCACCAAATCAAGAGACTTCTGACTCATCGCCAGATAGCATATCTACTCCTTGCCACTTTTACAATGTGCAAATAATTAAACCAAAGGGAAATGCAAAGATCAGAACCAGAAAACATATGAACAGAAGAAATTAAACTGAAACAGAAAGAAGCAATTTGACCTGCTCCATTACTCAATGAAATTATGGCTGAACTCCACCTCAACTTGACTTTCTCACCTAATTCTGATTTCTCCATCTCTCTTGATACTGCTGAGAAACTTATCCATCTGTGACTTGGAATCTTAAAAGACTAAACATGCAGCTACGTCTTCTGGGGTAACTTACAATACTAGACCAAATGTTTTCAGTGCTATCAATCACTTAGTGAAATTTCTCATCTGCATTGATTTCCTGTCAAAACTGCGCTTTGTGCTCTTTGCTGGGAAGTTCTCCTGTTAGTGATAACTCCTCGTTAATGGAGATCCACTGGTCGGTCATGCATTTCTATGGTCTGTTACTGTAAACCATTGACTCTCAGCATGAATATTCAATAGCATAACCCAACACTGTGACTCATTAATATTGCTTAAATGATAATTGTGTGTCCAAGTGGTGTTAAATTCAATTCCCTTATTTGGACTGTGAGAGGAAACCACAACACCTGGAAGAAACCCACACAGACACATGAGAATGTGTGAACTCTACATGCAGTCACCTGAAGCTGGAATTGAACCTGGGCCTGTGGCACTGTAAGGCAGCAGTACTAACCACTGAGCCACTGTGCCACCCACAGGCCTTGGATCCCATTTACCACCCTCTGAGAATAAGAACAGGAAATCACCACAGGAAATGACATCAACAACCCAAGGAAACCCAAACACATAAATAGAAAGTGGGCTATACTACCAGTGCTTCATCAGGAGGCTCATTGAAAATTTTACGTAGTATTGTGACGAAATGTCTGAAAACAAACCTTCCAGCTCAAACCTACATCCAGAACCTCAATCTGAGCTACAAATCTTCTCAAATCTCGCTAACAACATGCAATTACTAGAGAAGCCATTCAAAGAAGATTCACTCAATTCCTTGAATAAAGGGCTGAACACATTAAATAAATACCCATTGGAGTTTACAAAAATGGGAGATGACTCATTGAGACATACGTTTCCGAGGGGACTTGATAGCAGCTCTACCTGGAGGATGTGTCCTCTTGTGAGGGACACTCAAACTAAGAGACACAATATAAGATTAAGGTCTTCATTTTAAGATGGAGAATACGAGAATTCTTTTCTCTTTTTCTCTTTTTCAAAGGGTTGTTTGCATGTGGAATTCTCTTTCCTGCAAGGTAATGAAGGTTGGGTCTTCAAATCTCTTCAAAGGCTGACTTACACAGATTTTTGACAGACAAGGCTGATTGATAATTCAGTAACTTTCACAATTGTCAGAAAGGAAGCTAGGAGTGGGCGGCACGGTGGCACAGTGGTTAGCACTGCTGCCTCACAGCGCCAGAGACCTGGGTTCAATTCCCGACTCAGGCGACTGACTGTGTGGAGTTTGCACATTCTCCCCGCGTCTGCCTGGGTTTCCTCCGGGTGCTCCAGTTTCCTCCCACAGTCCAGGTCAGGTGAATTGGCCATGCTAAATTGCCCGTAGTGTTAGGTAAGGGGTAAATATAGGGGTATGGGTGGGTTACGCTTCGGCGGGTCGGTGTGGACTTGTTGGGCCGAAGGGCCTGTTTCCACACTGTAATGTAATCTAATGAGTGAGATGAGGAGAAACCTCTCTACTCAGAGTATTGTTAGGATTTGAAATGCCCTACCTGAGAGAATGGTGGAAGTGGATTCCATTGAAGGTTTCAAAAGAGAGCTGTATCTATGTTTGTAGGTGATGAACGTATAGGACTACAGAGAGAGGGCTGAAGAATGGGACTAGCTGGGTCATTCCTTCAGGAGCTGGTATAGACATGATAGAGTGAATGGCCTCCTTCGGTACTGTAAAATCCTATGGTTCTATGATTTCAAGGGATGGAACATTATAGGGTGCAGACAAGAAAATGGAGCTGAGGTCACAGCCAGATGAACCATGATCTGATTAAATGGTGGAGCAGGCTAGATTGTTCCTTCCCTGTATATTACTATGAGAGGTTTAGGGGACACAGGAGGGGAGTCCTAAGCCTTATATTCCTTAAATTGCTATGCAGGCAATATGGAGAAGGAAGATAAAGTGGCAGAAGCACACGGAATAAGATTGTACTGAAGAGATCAGCTAGGAAATTCCCTTCATGCAAAATGTACAAAAAAAACCTTTTAAACAAACACAGAATCAGTGGAAAGAAGGTTATGGTTGGGAAAGACTGAAAACATAATTAAATTGCAAGCTGATTTTACCTAATACTATTCACAGTAGTATTATAGTTAAATTACTGGGGCTAGTAATTCAGAACAAGCACTAACCTGGAGGTATGAGTAGAAGTTCCATTATGGCTCCTGAAGAATTTCAATTTGTTCACTAGATTAAATAACTCGATTACAAACCCATTATCAGCAACAGTGACCTTGAAACTACAAGATTATCATAAAAACCCAATTTCCCCAATCAGAATCCACTTGTAAATTATCAATCCCTGCTCTCATGCAATATTATTTGTTCTTCTCTTTGAGATTTGATACTGTTGCAATGCTATCCTGATTTATACAAGACAAAAAATTTCAGCAATGTATAACCATTATCCACAAGTATCAGAATCCATTAACACATGACTTTTGTTAACATTTAACCTCCATATGATGACTAACTCAATGAAGGGGATTTCATATAGGATCTTCAATCTATGGCAATGCCAACTTTCCAGCGACTATCCAACAAAGTTGCCTTATCCCTCTACTCCAGGAAAAGTGAAGCCAAATACATTCATCCTGACAATATTGTTTCTAACATTGGAGAGAACTATTTGAAATTATTTGAATTAGCGCCTTCAGCATTCTAACCAATATTGAATCAAATGACTCACTTTATGAATAATTAAAACAATCTGCAAGCCACAGCAGGAAGCAGGAACCAATCAGTACAGAGTTAGACCCAAATCCATAAAGTCCCAAATTATTAATTATTTTCCCAAAGCTATAGGAGATGCTGTATTTCATAACAAAACATATCAGAACAAAGCAAAGAAAGAGGACATTAAAGCATAAATTAATTTTAGATGTAGGTAAAATAAAAGTCTTGTACTAAATAAAACATTTCAGGACAGTGGAACTTTCTAAAATGTTTGCCACATTTGAGTTAATTTGAAGAGCTGTGCCTGCTTCACCATGGGATAAAGGTGCCAATTTGCACACAGTAAGATCCCATAAACAGAAATCAGGAAATGGTCAGATTTTACTTTTTCAGCCACAAGAATCGCGGTTCATTAGGAGAACTTCTTTATTTTTCTTTGAAATTGTGCCATAGGATTCATTACATTCATCTCAGGGGAAAAGCTTAGTGAAACATATTGAAAACATGGCAGCTCCACAGTGCAGCTGTGCTTCATTACGGAGTTACTTCACCAGTGTCCAAAAGCAGCATCAATACACAAGGCTAAGAAATTCCACAACCAATGAATTAGATTCAAGATCTGCAGGAGAGACAATGGCCTAATGATATTATCACTACATTAGTACTCCAGAATTCAGCTAGTGTTCAAATCTTGCCACAACAAATGGTGGAATTTGAATTCAATTTTTAAAAAATCATCCGGAATTAAGAATCTACTGTTAACCAGGAAACTGTTGGTTGTCAGAAAAAAAAACTTATCTGGCTCATTAATGTCCTTCAGGAAGGAAATCTGCCATCCTTACCTGGTCTAGCCTATATGTGACTCCAGACCCAGAGCAATATGGCTTACACTCAGCTGCACTCTGAAATGGCCGAGCAAGCCACTCAGATGTATCAATCACTGCAAAGGTTCAACAAAGAAATGAAACTAATTCACCTGGCATCAACCTTGGCAACTGAAAAGGCAAAGCCACAATTAGGCCTGTCAACCCTGCAGAGTTCTTCTTATTAACTTCTGGGGGTTAGTGCCAAAATTGGGAGAGCTGTCTCACAGACTCGTCAAGCAACAGCCCAACTTAGTCAAAGTCACAGAATCATACCTTACAGACAATGTTCCAGACACCACCATCACCATTCCTGGATATGTCCTATCCCATTGGCAGGACAGACCCAACAGAGGTGGTGGCACAGTGGGATACAGTTGGGACGGAGTTGTCCTGGGAGTCCTCAACATTGACTCTGGATCCCATGAAGTCTAATGGCTTCAGGTTAAACAAGAAAACAGCCTGCTGATTACTTCAGACTGCCCTTCTTCGGCTGATAAATCAGTACTCCTCCATTTTGAACAGTACTTGGAGAAAGCATTTGTAATGGCAAGGGCGCAGAATGTACTCTCTGTGTGGGGTTTCAATATCAATCACTAAGAGTGGTTCAGCAGGAGTACTACTGATCAAGCTGGTTGGGTCCCAAAGGACACAGCTCTTCAGTACTGCCTTATGAAGGTGCTTCTTTGTACAAATGGACAGCCAGGCTGCTGATCGTTAGGGATCTCTCCAGGTTTGCTGAGAGGCTACAGAGATAACTAGGTGAATGGCAAACTGAGACGTCAATCTAACATCCACAGCATGTGACAGCTGCCTGTGATGCAAACACACTGCTTCTTTATTCACCTAAATGGAAATGTTGAAGTGTCGATGGGGCTGTCCTCAGTCCAACCATGGGAAACAGAGTCAGGAGAGGGCTATCTCCAAAAGAGTTTCAACATTGTCCATTAAGGACACAGTCCAGGGTCATGGCCACAGTCAGGGGATCTGTCCAAGTACTATCTGGGGAATGGGCAATGGTCAGTCCTGTGGGACCAGCAGCAGCAGCCAGAGGAATCATGTGTCATCAGCTGGGGAGCTGTAAAGACAGTGGTCATGAATCTGGTCAGTCATGGCCAGGGGCTGCTTTTCAAAGTCAGTCAGAGGCAGGAGAGAACACAGTCCTGGAGTACATCTGTTGATTGTTCAGGAGGATAGGATGTGGGAGTGTAGACAGCTTGTTGTGGAGGCATAAAACATAGAACAGTACAACACAGTACAGGCCCTTCAACCCTCGATGTTGTACCAACCTTTAACCTAATCTAAGATCAAACTAACCTATATACCCTTCATTTTACTATCATCCATGTGACTACCACTGCTGCATTCCACACATCCATCACACTCTGTGTAAAGAACCGATCTCTAACATCTCCCCTAAACCTTCCTCCAGTCACCTCAAAATTATGTCCCCTTGTGATAGACATTTCCGCCGTTGGAAAAAGTCTCTACTATTCACTCTATCTATCCCTCTCATCATTTTGTACACCTCTATCAAGTTGTCTTTCACCCTTCTTCGCTACAATGAGAAAAGCCTTAGCTCCCTCAACCTTTTTTCATAAGACATGCCCTACAGTCTAGGCAGCCGTCTGGTAAATCTCCTCTGCACCCTCGCTAAAGCTTCCACATCCTTCCTATAATGCTTCAACCAGAACTGAACACAATATTCCAAGTGTGGTCCAACGTATAGAGCTGCAGCATAACCTCGCAGCTCTTAAACTCAATCCCAGTGGCTATTACTGTCAAAAGGAAGAGTCAATAATGGGGGCATCGGAGTCATTTGTGGAGGTGTGAATAAGGATAATGGTGGGAAAAATGCACGTTGTGCAGGTGTTACGTAGAACAGCACCAGCGGGCATGGTAGGCTATGGGAGAATGGGTTTATTGGCACCATCATGGCCTCTATGAGGGTGGTATAGAGGAACATGGGACATTATTATGGTTTAAAATCAGATGTCGGGGTAGGGAAGACATTCACATACGGAGCTCAAGGTACTGTGTCTCCACATGAGGGGTGGGTGAAATTGGGCTGTTGGGGTAGTGCAAGGTAAATAGGGACATGGAATCATACAAAGAGATCTGGGTGTTCTTGTACGCCAGTCAATGAAGGTAAGCATGCAGGTACAGCAGGTAGTGAAGAAGGCTAATAGCATGCTGGCCTTCATAACAAGAGGGATTGAGTATAGAAGCAAAGAGGTTCTTCTGCAGCTGTACAGGGCCCTGGTGAGACCACACCTGGAGTATTATGTGCAGTTCTGGTCTCCAAATTTGAGGAAAGACATTCTGGCTATTGAGGGAGTGCAGTTTAGGTTCACGAGGTCAATTCCTGGAATGGCGGGACTACCTTACACTGAAAGACTGGAATGACTGGGGTTGTATACCCTTGAGTTTAGAAGACTGAGAGGGGATCTGATTGAGACGTATAAGATTATAAAAGGATTGGACACTCTGGAGGCAGGAAACATGTTTCCGCTGATGGGTGAGTCCCGAACCAGAGGACACAGCTTAAAAATACGGGGTAGACCATTTAGGACAGAGCTCAGGAGAAACTTCTTCACCCAAAGAGTGGTGGCTGTGTGGAATGCTCTGCACCAGAAGGCAGTGGAGGCCCACTCTCTGGATTCATTTAAGAAAGAGTTGGATAGAGCTCTCAAGGATCGTGGGATCAAGGGTTATGGGGATAAGGCAGGAACAGGATACTGATTAAGGATGATCAGCCATGATCATATTGAATGGTGGTGCAGGCTCGAAGGGCAGAATGGCCTACTCCTGCACCTATTGTCTATTGTCTATTGTTTATCTCTGGTGGTGGAGGCTCCTGGTGACTAGGCAGAGCCTGGCCCTGATGGTGCCCACCACAAGCTGGGTTCCCAGCCATTGCTTGCCATTCTCTGGATGTGAAATCCAACTGGGACAGCAAGCAGGGGGTGGGGAGATAGGATCAGTGCAAGCAGGGGGTGGGGAGATAGGATCAGTGTCAATGTGATGGGCAAAAGTACAGGATCCACCTCTGCTGGGGGCTAAGACAATGAAGAAGCAAATATGTGAGCATACGTTTATCAACTCCAGCTCCATTTCATTTGGAAACATCACCTTGCACATGTGCAATGCAGACAGAGTGAAACTGCTGATGTGTCAAATGTTGGTCAAAGGTGGACTGCACCATCCCATTGGTGCTGGATGAACTAATCTAGTCATCTCAGTGATGCAGATGCCTTGGTGGCAATAACTTCAACGGAGGTGACTATTGTCTAAAAACGCAGTGTCACGTGTGTCCTTCCAAGGGAGCTATAGGTCAAAGGCAACTTCACTGCATCATGTCAGTACAATGATGGACTCAAATGAATGCAGTGGAAAGTTAAAGTGGGCCTGGGCTGAGAAGGGACTAAGAAGGCAGTGGACACTCCCTTTTGGATGTATTGTGTTGGTCATTCAGTTGGCCTGGCACCTTCACTAAGTTGGTACCCATGCTACACTCAGGGCGGTAGTGGAGCAAATGATGGCGCTCCTGGTGATACAGTTCCACGAAGTATTCCAAAAAATACAAAGTGGTGCTAATATGGTTTCAATTGCCACACCAGCTGAGGTTATGACAAAAGTTCTGCGTTTCCAGTACACCACAAGTTTTATCTCTAAATGAGAGAATGGGACTATAGTGACTATCTTTAAGACCATACTGTCAATCATTTTAACAGCCACATCAATCAAGAATCGATTGAACTCAACCTTAAAAATACTCAATTCCGCAGGGAAGAGATTTCATTAGTTAATCACTCCTGAGAAAATTTTTTTTTTCTCTTATTCTTAAATGTGAGACCCTTATATTTAAATGGTGACTCCTCATTCTAATTTGTCCCATGAAGGGAATGATCTTCTCAGCATCTACTGTCTTCTTCAGGTTACTTTAGGGCTGAGATGGTAATAATTTTCTTGTTGGATTGTTGGACCATACTGGTACAAGGTGGATACTCACCTGATCGAACAAGTCAATGACCTGTCCAACACGCATCAGCCCGTCATGTGGCTAGAATGATATAGGCAGCACTTAGATCTCTGGATCCAATGAAATCTCATGGCATCAGGTCAAATTGAACAAGAAAAACACCTGATGATCACCATGCACCATCCTCCCTCAGCTAATGCATCAGGACTCTTCCATGTTGAACAGCACTTAGAGAAAGCACTAATGGTGGAAAGGACACAGAATATATTCTGGGAAGGGGACTTCAATGTCCAATACTAAGAGGGTTCAGCAGCAGCATGAGTGACCAAGCTGGTAGACTCCTAAAAGACATATCTGCTGGACAGGGTCTGCAGAAGATGGTTAAGGAATCAACAAGAGAAAAAATACATTTGACCTAAGATGCATCTGTCCACGACATAGATACGTAGAGACAACAATGATAGATGAAGGAATGGGTAATTTGGCCCCTTGAAAGGGCTCTCCCGTTCAATATGACTATGGCTGATCATCCACTCAGTCCCAGTTCTTGGTTTTGATCCACAGCTCTTGATCCCTCCAGCCTAAGAACTGCATCTAACCTTTTCGTTAAAGCATTGAATGAGTTGACCTCAACCACTTTGTGTGGCAGTGAATTCTACAAGCTCACCATTACCTGAGGAAGGGTCAGAGGAAATCTTTCCACATTTCAGTCTTAAATAGCCTATCTCATATCCTTTGACTGTGATGCTTGGTTCTGGACTCAGAGTCATACAGCATGGAAACAGTCCATTTCGAACATCGTCACAAACTAAGCTGATCACAGCTGCCTGCTCCTGGCCCATATTGCTCCATACCTTTCCAGAGAATAGAATAGAATCTCTACAGTAGGGAAACATTTGGCCCAACAGTTCACACTGACCCTCTGAAGAGTAACCCACCCCAGACCCATTCCCTACATTAACCCCTGATTAATACACCGAATCTTACTCATCCCTGAACACTATGGACAATTTAGCATGGCCAATCTGCACATTTTTGGATTGTGGGAGGAAACCAGAGCACCAAGAGGAAGCCCATGCAGACATGGGGAGAATGTGCAAACTTCATACATACAGTCACCCAAGGCTGGAATCGGACCTGGGTCTCTGTTGCTGTGAGGCAGCAGTGCTAACCACTGAGCCACTGTGCCGTCCCTATTCATGTATCTATCCTAAAGCCTTTTAAGCATTGCAATTGTACCTGCATTCACCACTGCTCCCATTAGAAATGTATAGGATTTTATGCATTATCCACCCACCCCCAGAAACTCATAAAGGCATTGTCCTTGTGGAGATGAAGTCCTACCTTCAGAGAATGACCTTCATCCAGTTGTGTAGCACTATCACCTTGCAGAGAAAACTCAAGACTGGGCATGAGGCGTATTGGATCATCAGCATAGGCAGAATCAGACTCAAACATAATCTGCAACCTCATGGCCTGGCATATTCCCTACTCAACCATTACCGTCAATCCAGGGGATTAACCTTGGTTCAATAATTAGTCAGGGGATTCTTGATCAGTAAGAGGATCAAAGGCAGGAGAATGTGGCTGAGAAACATATCAGCTATGAGCAAATGGCAGAGCAGACTCAGTGGGCTAAACACCCTGATTTCTGCATGTATACCTTATGTTCTAATAGACACTCCCAGAGGGCGTCCCAGGAGTGGCACCAGGCATACGTAAGAATGAGGTGTCAACCTGATGAAGCGAAAAAAAAGGACTGAATGCATTTCAAGTAGCATTAGCAGCATGTTCCAAGCAGAGCTCAGTGACTCCACAACTGATGGATCTGTTCTAAGCTCTGCAGTCTTGTCACATTTAGTCAAGAATGGTGGTGGACAACTAAACAGCCCACTGGTGGAGGAGGGTCCACAAATATTCCCATCCTCAATAATGGCAAAGCCTAACACATCAATGCAAAAGATAAGGCTGAAGCATTCACAGTGATCTTCAGCCAGAAGTGCTGAGTGGATGATCCACCCTGGCCTCCTCCAGTTGACTCTAGCACTTCAGCCTTCAGCCAATTTGATTCACTCCACATGACATTAAGAAACAGCTGGAAAAACTGGATACTGCAAAAACTTTGAGCCCTGACAACATTTTGGCAAAAGTATTGATGACAGGTGCTTCAGAACTTGCTGCTTCTTTAGACAAGCTCTTCCAGTACAGTTGCATCATTGGCACCTTTCTGACAGTGCAGAAAATTACCCAAATATGTCCTAAGTTGAAAAATGTGATGCTGGTAAAACACAACAGGCCAGGCAGCATCCGAGGAGCAGGAGAAAGGCTTATGCCCGAAACGTCGATTCTCCTGCTCCTCGGATGCTGCCTGGCCTGCTGTGTTTTTCCAGCATCACATTTTTCAACTCTGGTCTCCAGCATCTGCAGTCCTCACTTGCTCCAAATATGTCCTGAACATAAAAAGCAGGACAAATCCAACCAAGCCAATTACTGACCCATTACTCTACTCCCAATCATCAGAAAAGTGATGGAAGGTGACATCAATAGTATTAACAAGCAGCACCTACTCAACAATAAGATTGACAGGAATAGTGCCAGAAGACTGGAAGATAACAAATGTTATTGCTTTGTTCAAGAAGGGTAGTAATGACAACCCTGGCAATTATCGACCAGTGGGTCTTATTTCAGTTGTGGGCAAATTGTCGGAAAAGGTTATAAGAGATAGGATTTATAATCATTGAGAGAGGAACAAATTGGTTAGAGATAGTCAACACAGTTTGTGAAGGATAGGTCGTGCCTCACAAAACTTAGAGTTCTTTGAGATGGTGACTAAACAGGTGGATGAGAGTAAAGCGATTGATTCAGTAAGGCAAAAGTGAGGACTGTAGATGCTGGAGATTAGAGTCGAGAGTGTGATGCTGGAAAAGCACAGCAGGTCAGGCAGCATCCAAGGAGCAGGAAAATCGACGTTTTGGGCAAAAGCCCTTCATCGGGAATCGGTTCCCCACAGTAGGCTATTGCACAAAATACGGAGGCGTGGGATTGAAGGTGATTTAACGGTTTGGATCAGACATTACCTAGTTGAAAGAAGACAGAGGGTGGTGGTTATTGGGAAATATTAATCCTCAATTTCATTAAGGCATTTGATAAGGTTCCCCACAGTAGGCTACTGCACAAAATATGGAGGCATGGTATTGAGGGTGATTTAACGGTTTGGATCAGAAATTGGTGAGCTGAGAGAAGGCAAAGGGTGGTGGTTGATGGGAAATATTTGTCCTGGAGTTCAGTTACTAGTCGTGTATCACAAGGACCTGTTTTGGGGCCACTGCTGTTTGTCATTTTCATAAACAACCTGGATGAGGGTTTAGAAGGATGGGTTAGTAAATTTGCAGATGACATGAAGGTCGGTGCAGTTATGGATAGTGCTGAAGGATGTTGTAGGTTACAGAAGGACATAGATAAGCTGCAGAGGTGGGCTGAGAGGTGGCAAATGAAGTTTAATGCAGAAAAGTGTGAGGTGATTCACTTTGGAAGGAGTAACAGGAATAAAGAGTACTGGGCTAATGGTAAGATTTTTGGTGAGCAGAGAGATCTTGGTGTCCATGTACATAGATCCATGAAAGTTGCCACCCAGGTAGGGAGGGTTGTTAAATGGCATACAGTGTGTTCACTTTTATTGGGAGAGAGATTGAGTTTCGGAGTCATAAGGTCATGCTGCAGCTGTACAAAACTCTGGTGCGGCTGCAGTGCTGGTCACCGCACTATACGAAGGATGTGAATGCTTTGGAAAGGGTGCAGAGGAGATTTACTAGGATGTTACCTGGCATGGAGGGAAGGTCTTATGAGGAAAGGCTGAGGGACTTGAGGCTGTTTTCATTACAGAGAAGAAGGTTGAGAGGTGACATATGAAATAATCAGAGTGTTAGAAAAGATGGACAGTGAGAGCCTTTTTCCTCAGATGGTATGGCTAGCATGAGGGGACATAGATTTAAACTAAGGGGTGATAGATATAGGACAGATGTCACAGGTAGTTTCTTTACTCAGGGAGTAGTAGGGGCATGGAATGCACTGCCTGAAACAGTTGTAGACTCGCCAACTTTACAGGCATTTAAATGGTCATTGGTAAATAAATGGATGAAAATTGAAGAGTGTAGGATAGATAGACTTCAGGTTGCTTTCGCAGGTCAGTGCAACATCAAGGGCCGAAGGGCCTGTACTATGCTGTAATGTGCTAATAACCTGCTCAGTGACACACAATTTGATTTCCACCAGGGCCAATCAGCTCCTGACCTCACTATAGCTTTGGTTCAAATATGGACAACAGAGCTGAGTTCCAGAGGTATGATAAAAGTAACAGTCCTTGACATTAAATGCAAAAACGCATTTGTCATTTTTATAAATTATGAGAAGACATTTGATAGAATCCAGAATCAAAAAAGTTTGGAGTGCTTTGAAAAACTAGAAATTGAGGGAATTTTTAAAACATTGTTCCTAGGATTTGGGCAATACTGACTAGGACAGCATTTATTGCCTATCACTAACTGCCCAGAGAGCAATTACGAGTCAACCACATGGAGCCACATCAGAAGAATCAGGTAAGATTGGCAGATCTCCTTCCCTAAAAGGACATGTTTGAACAAGATAGCTTTATTTAAAAAATGAGAACGGACAGTGACACTATCACTATTACTTTCTCTTTGAGATTGTTTTCCAATATTGAATTCAAATTTTACCATCTGCCACGGGGGCTTCAAACCCAGTCTTCAGAACATTAGTCTGCTGTCCCGGATTACTAGCCCAGTAACCATCCATTGCCAAATGAAATGATGAAAAGATATTTCAGAATTTCTACTGGAATCAATCAGCAAAGGTGAGAATTAATAGTCATGATTTGCAACCACCTGATGAAGGAGCGGCGCTCCGAAAGCCAGTGCTTCCAATTAAACCTGTTGGGCTATAACTTGGTGTTGTGTGATTTGAGAATTAATAGACTTTCCTGATCAAAATGGGAATGTAGTTGTTATGTAACCAAACTACTCAATATGTACACTGAAGCTTCCTCAGAGATATACATGATCTGAAGACTTGGGAACTTGGGGAAGGTAGTGGTGATATCTTGCGAACAGTCCATATCACAGTAGAGGAGGTGTTGGGTGTATTCGAATGTATGAAGGTGGATACATCTCCTGGTCCTGACCAGATATATCCAAGAACACTGCAAGAAGCTTGAGAAGAAATTGAGGGATATTTTTGCATCATTGTTAGCCACGGTCAAGATCCCGGAAGACTAGAGGGTGGTGAATGTTATGCCCTTATTCAAGAAGGGCTGCAAAGAAAAACCTGGGAACAATAGACCAGCAAGCCTAAAATCTGTGGTGAGTAAGTTACTTGAGGAGATTCTGAGAGATAAGATATACATGCATTTGGAAAGACAGGGTTGATTAGGTGTAGTCAGCATGGCTTTCATGCCTTACAAATTTGTTGGAGTTCTTTGATGAAGTGGCCAGGAAGGTTGATGTGGGTGGGATGGGAGACGTAGTCTATATGGATCTCAGCAAAGTCTTTGATAAGATTCTACATGGTAGGCTGCTCTGGAAGGTTAAACTGCATGGAATCCAGGAGGACCTGGCAAATTGAATATAATTGATGGTTTAATGGTAGGAAGCAGAGTAATAATAGAAAGATGCCAGTTGGACTGGAGGCCTGTGACTAGTGGGCTGCCTTGGGGGTTGGTACTGGGCTTTTTATTGCTATTATTATGACACAGGGTAAGCCCCTCTGCTAATTTAAACCCGACACACAGAGAAGCTCACCTTGTGCCGTAATCTGTTAAATTTTGAGAGGTAAAGAACCATCCCAGATCTCACTATTTAAAGTAAAAATTAACAATTTTATTCTTTCCGTCCAAAAGAGAACATTAAACAATTATTTACAGCTCCTTTCTCTTAAACCTATCTTTCACCTCCCGCTCTAAAATGCTGGTCCGATAAATTCCCTCCTTTTTTTGGCAAATCAATTTCAAACCCAGTTATCGTCTTCAGATATTGAACTTTCTCTGTAGATTTCTCTGGATCGATTTTGGTCTTCTGCTGCACAGGTACTTTTCAGAGAACTATTCTGCTGGCAGTCTTTGCTTGTGGGCATTCTCCCCCTAACTGTTGAAAATGTCCAATTTTATACCCCAAAACATCAGATCATTTCATAGGATAAACGTCATCCAAAACACTAAAATTCAAGTTCGATTGCATTTTGGTCTCTGGGGTATAATTTAAACTGGTTGGTCAAATTTGAATTTGGTTTTGATCCATGGCAACTCAGCACCAGCTATTTGTTTTAACCAAATGTTACATTTTTAAATTGTTCAGCACACTCTGTGCCAGCTTCCTCTCTCTCTTAAAGATACAGTACACACCTACACCTTCATAACAGTTATCTATATCAATGATTTGGATGAGAAAGTATAAAGCATGATTAGTGAATTTCCAGATGACAGTAAAATAGGCAGTATTGTGGATAGTGAGGAAGATGATCAGAAATAGCAAAGATGAGTGGGAAAACGGAGGACTGGGAAGCTTTTAAAGAACAACAGAGGATTACTAAGAAGGAAATACACAAAGAAAAAATAAGGTATGAAGGTAAACTGGCCAATAATATAAAGGAGGATAGTAAAGGCTTTTTTAGGTATGTGAAAAGAAGAAAAATGTTTAAGACTAAAATTGGGCCCTTGAAGACAGAAACGGGTGAATTTATTACGGGGAACAAAGAAATGGCAGAAGAGTTGAATTGGTACTTTAGATCTGTCTTCACTGGAGAAGACACGAGCAATCTCCCAGGTGTAATAGTGGCTGAAGGACTGAACTGAAGGGAATTTATATTAGGCAGGAAATGGTGTTGAAGAGACTGTTAGGTCTGAAGGCTGATAAGTCCCTGGGACCTGATGGTCTGCATCCCAGGGTATTGAAGGAAG
The DNA here is from genome assembly GCF_037043375.1 of Chiloscyllium plagiosum. NCBI lineage: Eukaryota > Metazoa > Chordata > Chondrichthyes > Orectolobiformes > Hemiscylliidae > Chiloscyllium > Chiloscyllium plagiosum. Next base: position 279,050 of record NW_028270172.1, on the reverse strand, counting down.
TGGCTCTAGAAATCGTGGATGCATTGGTGATCATTTTACAATGTTCTATAGATTCAGGATCAGTTCCTGCAGATTGGAGCGTGGCTAATGTTGTCCCACTTTTTAAGAAAGGAGGGAGAGAGAAAACAGAGAAGTATAGACCAGTTAGTCTGACCTCAGTGGTGGGAAAAATGCTGGAGTCAATTATAAAGGACGAAATTATGACAGATATGGATAGCAGAAACAGGATAGGTCAGAGTCAGCATGGATTTATGAAGGGGAAATCATGCTTGACTGATCTTCTGGAGTTTTTTGAGGATGTAACTCTGAAGATGGACAAGGGAGATCCAGTGGATGTAGTATACCTGGACTTTCAGAAAGCCTTTGATAAAGTCCCATATAGGAAGTTAGTGAGCAAAATTAGGGCACATGGTATTAGGGGCAAAATACTGACTTGGATTGAAAATTGGTTGGCTGACAGGAAACAAAGAGTAGTGATAAACGGCTCCCTTTCGGAATGGCAGGCGGTGAGCAGTGGTGTGTCGCAGGGATCAGTGCTGGGACCGCAGCTTTTTACAATGTACATTAATGATATAGATGAAGGTATTAAAAGTAATATTAGCAAATTTGCTGATGACACAAAGCTGGGTGGTAGGGTGAAATGTGAGGAGGATGTTAGGAGATTACAGGGTGACCTGGACAGGCTAGGTGAGTGGACGGATGCATGGCAGATGCAGTTTAATGTGGATAAATGTGTGGTTATCCACTTTGGTGGCAAGAACAGGAAGGCAGATTACTACCTAAATGGAATCAATTTAGGTAAAGGGGCAATACAACGCGATCTAGGTGTTCTTGTACATCAGTCAGTGAAAGCAAGTATGCAGTACAGCAGGCAGTGAAGAAAGCTAGTAGCATGCTGGCCTTCATAACAAGAGGAATTGAGTATAGGAGCAAAGAGGTTCTTCTGCAGCTGTACAGGGCCCTGGTGAGACCGCACCTGGAATATTGTGCGCAGTTTTGGTTTCCAAATTTGAGGAAAGACATTCTGGCTATTGAGGGAGTGCAGCGTAGATTCACGAGGTCAATTCCCAGAATGGCGGGACTATCTTATGCTGAAAGATTGGAGCGACTGGGCTTGTATACGTTTGAGTTTAGAAGGCTGAGAGGGGATCTGATTGAGACGTATAGGATTATGAAGGGATTGGACACTCTGGAGGCAGGAAGCATGTTTCTGCTGATGGGTGAGTCCCAAACCAGAGGACACAGTTTAAAAATAAGGGGTAGGCCACTTAGAACAGAATTGAGGAGAAACTTCTTCACCCAGAGAGTGGTGGGTGTATGGAATGCTCTGCCCCAGAGGGCAGTGGAGGCCCAGCCTCTGGATTCATTTAAGAAAGAGTTGGATAGAGCTCTCAAAGATAGTGGAATTAAGGGTTATGGGAATAAGGCAGGAACAGGATGTTGATTGAGGATGATCAGCCATGATCATAATGAATGGTGGTGCTGGCTTGAAGGGCAAAATGGCCTACTCCTGCACCTATTGTCTATTGTCTAAATTGCAGCAAGACCTTGATCAGATGGGGAAATGGGCTGAGAAATGGCAAATAGAGTTTAATATAGTTAAGTGTGAGGTCTTGCATTTTGTAAAGTCAAATCAAGGCAGGAGTTTCATGGTGAATGGTCAGGCCTTAAGGAGTGTAGTGGAACAGAGGAACCTTGAAGTTCAGGTGCACAGTTCTCTGAAAGTGGAGTCACAGGTAGACAGGGCAGTGAAGAAGGCTTTTGACACACTTCATCAGTCAGGGCATTGAGTATAGAAGTTGGGAAGTTATGTTGCAGTTGTACAGGACATTGTTGAGGCTGCACTTGGAGTAATGTGTTCAGTTTTGATCACCTTGTTATAAGAAGGATGTTACTAAATTAGAAAGAGCGCAGAAGAAATTTATAAGGATGTTGTCAGGACTCAATGGTCTCAGTTATAGGGAGAGGTTGGACAAGCTAGACTGAGACTGAGGCGGGGGGGGGGGGGGGGGGATCTTATAGACAAGCGTATAAGATCATGAGAGGATAGAGTGAATGCACTCAGTCTTTTTCCCAGATTTGAGAATCAAGGACTGGAGAGTATCAGTTTAAGTTTAGAGGGTAAAGAATTAAAGGGAACCTGAGGGAAAAATCTTTTACATAGAGGGTGGCACGCATATTGCAAGAAAATAGAGTTAGCATGCATTGACATTTTGGTTGGTAAGGAGCAGTTTGGGTTGAAGGACCTGTCTCTGTTCTGTAAATTCTATGATTCAAAGTGTTTGGAGAGATATGGGCCAAGTGCAGGCAGTTTGGACTTATTTAGTTTGGAGTTATGGTTGAAAGGTCTGTTTCTGTTCTGTATGACTCTATGTTCTGACTGTATGTGTTTTACATGTATACATATGTTTTTGCAACTTTTATTTTGGATTTTTGAATGTTGAACAAGTGGCATATGACTTTCTGTGTGCTTGAAGTGGTTTAACAACAAGTTTATCAGTATTTCTGTAGCCATGGTGATTTCTTTAAAATCAGTGTTAGAGAGAGATTACCTGAAGAGTAATTGTATTTTCATTGACAGAGTTTACAAGCAAACAAATTAAATTATTGTGCTTTCGACTTTTAGATTAGGAGGTCAGAGAATTTTTTTGTTTAATGGAAACACTCACAGCTTGGCAAAATAAAGATATTGGTCTCAAGTTTCTAGAAGTCATGGTGAAAGCTGGATATGTAAAACAATTTCTCCTACAGTAGAGAGATAGTTTTAGAATTGTTAAGAACCAGATTATCTCATTATAGGCAGAGCAGGTTAGAATTTCCATCCCAGAAGTGTTTTGTTAAAATCCTGAAGATGTTACTTCAAGCAAAGGAAGTCTAAAGTCACTTGCATGAAGAGGCCATCAATATCTCTGGTCTGAGAATTGAAGCTGTGGTTAAACTAAGCCACATAGAGGTGTTATAGAAGGAAAGTCTCTCTTTAATGAGTACTGTAAAGGAGTGTGTTTGGGATTAATGGTATTTTATTGGGTATTTCTAAAGCTACAAACTTCATTCTATGCAAATAGCTTGATTTATTCTAATTCATATTAATTTGTGTAATTAACTTATGTTTTGTTGTTAAACCAAGTATCCTGCAGAGCGTGCTTATGTTTCAGGTGAAAGACAACTTTGTTAAAACTAATAAAGAACATAATATGGTTCTATTAAATAAGATATCATTAAGGGATCTGATATATTCAGTAATAATATAAACTGGGATTATAATAACACACATCGCACTTGTTTAAATGTCAAGCAATTTACAGCCATTCTCTGGTTTGTTTCTAATGCCTTGACCAATCAGAGTCCACTATCTGGCTTAAAGTGTAAACAAAATCAACTGGTACAGTCTCCATAGCAAAGCTTCTAAAAAACAGATTCAATTTGCCTTCTAAGGAGCAATGTTTCACTAAGTGATTATTTCAATATGCTTTTTCTGTACAAGTTCAACACAAACATATATTTATTATGTAGAATCCAGTTCACACATTTTAATTTGTTGCAAAAACATGGCAAAGTAATTTAAATATGTGAGAACTTTGGGACATGGTCATAATCTAATTTATGTAAAACTAGGCTGATAATCAATTATCAAGCACAGCTCATGCAACCTCATGTCTATTTTACTGGCCAATCTTGGGTAAGCTGACTTGTGGAATAAAATCAGAGAAGCTGATTGCTATGGTAATAAAATCATCTGGGCAGAAGCTGATAGTCCCTCGAGTAGTTTGAAGATGAAGAGGATAGAGCAGGTGGATGAAATGGAGTAGACTTATTGCTTGACAGAGTTAAAGGACTAATGTTAAAAATAACTTTAGTTTAGACAAACATTTCTTCTGATGCTATTTCATTGCAAGAGAAACATCAAAATAGTTGGACAGTCTAGGACCACACCTAATGGTTTCTTGTATCATACCTGGAGAAGTGCAGTCATTTCCACCAAAAGAACATTAAATGGAATTTGTTTGACCTTCTTTTATAGTTGTACATATCCAGTTAAAAAAAAAGCCAATATGTCAGAAAATGTGATTGAATTCAGAATAAGGAATTGCTACTTAATTATAAGGTCTTATTCAACATTTACAGCTACATCACAGACAAAGGTAAATAGTATACAGTTAGTATAGATGACATTTATTGCATATAATATTTTCTGAATGTGTAAGGTGAGAATGATTATAAAAGATTGAATTGTAATACTATGAAATAATCAATAATAGTGTTTCATTACTTTACAAAATGTCTTTATTGCTGTTTAGCACTACTGAAGCATTATATTTGCCATTCATATTTCTAAATAGCCTTGAAATTACATTTACTAAAATTTTAAAATCACAATTTCTCACTACAAGCAATGTAGTAAAATTGATCTCAATGCATCAAATTAGTTTTTGGTTCCAGCTTTGTGATGAATCAATATTTTAATCTTTGGTTTTGAGTATTAAATAGAAAATCTAAGTTAAATTACTCAAAAAGTTCAGAAACCTGAAAATGTTTGTCATTAATTGTTCTGTTTTGAAAACAAGTTCATTAAAAATTGAAAATAAATCAGTAATTTTAAGCCAAATATGAAATTGATGATATTTATCCGATTATTAAAAAGGTCAAAAAGAAATTTGTGAGCAGAGATTTCAAGAAAGCATATAACTTAACTTGGCAGATTCTTATCTGGGGTGATAATTGCTGGGGTCTTTTAATGGAACTTTTACAACCTACAGAAAAGACAGATAGCCAGGGCCACAAACAGAGTTTTGAGTTTAGAAGAAAGGATCTATTCTAGCGGAACTGCAGTTTTAGTTTATGGAGGTCATCAGGACAATAGAGGTAGTAAGAAATCTTAAGTTGCTTTAGCAGTTCAAGTACAAAAAGCAGAAAGAAGCATATGTATTTTTATCAATGAGGAAATGTTAGTGCATTAGTTGGTCTGTTTCATTCTGGAAGAGACAAAGAGAATCACATTTGGGAAATATGCTGGAAGTCACCAAAAGTAAACACCCCTGACTTGTTCAGTTAAAAATTAAAGAGTTAAGAAAGAAATTGACATCTGACTGAGGTTGAATGTCTGTCAAGGATGTTGCTGGGAAATTGGGTTGAACCTTTCTGATTTTTGCTGTTTATGATAAGATCATTCAAAATGTCTAATAGATACAAACCTTTGTTTTTGTTCTCTTTTTTCTATATAAAAAAAATCTTGTTAAACATACATTGGCAGCTCCTTCTGAATATCTTCAGTGACTCAGCACCACAGTAAACAAACTGACAAAATGAAACTTATGATCTGTCAAGCCAGGTTTCAATTTGGAATTTGAGGTGGCAAGTATTGTCATTTGCTGGGATTTTCAGAAAGAAAATTACTTTAGATAAACTAACTATTATAAATGTGCATCATTAGTGAAAGATGGTAAACTTCTAGCCTTAAGATCATTTAAACATTTTTTGATACTAACTCTTCATAGATTGGTATCTGAATATTGTTAAAAACATATTATTTTGTCAAAGATTTTCATCTTGCACGCATCAGGTCAATTCATAGGAAATACCAAAGTAAAGGGAAAATAACATTCATATTATAGGTGAGAAAAGTACTTATTGGTTAGCAAGTAGATTCTGATTGGTAGACAATGCACCAGTTAATGATGATTACAGTTAACTAAACAATGATTTGTTTAATTATTAAACCAGACAGGTTGACTCTGATTCAGCAAGGCATTATCCTGATAAATGGACCAGCAAATGTCTGTCACCTATTTTCTTGAGTTAAAACAAGTACAGAATATATACACGGTCTTTATGACTGCAAAGAACAAGGCACTGTGTATTATTAAATTCAGTTTCAGTTACACACAAATGCATCACACTGGCAAGCCTGACAAACAATCTGAAATTAGTTGGTTAGTGTAATTCTTTGCATATTCTGGGTTATCCAGTAAATGTCCAAGTGCAGAGAACATTTCATGTTGGAAACTGTGTTACGAGTTTTGCAAATGTGGGCTGGTTGGATACAGTCTGTACCTTGCTTGTTATGATATGTCGAAGGGACATGATATTTGTTGCAATCCACTAGTCTTTGGGATTAGAATGATATTATTCACCAGGCCCTACACAAGGGGCCCATTAAAAATACAGGTGCCTATGTCACTGGTCCACTGATTAGAAAGGAGCTTGGAAAGGCAGTCCATCCCTAATTAGATGTGGTTCAGATGGCAACAGCCTCTTCCTTAGTCACTGTCAGTAAAACCAATCATGCAATCCCACAGGACAGGAAAATTCCAGCTTTTGTCTTCAAATGGAATCAATATCTATTTTCGACAACCCTTCTAGCACAAAGTTGTAATACAAATTTTGTAGCATGTGTTTCAAATGAATGATTTTTGTCATGCAGGTAAAACACAAATTGTCAATCAAAAAATTAAAGCTGATCACTTTGAAATGTTATGAAAATTATTGTTGACATTGGAAACATCCTGGAAGTATGAAAAGGCCGAATAATGTCATAACAAACTCAATGCTATACACATCCTGCCACTTTATTGAAGGTCTGCAAATCAATTTCTGTCCTTCATTAAGATATATCCTGACACAGACAAAATCATCAAATGTTATTGTGCTTCTGTTCGCCGAGCTGGGAATTTGTGTTGCAGACTTTTTGTCCCCTGTCTAGGTGACATCCTCAGTGCTTGGGAGCCTCCTGTGAAGCGCTTCTGTGATGTTTCCTCCGGCATTTATAGTGGTTTGTCTCTGCCGCTTCCGGTTGTCAGTTCCAGCTATCTGCTGTAGTGGTCGGTATATTGGGTCCAGGTCGATGTGCTTATTGATTGAATCTGTGGATGAGTGCCATGCCTCTAGGAATTCCCTGGCTGTTCTCTGTTTGGCTTGTCCTATAACTCTGTGACATTTCCCCTAGTTTAGCATTTTCACACAAGGATTACTCTTATCCTTATCCATAATTCACTTAAAACTTACAGAATTATGGTCACTGTTTTGAAATGTAATGTAGGAAATGCAGCAGCCCATTTGCACTCAGAAAGATCGTATAAATAGAACTGTGGTAATAAGCAAATTTCTTTTCTAATATTATCCAAAACACCAGAGATAACTCCACTACTCTTTCTTCAAATATTAACTTGAGATCTTTTATGTCCACCCAGACAGGCAGATTGGAGTTTTGTTTAGAGTCCCATCCAAAAGTCAGCAGCTTAGTTAGCTGTATAACTGGTTTGTGATCCAGTAACCCCAAAATTGTTGTGCCAGCTCAGGTTACCATGAAGGACTCTCCTTCTGAACCTCTCCCCTTCCCTGAAGCAGAATGACCTTCAGGTGAAATCACCACCAGTCATCTTGCTTGAATGAGAGAGCAGCTTTATGGTCTGGTGAAACTGTGGATACTTTATTATTTATAAATGATAAAGAAAAAACAAGTTGTGAGGAGGATAGAAACAGCAAGATAGACAGATAGGTTACGAAGTGGGAATAATTTTCAATTCCTCCCTCACCACTGGAGAGGTGCCAGAGAATTGGAATTCAGCTGATGTGGTGGTGTTATTCAAGAAGGAAGCAAGGGGCAAACCAGAAAATTACAGGCCAGTAGTCTTATCTTGGTGGGGAAACTATAGGAATCAATTCTAATGGACAGAATTAATCTGCATTTGGAAGTCAAGGATTAATCAAGAACAGTCAGTATGGCTGTGTTAACGGGAGGTCATGTCTGATCAACCTGGTTGAATATTTCAAAGTAACCAGGTGATTAGATAAGAGTGATGCATTTGACGTTGTGAACTTAGACTTCAGCAAGGCCTTTGATAAGGTCTCTCATGGAAGACTGATAGCAAAGGTACGAGTGCATGAGATCCATGGAAATTTCAACAAATTGGATCATGAATTGGCTGAGTGGCAGGAAGCAGTGAATGGTCGTTGAGGGATGTTTTTGAGATTGAAAGCCTATGTCCAGTGGAGTTCTGAGGGATCAGTACTGGGCCCTTGCTGTTTTTGGTGTACTAAGTGATATAGACTTGAATGTGGGACAGTTGAGCAGTAAGTTTACAAATGGTACAAATATTGGTGGTGTGATACCATGATGAATGGTAGGACTCCGGGAAGCACAGAGGATCAGAGGGATCTTGGTGTGCATGTCCATCGATCCCTTATGGTGGCGACAGTTGGATAATATGTTTAAGAAAACATATGGGACACTTGCCTTTATAATTTAAGACGTAGTGTTTAAGAGCAGGGAATTATGCTGGAACTGTAGAATCATGATTAGGACACAGCTCAAGGATTATGTGTAGTTCTGGAATCCACATTGTAGGAGGGATGTGATAGGACTGGAGAAGGTGCAGAAGAAATTTACCAGGATGTTGCCTAGGCTGGAGAGTTTTAGTCATGAAGAGCGATTGGACAGATTGAGGTTCTTTTCCTTGGAGCAGAGGAGACTGAGATGTATAAAACTTTGAGGGGGCATAGACAGGGTACACAGGAAGAAATATTTTTCCCTTGGGAGAGGGATTAATGACCAAGGGGTATAGATTTAAAGTGAAGAGCAGGAGGAAACTATTTTCACTAAAAGGGTAGTGGGATCTGGAACTCACTGTCTGTCTTTAAGGGTGGAAGAGATTCAAAACCCTTATAATGATTAAGAAGTATTTGCATGTGCACTTACAGTGCCAAGGTATACAGGGCTGCTGGCCAAGTGCTGAAAATGGAATTAAAATAGTTAGGTGGTTGTCTTTGACCAGTGATGACTTGATAAGCTGAAGATCTTTCTCTGTGCTGTAAATGTCTGAAACACAATGACTTGAAAGTGGCTAAAAAAAATGTCAGATGAGCTGCATGGGAAAACGTGAGGTTTTTCTTGTTGACAGGATATACATGGAAGTGGAGCATTAATTAAATTTTGAGAGACTGAATGCTGCAGTACAGAGGGATCATAGACTGTTAGTACACATACACAGCAAGTAATTAAGAAGTCAAATAAATGTTAACTTTTATTGAAAGGGGAACATAGACATAGGGCAAAGTTGCTAAAACAGCACAGGAGAGAAGAGACTCCATCAGGAGTTCTTATTAAGGAGTGATATATTTGCAGTCAAGAAGGCCTTAAAGTGCATCTCTATCTCTGAGCCAAAAGTTCTAGGTTCAAGTCCCATACCAGGACTTGTTGACCATAGAAGGTACATTCACAATGTGGCTGAGCAAGTTCATTATGAACTTGTAAATCCTTCCAAAATAGCTGCTGGTGAGCAGTAGGAGTGGAAAAATCACTTGGACAGCCATCCTACTTTGCTCATAAAGGTGGAGCAATCCGATTGAAGTTGTTGGTCCAAGTTCCAGATTCAAAGATGGGATAAAAAACAGAAAGATTGCTGATGGACATTAGAAACATAAAAAATAGGAGCAGTAGCAGGCCATTCGGCCCTTTCAGCCTGCACCACAATTCAATACAATCATTCAAAGTTTGTGCGAAGATTTGTAGCTCGGGTGCTCATTGTTGTGGTTCTGTTCACCGAGCTGGAAGTTTTTGTTGCAAACGTTTCGTCCCCTGGCTAGGCGACATCATCAGTGCTTGGGAGCCTCCTGCGAAGCGCTTCTTTGATGTTTCCTCCGGTGTTTATAGTGGTCTGTCCCTGCCGCTTCCGGTTGTCAGTTTCAGCTGTCCGCTGTAGTGGTTGGTATATTGGGTCCAGGTCGATGTGTTTGTTGATGGAGTTTGCGGATGAATGTGGTGGCTGCGGTGGGATTCATCCACAAACTCCATCAACAAACACATCGACCTGGACCCAATATACCAACCACTACAGCGGACAGCGGACAGCTGAAACTGACAACCGGAAGCGGCAGGGACAGACCACTATAAACACCGGAGGAAACATCAAAGAAGCGCTTCGCAGGAAGCTCCCAAGCACTGATGATGTCGCCTAGCCAGGGGACGAAACGTTTCCAACAAAAACTTCCAGCTCGGCGAACAGAACCACATCAATACAATCATGCCTAGTCATGCAATCACAGTATTCCACTCCCATCCTCGCCCCATACCCCTTGATCCCTTTAGCCATGAGGGCCATGTCCAGCTCCCTCCTAAAAACCAAAAGAACTGAACCCAACAACCTCCTGTGAAAGGGAATCCCACGGGTTCACAGCTCTCAGAGTGAAGAAATTCTTCCTCATCTAGTTTTGAATGGCTTACCCCTTATTCTTCGTCTGTGACCCCCCCAGTTCTAGACTTCCCCAACATTGGGAGCATTCTTCTTGCATCTAGCCTGTCCAGTTCCATCAGAATTTTATATGTTACTATGAGAACCCTCCTCACTCTTCTAAATTCCTGTGAGTACAAACCCAGTCTTTCCTCATATGTCAGTCCTGCCATCCCACGAATCAGTCTGGTGAACCTTCACTGACCCTCTCAATACAAAGAATGTCACAGAGTTATAGAGATGTACAACATGGTAACAGACCCCTTGGTCCAACTCGTCCATGCTGACCAAATATCCTAACCTAATCTCGTCCTATTTGTCAGCACTTGGCCCAAATCCCTCTAAACCCTTCCTATTCATATACCCAACCAGATGCTTTTTAAATGTTGCAATTGCACCGGCCTCCACCACCTCCTCTATCAGCTCATTGCTTACATGCACCACTCTCTGCGTGAAAAAGTTGCACCTTAGGTCCCTTTTAAATCTTTCCCCTCTCACCCTAAATGTATGCTCTCTAGTTCTGGACTCCCTCACCCCAGGGAAAAGACCATGTCCATCTAACCTATCCATGTCCCTTATGATTTTATAAATTTCTATCAGGTCACTCCTGAATCTCTGACTCTCTGAGGAAAATTTCTGACTAGGAGAAGAGAACAGCACACAATACTCAAGGTGTAGTCTCACCAAGGCCCTGATTAACTGCAGCAAGACATCCTTACTCTGATACTCAAATCCCCTCACTATGAAGGCCAGCATGGCATTAGCTTTTGTCACTGTCTGCTGTACTTGTATGCCAAGTGACTGTTCCACCATGACACCCAGGTCTCATTGCATGTCACCTTTTCCGTACCTGTCATAATTGAGATAATAATCTGCCTTCCTGTTTTTGTGTCCAAAGTGGAAAACCTCACATTTATCCACAGTATATTGCATTTTCCAAGTGTTTGCCCACTCAGCCAGTCTGTCCAAGTCACCCTGCAGCCTCTTAGCATCCTCCTCACAGCACACACTGCCACCCAGCTTAGTGTCATCTGCAAATGTGGAGACATTGCATTCAATTCCTTCATCCAAATCATTAATGTATATTGTGAACAGCTGGGCTCCCAGCACTGCCTGCAACTCTGAAAGGGACCTATTTATTCCAACTCTCTGCTTCCTGCCTGCCAACTAGTTCTCAATCCATGTCAATACATTACCTTAGATACCAGGAGCTTTAAGTTTGATTACTAATCTCTTGTGTGGAACCTTGTCAAAAGGTTTTGAAAGTCCAGGTACACAACATCTACTGATTCACTGTTGTCTACTCTACTGGTCACATCCAGTATTCCAAAATATTCCAGAAGATTTATCAAGTGTTACGGCACAGGGTAAACCACCGTCCCACTCCACAGAAAAGATTCACCCCATGCTGTAATCTGTTAAAATTCGAGAGGTCAAGAATTGTCACAAAGGTCATTATTTAAGGTAAAAATTCACAACTTTACTTTTTAAAGTCTAACAGAGAATAATTAATAAAACTATTTGCAACTTCTTTCTCAATCTTTTACTTTCTTTCTACAATACTGGTTTGATTAAGATTTACCAAAAATATTCAAATTTCAAAACCAGCCAGCTGTTGAATCTTCTTTTTGTATCTTCCTTGTCTTCTTTTCTTAGGGATTTCTGTTTTATAGGTCATTGATAGATAAAGGTATCTTTAAGTGAGCTATTCTCCTGGCAGTCTGCAGATATTGGTGGTTTGGCAGTACTCGTCCAACTTTTCTTTTCGGTTTTATACCCCAAAGCATCGGATCATTTAATTGGTGTTAATATTGTCAAAATACTAAATTCAAACTTGATTGGCGTTTAGTATCTTGGGGCATAATTTAAACTGGTTGGCTGAATTTAAATTTATTTTTATCTCATAGCAACCCAGGTACTGCTAGTTGCTGGACCAAATGTTATATTGCAAATTCTCCAGCACTCTGTGTGCTTGCTCACTCCTTCATTTCTCTTAAAGGTACACAACCCCTTACATCTTCATAACTCCTCCCCCCTTAAGATAAAATGAACCATCATAATGAAAAGATGGCTTCATTTCTTTTTCTGTTGTTCAAATACATTATCACAGCATACAGATAACTTTAATCAAAGTTCACCTTAACTTCTTCCCATATACATACAATATTGCAAAAATGCAAATCTCATCTAAATTTTATTAGTTAAATCTGCGATAATGGATCTGTGATTACATTCTTACAACCCTCTAAATGTACGATTTTTAAATTAAAAGTCTGTAATATAAGACTCCAATGAAATGATCTCATATCTTGTCTAAGAATGTTCTAAGAATGTAAGCAGATTGTGATCATCTCCCACACATTGTTGGTGACATACACATTAAAATGTTGTAAGGCCAGTACCAACCTCAATAGTTCTTTTTTGATCATGGAGTATTTCCTCTGGTGGATGTTGAGCTTCTCTGAAAAGTAACCAAGGGGCAGTTCAATCCCATCCTTATCTGCCTGTAGGTGTACAGCTCCTACTCCAATGTCACTAACATCAACGGCGACTTTAAAAGGTTTTGAAACATTTGCTGTGGTGAAAACTGGTTTGGTGGTTAATATGGTTTTCAAATGGTCAAATGCCTCCTGGCATTGCTTTGTCCACCAAAACCTGGTGTTCTTCTTCAGCAAATCGGTTAACGGTGCCTCAATACTGCTGAAGTTTGGAATAAACTTTTGATAAAGTCCGCTAAGTCCGAAGAATCGAAGTACCTCTTTCTTTGAGGTTGGTCATGGAAATTTCTTGATAGCCTTCAACTTTGCATTCCATAGGGTCAACCTTCCCTGACCAATGTTATGTCCCAAGAATGTCAACTCTGCTTTCATGAATTCAGTTTTGATTAAGTTTATTATCAGTTTTGCTTCTCATGGTTATTCAAAGAGCTCTGCCAACTGTACCCTGTGGTCTTTCCAGGACTTACTAAAGATCACTACATCGTCCAAATAGACTGCAAGTTTGTTACCCTAGCCACAACTCTGTTCATGAGTGTTTGGAATGTGACAGGTGCGTTCTTCATTGCAAAGGGCATCACTTTAATTTGATATAACCCATTTGGGGTTACAAACGCAACAATTTATTTCGCTGTCTCTGATAAAGGTACCTGCCAGTAACCACGCAGTAAGTCTAACTTGGTGATGTAATTGGCTTGTCCGACTGTCTCAATACTGTCTTCCAGTCTCAGAATTGGATATGAGTCTGATTTTGTAATGACGTTGACCTTCTGATAATCCATGCAGAATCGTTGGGGCCTGTCCGGTTTGGGAACTAAGATGATCAGCGAACTCCACTAGCTCTAGCTTGGTTTGATGATATCCTCATTGAGCATGGTCTCCACCTCCTTCTGGATCTGCCTGGCTTTCAAAGGATTAAGCCAATAGGGATGATTTGGAGATGCTGGTGTTGGACTGGGGTGTACAAAGTTAAAAATCACACAACACCAAGTTATAGTCCAACAGGTTTATTTGTAAACACTGGCTTTTGGAGCGCTGTTCCTTCATCAGGTGGTTGTGCAGTATAAGATCATAGGACACAGAATTTATAGCAAAAGTTTACAGTATGATGTAACTGAAATTATGTATTGAAAAAGATTGTTTGTTAAGTCCCTCATCTTTTAGATTGGGTATGTTGGTTTCAGTTCCTTCATATGTTAATCCCAGAACTTTCTTAAAGTTACATTCTCAAGTGAACTTTGACAATAGGTGCCATGTTGGCCCAGATAATGCATTGAAGGTGTGAAGTGCCCTGTGTGAGGCTATTTGGTACTCATGGGAATGGCCTCAACTGGGACCTTGGGTTCTTGTTGCATTACAGGTGACCCCACTGCACCGCGTGTGTGCGTGCGCGCGCACACACACACACAAACACACACGAGCTCTCTCTCATATGCTTGCACATACACTCCCAGACTCACACACGCACCCTGTCACAGACTTATACATCTTTAAAATCACAGTCACACACACACAAGTTTGCGGGGTGAATATGTACTTGCAGAATTATATTTTATTTTGCTCAAAAACTGCATGAATCCATATAAGATTTGTATATCCCTTTTTTAAGATTAGAATCAGTCTGAACATTGGGGCACAGACACAGATTTGTAACTATGCAAACCAATAGGGGTATTGTTTTATCGAAGTATTCCCTCCATCTATGTCATGTACAATAACATTAGTCCTCCCCATCTGATTCTGACATATGTCCTTATACTGAAGTAACAAATCTTTCAACTGTGTTCTATGCTCATGAGACAAGATAGCTTACTAACCTGTCCTACACCTCAAGGATTTCTCCATTTTTAAAATCTATTTTGAGGCACATCAAAATCCACATCATCTGGATTTGACTCCTCACTCTGCTAACACCTGTTTCTCCAGTTCTTTCTCTCTAGTATAATACAGTTTCAACATGTTCACATGACATTCCCAATGCTTTTTTTTCTATCTGGCAACTTTACTGGATAGTTCACCTAACTCAAATGTTTTCTCAATTCGAAGGGATCTGCTATCACTGGTAACAGTACTAACATATTATCCCCTTGGGATAACATCCAAGTCTCAGAGTTTTTATCTGCCATCTGCTTCAATCTATGCTGTGCCCTCTTTAGGTGCTATTTAGCTAACTCACCTACTCGATTTAATCTCTCCCTCACCTCCAATGCATAATCTAAGTGTGAGATCTCTGACTTTAGTCCTGTCAATTTTTCTTTAATTAATTTCAAAGGGCCTGTCTCTTCATGCCTGAATATTAACTCAAAGGGAGTAAACTGAGTAGATTCATTTCGGGCATGCCTAATGGCAAACAATACGAATGGGATACTTTTATCCCAATCATTCGGGTCATCCTGACAGTACGCTCTCCATATGGTCTTCAAGGTCTGATGCCACCTTTCTAAACTTCCCTGGGATTCAGGATAATACGCATTGGATATTCCTCTGGAATATTCTTTGCCTCCTTTTCGGAGTACGCATCCACATATGTGTCTTTTATTATCTTGTCTAGCTGTTGCAAGTTTCTTTGCCTTTCAGAACTCTCTGTCTGACCCTCTGTCTGTTCAGGTTTTTCCTGCACCATTACATCAAACAGGGTATCCGCTAACTGAACTTCAACTCCCTCATCTTTCTCTTTACTTTTTGCTTCGTGCTGTGACTTTTGATAATGGGATCTCGTTACAACACAGTCTGGGAAAATACCAGGATATTTCAGCTTTAACTCCTCAGCTTTTTGGTCTTCCTTGGGTTGTCCACAAAAAGGGGTGTCACTCCCACCTTGGATCCTGCCAAATCATTCCCAAGAACAAACTGAATTCCTGGAACTGACATTATGTCAATCACTCCCACCATAATTTCCCCAGTCTTGAGGTGGCACTCCAACCTGATCTTACATAGAGGAATGCTAAAGTTCTGTCCGTCTAACCCACAAATTATCACACTCTCAGGTAACAGATCTGAAAGAGTGCATATTTACTCATCTCTTACTATCAGCAACTGATTAGATCCTGTATCTCTCAAAATGATAATTTCTTGTCCTTCTCCCCCTGTTCTTTCTGAGTAAACTTTACCCACAGAGGCGAATTCTTTGTAAAGATCAGGTACTAACTCCATACCCAGACCTTGTCGAGGCTGTGCACTCTCCTGCAGCTCCTCGGCTCTTCTTGGGGTCTCCTTTACTCCGTGCACTAATGCCACTGGCTTAGCTTCTTTTACCACATGTTTTCCCACAGTGCCTTTCTTTAATGACCAGCACTGTGACTTTACATGTCACACTTTCTGGCAGTGAAAACATCTTTTCCCAGTGCCCTTCTGAAACTATCAGCACTGTAATTTTCTGTGTCCCACTCCATTACAGTGAAAACACCTGAGGACTTTCACCTCCTTTCCACCCTCTTGGGCTTCTTTAACCTGTAGTAAATTCTTACCAGTGTTCAAAGTTTGTGAGAAGATTTGTAGCTCGGGTGCTCATTGTTGTGATTCTGTTCGCCAAGCTGGGAATTTGTGTTGCAGACGTTTCGTCCCCTGTCTCGGTGACATCCTCAGTGCTTGGGAGCCTCCTATGAAGTGCTTCTGTGTTGTTTCCTCCGGCATTTATAGTGGTTTGAATCTGCCGCTTCCGGTTGTCAGTTCCAGCTGTCCGCTGCAGTGGTCGGTATATTGGGTCCAGGTCGATGTCATTCCCATGCAAGGACTGCACAAAACACTACATAGGACAAACAGGAAGACAGCTAACGATCCACATCCATGAACACCAACTAGCCATGAAATGACACGGCCAGCTATCCTTAGTAGCCACACACTCAGATGACAAGCAACATGAATTCAACTGGGACAACACTACTATTATAGGACAAGCCAAACAGAGAACAGCCAGGGAATTCCTAGAGGCATGGCACTCATCCACAGATTCAATCAATAAGCACATCGACCTGGACCCAACATACCGACCACTGCAGCGGACAGCTGGAACTGACAACCGGAAGCGGCAGATTCAAACCACTATAAATGCCGGAGGAAAGATCACAGAAGCGCTTCACAGGAGGCTCCCAAGCACTGAAGATGTCACCGAGACAGGGGACGAAACGTCTGCAACACAAATCTTACCAGTGTTTTCTACTCTTTCTTTCATAGCGTAGGACCTTCCCTTCTTCCAATTTCTATCCCTCACAGGACGAAATTCTGGGTGGAAGCTTGTCCTAAGCACCATCTGCTAATTCTGCTGCTCTTCTCACTTCCTGAACTTTCTGTTCTTTCACATGAATTCTTACCATACCTGGAAGTGAGTATTTAAACTCCTCCAGCAGAATAATCTCTCGTAGAGCCTCAAAGGTCCTATTCTATCTCTAAAGCACACACTCATCTATCAAAATGACTATTTTAATTCTTTCAAACTCAACATAAGTCTGACCTGGTTCCTTCTTTGTTTTTCTGAACCACTGTCTATATGCGTCTGGTACCAATTCATAAGCTCTTAAAATAGCCTGTTTAACCTCTTCATAATCTCGTGACCCTTCATCTGACAGCATGGCAAATACATCGCCAGTTCTGCCGACCAGTTTAGTCTGAACTAGCATTACCCATAAATCCTCGGAGTATTCCATCTGCCTCGCCAATTTTTCAAATGAAATAAAGAAGGCTTCAACATATTTCTCATCAAAACGTGACAGTTTTGCCATATTTGTATATATCACTACCTTGTCTTTTAATCTCCATCCTGTTAAATTGACTTTGCTGATGAAGTCGCAACTTCTCAAATCTCTCTCTTTGCTCAGCTAAGAACCTTCTCTGTCTTTCTTTTTCCTATTTTTCTCTGCATTTCTTCTCTCCCTCTTTGCTCAGCTAAGAACGTTCTATTTCTCTTTTTTCCTCTCTTTCTTTCTCTATCCCTCTCTTCTCTCTCTCCCTTTGTTTACCTCCAAACTCCATTTTCCTCAATTGTAATTTCTACCTCTACTGCGCTTGTCTGTTTCTCTGACACACCTAATTATTTGAGTAACTCCCTTGCAATGTCAACTTACTTTTGCCCTTGGTTAAACCCAAATCTAATTTTTTTTTGCTAATTGTAAAAGCATGGCCGATCTCTTTTCTTCTAAACATTCTTGGCAAATTTGAGAATCATCTTCAAATCCCAGAACCTCTTTAGCAATTTTAAGAGCCATTTCTCTCACTTTTAATTTAATCAACCACAAGTCACTGAAATTAAATGAACTGTCTCACCTACATTTTATTTAAAGATCTAGGACACTAACCTACAAGTGCTTAAATCTGCTGGGACTTTTCATACTCCCAAATCTATGCAAATCAGTCGAAACCAGTTCAAATCCCAGATGAGCCCCCAACCTGTTACGACACAGGGTAACCCCCACTGACTCCCCACCACCACCATCACCAGCTATATGGAAAAGATGCACCCCATGCTGTAATCTGTTAAAATTCGAGCGGCCAAGAACTATCCCAAAGGTCACTAATTAAAGTCAAAATTCACAACTTTATTTTTTCAAGTTAAAAATCACACAACGCCAGTTTATAATCCAACAGGTTTATTTGGAAGCACTAGCTTTTGGAGCACTGCTCCTTCATCAGGTGGTTGTGGCGTATAAGATTGTAGGACACAGAATTTATAGCAAAAATTTACAATGTGATGTAACTGACATTATACATTGAAAAAGACCTGGATTGCTTGTTAAGTCTCTCATCTTTTATGAGAGACTTAACAAATCTGTTGGACTATAACCTGATGTTGTGTGATTTTTAACTTTGTACACCCCAGTCCAACATCAGCACCTCCAAATCATTATTTTTATAAAGTCTAACAGAGAATAATTAACTAACAACTAGTTACAACTCCTTTCTCTAACTTGTCTTATCCATTCTCTCTATAATACTGGTCTGATTAAGATTTACCAAAAAATTCAAATTTCAAACCCAGCCGGCTGTCGAACATTCTCTTTGTACTTTCCTCTGTCTTCTTTTCTTCTTCTTAGGGATTTCTGTTTCACAGGTCATTGATAGATAAAGGTATCTTTAAGAGAGATATTCTACAGGCAGTCTGCAGATGTTGGTGGCTTGGCAGTTCTCCTCCAATTGTTCAATTTGTCTAATATTTATATCCCAAAGCATCAGATCATTTCATTGGTGTTAATATTGTCAAAATACTAATTCAAACTTGATGGAGTTTGGTATTTTGGGGCATAATTTAAACTGATTGGCTGAATTTGAATTTGTTTCTGTCTCATAGAAACCCAAGTCCAGCTCATTACTGGACCAAATGTTACATTGCAAACTCTCCAGCACTCTGTGTGCTTGCTCAGTCCTTCAACTCTCTTAAAGGTACAGTATCCCTTACATAACACAAGCATGATTTCTTTTTCGTGAATCCATGCTGATTAGGACCAATTCTGTTACCGCTTTCTACATGCTCAGTTACTACATTCTTAATGATTGACTCTAACTTTCTCCCCACCACTGATGTCAGGCTGACGGCCTACAATTCCGTTTTCTCTCTCCCTCCTTTTTTAAATAGTGGGGTTATATTAATTACCCTCCAGTCCATTGGACTCTTCCAGAGTCTATAGAATGGTAGAAAATGATCATCAACGCACCCACTATTTCTAGGGCCACTTCCTTAAGCATTTGGGTGTAAAGCACAGGCCTTGGAGACAGATCAGGATTTACTCCCATCAACTTCTCCAATACCATTTCATGAATAATAAAGATTTCTTGCAGTTCCACCTGCATTCTTGACCCTCTGTCCCCTGGCATTTCCAGAGGGTTATTTGTGTCCACCTCAATGAAGACAGATCAATAGTGTGTGTTCAACCGGTCTGCCCTCTCTTTGTTGTCCATTATGAATTCACCTGATTCTAACTGCAAGGGACTTACATTTGTCTTCATCAGTCTTTTTCTTTTCACATATCTGTGGAAGCTTTTGCAGCCAGTTTCTTTATGTTTTCTCCATGCTTACTTTCATATTCTATTTTCTCTTTGCAAATTACACCCTTTGTCCTCCTCTGCTGAATTTTAAATTTCTCCTAGTCCTCAGATATGGGAAATAAGGCAACCGTAATTCTATTAGATTTAAAATAATGATGGAAAAGGATAGACCAGATCTAAAAGTTGAAGTTCTAAATTGGAGAAAGGCCAACTTTGACGGTATTAGGCAAGAACTTTCGAAAGCTGATTGGGGGCAGATGTTCGCAGGTAAAGGGACGGCTGGAAAATGGGAAGCCTTCAGAAATGAGATAACAAGAATCCAGAGAAAGTATATTCCTGTCAGGGTGAAAGGGAAGGCTGGTAGGTATAGGGAATGCTGGATGACTAAAGAAATTGAGGGTTTGGTTAAGAAAAAGAAGGAAGCATATGTAAGGTATAGACAGGATAGATCGAGTGAATCTGTAGAAGAGTATAAAGGAAGTAGGAATATACTTAAGAGGGAAACCAGGAGGGCAAAAAGGGGACATGAGATAGCTTTGGCAAATAGAATTAAGGAGAATCCAAAGAGCTTTTACAAATACATTAAGGACCAAAAGGTAACTAGGGAGAGAATAGAGCACCTCAAAGATCAGCAAGGTGGCCTTTGTGTGGAGCCGCAGAAAATGGTGGAGATACTAAATGAGTATTTTGCTTCAGTATTTACTGTGGAAAAGGATATGGAAGATATAGACTGTAGGGAAATAGATGGTGACATCTTGCAAAATGTCCATTTACAGAGGAGGAAGTGCTGGATGACATGAAACGGATAAAGGTGGATAAATCCACAGGACCTGATTAGGTGCACCCTAGACCTCTGTGGGAAGCTAGAGAAGTGATTGCTGGGCCTCTTGCTGAGATATTTGTGTCATCGATAGTCACCAGTGAGGTGCTGGAAGACTAGAGGTTGGCTAATGTGGTGCTACAGTTTAAGAAGGGTGGTAAGGACAAGCCAAGGAACTACAGACCAGTGAGCCTGACATCGGTGGTGGGCAAGTTGTTGGAGGGAATCCTGAGGGACAGGATGTACATGTATTTGGAAAGGCAGGACTGATTTGGGATAGTCAACATGGCTTTGTGCATGGAAAATCATGTTTCATAAACTTGATTGAGTTTTTTGAGGAAGTAACAAAGAGGATTGATGAGGGCAGAGCGGTAGATGTTATCTATATGGACTTCAGTAAGGCGTTCACCAAGGTTCCCCATGGGAGACTGATTAGCAAGGTTAGATCTCACGGAATACAGGGAGAACTAGCCATTTGGATACAGGCTTGGCTCAAAGGTAGAAGACAGAGGGTGGTGGTGGAGGATTGTTTTTCAGACTGGAGGCCTGTGACCAGTGGAGTGCCACAAGGATCAGCGCTGGGTCCACTACTTTTTGTCATTTACATAAATGATTTGGATGCGAGCATAAGAGGTACAGTTAGTAAGTTTGCAGATGACACCAAAATTGGAGGTGTAGTGGACAGCGAAGAGGGTTACCTCAGATTAAAACAGGATCTTGACTAGATGGGTAATGAGCTGAGAAGTGGCAGATGGAGTTTAATTCAGATAAATGCGAGGTGCTGCATTTTGGGAAAGCAAATCTTAGCAGGACTTATACACTTAATGGTAAGGTCCTAGGGAGTGTTTCTGAACAAAGAGACCTTGGAGTGCAGGTATATAACAAGTATATTGAAAGTGGAGTCGCAGGTAGATAGGATAGTGAAGAAGGTGTTTGGTATACTTTCCTTTATTGGTCAGAGTACTGAGTACAGGAGTTGGGAGGTCATGTTGCGTCTGTACAGGACATTGGTTAGGCCACTGTTGGAATATTGCATGCAATTCTGGTCTCTTTCCTACTGAAAGACATTGTGAAACTTGAAAGGGTTCAGAAAAGATTTGCCATGGTTGGTGGATTTCAGCTATAAGACAGGTTGAACAGGCTGGGGCTGTTTTCCCTGGAGTGTCAGAGGCTGGGGGGTGACCTTATAGAGGTTTACAAAATTATGAGGGGCATAGATAGTAAATAGGCAATGACTTTTTCCTGGGGTCGGGGAGTCCAGAGCTAAAGGGCATAGGTTTAGGGTGAGAGGGGAAAGATATAAAAGAGACCTAAGGGGCAACTTTTTCACACAGAGGGTGGTACATGTATGGAATGAGCTGCCAGAGGAAGTGGTGGAGGCTGGCACGATTGCAACATTTAAGAGGCATTTGGATGGGTATATGAATAGGAAGGGTTTGGAGAGATATGGAGCTGGTTCCGTGCTCTACAACTCTATGACTCTATGACTCTAGATATGGTACTTTTTCTGGCCAATTTATATGCCTCCTCTTCGGCTTTAACACTGTTCCTGATTTCCCTTGTTAGCCGTGGTTGTGCCACCTTCCCTGATTTACTCTTACGCCAGACAGGGATGTACAATTGATGAAGTTTATCCATGTGTTCTTTAGATGTCTGCCGTTGCCAATCCATTGTCAGGGGAAAGTGAGAACTGCAGATGCTAAAGATCAGAGTCAAAAAGTGTGGCACTGGAAAAGCCGAGCAAGTCAGACAACATCCAAGGAGCAGAAGAATTCGAGGTTTTGGACATAAGTCCTTCATCAGGCATGTGGCAGGGGCAAGGGGGCTGAGAGATAAATGGGAGGGTAGGGGTTGGGCTGGGGGAAGATAGCTGGGAAGGTGTAGGTGGATACAGGTCGGGGATGATGGCTATAGGTCAGAGGGGAGAGTGGAATGGATAGGTGGGAAGGAAGATGGAAATGGTAGGACAGTTCAAGAGGGTGGTGTTGGGTTGGAGGATTGGATCTGGGATGAGATCGGGGGAGGGGAGAAGAGGAAATTGGTGAAATCAACATTGATACCATATGGCTGTTATCAAAGGCTGCATGATGGTTATCTTCAACTGAAACCTGCATCCAGATGTGGTAACTCACAAAGTCAAATAGCCTTTTCTCTCTGCTGATCACTTCGATCCACTGTCTATTGTGAGGCTCACTCATTTATAGGGAAGCTTGTAACCTGATCTCTAAATGACTTATTCTATCCTTTTCTCATGGCAACATGAAATTCATGAACTTTGATTCTAGTTAGACATGTTAATTAACTACTATTGGGCTCAATTCCCTTTCATACTAGACGTAAAATGGTATTTTCCAGCGCAATTGTTCACATCCCAGTAGCTTCAATACATTTTTGGGACTAGAATAGTCAAGGGTATAAATAAATTTGTAAAATAAAGCCAATCTGAAATACAGTCCATTGGTGTATAGATGTTTACTTATTCTTGAACTGGAAGGCTCTGGGGTAGATTGTATGATAATCTGGCTAATTTCTTGATCAACCAAGTGAAATTTAAATACCTCTGAAACTGGAAAAAATGCAAAATCAATGTTTCACAAGCAAAGTTATTTATTTGGACTTCTAAAATACAGTGTGGGTGCTGTAGTTTCTACTAATTTGTGAATCACAAGTGAAGGAAGAAGCAGAATTTCCCTCCTATTAATTAGTTTTGTCTCTAGTAATTGTGCTGAATTCAGAATCAAGCTTCAAATCACTGCCAGAACATGGAGTCAGCTTAATTGTTCTTCTGGGACATATTGATTGTCTTGGCTCAATCCTATACACAGAAGCAAAAACACGGACATACAGACAAGCACACACAGATAAATGCAGATAGAGATATATGGATAAGTACACACACATAGATAATCGCAAACAGACAAGCTGACACAGACACAGTCACAAAGACACATGCAGACCAACAAAGACACACACACACACATGAACACACACACAAAGGATCTGAAGTATGAGTTGAGGTTCAGAATTCAGTAGGAAGCTAAGAGTTGCATAATTAAATAAGTGAGATGTGACATGACTTGAGAGTGTGGTAATGGCGGTAAAAAGAAAAAGCTATGCAAACTGACAGACCCAACCAACAGAACATGAATGTGTCTTTCACTGTATTTTGTACAATATGCCATGTTTACCATTGTATACTATCCCACTCAGACTATTTACCACTAAGTGAGTTGTAGCCTGCATCATGGATATTGTATTCTGCCTCTGGCTGTTTTCCCTTAAAATTATAAATATTGTGAGTGAATGAGCAATAACCTCAGAAAGTATTTGTTGCTCATCAGAACTCAATTCCTCTCAACTTGGAGCCTGTATTTAAATCCAGTCTGTCAGAGGCAACACCACAATACTTTCGTAAATGGATCACAAAGTGTGCTGTCCAGAAAATAAGGCAGCAAACCAGTTAAATTAATAGACACATTTGCCAAGAGTTGATATGATTATTTCTGTACATTTTATTTTGTTTCTGCTGACTAATTAACTCGAGTATATCATTTTATTTTATCAAATGCAGAGAATTATTTTTCATGCATGGTGATGCAAGAATGCTTTTTTTCAAATTAAATTACCTGAACAAAAATAATGCAACCAGGATTAAACTGATTATATATCTCCATGGCAAGCAGCTTATTACAGTTGAGCAACTAATTATGTCAGTAAACGGTAGTTGCAGTGTCAGGTCACCACCCCAGCTCCTGTCATTGAGCTGCAGCACTGATGCTGCCTGCGTATGTGCACACCCAAAAGCTGAGCTGCAAGCCACTGTCAATGTATTCACCAAACCTACAGAGAATGGGCCTTCAACTAAACACCCAGAAAGTAAAGGTCTCGACCAGCCTGCTGCTGTCGCAAGATACTGACCCCCTGACCATCAAAATCCATAGTGACCCCCAGGATAATGTGGAGCATTTCTCAGACTTTTGAGCTTCCTCTTAGTACACATAGACATTAACAATGAATTTCAAGATCAACTCCAATGTAGCAGTACAGCCTTCGCACACCTGAGGAGCAGAGGATTCAAAGTCCAACACCTCAAACCAAGCTCATGATTTATAAAGCAGCTAAGGTCCTCATCCTCCTGGATGCATCAGAAACATGGACAATGTAAAGCAGACACCTCAAATCTCTGGAAAGTTATCACCAGCACTGGCTTCATAAAATTCTGCAAGTATAAACAGACCAACATGAACATCATCTCTCAAGCCAATATTACCCAATATTGTGCCACATGATCAGCGATGATTTATGAACCACGTTGTCAGCATGCCCGACCGAATCTCCCTAAATGAGTGTTCTACTCCAAGTTCTACAATGCATACTGATCACTAGGAGGATGGATGAAATGAGACAAGGACATACTGAAAACAAATGGAACATCCTCACTAAGGCTTGAGGATCACTTTCCCTAAAATGCACTAATTAAAAAAGAAGCTTGCACAACGACACTAACAAATTGAGTGTAGCACATGGAGGCCAAGTGCAGGCAGTGGAAAGAGTGCACAGAATCCCACCTATCTGCTACCTCAAATACCACATGCTCCACTTGGGGCAGAGTCTGCAGCTTCAGGGTTGGACTATTTAACGACTGCAGAACATCCTGCTGATTGAAAGCAAGTCATCTTTAACTGTAAGGGGTTTCCAAAGCAAAAAGAGAAGAAACACTAGTGTACCCTCTTCTTACTTCAGGCTGCCAATGAGAATACAGTGGGCAGAAGATACATCATTCAACCAGTGAGATGAAAATATTGCAACAGAACATGCATATCAATGCAATTTTTGCTGCATTCTATAATTCCATATCACACACAGGTTTACACGTGACACTTGTGCAGTATATTCCCATGAGAGGGAAAGGTAGAAAACCAAAGCTAGAAATATTTGATGATGGAAATATTAGGAATTAACATGACCAGAGAAAGGGTGCGTGCATCAGATGACAAATTGATGAAATAGGTCTGAGCCCAACTGAGTTCAGAGATTAAATAAAAAATAAATGAGATGCAAAGAGATTATATCAGGGGTCAGGCAGAATCCAAAAATGTTTGAGGTATAAAAATAAGAAAAGGGAGCAGAGTGGACCAATATAGTGTATTTTTACTTTAAGAGTAGTGTCCCTTTAATGCATGCAATATGCACATAACCCTTAGTGGTTCAGTGGTCAGCACTAACTACCTCACAGCGCCAGGAACCCAGGTTTGATTCCAACCATAGGCAACTGTCTGTGTGGAGTTTGTATATTCTCCCCATGTCTGCATGGTTTCTTCCAGGTGCTCCAGTTCCTTTCCACAGTTCAAAGATGTGCAGGCCAGGTGAATTGGCAATGCTAAATTGCTCATAATTTTCAAGGATGTGTAGGTTAGGTACATTACTCAGAGGTAAATATAGGGAGATGAGTCTGAGTGGGTTACTTTTTGGAGGGTTGGTGTCGACTTCTTGGGCCGTGGTAGGGATTCTATACCGGATCATATCATGTGAAGCCACAGGCACTTTGCATTGGAGCATCCAGGACATCGGCTGTGTCTGGAGACCACTCTAAAACATTTATAATTTTAATATAAATAAACCCATCAGTGACCGTAAAACAATTCCACTTACCTGTTAAACTCCAAGAAGGGCCAGGGAGGCCAGTGTTAAATAGCATGAGCTTTCTTAAAGAAACGTTCTCTCTGCAAACAAAATTATGACGTCATTATGTCACAAACCTTTTGTTACAGTCCCCCAATACTTAGACAGTTACATAACATCCCTCCCTTTTCATAAGACCATAAGACATAGAGCAGAAATTAGGCCATTCAGTGCATCAAGTCTGCTTTGCCGTTCAACCATGGCTGATAAGTTTCTCAACCCCATTCTCCTGCTTTCTCGCCACAACCTTTGATCCTCTTGATACTCAAGAACCTATCCATCTCAGTCTTAAATATGCTCAGTGACCAGGCCTCCACAGTCTTCTGTGGTAATGAATTCCATAGATTCACCACTCTCTGGCTGAAGAAATTTCTCCTTATCTCTGTTCTAAAATATGTTTCCTCCACTCTAAAGCTATGCCCTCGAGGCCTAATCTCTCTCACCATTGGAAACGTCTTCCTAAAATCTACTCTGTCCAGGTCATTCGGTATTCTGTATGTTTCAAATAGATCCCCCCTCATTCTTCTAAGCTCCATT
The DNA here is from genome assembly GCF_037043375.1 of Chiloscyllium plagiosum. NCBI lineage: Eukaryota > Metazoa > Chordata > Chondrichthyes > Orectolobiformes > Hemiscylliidae > Chiloscyllium > Chiloscyllium plagiosum. The sequence goes on along the minus strand of NW_028270172.1, from coordinate 252,315 downwards.
GAGTATAAACCAGAGTCCTCAAATGTTCCTTATGTCAGAGGTTCCCGCAATGAAAAACACTCACAATATTTATAATCATATATCCAACACTTAGGAGGTAAAGCTTTGCAGAAGGCATCAATTCTCGGATGGCTGTTTGTGAACCTCAGGTGTCTATTAATTTTTCTCATTGTATTTATTGTCTAGTGTTTTATTTGTTCTAGGGGCATCATTTGTCATTGTCTTTTCCTGAGACAGCTGAACATTTGGAGATTCACACAATGTTGTGGTATTTTCTATGGTACTATCTTACTCAGGTGCTCCAGTTACTATTCCATCCTCAGATTTTTCCAGGTCTCTATTTGATATGGTTATTTTGTGGATCTTCAATCAATTCTGTCTCTGACATATCCATTCTGGTTGCCAAGACTTATCTGCATGTCTTCTCCATACTATACTGTCTCTCATCTGAACAGTGTCGGAGTCCAGTCCAATCTGTGCTACAATTCTCACCATCTCACCAGTGGCATAATTCCTCATGTAGCCATTTTTGGAAAATGCTTTATTCTCTCATTGGAAAACTTGTTTCTCTTATTTCCTGTCATTCTCTTTTGACACAGGTGATTTCAACAAATCAAATGCCATGCACAACAGATACTTTATCGTGAACAATGCTGGAGAACATAGAGTTGAATGAGTGTATTCCAGTCTGTTACCAAACATTGACTCAGTGTTTTGCATAGTGATCCTTGTTCTTGAATAAGCTGTAAGGAATGCTTCATTGTCTGAACAAACCTTTCTGCCAAACCATTTGTGGTTGGAGAATGAGGAGCTGATTAGATATGTTGCATTCCATTCTGCTTTAGATAGTCCATAAACTCTTGTGATATAAACTGTGGGCTATTATCATTACAGATGGGAGGTGGAAGACCTGGAAAAATGGTGCACTGAGAACAACCTAGCCATCGATGTCAGCAAAACCAAGGAACTCATTATTGACTTTCGACAGGATGTTACTCATGCCACTCTACACATTAACAGAATAGAGTTGGACCAAGTGGAGAGTGTCAAGCTCCTGGGAGTGGCCATCCACAACAAGATTTCTTGGACTCTTCATGTGGACGCACTAGTTACAAAGGCCCAATGACGTCTCTTCTTCCTCAGGCAGCTGAGGAAATTTGGCATGACAGCGAATACCCTTGCCAACTTTTATAGGTATTCCACCAAGAGCATTCTGTCTGGATGTATCACTACCTGGTATGGCAACTGTACCATTCAAGATCGGAAATGGTTACAGAGAGTGGTGAACTCGGCCCGGACAATCACAAAGGCCCACCTCCCATCTATAGAATCCATCTACCAAGCCCACTGTCAAGGAAAGGCCGCCAGCATTTGCAAAGATCCATCCCACCCTGGTAATGTTTTTCTACAACCGCTACCATCGGGGAGAAGGTACAGAAGCCTGAACACATGCACCAGCCGGTTTCAAAACAGTTTCTACCCTACTGTTGTTAGAAAACTGAATGGACTTACAAACTCTTAACATTCGCCTGTACCTGTGGTTTTTGTTTTTGCTGCTGTTTACCTATTATTTACTTATCTATGTTATTTAACTATGTGATCTGCCTGTATTGCTCACAAGACAAAGCTTTTCACTGTGCCTCGGTAAACATGAAAATAAATTCAATTCAATTCAAATATTCTGGATTATCAAACCTCGTAAAGATCTTTCCCAATACTTCAGTAGTTTTCTCTGATGATGCCATCTTCATGATAGCAACTTCAAGCCATTTAGCATTTGTGTTAATCACTATGAAAAACATTCACCCTCAAAAGATATGGGTAGTCAATATGGATTCTTTGTCATCACTTTTCTGGGAACTCCCATGAGTGTAATGGTACCAATAAAGTTCAGTTATGGACTCGGATGCCAGCTGCACATATTCCTGCCTTCTCCTGAACTGCAGAGTCAAGACCACAAAATTAGCTTCTGGATATCTCTTTCATTCTGATAATGTCACAGGGATCTTTGTGTAGTTACTTTAACACACATTGCTTTGGCTGTGGTGGAATGATGACCCTCATTCCTCATTGGAAATATATTACTTGTACAGATCATTCTAGCCTTCTTGTGATACTTAGCTTCAGTTCTGGGCTGGTTCCTGTGATCTTCCCATGAAGGATCATGACCATCACTTTTGATTGTAGATCATTTCTCGTGTACTCGTTAAATTGTCTTGCTTTTCTTGGACTGACTTCTAATTGTTTGAAGTTGAAAATGACTACATAAGGACTGTTTGTAGTCGCCTCATTTGGTTTAGGTAATCTAGAGAGCCCATCAGCATTCCCATATAAGTTGGATTGCCATTACTTAGTATAACTGTGAGCCGAAAGGAACAACACCCACTTCTGCATATGGCTTACTGTTAGAGAAGGGATCTCTGTCTATTGCCCAAATATTGTGGTCTATGGTCTGTGGTCTGTTTGTAGGGTAAATTCCTGACATATAAGTATTGGTGGAGCTGTTTAATTCCAAAAATGATTCATAGAACTTCTTTCTCTGCCTGTACATAATTTATTTCTGCTTTATTTACTGATCTTGATGTAAAAGCTATTGGCTTCTCTTCCATGGGTAATGTGTGAGAAATTACTGCGCCCTCTCCATGTGGTGATGCATTGCATGCTGGTTGCAACAGTAACTTTGGGTCAAAATGGGTTGGGATTTCTGACTGTTCTTGTGCCTCTTTGGTTTATATAAAATCTCTTTTACATTAATCTTCCAATTCAAATTCTTGTTTTGGTATAAGACGTCGTGTAGCAAATTAAGAATGGTTACAAGATTTAGGACAAACCTTTCATAGTAATCACAGCTTTGACAAAGGGTCAGTTAGACTCAAAACATCAGCTCTCTTCTCTCCATACAGATGCTGCCAGACCTGCTGAGATTTTCCAGCATTTTCTCTTTTGGTTTCGTAGTAATCACATTGGTTCCATTTGTAGAATCTGAATCTTTAATAAACACTGCTGGTTTTGGTGAAGAAAGGTTCTGTGAGATTCTTACTATTTTGTCATAAGTTTTGGAACTCGGTTTCTCTGGCTGTACCAAATTCCTCAGGATGTTAAAAGATTTTTTTCCCCTCCCTCTTATCACTCAGGAATGGAGGAACAATGAGATCTGCTTCAATTGTAATAGCTAGAACAAAGTAATAGAATCGGTCTGTGAAGGAATTCTAGCGCTCTATTTTCATCATTTGGTCCCATAACACCAATTGTTTCTCTTTTTTAGAAATGGGAAGGGACTAGTAGCTCATGGATCTTTGAAATTTTAGCACTACCTTTTTCATACCTGTTTAAAACAAGGTATTCCTGCAAATATTAACATATTAATACTCCCTGACTTCGAGATGGTTTATATTAATATGTCACTGTTACTGTGTTCACTTAAATGATCATTGTCAGTAAACAATATTCTGAAGGAAAAACCATTTCTCCAAGATATAGTTATTAGGATTCAGAGACAGTTGTCAAATGTAATAGATTCTGCTCTTAACTGTGAACTGAATTACTCTGATAACATTATTAATTTGGTGGTATAATTACTCTGATTGTGTAATTGCACGGATGTTATTACTTGTTATCAATGACCTAAGACAATCTAAGCCAACAATAAATATACCATTATGATATTATTAGCTCAGACTTATTGTTGGTGTTAAATTGACTCAAAGCTATTCCAGTCACAAAGTCTTGGACTGATATTGTTCCTAGCTGTGTAGATTATAGATATGGTAGCTAAAGTTATCAACTAGGAGTCAGGAGCAGCTAAATGGCAATAATATTGAGGTATTGTAAAGATTGCATCATTTTATTTCCTTCGCTTTTGGAATATAGACCATAACTGGAAGATTTAAAAAAACAAAGAACTGCAGATGCTGGAAATCAGAAACAAAAACAGAAATTGCAGGAAAAACTCAGTGGATCTGGCAGCATCTGTGGAGAGAAAGCAAAGTTGGTGTTTCAGATCCAGTGATCCTTCTTTAGAACTAATTGTAGCTAGGCCAATGTTGGTACATGTGTAGATGGTGGGTTGGAGGGGAGGGGTGGAGAGTAAACAATATAAGATAGAACATAAAACATAGAATGTTACAGCACACTACAGGTCCTTTGGCCCTCAATGTTGCACCGATCTGCAAAATTAATCTGATGCTTATCTAACCTACATCGTTCCATTATAATCCATATGTTTGTGCAATGTCCGTTTAAATGCCCTTAACGTCGGTGAGTCTACTACTGTTGCAGGCAGGCCGCTCCACTCCCCGACTACTCTGAGTAAAGAAACTCCTTCTGATATCTGTCCTAAATTTCACCCTCAATTTAAAGCTATATCCCTCGTGTTAGTCTTCACCATCTTACTGTCCACCCTACCTAACCCTCTGATTATCTTAAACATCTCAATTAAGTCACCTCTTAACCTTCTTCTATCCAACGAAAACCTTTCCTCATAAGACCTTCCTTCCATACCAGGCAACATCCTAGTAAATTCCTCTGTACCCTTTCCAAAGCTTCCGCATCCTTCCTATAATGCAGTGGCCAGAACTGTACACAATACTCCAGGTGCAGCCTTACCAGTGTCTTGTACAGCTGAAGCATGACCTTGTGGCTCCAAAACTCAATCGCCCTACCAATAAATGCCAATGCACCATATGCCTTCTTAACAACCCTACCACCTAATAGGTGGAGATAGAGCCCATATAGAGAGAAGTACAGTGCGACAGACAAAGGAATGGGCTCCTGATGAAGGGCTTTTGCCCAAAACGTCGATTCACCTGCTCCTCGGATGCTGCCTGACCTGTTGTGCTTTTCCAGCACCACACTCTAGACAAAGGAATGGGTAAAGATCAGCATGGGAGAACGACTAGCTACTAATGGGGACCATTAGTGGCTGACAATGAGCTATTTGTGATAGCAGCCATATGATGACAAGGTCCCTCTGAACAGATTGCATTCCATGCTCTCAGATTCAACCCTGACTTTGTAATTAAGGCTGCCAAAAAGGGTGGTGCTGTTGTTGTCTGGAGGACTGACTTCTACATTGTGGAGGCTGAGTGCCAGCTCTCAGATCCCTCCTCCTATCTCTCTCTGGACTATAAGCCCACCATGGAAAATCAGGCTACTGTATCAACCATGGTCGCTCACCTTATTTCATTTGGCAATCTCATCCCTACTATCTGCAACCTCATACTCTCCTAATCCCGCACAGCCTACATCTACCTCTTTCCCAAAATTCACTGCCCGGGCAGACCTATTGTTCCTGCCTGCTCCTGCCCTCCAGAACATAGCTCTTCCTATGTCAACTCGGTTTTTCTCATCTTGGGCAGCACGGTGGCTCAGTTGTTAGCACTGCTGCCTCACAGCACCAGGGACCCAGGTTCGATTCTGGCCTCGGGCAACTGTCTGTGTGGAGTTTGCACATTCTCCCAGTGCCTGCATGGGTTTCGTCCAGATGCTCCGGTTTCCTCCCACAGTCCAAAGATGTGCAGATCAGGTGAATTGGCCATTCTAAATTGCCCATAGTGTTAGGTGCATTAGTCAGAGGAAATGGGTCTGGGTGGGTTACTCTTCGGGGGGTCGGTGTGACTTGTTGGGCCTGTTTTCACACTGTAGGGAATCGAATCGAATTGAAAATAATTGTCCAGTCTCTTCCCACTTGCATCTGTGATTCCTCTGATGCTTTATGCCAGGTTGCAGGCTCCAGCTGCCTCCTCTTTACCATGGATCTGCAATCCATTTACATGTCCATCTGCCATCAGGGTGGTCTCAGGGCTCTCCACTTCTTCCTGGAAAAAGGCTGAATCATCCCTATCCACCATCACCCTTCTTTGCCTGGCTGAGCTCATTCTCACTCTGAACAACTTTTCCTTTAACTCCTCTCAGTTTCTTCAGGTCAGAAGGGTGGCCATGGATACCCACATGGCCCCAGATATGCTTGTCTCTTTGTGGGGTGCATTGAGCATTTCTTGTTCCAGTTCTACTCTGGTCCTCACCCGCAACTCTTAATAAATTGGTGCTGCCCACCTGGAATTGTAAAAGTTTCTCTATTTCACTTCCAATTTGCATCCTGCTCACACCTTCACCTGGTCCATTTCTGACCCCTCCATTTCCTTACTTGTCATCTCTGTTTCCATTTTTGGGGATAGGCTGGCCACCAATATCCAAAACAAACCCACCTACTCTCATCCCTGCCTGTTTATTCCTCCCTTCTCAATACTCAAGGGCCCAAACTCACCTTCCAGGTGAAGCAGTGCTTTACCTACACTCACAAAATCTAGTCTACTGCATTCACTGCTCACAATATGGTCTCCTCCACATTGGGAAACAAAGCAGAGAATGGGTGACCTCTTTGCACAGCACTTACATTCTGTCTGTGAAAAAGTCCCTGAGGTTCCTGCCACTTCAACATACCAGGCGAAAGTGAGGGCTGCAGAGGCTAGAGATTAGAGTTGAGAGTGTCGTGTTGGAAAAGCACAGCAGATCAGGCAGCATCTGAGGAGCAGGAGATTCGATGTTTCGGGCAAATGCCCTTTCTGATGAAGGGCTTTTGCCCAAAGTGTCGATTCCCCTGCTCCTCGGATGCTGCTTGATCTGCTGTGCTTTTCCAGCACCACACTCTTGACTTCAACACACCACCCTGCTGCCTGGCCAATATCTCTGTCCCACGCTTGCTGCAGTGCTCCAGTGAAGCTTAATGCAAGCTGGAAGATCAGCACCTCATGTTCCAATTGGGAACTCTACATTTTTTTGGACTCAATATTGAATTCAACAATATTAGGATTTAAGGCACCTTCTTCCATGTCATTACCTCAAGCCCCACACACCAGGCCTTGTTGTCTGCTCTTACACATAACCCATTGTTAATCACTAATCATTCCCATTAGCAGCTATTCAATCTCCTAGCCAGATCATCACTCCTTTGTCTGTCCAACTGTTCTCTCTCTCTTTGGGCTCTGTCCCCACCTATCGTATACTCCTTACCCCATCCCCCACCCTGTCTCCTGCATAAAACCCAACTTTTTCCAAGCTACCATTTCTTCTGAGGAAGCGTCACTGGAAACGTTAACTCTGACTTCCCTCCACAGAGGATGCCAGACCTGCTGAGCTTTTCCATTAATTTCTGCTTTTATTTCTGTTTTCCAGCATCTGCAGTTCTTTTGACTTTTATTCTTGAGACTGCCTGCTGTTTTTTTGAGCTTGCAACTCTAACTCAAAATTTCTCTCATTGAGTATGCGTGTGAAATTTAGATGGGATAAGATTGATATGACAATATGTCAGATCTGGGATTATTATCACATGGCATACAGCTGGGATTTTCCTTTAAAATACGTTGTAGAAATGATACCGTTTGAAGACCAATATTAGAAGTAGCAAACAAGAAATAGTAATCTAGGAATTTCCTCGGTTCAGAATTCAGAAATAAAATCAGAAAACGAGACACAGAAAACAGTAGGGAACAAAACGTTTTGCACAAACTGAGAATCCCTCTGAGCTGGATGAAGCTATGTAGGCACCAGCTCAATGGTAAGAAGGAAGACTGAACTTGGATCTGAAGATGCCACCAGAGGCTATGATGAGGCACAATCAAACAGCAGACAGAACAAGAAGGATGGGAACAGCAGGAAGGAGTGCACAATAGATCTGGTTAAATAAAAAATAATTCACAAATTTCATAATCAGACAGAACGGAGTTAAGACTTTGTGTGCAACAACCATCAACAAGACAAACTGCTTTTCCACATTGTGAATGTAATACAATATCAGGATGAATTCAAACAGCAAGAAGCTTTTCTTATACATTCATGAGATATGAGCATCACTAGCTAGGCCAATGTCTATTGTCCATCCCAAATTGCCATTGAGACACTGGTGCCTTCTTAAACCCCTGTAGGTAGACCCATATACCCTGAGGGAGGGAATTCCAAGATTTTGTCCCAGCATCACTCAAAGGATGGCAATGTATTTCCAAGTCAGGATGGTGAATAACTTGTAGGGTGGCGGGGGTGGGTGTGGGGAGGGGGGGGCTGTTATTACCGGATGTTTGCTGCTTTTGTCCTTCTTGATCGTAGTTGCCATGGCCTTGGAAAGTGCTTTCTGAGGATCTTTGGTGAATTTCTGCACTTGCAAATGATATACATTCCTGCTTCTGAGCATCAGAGGTAGAGGGAGTGGAGTTTTGTTGATTTAATGCCAATCAGTGAGCTGCTTTGCCCCTGAAGGGGGCTAAATCTCTCAAATGTTGTTGGAGTTATTCACATCTAGACAACTGAGGAAAAGCCTTTCACCAGACTTGTGCCTTGTAGATGGCCAACACGATTTGGGGAGCCAGAAGTTGAGATCCTACTCCAGGATTCCTCCCCTCTGACTTGTACTTGCAGATGTAGTATACAGCAGGTCCAGTTCAGTTCCTGGTCAATGAAATACCGATGATAATGCCATTGAATGTCAGGGGGTTGTGGTTAGAACATAGAACAGTACAGCGCAGTATAGGCCCTTCAGCCCTCAATGTTGTTCTGACCTTTTATCCTACTGTAACATCAAACTAACCTATACACCCTAAATTTTACTACCATCCATGTGACAATCCAAGAGACACTTAAATGTCCCTAAAATCTCTGACTCTACTACCTCTGCTGGTAGTGCATTCCACACACCCACCACTCTCTGTGTAAAGAACCGACCTCTGACATCTCCCCTAAACCTTGCTGCAATCACCTGAAAATTATGCCCCCTTATCTTAGCCATTTTTGCCCTGGGAAAAAGTCTCTGGCTACCCACTCTATCTGTGCTTCTCATCACCATGTACACCTCTATCAAGTCACCTCTCTTCTTCACTCCACTTGAGCTCCCTCAACCTTTCTTCATAAGACATGCCCTCTAGTCCAGCAGCATCCTAGTAAATCTCCTCTGCACCCTTTCAAAAGCATCCACATCCTTCCTATAATGCAGTGATCAGAACTGAACACAATATCCCAAGTATAGTCTAACCAGAATCAATAGAACTGCAGCATAACCTTACAGCACTTAAACTCAAATCCCCTGCTAATGAAAGCCAACACAGGATACGCCTTCTTAACAGCCTGACCAACTTGAGTGATAACTTTGAGGGATTGATGGAGGTGGACCTTAAAATCCCTCTGTTCCTCCACACTGCCAAGAATCCTGCCTTTAACCCTGTCATCTGCATTCAAATTCGACCTTCCAAAATGAAGCACTTCACACTTTTCCAGGTTGAACTCCATCTGCCAGTTCTCAGCCTAGCTCTGCATCCTGTCAATGTCTCATTGCAACCTACAACAGCTGTCCACACTATCCACCACTCCACCAACCTTCATGTTATCAGCAAACTTACTAACCCACCCTTCCACTTCCTCATCCAAGTCATTTATAAAAATCACAAAGAGCAGATGTCCAAGAACAGATCCACTGTGGAACATCACTGTGGAACATCACTGTGGAACATCACTGGTCACCGAGTTGCAGGCTGTATATTTTCCACCTACCACCACCTGATGTTTTCTGTGGGCCAGCCAACTCTGTATGCAGACAGCCACATTTCCCTGTATCCCATGCCTCCTTACTTTCTGAACGACCTACCATGTGGAACCTTATCAAACACCTTGCTAACATTCATGTACACCAAATCCTTTGCTCTAGCTTCATTAATGTGTTTTGTCACATCTTCGAAGAATTCAATAAGGTTTGTGAGGCACGACTTGCCCCTCACAAAGCCATGTTGATTAGCTCTAATCAAACTATCCTTTTCTAAATAATTATAAATCCTGTCTTTTAGAATCCCATCCAATACTTTTTTTTCTATAGGCCTCCAAATAGTTCCAGAGATTTGGAGGAAAGGGTAGCAAAGTTGATTCTTGATAGGAGTGAGAGTGACAGGGTAGTTGTTATAGAGGACTTCAACTTCCAAATATTGACTGGGAATACTGTCGTTCAAGTACTTTAGATGGGTCAGTTTTTGTTCATTGTGTGCAGGAGGTTTTCTGTCACAACATGTAAACAGGCCAACAAGGGACGAGGCCATATTAGATTTGGTACTGGGTAATGAACCCGGCCAGGTGTTAGATTTGGAGGTAGGTGAGCACTTTGGTGATAGTGACCAGAATTCAGTTATGTTTTCTTTAGCGATGGAAAGGGATAGGTACACATTGGAGGGCAAGAGCTAAAGTTGGGGGAAAGGCAATTACAATGTAATTAGACAAGATTTAGGATGTATAGGATGGGGAAGAAAACTGCAAGGCATGGGCACAATAGAAATGTGGAATTTATACAAGAAACAGCGACTGTGTGCCCTTGATAAGTGCGTACCTGTCAGACAGGGAAGAACTTGTCGGGTGCAGTAGCCATGGTTTGCGAAGGAAGTTGAATCTTTTGTCAAGAGGAAGAAGAAGGTTTATATTAGGATGTACAAGATTAAAAATCACACAACGCCAGGTTATAGCCCAACAGGTTTAATTGGAAGCACTAGCTTTCGGAGCGATGCTCCTTCATCAGGTGGTGCAAACATCTGATGAAGGAGCGACACTCCGAAAGCTAGTGTTTCCAATTAAACCTGTTGGACTATAACCTGGTGTTGTGTGATTTTTAAACTTTGTACACCCCAGTCTAACACCGGCATCTCTAAATTATGTTAGGATGAGATGTGAAGGCTCAGTTAGGGCAATTGAGAGTTACAAGGTAGCCAGGCAAGACCTAAAGAGAGCTAAGATGAGTGAGGAGAGGACATGAGACGTTGTTGGAGGATATGAGCAGGGAAAACCCTAAAGTTTTCTATAAGTAAGTATCTACGGGATAAAAGAATGACTGAGTAAGATTAGGAGGAGAAAGTGAGGTCTGCAGATGCTGGAGATCAGAGCTGGAAATGTGTTGCTGGAAAAGCGCAGCAGGTCAGGCAGCATCCAGGGAACAGGAGAATCGACGTTTCGGGCATAAGCCCTTCTTCAGGAAGGGTTCCTGAAGAAGGGCTTATGCCCGAAACGTCAATTCTCCTGTTCCCTGGATGCTGCCTGACCTGCTGCGCTTTTCCAGCAACACATTTCCAGCTGAGTAAGATTAGGGCCAATCAACGACTGTGAGTGGGATGTTGTGCGTAGAATCCAAGGAGATAGGAGAAGCACTAAATGCATATTTTTCATCAGTATTCACACTGGAAAAATACAATGCTGTTGAGAATACTGAGATACAGGCTACAGGACTAGATGGGATATAGGTTCATAAGGAGGTGGTGTTAGAAATCCTGGGAAATGCAAAAATAGGTAAATTCCCTGGGCCGGATGGGATTTATCCTTGATTTCATTAGGAAACCAGGGAGGAGATTGCAGAGCCTTTGGCTTTGATCTTTATTGCATTATTGTCTACAGGAATAGTACCAGAAGAGAAGACAATAGCAAATGTTCCCTTGTCCAAGAAGGAGAGAAGAGATGACCCTGGTAAATTATAGACTTGTGAGCCTTACTTTGAGTGTGGGTAAAGTGTTGAAAAGGTTATAAGAGATAGGATTTATAATCATCTCGATAGGAATAAGTTGATCAGGAATAGTCAGCACAGTTTTGTGGAAGATAGGTCATGACTCACAAACCTTACTGAATTCTTTGAGATGGTGACCAAACAGGTGGACGAGGGTAAAGCGGTTGATGTGATGTATATGGATTTCAGTAAGGTGTTTGATAAACTTCCCCACAATAGGCTATTGCACAAAATACGGAGGCATGGGATTGAGGGTGACTTAGCAGTTTGGATCAGGCATTAGCTAGCTGAAAGAAGACAGAGGGTGGTGGTTGATGGGAAATGTTGATGGGAGTTCAGTTATTAGTAGTGTACTATAAAGATCTGTTTTGGGTCCACTGCTATTTATCATTTTTATAACCGACCTGGATGAGGGCATAGAAGAAGGGGTTAGTAAATTTGTGGATTACACTACAGACAGTACAGTTGTGGATAGTGCTGAAGGATGTTATAGGTTACAGAGGGACATAGATAAGCTACAGAACTGGGTTGAGAGGTGGCAAATGGAGTTTAATGCAGACAAGTGTGAGGTAATTCACTTTGGAAGGAGTAACAGGAATAAAGAGTACTGGACAAATGGTAAGATTCTTGGTGAGCAGAGAGATTTCGGTGTCCGCGTACATAGATCCATGAAAGTTGCCACCCCGGTTGGGAGGGCAGTCAAGCTTTATTAGTAGAAGAATCGAGTTTTGGAACCATGAGATCATGTACAAAACTCTGGTGCGGATGCACTTGGAGTATTGCGTCCAGTTCTGGTCACTGCATTATCGGAAGGGTGTGGAAGCTTTGGCAAGGGTTCAGAGGAGATTTACTAGGATTTTGCCTGGTATGGAAGGAAGGTCTTATGAGGAAAGGTTGAGGGACTTGAGGCTGTTTTCCTTAGAAAGAAGTTTGAAAGGTGACTTAATTGAGGAATGTAAGATAATTACAGGGTTAGATCGGGTGGACAGTGAGAGCTATTTCCTTGAATGGTGATGGCTAGCATGAGGGGACATAGCTTTAAATTGAGGGATGATAGATATAGGACAGATGTCAGAGGTAGCTTCTTTACTGCCTGCAACAGTTATAGACTTGCCAACTTTACGGGAACTTAAATGGTCATTGGATAGGCATATGGATGAGAATGGAATAGTGTAGGTTAGATAGGCTTCAGACATGTTTCACAGGGTGGTGCAACATTGAGGGCTGAAGGGCCTGTACTGCACTATAATGTTCTATGTTCTATGTTCTAACTTTAATCAGAAACAACTAATGGCACAAAGCTGAAAGCAATCTGGGCTCTGGGCTTGGCTGAAATAGTTCAGTTGGGAGAGTATTTAACTGAAAATCTTAAGGTCCATAGTTCAGTCCTGGGTTCTGGGAATAACTTAGAGTTGTTGTGGTGCAAACGTCTATGTCTAGATTCCCTATTTCATATACGACCAGCTCCAGAGGTAAGTGACAATAATTCTAAATAGGCAGATTACAAAATAAAAACTGAAGGGTAGCTCTTCCCATTCTAACTCTTGTTGACTGAGCTATCTCCCCTCTCTTCCTCCTCTCCCTCACTTTTGATAGTTAATGTTGGCCTTACCAGGTTTGACACCGAAAATAATCATTTGGAAAAAAATGAGTGGCTTGCTGATGGTCTTTAATAGTTTTTAAAAAACCATGGATGATTGGATGATTGCAAAAAAGGTCAGTTGTGTTAAAAACTATTTCTTGGATATAAAAACATGTGGAAGGTCGCTTGTGGGGTTCTAGTATTGCTGTTGCAGTTTTCCTACCTCTGAGCCAGGAGGCCTGTGCTTGAGTCCCACCACTCCAGAGGTATGCAATAATGTCTTTGAAAAAAATGAATTAGTAAACATCTTAAAGAGTCGTGCAACATGATCTAAGAGGTGCCTGGTTTCTCCTGATAATCCTGGCCTGCTAGAAACGAGGTTTAATCTTCAAAGAAAGCAAGTCCTCGCGCTTGAAACTATTGGTATTGTCACAATTGCATTGAGAACATAAGGACTTAGAGTGAGGCTGTATAAGGCATATCCGAGACACCATCCACAACAACGGAGCAAACATCGACACTTACACAAGACTTCATTCGCCCCTGGCTAGAAAATCGCGATTGATCTATTTACAATAAATGGAGAAAACATTCTCTTAAGCACTGATTATTTCTCCAAATTTCCAATTGTCAGGCAGGTCAAGAACACTTCAATTGCATAACGGCAGACATGCCAAGCATCAAATTGAGTCTGCTCAGTGCACCTGAAGGGGTCAGAGTATTGAGTACAGGAGTTGGGAGGTCATGTTGCGGCTGTACAGGACATTGGTTAGGCCTTTGTTGGAATATTGCGTGCAATTCTGGTCTCCTTCCTATCAGAAAATGTTGTGAAACTTGAAAGGGTTCAGAAACGATTTACAAGAATGGTGCCAGGATTGGAGGATTTGAGCTGTAGGGAGAGGTTGAACAGGCTGGGGCTGTTTTCCTGGAACGTCAGAGGCTGAGGAGTGACCTTATAGAGGTTTACAAAATCATGAGGGGCATAGATGGGATAAATGGACAAAGTCTTTTCCCTGGAGTGGGGGAGTCCAGAACTAGAGGGCGTAGGTTTAGGGTGAGAGGGAAAAGATATAAAAGAAACCTAAGGGGCCAATTTTTCACACAGAGGGTAGTACTTGTATGGAATGAGTTGCCAGAGGAAGTGGTGGAGGCTGGTACAATTGCAATATTTAAAAGACATTTGGATAGGTATATGAATAGGAAGGGTTTGGAGCGATATAGGGTGGGTGCTGGCAGGTGGGACTAGATTGGGTTGGGATATCTGGTCAGCATGGACAGGTTGGACTTAAGGGTTTGTTTCCATGCCATACATCTCTATGTCTCTATGACTCTATGGCTTTGCTGGCTTTGCTGCTTTTCATCATTTATATAAATGATTTGGATGTGAACATCGGAGATATAGTTGGAAAGTTTACAGATGACACCAAAATTGGAGCTGGAGTGGATAGCAAAGAAGGTTATTTCAGAGTACAACGGAATCTTGATCAGATGGGCCAATGGGCTGAGGCCAATGGATGGAGTTTAATTTAGATAAGTGTGAGGTGCTGCATTTTGGAAAAGCAAATCTTAGCAGGACTTATACACTTAATGGTAAGGTCCTAGGGAGTGTTGCTGAACAAAGAGACCTTGGAGTGCAGGTTCATAGTTCATTGAAACTAGAGTCACATGTGAATAGGATAGTGAAGAAGGCTTTTGGTATGCTTTCCTTTATTGGTTAGAGCATTGAACATAGGCGTTGGGAGGTCATGTTGCAGCTGTACAGGACGTTGGTTAGGCCACTTTGGAATATTGTGTGCAATTCTGGTCTTCCTATCGGAAGGATGTTGTGAAACTTGAAAGGGTTTAGAAAAGATTTATAAGAATTTTTCCAGAGTTGGAGAATTTGAACTATTGGGAGAGGTTGAAAAGGCTGGCACCCTTTTCTCTGGAGTGTTGGAGGCTGAGGAGTGACGTTAGAGAGGTTTACAAAATCACGAGGGGCATGGATAGAATAAATAGATGAGGTCTTTTCCCTGGGGTGGGGGAGTCCAAAACTAGAGGGCATAGACTTAGGGTGATAGGGGCAAGATTTAAAAGGAACCTAAAGGGCAATGTTTTCATGCAGAGGGCGGTGCATGTATGGAATGAGCTGCCAGAGGAAGTGGTGGAGGCTGGTACAATACAACATTTAAAAGGCATCTGGGTGAGTATGTGAATATGAAGGGTTTAAAGGGATATGGGCCAAGTGCTGGCAAATGGGACTAGATTGGGTTGTGATATCTGGTCAGTATAGACGGGTTGGACTGAAGGATCTGTTTCCATGCTGTACATCTCTATGATTCTCTGACTCATTTCCAACACTGGGCTACAGTATCTGGACAGACCTGAGCGGGGTCTATATGCTAAATGGGGTGTAAATAATGTGATGTTCTCACCACAAACCTGCAAAGAAAAATGCACAACACACCTATCGTGAACACAAAAAACATACTCAAATGACAACAGTGAAATGGAACACCAGCGGTGGTGGTAGAAGGGGACATTTAAGCGACTACTAGACATGCACATGGATAGCAGTGAGTTGAGGGTTGCGTAGGTTAAGTTACTATATTTTACATTAGGATTAAACCTCGGCACGACACCATGGGCCAAAGGGCCTGTTTTGTGCTGTACTTTTCTATGTTCTATGTTCTATGACAACAATCAACATACTGGCAACATATCTATCGAGCATGAATAGCCAAAAGTATAATTCACACTTCCAGAAAGTTACACAATGACATTAAGAAACCAAACATAAAACTGAACTTTGACCTGGATGTCATCATGTGACCTGAGGCCAGAGGCACTCTACATTGTAACACCTTGGATGAGAGATCACTTTGGAATATTGATACTACTTTAGCTATAAATGAACATATCAGAGAACTTGAACTAATTAGAACCCATGTATCCCATCTGTTTTACACTTAGATATCACTGGAATATCATGACGCAAAGGGGAAGGGACAAAAGGAATCCCTGCCTGAACGTCTGCGACAGACCTAGGGTTAGGGTTTGAGGTAGTAAGTGAGTATTTTCCATTAGAAAGGTAGAAGATGTTGTCAAAATCACAGGGAAAGAGGAGGGGACTGAGGTACAGGATTAACCCTTGTGGGGCGGCACGGTGGCTCAGTGGTTAACACTGCTGCCTCACAGCACCAGGGATCCAGGTTCGATTCCAGCCTCGGGCGACTGTCTGTGGTCATGCTAAATTGCCCACAGTGTTCAGGGATGTGTGGGTTAGGTGCATTGGTCAGGCGTAAATGTAGAGTAATGTGGAATGGGTTTGTGTGGGATATTCTTCGAAGGGTCTGTGTCAACTTATTGGGCAAAGGGCCTGTTTCCACACTGCAGGGACTCTATAATTCTATGAACCAAAAAAATGAAATTATTAGGAAGGCAAGCTCTAGTTAAAGTTGGGCAATTTCCAGGACTGAAAGAAGTGAAGTAAGAATGGAAATTGGGAGCATTGGCTATTACATTCCAGTTATCAGTGGATTCGGAGATAGTGCCACAGAACTAAATGTAGTGATTGGAATAAGGTGGGCCAGAGGAATCTCACAGAATATGAGTTCCCTGATTGAGGCTGATATAAATATGTGCCAGCACTGAGCTAGCTGGGTCAGTTTCACATAATAAGCACATGTAAATAAAGAGTGACTTGGTGATATGATACTGGCATTCATGGAGTTATTTCAGTGGCAATGAAAGAAAAATTTGGTCCTGAAGAGATCCACTTGCAACAGTTATCTTTGAGTTGGGGTAAGCATTTCTGGCATCACGCTGTTATTTAGGAAGCTTGACTTGTTCGATCCTGCTGTCGGAAACTGGGCCTAATATGTGGAAAGAGTGCATTATTTCATCCAGGCAATTGACACGGGGGCAGACAAAAGGCAATGAGTAATTCCCCTGCCAATTTGTGGACCCAAAGCTTTTTCAGCTATTAGGATCTTAACTTTCCCTGAGGCACTAGATACTAAAACCTTTCAAGAGTTGACAGATTTAGCTAAGGAATACAATCATCTAATTCTAAGATATTATCATTTTTACTCAACAATTTGAGAACCGGGAATCTATATTAGGATTTTTGACAAGATTTAGATGACTGGCAGAGGTGTATGATTTTGGTTTAACCCTAAGTGAAATGCTGTGAGGCCATTTGGTATCTGGGATTCATGATGTAACCAAGCAAAAGCACCTACTGGACTTCAAACAGGCACTACAACTGGCTTTGTCACTGAAAAATACAAGTGGAGCTTTTGAATTACAGGGTATTCAAATGGAGTGGACACCCTGGCCAGTCCGACTGAGCTTGGGGAACACCACTTGAGTGAAGGCAGTTGCATAGCCTTACTCAGGATATATCCTGAACAGAGAGACTCTGGGTCAGCCCCCAGCAAAACCCCAAAACAAAGCCAAGCTTCAGCCAAATGGTTAACATTTTCTTGAGGATCTGAGCCGACAGGCCATTGTAGTTGCTGCCGGTATGCGGACTTGAGACAGCAAAAGAGCCCCACTAGAAGTAAGCTGGAGGAAGCAAGGATCTAGCACAGCTTTAGAGGATTATAGGCTTGCAAGAAGGAGCTTAGAATGGACTGAGGAGAGCCAGGAGGGGGCACAGAAAAGGCTTGGAAAGAAGGATTAGGGAGTTCCCGCCTCAGGCGACTGACTATGTGGAGTTTGCACGTTCTCCCCGTGTTTGCGTGGGTTTCCTCCGGGTGCTCCGGTTTCCTCCCACAGTCCAAAGGTGTGCAGGTCAGGTGAATTGGCCATGCTAAATTGCCCGTAGTGTTAGGTAAGGGGTAAATGTAGGCGCATGGGTGGGTTGCGCTTCGGCGGGTCGGTGTGGACTTGTTGGGCCGAAGGGCCTGTTTCCACGCTGTAATGTAATCTAATGTAATCTAATCTAAAAAAAAAACCCAAAGGCATTTTACTCATACATGAGGAATAAGAGAATGATCAGGGAGAAAGTAGGGCTGATCAGGGATAGTGGAGGGAACTTGTTTTTTGGAGTCTGAGCAGATAGGAGAAGCCCTAAATGAGTTTTTGCTTTGGTTTTCACCAAGGAAAGGGAACTTGTTGTAAATGAAAACTTAGAGGAGCTGGGTTACAGGCTTGACCAGATCAAGATTGATGAAGATGATGTACTGGAAAGTTTGGAAAATCTTAAGATTAATAAGTCCCCAGGGCCAGACCAGATTTATCCTAGGCCACTTCGGGAAGCATGCAAGGAGGTTGCTAAACCGCTGGTAAGAATATTTGCCTCCTCACTCTCCATGGGAGTCGTACCGGAGGATTGGAAGGAGGCAAATGTTGTTCCTCTTTTCAAGGAGGGCAATAGGGAAATCCCTGGCAATTACAGACCAGTCAGTCTTACGTCTGTGGTTAGCAAAGTTTTGGAAATAATTTTGAGGGATAGGATTTATGACAATTTGGCAAAGCATAGTGAGATTAAAGGCAGTCAGCTTGGCTTTGTGAGGGGCAGGTTATGCCTCACAAATCTTATTGTGTTCTTTGAGGAGGTGACAAGACACGTCGATGATGGTCGAGCAGTGGATGTGGTGTATATGGACTTCAGCAAGGCATTTGATAAGTTTCCCCATGGTAGGCTCATTCATTAAGTCAGGAAGTATGGGATACAGGGAGATTTCGCTGTCTGGATTCAGAATTGGCTGGCTGACAGAAGGCAGAGTGTGGTTGTAGATGGAAAGTATTCTGCGTGGAGGTCAGTGTTGAGTGGGGTCCCACAGGGCTCTGTTCTTGGGCCTCTGATCTTTGTAGTTTTTATAAATGACTTGGATGAGGAGGTTATGGGGTGGGTTAGTAAATTTGCAAATGACACAAAGGTTGGAGGTGTCGTTGATAGTATAGAGGGCTACTGCAGGCTGCAGCACAACTTAGGATGCAGAGCTGGGCTGAGAAATGGCAGATGGAGTTCAACCTGGATAAATGCGAAG
This sequence comes from Chiloscyllium plagiosum, assembly GCF_037043375.1. NCBI lineage: Eukaryota > Metazoa > Chordata > Chondrichthyes > Orectolobiformes > Hemiscylliidae > Chiloscyllium > Chiloscyllium plagiosum. Next base: position 233,243 of record NW_028270172.1, on the reverse strand, counting down.
TGATGCATTTTGGAAGGTCGAACTCGAATGTTGAATATAGGATTAAAGACAGAATTCGTGGCAGTGTGGAAGAGTAGAGGGATCTGGGTGTGCAAGTACATAGATCCCTCAAAGTTGCCATTCAAGTGGATAGGGTTGTTAAGAAAGCATATGGTGTTTTGGCTTTCATTAATAGGGGGATCGAGTTTAAGAGCTGCGAGGTTTTGCTACAGCTCTACAAGTCCCTGGTGAGACCACATTTGGAATATTGTGCCCAGTTCTGGTTGCCGGACTATAGGAAAGATACAGAGGCTTTGGAGAGGGTGCAAAGAAGGTTTACCAGGACGCTGCCTGGACTGGAGGGCTTGCCTTATGAAGAAAGGTTGAATAAGCGCGGATATTTCTCTCTGGAGAGAAGGAGGAAGAGAGGAGACCTGATCTAGGTATACAAGATAATGAGTGGAATAGATAGAGTTAATAGCCAGACACTTTTCCCCAGGGCAGGATTGACTGGTACCAGGAGTCATAGTTTGAAGATATTAGGAGGAAGGTATAAAGGAGACGTCAGAGGTGGGTTCTTTATGCAGAGAGTTGTGAATGCATGGAATGCGTTGCCAGCGGTGGTGGTGGAAGCAGAGTCATTGGGGACATTTAAGCACCTGCTGGTTATGTACATGGATAGCAGTGAGTTGAGGGGTACGTAGGTTAAGTTACTATATTTTACATTAGGATTAAATCTCAGCACAACATCCTGGGCCAAAGTGCCTGTTCTGTGCTGTACTTTTCTATGTTCTATGTTGTATGTTCTAGACCTTAATAGAGTAAGGGAACTCACTCGCTAGTATCCAGGAAAGTGCACAGCCTGGAAAGTCCACCGACAGCTGGTTTTGAACAGTTGCATTGCTCAGCAACATCCCAAACCTGAAACAATCAAAATAAATATCTAGTTAAATGGAGTTCCAGTTCTAATGGAGGTCAATACCAGCACAGCATATCAGTGATTGAGGAACCAATCTTCAACAAATTCACTATGGACTCCAATCCTTAAGTTTGCACAAGACCTCACACAGGCTAAGAACCTATACTAGGGAACCTCTATAGGTTAAATGTATAACTTTGGCTCCTGTCTTTATGAATAGCAACTGGTTGAGTTACCATTGGTTGTAGTAATAGGCTTATGCCCAAGCTTGATGGAGCAAACTTCGTTGAGAAAGACCCAGCTTGATTAGCTCAACATTTTTCAATTAGAAAATAGCTGCCTGAGTGAAGTTCTAATTAAATACTTGGAAGATTTTCAGAAAGATCTTAGGACTATCGAAGGAGATAAGGCCACATTACATGTTGACCAAGATGCAATTCCACGATTCTGCAATGCTTACCCAGTGCCGTTTGCCTTACTTGCAAAATTGGAGGCAGAAATCAGGCAGCTAGAAAGTGAAGGAATAATCAACCCAGTAAAGTTAGCGGAATGGGAAACAGTGGTCATAGTGATTTTAAAGCCCGATGGGTTGGTTTGTCTTTGTGTGGATCTTAATCACACAGTGAACCCTTTTTCACAGCTGGATAAATATCCAATCCCTTGCATAGAGGACTTATTCACAAAGCTGGCAAGGGCCTACCCTTCATGAAGCTGGACATAAGTCATGCATACATGCAGTTGTGGTTGATGAGAATTCCCAGAAGTATACTATGATGAACATATAACAGTTTGCACCAGTATACAAGACTGCCTTTTGGAACATCATCATCCTGTGCCATTTTCCAAGGGACAATGGAGAACATTTTACAAGGTCTGGCCCAGATCACCATTTATCTGGATAACATACTAATAACTGGGAAGATCAATAAAGAGCATTTAGAGAACTTGGGCATAGTGCTTAAATGTTTCTCCAAGGTAAGCCTCAGGAGGGAAAATATGTTTTCCAGGCACCTCAAGTGATCTACTTGGGCTACAGAGTCAACAAGACCATGTTACACCTATTGGAAGATAAAGTGAGGGTGATTGAATTTGCTCCAGCTGGCCTCCATCCTGGTGCCCTTACATGTGCTATTGAAAAACAGTCAGATTTGAAAATGGTCTCATAGCCAAGAGCTAGCTTTGAGGGAATTGAAGTTGCAGCTGTCAACTTCCAACGTGTTGGCACACCATGACTCCAAGTGAATTGTGGTGCTGACATCCAATGACTTCCCATATGACAACAGAGTAGTGTTGGCTCACTAGTGGCCGAATAAAGATGAGCGCCTGATAGCACATCCTTCCTGGACTTTGGTTAATGCCAAACAAAGAAAAGCCCAGATACAGAAGGAATGCTTGGTAGTCATCTTTAGTGTGAGAAAGTTCCACTAATACATTTATGGATATAAATTTCTAATAGTAAGGGTCCACAAACCCCTACCAGGGCTAATTAAAGAGGACAGATCCATACCACCCATAGTATACAATTACAAGTTAGAACATCATTGGGGGGGAAGGGGCAAGTGGCAAATGTGGATACCTTACATAGAACATAGAACATAGAAGAATACAGCGCAGTACAGGCCCTTGGGCCCTCGATGTTGCGCCGATCCAAGCCCACCTAAACTACACTAACCCACTATCCTCCATATACCTATCCAATGCCCTCTTAAATGCCCATAAAGAGGGAGAGTCCACCACTGTTACTGGCAGGGCATTCCATGAACTAACAACTCGCTGAGTGAAGAACCTACCCCTAACATCAGTCCTATATCTACCTCCCCTTAATTTAAAGCTATGCCCCCTTGTAATACCCGACTCAATACGCGGGAAAAGGTTCATACTGTCGACCCTATCTAACCCCCTAATCATCTTGTACACCTCAATCAAGTCACCCCTAAACCTTCTTTTCTCTAGTGAAAACAGCCCCAAGTGCCTCAGTCTTTCCTCATACGATTTTCCTTCCATACCAGGCAACATCCTGGTAAACCTCCTCTGCACCCGTTCCAATGCCTCCACATCCTTCCTATAGTATGGCGACCAAAACTGCACACAATATTCCAGATGCGGCCGTACCAGAGTCTTATACAACTGCATCATGACCTCAGGACTCCGGAACTCAATTCCTCTACCAATAAAAGCCAGTACGCCATATGCCTTCCTCACCGCACTATTTACCTGGGTGGCAACTTTCAGAGATCTGTGTACATGGACACCAAGATCCCTCTGCTCATCCACACTACCAAGTATCCGACCATTAGCCCAGTACCCCATCTTTTTGTTATTCTTCCCAAAGTGAATCACCTCGCACTTAGCTACATTGAATTCCATCTGCCACCTTTCTGCCCAGCTCTGCAGCTTCTCTATATCCTGCTGTAACCTGCCACATGCTTCCTCACTGTCAACAACTCCTCCGACTTTCGTATCATCCGCAAACTTGCTCACCCAACCTTCTAACCCCTCTTCCAGGTCATTTATAAAAATGACAAACAGCAATGGTCCCAAAACAGATCCTTGTGGAACACCGCTAGTGACGGCACTCCATGAAGAAACTTTGCCATCAACTACTACCCTCTGTCTTCTTCCATCCAGCCAATTTCTAATCCAAACCTCCAACTCACCCTCAATGCCATATCTCCGTATTTTCTGCAGTAGCCTACCATGGGGAACCTTATCAAACGCCTTACTAAAATCCATATATACCACATCTACCGCTTTCCCCTCATCAACCTCCTTCGTCACCTTTTCAAAGAATTCAATAAGGTTTGTGAGGCACGACTTGCCCTTCACAAAACCATGCTGACTATCCTTGATCACATTATTCCTATCCAGATGTGCATAAATCCTATCCCTTACAATTCTCTCTAAGACTTTGCCCACAACAGAAGTGAGACTCACCGGCCTATAGTTACTAGGGCTATCCCTACTCCCCTTTTTGAACAAGGGAACCACATTTGCTATCCTCCAGTCTTCTGGGACTACTCCTGTAGACAAAGAGGACATAAAAATCAAGGCCAATGGCTCTGCAATCTCCTCCCTTGCTTCCCAGAGAATCCTAGGATAAATGCCATCAGGCCCAGGGGACTTATCTATTTTCACCTTTTCCAGGATTTCCAACACCTCTTCTCTACATACCTCAAAGCCATCCATTCTACTTATTTGTGCCTCAGTATTCTCATCGACAACAATGCCCTGTTCCTGAGTGAATACTGAAGAAAAGTATTCATTCAGTGTCTCCCCAATCTCTTCCGCCTCCACACGCAACTTCCCCTTACTATCCTTGACTGGACCTATTCCTACCCTAGTCATTCTTTTATTCCTAACATACCTATAGAAAGCCTTAGGGTTTTCCCTAATCCTATCTACTAAGGACCTTTCATGTCCCCTCCTTGCTGCTTTTAGCTCTCTCTTCAGGTCCTTCCTGGCTACCCTATAACTCTCAATCGCCCCAATTGAACCTTCACGTCTCATCTTGAGATAGGCCGCCCTCTTCCATTTAACAAGGGATTCCAATTCCTTATTAAACCACGGCTCCCTCGCACGACCCTTTCCTTCCTGCCTGACAGGTACATAATTATCAAGGACACTCAGTAGTTGCCCCTTGAACAAGTTCCACATATCATTTACACTCTTGCCTTGGAGTCTACTTTTCCAAGCCACACATCCTAAGTCATGCCTCACCGCATCATAATTTCCCTTACCCCAGCTATAATTCTTGCCCTGTAGTACACACTTATCCCTCTCCATCACGAGTGTAAAAATCACCGAATTATGGTCACTATCCCCAAAGTGCTCACCTACCTCTAATTCTAACACCTGGCCTGGTTCGTTACCTAGAACCAAATCCAGTATGGCCTCACCTCTTGTTGGCCTGTCTACATATTGTGTCAGGAAACTCTCCTGCACACATTGAACAAACACTGACCCATCTAACGAACTTGAGCTATAGCTTTCCCAATCAATATCAGGAAAGTTAAAGTCCCCCATAACAACCACCCTATTACTGTCACTCATCTCCTGAATCACCTTCCCAATCCTTTCTTCAATGATTCTAGGACTATTAGGAGGCCGGTAAAAGACTCCTAACAGGGTGACCTCACCTTTCCTATTCCTAACCTCAGCCCAAACTACCTCAGATGGCAAGTCCTCATCCATCGTCCTTTCCACCGCTGTAATACTATCTTTGACAAGCAATGCCACACCTCCCCCTCTTTTACCCCCACCTCTGACCCTACTAAAACATTTAAATCCCGGAACCTGCAACAGCCAATCCTGTCCCTGTTCTAGCCATGTCTCCGTAATAGCCACAACATCGAAGTCCCAGGTACCAACCAACGCTGCAAGTTCACCTACCTTATTCCGTATACTTCTTGCATTGAAGTATACACACTTCAAGCCACTTCCCTGTTTACAGGCACCCTCCTTGGAAATTGATGCCATGTTCCTCACCTCCCTACACTCCAGGCCCTGCACCCTGAAGCTACAATCTGGGTTCCCATGCCCCTGCCGAGTTAGTTTAAACCCCCCCCAAGAGCACTAGCAAACCTCCCCCCAAGGATACTGGTTCCCCTCAGGTTCAGGTGTAGACCATCCTGTTTATAGAGGTCCCACCGTCCCCAGAAAGAACCCCAGTTATCCAAAAACTGGAACCCCTCCCTCCTGCACCATCCCTGAAGCCACGCATTTAATTGTTCTCTCTCCCTATTCCTCGAATCTCTATCACGTGGCACGGGTAACAAACCAGAGACAACAACTCTGTTTGTTCTAACTCCAAGCTTCCAACCTAGCTCCCTGAAAGCCTGTCTAACATCCTCAGCACTCCTCCTACCTATGTCGTTGGTGCCAATGTGGACCACGACTTCGGGTTGCTCCCCCTCCCCCTCCAGGACCCGGAAAACACGATCAGAGACCTTGAGCCACCTCCCACTGGCAGAAGCATCTTCAATGGTGCCACCTCGAGAAGAAAGTGAGGACAGCAGATGCTGGAGATTAAAGTCGAGAATGTGGTGTTGGAAAAGCACAGCAGGTCAGGCAGCAGCCGAGGAGCAGGAAAATTGACATTTCGGTCAACTTTCTTGCTCCTTGGATGCTGCCTGACCTGCTTTGCTTTTCCAGCACCACACTCTCAACTCCCACATCTAGTCTGTTCTGGTTTTAAACTTTCTGGGCACTCGTCCGGTCACGACTGACAATATCTGACTGTGGACACAAAACGTTCCCATCTTGGCAAAACTAAAACAGCTGGTGGTGATGGGGGATACCAAAGGGACATCACAATCAGAAGAGAAACCTTTTTGAACCTGAAGAGACCAGATCACAGTTAAGGACAGCATATTAACATAGGATCACCCCTCGCTCAACTACAGGCATAGCTCCAGCAGAATTGCTAATGGGGGAGAAGACTTTGAACCAGGGTAAATCTGATCTTCCCAGACATGGTGGGGAGGTTAAAACAATATCAGGAATGCCAATGCAAGGTAACAAGAGTCCTCTAAGCGAGAGAGATAGTTTACTTCAGGGCTCAAAGTTTGATGTCGAAACCACATGAATGGCCCTCCACAGGTAAGAGGCATGTTGACATGAATCCAGGTCTCATGATGTGCAAAGTCTGAAAGGTGGTTCTAACCAAACACATGGACCACACGAAAGTTGCAACCGCGCACACAGGGCAAGATTAAAACATACCCAGCTGATAGGACTGGAATAACCTGTAGATTCTACCCCTCTGTCTTGTGTCAAAGAAACATCTGAAGATGAGAAGGACACAACAGATATTGCAACTTTGATGCTGTTACAGCCTGAAGAAGAGGATAAATTTTGGCCAAGGAGCTCCAGGTGCAAGAGCTGGGCTAAGGTCTGGTACACACCATCAGTATCCGAGCAGATTTGGAGGAACCGGAGCCAGTGCAAAATGCCCCAGGGGAAGATTGCAGGAAAGAGAACAGGCCTCCATCCCAAGCGTTAGAGGAGGAGAAATGTAGTGATTGGAATGAGGTCAGCCAGGTGGACCTCATAGATTGAGTTCCCTGATTGGGGCTCTTGACCTGTATCTATAAAATGTGGCGCTGGATAAAGCACAGCAGGTCAGGCAGCATCTGAGGAGCAAGAGAGCCAACGTTTTGACCAGCATAACCCTTGACTAGCAGCGAGTTTGAGTATTTCCTAAAGTTGAATGGCATTTGCCATCTAAGGATGGCTCCGTATCAAACATTATCCAATAGTCTAGCAGAAAGTGCAGTCCAAACTTTGAAAGCAAACTTTAAAAAGCAGCCTACAGCTTCACTCAATACCAAACTGTCCCAGCTCCTGTTTGATTATCGGAGCACCCATCATGCAACTACAGGTCCTAATGAAGGGTTATGTCTGAAATGTTGATTCTCTTGCTCTTCAGATGTTACCTGACCTGCTGTGCTTTTTCCAGCACAGCACTTTATTGACACTGACTTCTCCATCATCTGCAGTCCTCACTATTTCCTAGTTGCTTTTAACCTGGGCTGATCATGGAGTCCTGGCTGACAGATATAAATAGGAGTGTCAAGTTTCTGCTCACTCTGGGAACAGGCTCTGAGCAAGCTGGGTGAGTATTATATATTACGCACATGTAAATAAAGGGTAACTTGGTGACAGGATTTGGCCTTCATGGAGTTATTTCACTGGAGAAAGCTACAAGATTAGAGTGGTGCTGGAAAAGCACAGCAGGTCAGGCAGCATCCGAGGAGCAGGAAAATCGACGTTTCGGGCAAAAGCCCTTCATCAGGAATCCTGATCTCCAGCATCTACAGTCCTCACTTTCGCCTGGAGAAAGCTACAGCCTTGTTCAAAAAAGGCCATGAGGTTCAATGCAGCAGCAACAGGCCAGCTTCTCCTCAAGCAAGTTTTCAGAAATGATCATTGGAATAATATGGACAGACCCTTGGATAAATGTGAATTTATTAAGAAAAATAATCATAGATTTTTAAAATTAAGTAATGATTCATTAATTTGATTTGATTTTGATAAGCAAACAAAGAACATTGATGAGGGCAACATGGAATAAAAAAGACAGTTACAACATTGATATGAATTTAACTAAGTAGCAGAAAACATAGAGGCATTGACAAAGATAAACAGTGGGACTCCCCAGATGTCAGTACCAGAACCATATTTTTTCTAGATCTATGTTAATGACCTTTCTTAAACTATACCGGACACAATATCAAAGTTTGTAATGACACAAATTCTAGAATTATTATGAACTATGAGGACAAGCTGGTGTAATGGCCAAACAAGTGACAGATGAAATTTTATACACAGAAGTTTGAAGTGATACATCGTGATTGGTGAATGGGGGAAGTAATGTAAATTCCAGATAGAATTCTAAATGGGTGCAAGAGCTGAGAGACCTTACAGTAGATTGAAAACATTGTTAATATCTCAAGGGGAATTCTGGGGTTTATAGATAGAAAAGTACAACACTGAGGGAAGTATGACAAACTATAACTATGACAAGCAATCTGGAATATTACATTCAATTCTAGAACCTTCTTTCGTAGGACATATGTGAGGTAAAGCACAACACATTTGTTTTCCAAGGGCTCTTCCAAAGATTTTCTCCATGGCAACAAAACCTCTGGTTTTCAGGAGCTAGTTTCAGTCTCACTAACTCCCTTATTCAATAATGTAGTCACTTCGTACTAATACAATCTATCCTTGTGTTGGTACCCTGTATGTGGCATTTGGATCCATAGAGTAGTAAGGATTAAATTCAATGATCAAGTCTCTACTACTTTGTTTGGATAAAAATTCAAACTAATAATGTTCTGAAAGAAAAATATTCCTTACCTCTGACTTAAAAGGGAGACTTAAACTTCGCCTCCTATTTCTAGTCTCACACACAATGGGTAAAATCCTTTTATTATCCACCCCATTAAATCAACTGCAGTGGGCACATTTTTCCAGTCTTTCACAAGATGTTGGGGGGGGGTCACCGACTAGGTCAGCATGTATTACTCATACCAAATTGCCTTTGAGAAGATTGTCCTCAACCATACCATGTATATGAAAGTGCATGCAAGAGAGCCCAACTGACAATCTGAAACATGTTGTTAGTGTAATTCTTCACACACTCAAGATTCACCAGCAAATGTTGCCCAATTGCAAAATTGCATTGAATGTTGACCACTGTGTCATGAGCTTTGCCAACATGAGTTGATTGGATACAATCAACATTCTGCTTTTTGAACTGCTGGAGCTACGCTGTTTGACAGAATCAGCCAGTCTTTGTGATGCACAGCCTACATACCTGGCACTACCCTGGCTTTCCAGTCCAAGGGGTTTTCAATATGTTTCAGCAAAAATACAATGAATGGTCCTGTTCCCCTAAGCACCCTGGCCTTACCACACTTCAACCACATTGGCTTGTCTCTTTTCCTGATTTGTCACGGACTGTAATATAATGAAGGTATCATGTTAATGTGTCTATAGTCAAATATCATCTGAACATTAACCAAATGCAATTGCTTTCCTTTCACAAATATCATAGAACAGCTTAAAGATCCACCAATCGATGTGGGCAGAGCTTCACTACTTTGAGGGAATGTTGTCCAAGAATGGATGGAAAACAGGATAAATTATTCAATTTATTATATCAATTGGGCACTACTAAAGAGAGTAATAATCATTGTAGAAGACAATTAGTCCCCAAAAGGGTTAACTGGCATCATGAGAAATGCTCCACCCTTCAAGAGATAAAGGAATTGGGGGTTTTGTGGTGCAGTAGTGGTATCCCCACTTTTGGGTCAGAAGTTCTGATTAAAGTCCCACCTGCATCAGTGGGGTGTGTTATAACATGTCCAAACAGATTTATTAAAATGACTAAAAAGGACTGTTCTGGAAGTGGTTAACCATTCAGTATCAGTAATGCATACTTACTGCTAAATGTCCTCTGATGTCTTACAAAGGCTCCTGCAACTCAGATGTAGTGTAACTAGCTGCTAAGTACTGAATAATATGCCTATTCTGTTGATCAAGCCTGACTTAATTTCTGCTGAGACATCCTGTGGACATCCTTCCGCATTGCTATCTGTAATTAGTTTAATACAATACCGTGGGTGGCACAGTGGTTAGCACTGCTGCCTCGCAGCGCCAGAGATTTGGGTTCAATTCCCGCCTCAGGCGACTGACTGTGTGGAGTTTGCACATTCTCCCTGTGTCTGCGTGGGTTTCCTCCAGGTGCTCTGTTTTCCTCCCACTGTACATGTTAGGTGAACTGGCCATGCTAAATTGCCCATAATGTTAGGTGCAGGAGTAAATGTAGGGGAATGGGTCTGGGTCGGTGCGCTTCGGCGGGTCGGTGTGGACTTGTTGGGCTGAAGGGCCTGTTTCCACACTGTAAGTAATCTAATCTAAATAAGAGAGATTGTTGATCCAAAAAAAAGTGAGATTGTTGGAAGTACCCAACCCAAAACATCCCAATTGGTTCCAGTGGACATGACCACAACATGGTGGTACCATGGGATTTTGTTACATATGATATTCATGGGACAAGTTAAGAATATGGATAGGTATATGGAGGATAGTGGGTTAGTATAGGTTAGGTGGGCTTGGATCGGCGCAACATCGAGGGCCAAAGGGCCTGTACTGCGCTGTATTCTTTTATGTTCTATGTTCTAATATCTGTGTTGAGGAGATGTGAAAAACAGAACGAGGAACAACTGTTGTCCAAAAGCAAAAAATTAGAGGAAACAAGATCAAAAATGCAACATTCAACATGAACTGCTCATTATTATGTTACTCATACTTTGGCCACATATTTTGTTGAAAAATGTCGTGCTGGAAAAACACAGCAGGCCAGGCAGCATCCGAGGAGCAGGAGAATCGACGTTTCGGGCATAAGCCCTTCCTGCTCCTCAGATGCTGCCTGGCCTGCTGTGTTTTTCCAGCACGACATTTTTCAACTCTGGTATTCCAGCATCTGCAGTCCTCACTTTCTCCACATATTTTGTTCCTTTACTTGTTCCACTATCCGTCCCTTTGACACTGCCACCTAAAGTATTTAGTCATTAATGTCTCCCATTCTTTTTTGCAATGCTTCCCTGTTTTACTGAAAAAAAGCTTATTATATTTTTAAATTTCCCTATTCTAATGAAATGTCATTTGCCTGGCATATTGCCCTGCATTTACCTCTCATGATGTTACTTCAGCCATTATTGGGAAGGTCAAACAGGAAGCATAGGGTTCCACAGGTCATTCACAATGAATGGCAATTTCCATCAAGTGAGCAATGTGGTAGATTGAGGTAAAGTGGTGTCAGGATCAATATTGAAATAGTTGCTGCAAGTGGATTTTTTTTTCTCATGTTGATATTTTCATCCAGGTAACTGAAAGCTGTGCGAGTTATGCCACTTTAGTCAATTTGTGAACCTTGGGGAACCCTGCTATGGAGTCTTTTAGCAAGCAAGTTTAAAAGTTTAAAAGCTTTCAACTTCAAATGTTATAATTTGATACTGTTTGATAAAAAGCATCTTTAATGAAGGACTCTGACCTTAAAAGAAAAGTGACCATGAAATTTACCAGCTTCATGAAGGTGCTCACATGCATTAAAATACTTTATCCAATGGATAATGTGTCCTCAAACATTAAATAATCGGATTGAAAGTCTGATTCAAATGGATCATTCAGACATCACCCATAATTTTTACATTGATTTGAAGTTCATACACTTCTCAAGTCTTTAAACAACTAAAGAAATGCCAGACTGCTTTGATTGAAAATCCAGCTGGTGTGACTTGGAAACAAAATGAGCATATGGCTGACAGCTCATCAGGCAATTTCAAACATTGTATTGTGTTGAGTTCCGCAGAGTTTGTTTATTAACACTGTTAATGAATTTGTTAGCATCGGTTATTTATGCAGCTATGGAGGGGACTGTTCACTTTGCTTGATTACAGGTCAATAAGTAAAAATCACACAACACCAAATTATAGTCCAAAAGGTTTATTTGGAAGCACTAGCTTTCAGAGTGCTGCTCCTTCATCAGGTGGTTGTCTGAGCACCGCTCCAAAGGAGCAGCGCTATGAAAGCTAGTGCTTCCAAAAAAACCTCATAGAGATATACAGCATGGAAACAGACCCTTTGGTTCAACCCATCCATGCCGACCAGATATCCCAACCCAATCTAGTCCCACCTGCCAGCACCTGGCCCATATCCCTCCAAACCCTTCCTATTCATGTACCCATCCAAATGTCTTTTAAATATTGCAATTGTACCAGCCTCTACCACTTCCTCTGGCAGCTCATTCCATACACGTACTACCCTCTGCATGAAAAAGTTGTCCCTTAGGTCTCTTTTATATCTTTCCCCTCTCACCCTAAACCTATGCCCTCTAGTTCTGGACTCCCCCATCCCAGGGAAAAGACTTTGTCCATTTATTCTATCCCTCATGATTTTATAAACCTCTACAAGGTCACTCCACAGACTCCGACGCTCCAGGGAAAACAGCCCCAGCCTGTTCAGCCTCTCCCTATAGTCCAAACCCTGGCAACATCCTTATAAATCTTTTCTGAACCCTTTCAAGTTTCACAACATCTTTCCGATAGAAAGGAGATCAGAATTGCATGCAATATTCCAACAGTGGCCTAACCAATGTCCTGTACAGCCGCAACATGACCTCCCAACTCTTGTACTCAATACTCTGACTAATAAAAGAAAGCATGCCAAATGCCTTCTTCACTATCCTATCTACCTGTGACTCCACTTTCAAGGAGCTATGAACCTGCACTCCAAGGCCTCTTTGTTCAGCAACACTCCCTTGGACCTTACCATTAAGTTTATAAGTCCTGCTAAGATTTGCTTCCCCAAAATGCAGCACCTCACATTTATCTGAATTAAACTATCTGCCACTTCTCAGCCCATTGGCCCATCTGATCAACTGTTGTAATCTGAGGTAACCTTCTTCGCTGTCCACTACACCTCCAATTTTGGTGCCATCTGCAAACTTACTAACTGTACCTCTTATGCTCACATCCACATCATTTATTTAAATGACGAAAAGTAGTGGACCTAGCGCCGATCCTTATGGCACTCCACTGGTCACAGGCCTCCAGTCTGAAAAACAGCCCTCCACCACCACCGTCTTCAACCGTCAAGCCAGTTCTGTATCCAAATGGCTAGTTTTCCCTTTATTCCATGAGATCTAACCTTGCTAATCATGGGGAACCTTGTCGAACGCCTTACTGAAGTCCATATAGATCACATCTACCACTCTGCCCTCATTAATCCTCTTTGTTATTTCTTCAAAAATCTCAATCAAGCTTGTGATACATGATTTTCCACGCACAAAGTCATGTTGACTATCCCAAATCAGTCCTTGCCTTTCCAAAACTGTACATCCTGTCCTTCAGGATTCCCTTCAATAACTTGCCCACTGCGAACTTTAGGCTCACTGGGCTATCATTCCCTGGCTTGTCCTTCCCACCCTTCTTAAACAGTGGCACCATGTTTGCCAACATCCAGTCTTCCAGCACCTCACCTGTGACTATCGATGTTAGAAATATTTCAGTAGGAGGCCCAGCAATCACTTCTCTAGCTTGCCACAGAGTTCTAGGGTACACCTGATCAGTTCTTGGGGATTTATCCACTTTTACCCATTTCAAGACATCCAGCCCTTCCTCCTCTGTAATATGGACATTTTGCAAAATGTCACCATCTATTTCCCTACAGTCTACATCTTCCATATCCTTTTTCACAGTAAATACTGATGCAAAATACTCGTTTAGTATCTGCCCCATTTTCTACGGCTCCACACAAAGGCCGCCTTGCTGATCTTTGAGGAGCCCTATTGTCTCCCTAGTTACCCTTTTGTCCTTAATGTATTTGTAAAAAACCTTTGGATTCTCCTTAACTTTATTTGCCAAAGCTATCTCATGTCCCCGTTTTGCCCTCCTGATTTCCCTCTTAAGTATACTCCTATTGCCTTTATACTCTTCGAAGGATTCACTCGATCTGTCCTGTCTATTCCTTACATATGCTTCCTTCTTTTTCTTAACCAAACCTTCAATTTCTTTAGTCATCCAGCATTCCAAACATCTAGCAACCTTTCCTTTCCCCCCTACAGGAATATACCTTCTCTGGACTCTCATTATCTCATTTCTAAAGGGTTCCCATTTTCCAGCCGTCCCTTTACCTGTGAAAATTTGCCCCCAATCAGCTTTTGAAAGTTCTTGCCTAATACCATCAAAATTGGCCTTTCTCCAATTTAGAACTTCAACTTTTAGATCTGGTCAATCCTTTTCCATCACTATTTTAAACCTAGTAGAATTATGGTCGCTGGCCCCAAAGTGCTTCCCTACTGATATTCCCAAGAGTAGGTCAATTTTTGCACCTTCTTTAGTAGATACATCCACATACTGAATCAGAACATTTTCTTGTACACACTTAACAAATTCCTTTCTATCTAAACCCTTAGCACTATGGCAGTCACAGTCTATGTTTGGAAAGTTAAAATCGCCTACTATAACCACCCTATTATTCTTACAGGTAACCAAGATCTCCTTACAAATTTATTTCTCAATTTCCCTCTGACTATTAGGGGGTCCCATAATACCACTAAGGTGATCATCCCTTTCTTATTTCTCAGTTCCACCCAAATAACTTCCCTGAATGTATTTCCGGGAATATACACCCTCAGCACAGTTGTAATGCTATCCCTTATCAAATATGCCAATCCTCCTCCTATCCTTTGATCTGATAGGATTTGCAACCAATGGCATTTATTGCAGAAATAATCCTCAGTAACCCGTAAACTCTCCCTAAAATCCCACATCCAACAAGAAGAGCATATCACTCTACTAAAGGCCATTTTTGCTCCTTCACAATCTACAGACCCAGAAAATACCACTGTCTTATTCCTCTACAAAACACTGCTCCAGGCTAACTTAAATCTTATGGCTTATATTTTAAATTTAATCAAGAGACATATATCAATAAATCATATAATCGAGAAAGAACCCACTCTACTCAGTACTGAAGACTTACTGTTAGGTCATGCTTAAATATTCACTTCTGTTTCTGTGCTATGACCTCTCCCAAACAGGTTCCTCCAAGATTCCAACAGCTGAAAACCAGCACTACCGACATATTCCTTATCCACCAAATGGTGACTAAGGTGAATCCTAGGATTTCCTGAGTACCTTTCTTACCTGTCCCAGGAGGAGACGATGAAGTCTTTTCATAGGTCTGTGCTTTCTGAGTGGAGGGAAAGATCACAGAGTTGGATCTCCTTACCCATAGAAAACCCACCTTCTTTCTTTACTTATTCTTATCTTCCCTGGTTAAAATGTTTGCACTGATCCACTGTGCAACTGAATTGACTCCTGGCCCAAGGACTTTGAGTCAGGGCTGTAATACTTTTGGAGGGGCTCATTCCACTGCAGATCTCTTTCATGGAAAATAATCCACCCCAGAGTGTACGATCTCTAAATCTACCCAAATAATTCTATCAGAGGCAAGAGTTAATTTTAATCACAATGGTTGGCCTTCTGTGGCAAAGTAATACTGTTTAGGATTGATGTTCAAGATTGACCTCTGATATTAAGTTCATTTTATCGCCAACTATACGGGATCTTTGGCATTCAGTTGCCCAAGCAACCAATCACATTGAAGATTTCTTACAGGTAGAAAACCATGAAATAAAAATCAGGCTTATCATCAACCTTTTATACCAACAGAAACTTAAATAATGTTTGCACATACTCATGGGATTGAGGCAAAAATTGAAAATATGATAAGCAAACAACAGAATTATTGGTAGTCTTTTAAAAATCTGAAGTTTTTAACATGGAATGGAGATTTTGTTGTAGGCTATGGAGATTGTTCCAAAATATGTTATTAATAATTAAATTATATCTTGTGAATTTTCTAAGGATTTTTGTAGCTGGACTAATTATTATATCTTTATCAAGACCAGTAACCTTTTAAAAAAAATAATCTGAAATTTCAGGAAATTATGGAAAACATGAAACCACATGATTCTACAGTTTAATCTAAAGACTGTTTGCTGTCAAAACACTAAATACTGTCTGGATTCACTCCCTTTACTCAAAAACCCAGAATATCATGAATCAAAAGGCAAATTGTGATCAATTATAAATTACATAGAAAATGGTGATCCAACTAAAATGGACCTTATAAATTAGCTTAGCATTCCATTTAGCAAATATATCATTTTTCAAGATATTATCTTCTGCCAAAGAATTTTGGCTTTCTTCTAGTATTTAGCCTGATCCTCAGTCAACAGTACATTAAAACTGATCCAAGTTCCACAGGTCTAGTCTTCACTAAAATTGATACATATCTGCAGAACATGGTCATCTCTGCTTATTTTGGTCTGGGTGGTGTAGCTCTACTAATGTTATCATCAAGAAACAGAAACAGCTGTAGCAACTACATAATTCTGATGAAGGGCTTATGCTTGAAACATCAACTCTCCTGCTTCTTGGATGTTGCCTGACCTGCTGTGCTTTTCCAGTGCCACACTTTTCGACCCTGACTCTCCAGCATCTGCAGTCCTCACTTTCACCTCCTCGCAACTACATACTTGTTTATTCTGAGGAAGGATTAATCGACCCCCAACATTAACTCTGATGACTCTCCACAGATGCTGCCAAATCAACTGAGCTTTTCCAGCAATTTCTTTTTTTGTCACATATTTGCCTATTCTCAGTTTCTGGTTCGAGCCTCTGTCTTCTTCAGACTGCCTGTACTGCACCAATGGATTAATCAACATCTTTACCATCCAGTATCTGATAATACTTTTATTGAGCTTTAGCCACTTTCAATCTCTTCAGAAATTTTGGTTCCAATCTCAGTTTTAGTCTTTGTTTCTTTACAAACTACAAAGGTGTAGGTAAACACTTAAGGAACTTTAAGTTCTTAGGTTAAATTTATGTAAAGGAGCAGTACGGAGAGATCTGGGTGTTCTTGTGCACCAGTCAATGAAGGCAAGCATGCAGGTACAGCAGGTAGTGAAGAAGGCTAATAGCATGCTGGCCTTCATAACAAGAGGAATTGAGTATAGAAACAAAGAGGTTCAAAGTTTGTGCGAAGATTTGTAGCTCGGGTGCTCGTTGTTGTGGTTCTGTTCGTCGAGCTGGAAGTTTTTGTTGCAAACGTTTCCTCCCCTGGCTAGGCGACATCATCAGTGCTTGGGAGCCTCCTGCAAAGCGCTTCTTTGACGTTTCCTCCGGTGTTTATAGTGGTCTGTCCCTGCCGCTTCCGGTTGTCAGTTTCAGCTGTCCGCTGTAGTGGTTGGTATATTGGGTCCAGGTCGATGTGTTTGTTGATGGAGTTTGTGGATGAATGCCATGCCTCTAGGAATTCCCTGGCTGTTCTCTGTCTGGCTTGCCCTATGATAGTAGTGTTGTCCCAGTCGAATTCATGTTGCTTGTTGTCTGTGTGTGTGGCTACTAAGGATAGCTGGTCGTGTCGTTTCGTGGCTAGTTGATGTTCATGTATGCGGATAGTTAGCTGTCTTCCTGTTTGTCCTATATAGTGTCTTGTGCAGTCCTTGCATGGTATTTTGTACACTACATTAGTTTTGCTCATGTTGGGTATCGGGTCCTTCGTTCTGGTGAGTTGTTGTCTGAGTGTGCCGTTATGAGTCCTAGGGGTCGCAGTAGTCTGGCTGTCAGTTCCGAGATGCTCCTGATGTATGGTAGTGTGGCTAGTCCTTTGGGTTGTGGTATGTCCTCGTTCCATGGTCTTTCTCTTAGGCATCTGTTGATGAAGTTGCGCGTGTATCCATTTTTGGCGAATACCTTGTATAGGTGTTCCTCTTCTTCTTTTTGCAGTTCTGGTGTACTGCAGTGTGTTGTGGCCCTTTTGAATAGTGTCCTGATGCAGCTTCGTTTGTGTGTGTTGGGGTGGTTACTTTCATAGTTTAGAACTTGGTCTGTGTGTGTGGCTTTCCTGTATACCCTTGTAGTGAATTCTCCGTTCGGTGTTCTCTGTACCATCACGTCTAGGAATGGGAGTTGGCTATCCTTTTCTTCTTCTCTCGTGAATCGGATTCCTGTGAGTGTGGCGTTGATGATCCGGTGTGTTTTTTCTATTTCCGTGTTTTTAATGATTACAAACGTGTCATCGACATATCTGACCCAGAGTTTGGGTTGAATTTGTGGTAGGACTGTTTGTTCTAACCTTTGCATAACTGCCTCTGTATGAGTCCCGAGATTGGTGATCCCATGGGTATTCCGTTGATTTGTTCGTATATCTGGTTGTTGAATGTGAAGTGTGTTGTGAGGCACAAGTCCAGTAGTTTGAGTATGCCGTCTTTGTTGATAGGTTCAGCGTCCTGTTTTCTGTTCTGTATGTCCAGTAGGTTGGCTATTGTTTCTCTGGCTAGGGTTTTGTCAATCGAAGTGAACAGTGCCGTCACGTCGAATGATATCATGGTTTCTTCTTTGTCTATGTGTATATTTCTGATGATGTCCAAGAATTCCTGTGTTGATTGTATAGAGTGTTTGGATCCGCTGACCAGGTGTTTCAGTTTCTGTTGTAGTTCTTTGGCCAGTTTGTATGATGGTGTCCCTGGCAGTGATACTATGGGTCTGAGTGGGATGTCTGGTTTGTGTACTTTAGGTAATCCATAGAATTTGGGGGTGTTGTTGCTTTCCGGTTTCATTCTTTGTAGGTCAGCTCTGGTTATCTGTCCGTTTTTTTTGTAGATTCCTTAGTGTGTTATTTATCCTATTGGTGAGTTGTGGTGTGGGGTCAAATTCCTTCATTTGGTAGGTGTTGATATCTGCAAGTAGTTGTTGTGCTTTTTGGATGTAATCAGATTTATCTAGGATGAACGTCATTCTGCCTTAATCTGCTGGTAGTATGATTATGTTCTTATCGTTTCTTAGTGATTTCAGTGCTTCCCTCTCCTTGGTGTTGAGGTTATGTGTTTGTCTTTTCCTTATTATCATAGGTACGACAGTTTGGCTCACTGTTTGTTGTGTCTCTTCTGTCAGTCCATTGTTCCTGAGTGTGCATTCTAGTGCTGCTAGGAAGTCTGCTGTCTTGGCGTCCCTGTGGTTGTAGTTGAGACCCTTGGCCAGTATTGTTCTTTCGGTGTCTGTGAGCTGTCTGTGGGAGAGGTTTTTAACCCAGGTGTGTATTGTGGTGTCCTCTCTGTTGTGTGTTAGTTTGGCCATTTTTTCTTTTAGTGCCGTTTTTTTGCGGTGTGTGGTCCTGTTCTGTCCTATGGTGACAGCCTGTTCTATGGTCCGGGTCCATTCATGATTCGTGGTTTTTGAAATTAACAACTAGACGTGATGGTACAGAGAACACCGAACGGAGAATTCACTACAAGGGTATACAGGAAAGCCACACACACAGACCAAGTCCTAAACTATGAAAGTAACCACCCCAACACACACAAACGAAGCTGCATCAGGACACTATTCAAAAGGGCCACAACACACTGCAGTACACCAGAACTGCAAAAAGAAGAAGAGGAACACCTATACAAGGTATTCGCCAAAAATGGATACCCGCGCAACTTCATCAACAGAAAGACCACGGAACGAGGACATACCACAACCAAAAGGACTAGCCACACTACCATACATCAGGAGCATCTCGGAACTGACAGCTAGACTACTGCGACCCCTAGGACTCATAACGGCACACTCAGACAACAACTCACCAGAACGAAGGACCCGATACCCAACATGAGCAAAACTAATGTAGTGTACAAAATACCATGCAAGGACTGCACAAGACACTATATAGGACAAACAGGAAGACAGCTAACTATCTGCATACATGAACATCAACTAGCCACGAAACGGCACGACCAGCTATCCTTAGTAGCCACACACGCAGACAACAAGCAACATGAATTCGACTGGGACAACACTACTATCATAGGGCAAGCCAGACAGAGAACAGCCAGGGAATTCCTAGAGGCATGGCATTC
Source organism: Chiloscyllium plagiosum (assembly GCF_037043375.1). NCBI lineage: Eukaryota > Metazoa > Chordata > Chondrichthyes > Orectolobiformes > Hemiscylliidae > Chiloscyllium > Chiloscyllium plagiosum. The sequence continues at coordinate 213,366 of NW_028270172.1, read as the reverse complement.
ATCCACAAACTCCATCAACAAACACATCGACCTGGACCCAATATACCAACCACTACAGCGGACAGCTGAAACTGACAACCGGAAGCGGCAGGGACAGATCACTATAAACACCGGAGGAAACATCAAAGAAGCGCTTCGCAGGAGGCTCCCAAGCACTGGTGATGTCGCCTAGCCAGGGGACGAAACGTTTACAACAAAAACTTCCAGCTCGGCGAAAAGAACCACAACAAACAAAGAGGTGCTTCTGCAGCTGTACAGGGCCCTGGTGAGACCACACCTGGAGTACTGTCTGCAGTTCTGGTCTCCAAATTTGAGAAAAGACATTCTGGCTATTGAGGGAATGCAGCGTAGATTCACGAGGTCAATTCCTGGAATGGCAGGATTACCTTACACTGAAAGACTGAAGCGACTGGGCTTGTATACCCTTGAGTTTAGAAGACTGAGAGGGGATCTGATTGAGACATATAAGATTATTAAAGGATTGGACACTCTGGCAGTAGGAAACATATTTCCACTGATGGGTGAGTGCCGAACCAGAGGACACAGCTTAAAAATACGGGGTAGACCATTTAGGACAGAGCTCAGGAGAAACTTCTTCACCCAAAGAGTGGTGGCTGTGTGGAATGCTCTGCCCCAGAGGGCAGTGGAGGCCCACTCTCTGGATTCATTTAAGAAAGAGTTGGATAGAGCTCTCAAAGATAGTGGAATCAAGGGTTATGGAGATAAGGCAGGAACAGGATACTGATTAGGAATGATCAGCTATGATTATATTGAATGGCGGTGCAGGCTCGAAGGGCTGAATGGCCTACTCCCGCACCTATTGTCTATTGTCTATTGTCTATTGTTATCTTACCGTGCCTCCTGGTGATCTGGCTCTTTTCCACTTTGGTGTTATTGATATGATATTTACTTAATTAACTTATCTGGAAACCTCCAAATCATACCACAAACACAGCTGTTAATCTAGTTCTGTAACGCTGAATTACATTTTAACTACTTTTTCTAAGAGTTGAATCTGATCCAATTCTGTCAGTGTGAGCATCAGATTGCACTTTAGACATACATTTTGGAAATGCAAGATTGAAAGCAGCTGTAGCCATTTTGCAGCTGAATTCATTCTGAGCATGACCTGGCCTTGATTTCTGGTACTCTGTTTTTCTGATTGAAGGGTCATTCATATCAAATTTCATTGTCCCTGTGGAAATCTGGGTGCAGATGGCATGAATACTTATTATCTTGCTTCAGTGTTACTTATAGATGTTTATATATTTTTGCTAATTTCTGGAGACTTGTTATGATAATCACGTGTTTTTGAGAAGCCCAGTTATCCAGTTAAATATTTCCAGTCAGGTTTTTACCCAGTTCCTGATTTTGCCCATAGAATATTTTCAGCCTGCAGCAAAAGCTGCTATTGTTTTTTCTCTATCATGATATATAATGGAAACATCTCTGAGCTTGATGCGAATAACTCTATTGCAGTAATACTTGTTCAATTATGTTATATTTTAGACACAATAAAGTTTTAAAGTGTCTGGCAGGCTTTCCATTTAACCCTCTGCTTTATTTACTCTGGGACCTTTAGCTGACACACTTGAGGAGATGAGAAACATGACTATGAATTATTGTTGAAACATTCAAGAACTCAGTGGGAGGCTCCAGTTCTATTGTCTGTGATACTTCTGCATTGGTTCAATACTTAAATAGAATTGCAATATCTAGTCACAGAAAATATTGCAGACTGACTTTGCTGAACATATTTTAATGACAATCTGTGAAGAGTTCAAATTGTAGCACTGTTTCATTCATTTGTCTACTCTAATAATAACAGCAGCAGGTGCATGCATTTATATCACAGTATATAATGCAATAAATTGTCCCAAAAAATCTTAACTATTACAAATGAGCTGAGAAAATTATGAACAGATGCACTGTGTAAAATTTTAAAATGTAGAAATATTTGGTTAATCAGATGCTTCTTAGGACATTCTATTTATTATGAATTCTGTAACAGTTATAGAAAATTGTGCATATTTGTCATTGGCATTTTGGTTGTTAAACAGTCTGATATCTAAATATCAACCCAGCTCCAAAATTTGTACAAATCGATACCTTTCCACAGAATCATGAGAGTCAATTCATGGCCAAGAACCTGATGCCGGCTTAATTTGTGGATCCAAACCTCATGCCTTGTCTGTAAGGGCAGGAGCTGTGCTTGGTCAAAGCAGACTGTTGTCATCTTACAGAAGACAGGAAGCAGCACCTTTGGTTCATATTATTAAATACCAGGGGTTAAATTTTGATAATGCAGAGTCCAGACTTATTATTTCAACTTAGACATCACAAAATTCCATCTCAGTGATTGTTTGTTTTCAATTAATTCATGAACATGGGCATTACTGGCTATTTCTTGTCCATCCCTAATTGACCAGAGGGCAGTTAAAAGGCAGTTGCACGGTTGTGGGTCTAGAATCACACGTCAGATAGGTAGTTTCTGTCTCTAAAGGACTAGTGATCCTTTATTGACCATCAGAGCACTTTAATGGTCAGAGCATTGAGTATAAGAGTTAGGAGGTCATGTTGCGGCTGTACAGGACATTGGTTAGGCCACTGTTCGAATATTGTGTGCAATTCTGGTTTCCTTCCTATTGGAAGGATGTTGTGAAACTTGAAAGAGTTCAGAAAAGATTTACAAGGATGTTGCCAGGGTTGGAAGATTTGAGCTATAAGGAGAGGCTTAATAGACAGGGGTTGCTTTCCCTGGAGCATTGGAGGCTGAGGGGTGACCTCATAGAGGTTTATAAAATCATGAGGGGCATTGATAGGATAAATAGACAAGGTCTTTTCCCTGGGTTGGGGGAATCTAGAACTAGAGGGCAAAGGTTTAAGGTGAAAGGGGAAAGATATAAAAAAGACCTAAGGGGCAACTTTTTCACACAGAGGGTGGTACCGATATGGAATGAGCTGCCAGAGGAAGTGCTGGAGGCTGGTACAATTGCAACACTTAAGAAGCATTTGGATGGGTATATGAGTGGGAGGGATTTGGAGGGATATGGGCCGGGTGCTGGCAGGTGGGACTGGATTGGGTTGGGATATCTGGTCGGCATGGAGGGGTTGGACCAAAGGGTCTGTTTCCATGCTGTACATCTCTATGACTCTGTGATTCTATGCCTGACTGGTCTGTAATTCCCTCGGTTATCCCTATTTCCTTTCTTGAAAAAGAGAATACCATTTGCCACCCTCCATCATTTGGTACTCAACTCCATCAGTGGATTTATGATAGAGGAAAGGTAATTGATGAAACTGCTGAAGATGTTTGGGCTCAGGAACCTCAGCAAAGATATCTTAGAGTTGAGGTGACAGACCTCCAGCAACCACACCACCTTCCTATGTGTCAGCTATGACTCCAAACACCGAAGAATTTTCCCTTGATACCCAATGATTCCAGTTTCGCTTGAACTGCTTGAATACAGTCGAATGGAGCCCTGATGTCAAGGCCCGCCACTTTCATCTGATCTCTGGAATTCAGCTTTTTTGTCCATGTCTGAACCAAGGCTGTAATGAGATCAGAGGCTGAGTGGCCCTGGTAGAACCATAAGTGCGCGTCACTGAGCAGGTTATTGCTGAACAGGTGATGCTTAATAGCACTGTTGATTAGACCTTCCACAACTTTACTGATGATCAAGAGTATAGTGATTAGGTGGTAATTGGCCAAGTTGGATTTGCCTTGCTTTTTGTGTACAGGACATACCTGGGCAACTTTCCACATTGTTTGATAGGTACCAGTGATGGAACTGCACCAGAAGAACTTGGCCAGGAGAACAACAAGTCTTCAGTACTATTGCCAGAATGTTGACAGGACCCATAGCCTTTGCAATATCCAGTGCTTCCTACCATTTCTTGATATCACATGAAGTGAATCAAATTAGCTGAAAACTGGCATCTGTGATGCTGGGGACCACTGGAGGTGGTTTAGATGGATCATTTATTTGGCACTTCTGACTGAAGATTGTTACAAATTATTTAGCCTTTTCTTTTGTACTGATGTGTTGAGATCTTCCATCATTAAGGTTGGAGATATTTGTGAAGCCTCCTATTCCAGTGAGTCGTTCAATTGTCTACCATCATTCATGACCCGATATGGTAGGCTTGCAGAGCTTCGATCTGGTCTGTTGATGGTTATGAGATCACTTAGCTCTATCACTTGATGTTTATGCTGTTTGGCATGCAAATAGTCTTGTTTGGTAGCTTGACCAAGCTAACAGCTCATCTTCGGGTATGCTTGGTACTGCTCCTGGCATGTCCTCCTGCACTCTCTATTAAATCAGGGCTGATCCCCGGACTTCATAGTAATGGTTGACTGGGGGATATGCCAGGCCATGAGATTACAGACTGTGCTGGAGTACAATTCTGCTGCTGTTGATGGCCCACAGTCCCTCATGGATGCCCAGTCTTGAGTTCCTAGATCTTTTCACATTTAGTACAGTAATATTGTCATATAACATGATGGAGGGTATTCTCAATGTGAAGACAAGATTCATCTCCACAAGAATTAGGTAATGGTGACTCTTACCAATATTGTCATGGACAGATGCATCTGTAGCTAGCAGATTGGTAAGAATGAATCAAGTATATTTATCTCTCTTTTTGGTTCCCTCCCCACCTGCTGCAGATCCAGTCTTGTAGCTATGTCCTTTAGGGCCCAACCTGCTTGATCAGGAATACTACTGCCAATCCACTCTTGGTGATGGATGTTGAAATCCCCCTTCCAGAATACATTTAGCACCCTTGCCACTCTCAATGCTCCCTCCAAATGCTGTTCAACATGGAAAAATACTGAATCCCAGCCAATGGACGATGGTACATGGTAATCAGTAGGAGGTGATAGTGAGATCTGGAGTCAGTGTTGAGCACTCTGAGACAACTTCGTCCCCATTGTATACAACTGTGCTGCCACCTCGGCTGTGTCTATCATGCTGGTGGGACAGGACCTATCCAGGGATGGTGATGGTGCTGTCTGGAACATTGTCTGTAAGGTATGAGTCCGTGAATATGATTATGTTGGGCTGTCGCTTGACTAGTCTGTGAGACAGCTCTCCTAACTTTGGCACTAGCCCCCGGATGTTAGTACGAAGGATTCTGAAGGGTTGACAGGGCTCTTTCTGCTGTTGTATTTTCTGGTGCCTTGGTCGATGCCAAGTGGTCCATCCCATTTCATTTCTTTGTGGAGACATTATAGCGACTGATACAATTGAGTGGCTTGCCAGGCCATTTCAAAAGATAGTTGAGAGCAGGCCACATTGATGCGGGTCTGGATAGGCCAGACCAGGTGAGGATGACAGATTTCTTTTCCTGAAGGACATGAGTGAGCCATTTAGTCTCATTAATCCTGCCAGATAATAAAAAGAAAAATCATCTTGCACAAGTGTACACAAATGGCCAAATTAGATGTAGTGTACTTAATTCAGGACAAGATTCTGCAGATTTCAAAATTTACACAACTGAAAATTTCACTTCTGTCCACATTGAACCTGGTAAGTGTACAACAGCAGGCTGCTTGGTTTCAGTGGTTTACAATCCTGGATTGTGATTTTCAGCTTGTACCGACAGCCGTTCCCATCCACACTGGCAGCTGCAATGCTTTGGTAACATTTGCTGTAATCCTTATTCTACTACCTATTTGATTTCACTTTGTTCCCTTGCTGTTCCCCATGTACAATTATCACAAAGACTTTCTGCCAGTTCTCAACAAGTATATGTTTCAATGCTATGCTTCAAAAATTAAATCTTTCTCATGTTGCTTTTAATTGTTAATTTATTCATTTTTAACTTTCATATTTGGTTTTGTGGATTGAGTCTGAATTGGAGAGGGTGGTGCTGGAAAAGCACAACAAGTCAGGCAGCATCCACGGAGCAGGAGAATTGATGTTTCGAGCATAAGCCCTTCATCAGGAATGAGGCTTGTGAGCCAGGGGCTGAGAGATAAATGGACAAATTGGAGGGGGGTGGTGTTAGGGTGAAGGTAGGTGGGAATGTAATAGGTGGATGAAGGTGAGGGTGAAAGATGATAGGTCAGAGAGGAGGATGGAGCAGATAGGTGGGAAGGAGGATGGACAGGTCAAGAGGGCAATGCTGAGTTGGAGGCTTGGACTGGAATAAGGTCGGTGGAGGAGAAATGAGGAAACTGGTGAAATTGATCCCATTTCGTTGCAGGGTTCCAAGGCGGAAGATGAGGCGTTCTTCCTCCAGGCATCAGGTGGTTTAGGGTTTGGTGATGGATGAGGCCCCAGATCTACTTGTCATTGTTGGAGTGGGAGGGGAAGTAAAAGTGTTCAGCCACAGGGCGGTGGGGTTGGTTGGTGTGGGTGTCCCAGAGATGTTTTCTGAAACAATCCACAAGTTGGTGTCCTGACTCCCCGATGTAGAGGACACCAGCAGTGCAATGGATACAGGAGATGACGTGTGTGGAAGTACAGGTAAATTTCTGCCAGATGTGAATGGGTCCTTCGAGGCCTTGAAGGGGAAGGGGGAGATATGGGTACAGGTTTTGCACTTCCTCTGTTGGCAGGGGAAGGTATCGTAAGTGGGGAATTGGTTGGTTGGGGGTGTGCGTGGATCTGACAAGGGAGTCGCAGAAGGAATGGTCTCTCCGGAACAATGATAGGAATGGGGAGGGAAATATATCCCCAGTGGTGGGGTCTGTTTGTAGGGGTGGATTTGACGGAGGATGATATGATGTATCCAGAGGTTTGTGGAGTGGAAAGTGAGGACCAGGGGCGTTCTGTCCTTGACTTAGCCCAGTCCCAAGCCTCCAATTCGGCACCACCCCCTTGACCTGTCCATCTTCCTTCCAATCTATCCACTCCACCCTCCTCTCCGACCTTTATGATTCACCTTGCAGATGCAATGGCTTGAGTATTGTAAAAATATATAAGCTTTTTAAATTGGTAGGTAACACTGGAGTAGAAATAGTTGAGAAGAAAATGCAGCTCTTGATTTTCAAGTTTTCAAATATGTTTGCAATGAACATTTGGCAACAAGTGGTAAATGAAATTTAACACAAATGTAAATCAGACATATTGCATAATGGTTGCATCATAATTACAACATAAATGAAACAGAATCTGCAGACATTTTGAAAGGCATTGTGGATGAGAAAGAAGTTATCCTTTTCAAAACTGAACATTGTGTTGAAGCAAGAAAAAAAGTTAATCGGGGAAGAAATTGAACTTTGTTTTCACTTACATGTCGAATAAAAAGGACAAGATTTTATTTTGAGGTCAGAAGCCCAATGTCAGAACCTAATCCGAACCTACCCCTACACTATGTCAGAGATAGAGTGTGTGGGAGGCTTGCAACATATCCAGAATAATCCTGCAAATGTTGTCACAAGCTCTGCACTTTTTTCAACTCAACAAAATAGGTAACAATCATTCACTGTGCTCCGATCCCAGCTAACGTCATTAATGGAAAAGTCAGATTCCAGACTGAAGTTTGGCTTGATCGACTGTAGCTTGGTTTGTTTGGTTTTAACAAGGTAGTCTTTTCCTGAAATATAAACATGAGATATTGCATATTTGGTTAAAAAAAAAACAAAAGAAATGAAGATTAACTATAATAAATCCAAACTATTCACAAATAATGCAAGTTTAGAGATTTGGAAACGCAGTAAAATATAATCCTATCAATCCCAATACACTCCTTTATGAATCTCAAAGCATAACTAAAGTACTCAAAACCACTCTTTGTACTGTACTCACACCAATAAGAATTTCTTTCTTTAACACTTTGATAAGTTTAATTTCAAGTTGATTTTAACTCCCAGTCTAAAATATCTATTAGCTTCTTCCTGGAGATTTCATCTACCTGAGTTCAAACATTCTCAGTTTCTTCAGATTTTTATCTAAACACTTCTGATCTTCTAATACTAAGGTCCTTAATCTAAACTAACCTACATTTTATCTTCTCCCTTTCTCAAATGCATTGATTTGTAAATTCATCTTTATCCAAGGATCTCAGTAGCACTACCCCAAATTGAAATCTTGACAATGCAGCTTCCAAAGTCTACTTGTTAATCAATCAGTTATTGCTTCTCATTCAGTATTATTGTTGGTTTTCCCCTTGAATTGGTGTGATTGAAAATTATCCTGATGAGTGCAAGATGAACAGCTTTAACAAAATGTATTTTTTTCAGCAATATTCAAGTTCTGTGCTACCAAAATCAATGATTTTCCACAGTCACTTTTGTGCTTTTGTTGGACTCTGATCCCATCTTTGTAACCGAAGATAAATCCAACTCAAAGTGAGTGGAAACACTGAAAAAATTCAGGGCAGGTTCTCTCATACTCAATCTACACCTGAAGTCTGTTGACCGCTATTCATTGCTGCATTGATCTCTATTTTCAGCTCTGTAATATCACCTGACTCCATCATGTCTCATCTTATCGGCTGTTGAATCCCTCAACCATGATGTAGCTTTGCCTAATCCAACTCATTCCCAAAGTCTACCACCCATGTCTTAACTTACACTGAAACGTATTCACCCATCAGCTCTTTTTGTCTTAAATAATGGTTCTGAACAAGTTAATATTTGAGCAATAGTGAGTTCTATTTGGTCTGATAATGTCATACAACCTCCAGATAAAGAATTATTTGGAGTTTCCTGATGGAGGTCAACAACATCATAGAATCACAGAATTTGCATTGCACAGAAGGAGGCTCTTCGGCCCATTGTGTTTGAATCAGGCCTTCAAATGAGCATCTTTACCTACAGGGAGCAGAAAGTGAGGACTGCAGATGCTAGAGATCAGAGTTGAGAATATGGTGCTGGAAAAGCACAGCAGGTCAGGCAGCATCCAAGGAACAGGAGAATCGATATTTCGGGCTTAAGCCCTCCATCAGGAAGGCGATTCTCCTGCTCTTCGGATGCTGCCAGACCTGCTGTGCTTTTCCAGCAACACACTCTCATCTTTACTTCCAATCAATTTTCTGCTTTTCACCATGTTCTTGCATTCTATTCCAATAGTCATTCAATACCCTCTTGAATACGACAATTGAACCAGCGATCACCACATTTCCAGTTGCACCTCCTGTGCATTAATTACTCATTGCATGAAGTGTTCTTTTCATCACACGTGCTCCTTTTGTAAATCACTTTAAATCTATGCCTTCTTGCTCTTCTTCCGTTTATAAGTCAGTGCAGTTTCTCCCCATCTACACCATTCAGTCCCTTCATGACTTTGAAATCATCTATCCTCTCAGCCTTTTTCTCTTTAATAAGTCCCAACTCCTACAATATATTCTCAGAATTGAAGATTTTTCATTCTTGTAAATCACTTCAGAAGAACTTAACAACTAAGAGAGGTGTAGGGAATTTAGCCCCTCTGGCCTGTTCCGCCATTCAATATAATCATGATTGATCTCATCTAGGCCTCCGCTCCACTTTCTTGCCCACTCCCCATAATTCTTCAATCCATTACCAAATAAATATCTGCTATCTCTTTCTTAAATTTACTTTTGCATTCTATATCCATGGTCAATAACTTTCCTCATCAGTCTGTTGTGTGGCACTGTATCAAATGACTTCAGGAAGTCCATATACATCACATTAACACATTTGTGAGCGGCACGGTGGCACAGTGGTTAGCACTGCTGCCTCACAGCGCCGGAGACCTGGGTTCAGTTCCCGCCTCAGGCGACTGACTGTGTGGAGTTTGCACGTTCTCCCCGTGTATGCGTGGGTTTCCTCCGGGTGCTCCGGTTTCCTCCCACAGTCCAAAGATGTGCAGGTCAGGTGAATTGGTCATGCTAAATTGTCCGTAGTGTTAGGTAAGGCGTAAATGTAAGGGTATGGGTGGGTTGCGCTTCGGCGGGTCGGTGTGGACTTGTTAGGCCGAAGGGCCTGTTTCCACACTGTAAGTAATCTAATCTAATCTAATCTAATCAAACACTGTTATCCTCAATGAGTCTTCCTGTTACTTCTTCAAAAAAACTCCATGAGTTAGTTAGGCATAATTTCCCCTTTAGAAATCAATGTTGATTCCTTCTAACCAACCTGTCTTTTTTTCCATGGGACTACTAATTCTATCGTGAATAATTGTTTCTAGAAACTTTCCCGCCATTTCACTTAAATAGTTGCCTGTAATTGCTGGGCTTATCTCGAACGAGGCCATAAGTTTGCAATTTTCCAGATTTCAAGTATGTTCGTCACATCCATGGAAGACTGAAAGGTTGCCACCAGTGCCCCTGCAATCTCCATTCTTACTTTCTTCAAAATTCTAGATGCACTCATCCAGTCCCAGTGTCTTGTCTACTTTAAGTGCTAACAGTCTATCCAATGCTTTTTATTAATTTTGAACCCTACAGAGTTTCTTCTTAGTTTTCCTTTGGCTGAGGGAGCATCTCCCTTTTTGGTAAAGACTGATGCAAATTATTCACTTAATACCTCAGCCGTGCTTCCTACCTCTGTATGTAAACACCTTTACTGCTCTCTACTATATATATCTTCTATACCTCTTGTTACTAATAGTTAATGTGTTAAGAGTTAATGTAACTTGTATATAGATACTGTTATGCAATAAACTATATCTTTTTGTGAAAGACAAGTGCCTCTACTGCTGAGACTTATTCACGGCCATTTAACTAACACAGGGAAGAGGATTGGTGGTAAAAAATTATTCCATCCACAAGTCACCAGTGGTTTGTGCCCAGGCATCACACCTGTTCTTGCAGACCTTCATTGGCTGCTGGTCAAGCAACGTATTAATTTTAAAATTCTCTTCATTGTTTTCGCATCTCTGTAACGTCGACCAGCATATAAGTACCTAAGATATGTTTATTTCAACTCAGGCCTGTGCAATCCCCAATTTTAGTTACTGCACTATTGAAGATTGCTCCTTCAGCTACCAAAGTCCAAGCTCTGCAATCCTCTCCCCCAGCTTTTCCAAATCTCAGCTTGCTTTCCTTTATTAAGAAACTCCTTAAAAATGATCTCTTTGACCAAACTTTTGGTCATTGCTCTATTATCCCTTTATGTGACACAGAGTCAAATGGCTTTTTCATAATGCTCTTATGAAATGCCTTGGCATATTTTATTATATCAAAGACACTGCACAAATTTAAGTTCTAGATGTTGTTTCTACTTCATCTGCAGTTAATCTGCTCCTTTGAGAGAATGTCATAATTCTCTGACTGTGTAAAAATGAGTCAAAACATTTCTTGTTTTACTTGGAGCTGAAAGACTGGAGCGACTGGGCTTGTATACCCTTGAGTTTAGAAGACTGAGAGGGGATCTGATTAAGACATATAAGATTATTAAAGGATTGGATACTCTGGAGGCAGGAAACATGTTTCCCCTGATGGGTGAGTGCCGAACCAGAGGACACAGCTTAAAAATACAGGGTAGACCATTTAGGACAGAGATGAGGAGAAACTTCTTCACCCAGAGAGTGGTGGCTGTGTGGAATGCTCTGCCCCAGAGGGCAGTGGAGGCCCACTCTCTGGATTCATTTAAGAAAGAGTTGGATAGAGCTCTCAAGGATAGTGGAATCAAGGGTTATGGAGATAAGGCAGGAACGGGATACTGATTAAGGATGATCAGCCATGATCATATAGAATGGTGGTGCAGACTCGAAGGGCAGAATGGCCTACTCCTGCACCTATTGTCTATTGTCTATTCGATTGTCTAAATGATCTTCATCTGCAAAAACAGATCAGATCTGTGAAAATGTGTGGACGTTGAATGTGGTTTGCTGTAAATCATGCTGGATTATACTGGAAGGCAATGGACTAGGAAGGTAAAGTATCCCATGTAATTGACAGTACTTCCCTCTCTGATTGTGAATAAGTTTACTTTATGGGCCTGTCTTTGCAACAAATAATGGATAATCATCTTTATCTATTAGAGAGTCAAGAGTCATAGACTTATACAGCATGGAAACAAACCCTTCACTCCAACTCGCCACACTGACTAGATATCCGAAACTGATCTCATCCCATTTGCCAGAATTTGGTCCATAGAACATAGAACATAGAACATAGAAGAATACAGCGCAGTACAGGTCCTTCAGCCCTCGATGTTGCGCCGATCCAAGCCCACCTAACCTACACTAGCCCACTATCCTCCATATGCCTATCCAATGCCCGCTTAAATGCCCATATTGAGGGAGAGTCCACCACTGCTACTGGCAGGGCATTCCACGAACTCACGACTCGCTGAGTAAAGAACCTACCCCTAACATCTGTCCTATAACTACCCCCCCTTAATTTAAAGCTATGCCCCCTTGTAATAGCTGACTCCATACGTGGAAAAAGATTCTCACTGTCGACCCTATCTAAACCCCTAATCATCTTGTACACCTCTATCAAGTCACCCCTAAACCTTCTTTTCTCCAATGAAAACAACCCCAAGTGCCTCAGCCTTTCCTCATACGATCTTTCTACCATACCAGGCAACATCCTGGTAAACCTCCTCTGCACCCGTTCCAGTGCCTCCACATCCTTCCTATAGTATGGCGACCAAAACTGCACACAATACTCCAGATGCGGCCGCACCAGAGTCTTATACAACTGCAACATGACCTCAGGACTCCGGAACTCAATTCCTCTACCAATAAAAGCTAGTACGCCATATGCCTTCTTCACCGCACTATTTACCTGGGTGGCAACTTTCAGAGATCTGTGTACATGGACACCAAGATCCCTCTGCTCATCCACACTACCAAGTATCCGACCATTAGCCCATTACCCCATCTTTTTGTTACTCTTACCAAAGTGAATCACCTCACACTTAGCTACATTGAATTCCATTTACCACCTTTCTGCCCAGTTCTGCAGCTTATCTATATCCCGCTGTAACCTGCCACGTCCTTCCTCACTGTCTACAACTCCTCCGACTTTTGTATCATCTGCAAACTTGCTCACCCAACCTTCTAACCCCTCCTCCAGGTCATTTATAAAAATGACAAACAGCAATGGTCCCAAAAGAGATCCTTGCAGAACACCGCTAGTGACGGCACTCCAAGATGAACCTTTGCCATCAACTACTACCCTCTGTCTTCTTCCAGCCAGCCAATTCCTAATCCAAACCTCCAACTCACCCTCAATGCCATACCTCCGTATTTTTTGAAGTAGCCTACCATGGGGAACCTTATCAAACGCCTTACTAAAATCCATATACACCACATCTACCGCTTTACCCTCGTCCACCTCCTTAGTCACCTTCTCAAAGAATTCAATAAGGTTTGTGAGGCACGACCTGCCCTTCACAAAACCATGCTGACTATCCTTGATCACATTATTCCTATCCAGATGTTCATAAATCCTATCCCTCACAATTCTCTCTAAGACTTTGCCCACAACAGAAGTGAGACTCACCGGCCTATAGTTACTAGGGTTATCCCTACTCCCCTTCTTGAACAAGGGAACCACATTTGCTAGCCTCCAATCTTCTGGCACTACTCCTGTAGACAACGAGGACATAAAAATCAAGGCCAATGGCTCTGCAATCTCCTCCCTTGCTTCCCAGAGAATCCTAGGATAAATGCCATCAGGCCCAGGGGACTTATCTATTTTCACCCTTTCCAGAATTTTCAACACCTCTTCTCTACATACCTCAAAGCCATCCATTCTACTTAATTGTGACTCAGTATTCACATTGACAATAATGTCCTGTTCCTGACTGAATACTGACGAAAAGTATTCATTCAGTGTCTCCCCAATCTCTTCAGCCTCCACACGCAACTTCCCACTACTATCCTTGACTGGACCTATTCCTACCCTAGTCATTCTTTTATTCCTCGATACCCTTCCATCCAGATGCCTTTTAAATGCTGTAATTGTATCCTCCTCCACCAACTCCTCTGGCAACTCATTTTTGACTCAAGAACTGCACCGAAGCCAACAAAACCTGTATCTATGACACAGTATGGAGTTTTCTCAATGATGCAATAGGTATTTGGGTAATTTGCTAAGAATTATTCTTCGACCTTGTGTCCAACTTATTTGTGTGTTGCACTCATCTCCCACTTAGTGACTTCTTTTGCCAGATCATGTAAGAGAGCATACAACGTACAGACATCAGGAATGAAGCGATGACAATACGTGAAGCATCTTAGCACACTTCAAGTGTGTTGCCTGTTTGTGGGATGCTCAGCCCTTGAAGTACTTTGAACTCTCTGTAGATCAGGCAATACATCATTGCTTACAATACAAAAAAATTTGTTTCTGGTTTTAGTGAAAAACCACTTATCTTTGTTCAAGGTGAGGTATTATTTTCAAAGGCATTGTAAATATACATTGAGAGTCACAGGGCTCTACAGCATAGAAAAAAACATTCAGCCAATTACATCTGTGCTAGTCAAAACAGCCACCTAACTATTCTAAACTTATTTTGCAACACTTGACCCATAGTCTTGTAAATCCTGGAATTGCAAGTGCACATATAAATATTTCTTAAATGTTATGAGGGGTTCTGCCTCTACAAACCCATATAACATTTCAACTTCTTGTTTTAAATCTATGTCCTCTGGCCATTGATCCCTCTATCAAGTGAAAGAGTTTCTTCCTGTCTACCTTACCTATGTCCCTCATAATTTTATACATCTCAATCATGTCCCCTCTCAATCTCGCCTGTTCTAAGGAAAACAGCCCCAGTTGGTCCAATCTCTCTTCATAACTGGAACGCTCCAGCCCCGGCAGTATCCTGGTAAACCTCCTCTGCATCCTTTCCATTACTATCACATCCTTCCTTTAATGTGAATCCTAGAATTGCAAAAAATACTCCAGTTGTGACCTAATTAATGTTTTATACAGTTCCAGCATAACTCCATGTTCTTAAATTCTATACCTCGACTAATAAACGCAGGAACCCCATATATCTTCTTCATAAAACCCCATATATCCACCTGTCCTAATATGGGACCGGCGTACCATAAGACCATAAGACATAGGAGCAGAAATTAGGTCATTCAGCTCATCACGTCTGTTCTGCCGTTCAATCATACCTGATAAGTTTTTCAACCCTATTCTCCCACTTTCTCTCTATAATCCTTGATTCCCTTGATATTCAAAAACCTATCTATTTCAGTTTTAAATGTACTCAATGACCTGGCCTCCACAGCCTTCACTGGCATTGAATTCCATAGATTCCCCACTCTCTGACTAAAGAAGTTTCTCCTTATCTCTGTTCTAAAAGGTCTTCCCTTTACTCTAAGTCTATGCCCTTGAGGATTAGTTTCTCTTACTAATGGAAAAATCTACCCAACATCAAATCTGTCCAGGTCATTCAGTATTCTGTATGTTTCAATTAGGTCCTCCCTCATCCTTTTAAACTCCATGGAGTATAGACCCAGAGTCCTCAAATAATCCTCATATCTTAAGCTTTTTATTCCTGGGACCATTCTTGTGATCCTTCTCTGAACATGTTCCAGGACCAGTACATCCTTCTTGAGCTATGGGGCCCAAAACTGTGCACAATACTCCAAATGTGGTCTGACCAGAGTCTTATAAGCCTCAGAAGTACATCCCAGCTTATATTTAAGTCCTCTCAAAATAAATGCCATCATTATATTTGCATACCTAACTACTGACTCAACCTGCAAGTTTACCTTAAGTGAATCCTAGACCAGAGCTTCCAAGTCTCTTTGCACTACAGACTTCTGAATTTTCTCCCCATTTAGAAAATAGTCCATGCCTCCATTCTTCTTACCAAAATGCATGACCTCATACTTTCCCACATTGTACTCCATCTGCCACTTCCCTGTCCACTCTCCTAACCTGTCCAAATCCTTCTGCACCCTCTCCACCTCCTCAATGCTACCTATCCTTCTACCTACCTTGGTATCATACTTGCACACCAAAGTCCTTCTGATCCTCAGTGCTTCCCAAGGTCCAGCTTTTTTTCATGTATTCCCTTCCCTTGTTCTGTCTCAGTGCATCATTTCACATTTATCCAGATTGAATTCCTTCTGTCACTGATCAGTTCATCTGACTCGCCCAACGATGTCCTTTTGCAGTCTAAGGCGATCCTCCTCACAATTTATCACCGCAACAATTTTTGTATTGGCTGTGAATGTACTGATCAGTACTCCGACACACTTATTTAAATCTTTTATATGTGCTACAAACAGCAACCGCCCCATTATTGAACCCACTGGACACAGTGATGTCTCGAGTTCATTTTCAGTTGTTCCTAAATATGGCACATGACATCACTGATGTTCTGTACTCCTTCAAATCCTTGCAATCCAGATTGAACCATAGGCTGAAACATCTCAACTTCTGAATTGACTCCAGAGTTGAATTTCTTTGATCAAAAACATCTGAGTGCAGATTACTATGATATTTCAATTCTTCTGAAAGTTTAATTTGATAACTTATATTTGAGATCTAGCTGAGGAAAATATTTAGCTCCATTCACTTTCTTAATGATATTAATAATTATCAGTGTCAAGTGTATTTCTTATTTGGGAGAAGATTTGTAGCTCGGGTGCTCGTTGTTGTGGTTCTGTTCGCCGAGCTGGGAATTTGTGTTGCAGACGTTTCGTCCCCTGTCTAGGTGACATCCTCAGTGCTTGGGAGCCTCCTGTGAAGCGCTTCTGTGATGTTTCGGAGGAAACATCACAGAAGCGCTTCACAGGAGGCTCCCAAGCACTGAGGATGTCACCTAGACAGGGGACAAAATGTCTATATTTCTTATTGTATGGCTTGGTTTGATAACCACAGACAAAACATAGAACGTAGAACAATACAGCGCAGAACAGGCCCTTCAGCCCCCGACGTTGTGCCGACCTGTGAACTATTCTCAGCTCGTCCCTCTACACTATCCCATCATCATCCATGTGCATATCTAAGGATTGTTTAAATCTCCCTAATGTGGTTGAGTTGACTACATTAGCAGGTAGGGCATGCCATGCCCTTACCACTCTGCATAAAGAACCTGCCTCTGACATCTGTCTTAAATCTATCACCTGTCAATTTGTAGTTATGCCCCCTCATACAAGCTGACGTCATCATCCTAGGAAAAAAGACTTTCACTGTCTACCCTATCTAATCCTCTGATAATCTTGTATGTCTCTATCAAATCCCCTCTTAGCCTTCTTCTTTCCAATGAGATCAAACCCAAGTCTCTCAGTCTTTCCTCATAAGACCTTCCCTCCAGACCAGGCAACATCCTGGTAAATCTCCTCTACACCTTTTCCAATGCCTCCACATCCTTCCCGAAATATGGGGACCAGAACTGTACAAAATATTCCAAGTGTGGCCACCACTAGCGTTTTGTATAGTTGCAAATCATACAGATTTTAAGGAATTCCTTCAGCCAGAGGGTGGTGTATCTGTAGAACTTATGGCCGCAGAAGGATGTCGAGGCCAAGTCATAAAGTGTATTTAAGACTGCAATAGATAGGTTCTTGAATAGTAAGGTGATCAAAGCTTTTGAGGAGAATGGAGCTGAGGAACAGCCCCAGCTACGCCTGCCTCTTCGTAGCATATATGGAACTGTATATCTTCCGCAGTTACACTGGCACCATCACCCAGCTTTTCCTGCGCCACATTGATGACTGTATCGGTGCCACCTCATGCTCCCATGAAGAGATTGAACTGTTCATCAACTTGACTAACACTTTCCACCCTGACCTTAAGTTCACCTGGGCCATCTTGGATACTTCCCTTTCCTTCCTGGAGCTCTCCATCTCCATCGCCGGCGACTGACTCAACACTGACCTCTATCTCAAACTCACCAACTCCCACAGTTACCTGGACTACACTTCCTCCCTCACCCCCAATGAAAATATGATCCCTTACTCCCAATTCCTTCACCTCTGCTATATCTGCTCCCAGGAGGAGCAATTCCACTCCAGAATATCCAGATGGCCTCCTTCTTCAAGGACTGCAATTTCCCCTCCCATATGGTCAATAATGTCCCCCAGCACATCTCCTCCACTTCCTGCACCTCTGCCCTTGAACCCAACCCCTCCAACCGCAACAAGGATAGAACCACACTGGTCCTCACCGTCCACCCCACTAGTGTCCGGATACAACGCATCATCCTCCACCATTTCCACCACCTACAGTCAGACCTGACCACCAGAGATATATTTCCCTCCCCACCCCTATCTGCATTCCTCAGAGACCATTCCCTCCATGACTCCCTCGTTAGGTCCATGGACCCCTCCCCACCAACTCACGGTCCATTCCCGGCACCTTCCCTTGCCCCACAAGAGGTGCAAAGTCTGTGCCCACACCTCCCCCCCTCACTGACATCCAAGGCCCAAAGGATCTTTTCCCATCCAGCAGAGATTTTCCTGCACATCCAAATGCCTCACCTACTGCGTCCATTACTTTAGATGTGGTCTCCTCTACATTGGGGAGACAGGATGCCAACTCATGGAATGTTTCAGGGAATGTCTCTGGGACACACTCACCAAACAACCCCACTGCCCTGTGGTGGACTACATCAACTCCCCCTCCCACTCCGCCAAGGGCATGCAAGTCCTGGGCCTCCTCCACTGCCAAATCCAAGTCACCCGATGCCTGGAGGAAGAATGCCTCATCTTCCATCTTGGGACCCTCCAACCACATGGGATCAATGTCGATTTCATCAGTTTCCTCATTTCCCTTTCCCCCACCTTATCCCAGAGCCAATCCTCCAACTTGACACCATCTTCTTAACTGTCTTACCTGTCCACCTTCCTTCCTACCTATCCACTTCACCACCCCTCTGACCTATCACTATCCACCCCTCACCTGAATCTACCTATCACTTTCCAAGCTACCCCACCACTCCCCTACCCTCACCCTCCTATTTATCTCTCATGCCCCACCCCCCACCTCCTGATGAAGGGGTCATGCCCAAAACATCGATTCTCCTGCTCCTCAGATGTTGCCTGACCCGCTGTGCTTTTCCAGCACCACACGTTTGGACTCTGACTCTCCAGCATCTGCAGTCCTCACTTTCTCCTAAAAAATATATCAGTCATGATCAACTAGCTAACCACATTCAGTGAGCTGAATGGCCAAGTTCTGTTCCTATATTTTATGGTCTTATGATATATGATCATACCCTACATATACTCTCTTCAATATTTTTTTGCATTGACTTGCTTATGGAACATAATGAGCAGTTGATGAAATATCGCCTCTTCTTCAGCTCTCCTTTGCCCGTTTTAAAAAACAAAACAATTAGAAACTAGGTGGAGGAGCTGGCCATTTGGTGCTTTGAGTTTACTCTGCCATTCAATATGATCATGGCTGATCATTCAACTCAGTACACGATCCCTGCTTTCTCTCCACATCCTTTGAGCCCTTTAGACCAAGAAATGATATCTAACTCTTTAGAGTCATAGAGGTCCAACCCGCCCATACCGACCAGATATCCCAACCCAATCTAGTCCCACCTGCCAGCATCTGGCCCATATCCCTCCAAACCCTTCCTATTCATATACCCATCCAAATGCCTCTTAAATGTTGCAATTGTACCAGCCTCCACCACTTCCTCTGGCAGCTCATTCCATACACGTACCACCCTCTGTGTGAAAAAGTTGCCCCTTAGGTCCCTTTTATATCTTTTCCCTCTCACCCTAAGCCTATGCCCTCTAGTTCTGGACTCCCCCACCCCAGGGAAAATACTTTGCCTCTTTATCCTATCCATGCCCCTCATGATTATGTACCATCCTGAATGCTGTAACATGCATAGACAGAATTAGAGGCGTTTTTTTTCTGCAGCTTGTGTTAGGCCTTGCTGGAACAGTACAATAGTCCTGAGATTGAAATGGGAACAAGGTGGTGTCCAAATGTCTATATTTTATCCGTAAAAAACTTCAAGTTTTCAGTTGCTTGCCACTTCAACAGACTATCACAATTGAGGCCTACCTAGACAGAATCAGCCTTTTAAGTCACATAAAGAACTTTTTTTTAAAGACTTTTGGCAGAAACCGATGATCCTGAACAATTTACTTCTCAAATTCAAGTTGTTCATGACAGTCATAACATTTCAAACTACAGACACTGATGTAATTTCAGGAAAGAAAAGTTGCCAATTTGCAGAGTAACTCCAACAAGTAGCAACGCTAGAATGACCAGGTCATTTTTTGTGAGATGTTGACAAGGGATATTGACAGAATAAAGATAGTGTCTCAGATCTTTATGTCCACTCGGGGCAGAGTAGGCTTCAGTTTAACACTTCAGTCAAAATATGGCACCTCAACAATGCAGCACTCCCTTGGTTTCACATTAGTGTGAGAGTCTAGATTTTTATCCTCAAGTTTTGGGATGGGATTTGAATTTCTGACTGAATGATAGTGCTACTAATTGAGCCATAACTGACATGTTTTTCTTGGGTAGGAGAGACAAAATGAAGAAATTAAGTGTGGAAGCACAAATGGAAAGGAAGAGAAACTTTTTGCAAAACAAAAATAAGTCAGCATTATTGACTCATGTTAGCTCACCCAACATTTAAATTCAGTCTTAACATCTAAACGATATTTTGCCTCCTCGACAACAATTCGGTCTACTACTCCAGGTTCAACTAGGCTCAGAATGACAATTCTAGACTTTCATCATTCTCTTAATTCAGCGACTGCTTCCTCGATTTCCTACCTCCTCAATTTGACTCATTTCTGATATTTTCAAATGAGGAGCTGATCCTTCTTGAATACATTCAATGATTTGGCCTCAATCATTTTCTGTGACAGAGAATTTCACAAGTTCACCACTCTCTTAGTGAAGACATTTCTCCTCATATCAATATTGTTAGTCTGTGAGCCCCGGTTCTGGATTCCCCTGTCATTGCGAACATCATTTCTGCATTTACCTTGTCTAGATACATAGAACATAGAACATTATAATGCCATACAAGCCCTTCGGCTCTCGATGTTACGTTGACCTGTGAAATTAATCTGATGCCCATCTAACCTACACCGTTCCATTAATATCCATATGTATGTCCAATGCCCACTTAAATGCCCTTAACATCGGCGAGTCTACTACTGTTGCAAGCAGTGCGTTCCACGTCCCTAGTACTCTCTGAGTAAAGAAGCAACCCCTAATATCTGTCCTATACCTATCACCCCTCAATTTAAATCTTTGTCCCCTTGTGTTAGCCTTCACCATCTGAGGAAAAAGGCTCTCACTATCCACTTTATTTAACCCTCTGATTATGTTATACATCTCAATTAAGTCACCTCTCAACCTTCTTCTCTCCAATGTAACCACTCTCAGTTCCCCCAACCTTTCTTCGTAAGATCTTCCTTCCACACCAGGCAACATCCTAGTAAATCTCCTCTGAACCCTTTCCAAAGCTTCCACATCCTTCCTATAATGCGGGACCAGAACTGCACGCGACACTCCAGGTGTGGCCTTACCAGTGTATTGTACAGCTGAAGCATGACCTCGTGGCTCCAAAACTCAATCCCCCTACCAATAAATGTCAACACACCATATGCTTTCTTAACAACCCTATCAACCTGGGTGGCAACTTTCAGGGATTTATGCAGCTGGACACCACGATCTCACTGCTCATCTACACTGCCAAGAATTTTACAATTAGCCCAGTACTCTACATTCCTGTTACTTCTTCCGAAGTGAACTACCACATACTTTTCCGCATTAAACTCCATTTGCTACCTCTCAGCCACCTCTGCATTTTATCTATGTCCCTCTGTAACCCATAACATCCTTCAGCACTATTCAACACTCTGCCTACCATAGTGTCATCTGCAAATTTACTAACCCATCCTTCTACGCCCACCTCCAAATCATTTATAAAAATAACAAACAGCAGTTGCCCCAAAACAGATCCTTGCAGCACACCACTGGTAACTGAGCTCCAGGATGAACATTTCCTATCAACCACCACTCTTTCGGTGAGCCAATGTCTGATCTAAACTGCTAAATCACCTTCAATCCTGAAACTCTGATTTTGTGCAATAACCAACCGTGTGAAACCTTATCAAATGCCTTACATAAGTCCAAATGCACCACATCAATCGCCTTTCCTTCATCCACATGTTTTGACATCTTCTCGAAGAACTCAAAGGTTAGTGAGGCACAACCTACCCTTCACAAAACCGTGTTGACTATCCCTAATCTAATTATTTTTTTCCAGATGATTATGAATCCTATCTTTTATAATCTTTTCCAACACCTTACTCACAACTGAAGTAAGGCTCACTGGCCTATAATTACCAGGATTGTCTCGACTCCCCTTCTTAAACAAGGGAACAATATTTGCTATCCTCCAGTCTTCTGGCACTTCTCCTGTTGACAATGACGACATAAAGATCAAAGCCAAAGGCTCTGCAGTCTCCTCCCTGGCTTCTCAGAGAATCTGAGGATAAATCCCATCCGGCCCTGGGGTCTTATCTATTTTCAGATCTTCCAAAATTGCTAAAACCTCCTCTTTGTCAACCTCAATCCCATCTAATCTTGTAGCCTGTACCTCCACATTCTCACTAACATTGCCCTTTTCCAATGTGAATACTGACAAAAAGTATTCACTAAGCGCTTTCCGTATGTCCTCAGATTCCATGCACAACTCTCTACTGCTATCTTTGATTGGCCCTAATCTTACACTAGTCATTCTTTTATTCCTGATATACAGTCATTCTTTTATTCCTGATATACCTATAGAAGTCCTTAGGTTCCTTGATCCTATCCGCCAACAACTTCTCATGTCCCCTCCTGACTCTTCTTAGCTCTCTCTTTAGGTCTTTCTTGGCTAATGTATAACTCTCAAGCACCCTAAATGAGCCTTCACACGTCATAAGCCTTCCTCTTCCTCTTGACAAGAGCTTCAACTTCTTTAGTAAACCATGGCTCTCTCACTCTCTCTGTCTTATTGGTATATACTTTTCAAGTACTCGCAGTAGCTGTTCCTTGATGAAGCTCCACGTTTCAAGAGTGTCCATCCTCTGCAGTTTCCTTCCCCATCCTATGCATCTTAATTCTGTTAGAATTTTATAGGTTTTTATGAGACTCACCCCTTGTTCTTCTAAACTCCAATGAAAAAGTTCTAACTGGTCTAGTGTCTCTAAATATATCAGCCCTGCCATCCAGGAATCAGTCTGATAAACTTTTGTTGCACTCGCTCCATCACCAGAACAACCTTCCTCACATAAGGAGATCAAAACTGTGTACATAATATTCCAGGTACATAAATTCCAAGTCACTGCTAAGAATTTTTTTATTCATAATTTAATTCAGATTCAAAACAGTAAATATCATTTTACAATATAAAATTTAAAAATTGACATCTGTTTGCTTTGTAAAACATTCAATCATGCCCTCAGAGATTCTGGACCAATGCAATAAGAAACTCAGGTACGTCAAGTCATGTATGCCTGAGCGATAGTGTCCACGTGATCTCTAATTAAGCTTTTGTAATTATACATTTTTAAAAATCATTTCACGGAATGTGGGCATTGCTGACTAAGCTGGAATTTATTGCTAAATCACCTTTAATTGCCTGGAAAAGGTGGTGGTGAACTGTCTTCTCCAATCACAAAGGTTTCTGGGTGACCTAGTACATGAATCACAAATAGATATACAGGTACAGGAACTGATTAGGAAGATAAATGAATGTTACTACTTATTGAAAGGGGATTGGAATATAAAAGTAGCAATGTTTTTCAACAAGTGCACAGGTGTTATTGAAACTACTTCAAGAGTACTACGTACATTTTTGGTCTCATTATGTAAGAAAAAGTGAAAAACCATTTAGAACAGTTCAATGACAGTTCACTCAACTGATACTTGGGGTATGGGTCACCTCATAAATGGAAAGATTACCCCTGTTTCCATTTGTGTCTAAGAGAGTCAGAGAAAGTATTGTTGAAATATCTAAAGCTCCTGAGAGGTCAGGGTGGATGTTGAAAGGACATTTCCCCTTGTGGGACAGACTAGAACAAACCACAGTTAAAATAAGAGTTTTCCATATAAGATGCAGATGAGGGGAAATGTTTTCTCTTAGAAAACTTCCCCATTGAGTGCTCAGGTAGGGTCATTGGATACTTTGAGAAAGATAAAGAGATAAAAGAGGTTGTGGATAGCGCTATCAAGCAGTACTTGCTAAGCAATAATGTGCTCACTGACATCCAGTCTGGGTACCACGAAGAACATTCAGCTGCTGACCTCATTGTAGTTTGATCCAAATAGACAAAAGAATTGAATTCTAAAGTTGAGGTGAGGTGAGATCCACTGCCCTTGACATCAAGGCATTATTTGACTGAATGTAGCAAATATAGGGTCAATGGGAATCAGAGGAAACATTTTCCATTGACTAGAGTCATACCTAGAATACAGAAAGATGGTTGTGGTTGTTGTAGGTCAGTCATCTCAGCTTCAAGATGTCATTGCAGAAGTTCTTCAGTGTAATGTACTTTATGCCCAACCATCTTCAGTTGCTTTATAAATGACCTTCCCTCTGACATAAGCTCAGAAGATCGAATACTCCCCAGTTGCCTGGATGGGCGCAGCTCCTACAACACTCAAGAAGCTTGATACCATCCAGTGCAAAGTATGCCTCTTGATAGGCACCTCTGTTCCCACCTTCAACATTCACTCCTTCACCAGCAATGCACAGTAGCAGTAGTGTCCACGATTTTCAAGATGCACTAAAATAATTAACCAACTCTCCATTAACAGCACCTTCCAAGACTGCACCTCTACCAATCAGAAAATCAAGGGCAACAGATATGAGAGGACACAGCCACCTGGGGAGGCAATTCCAGAATTTTGATACAGCACACTAAATAAATGGTGATATATTTCCAAGTCAGGATTACGTGGGGCTTGGAGGAATCATGCAGATAATGGTATTCCCATGCAGAGTGTAATGGGATAAAGTGGAATCACTGAGTAAGGAATCATGTTTTAAAATGTTAAGATGGAATTTCTTTATATAAAACCTAGTACTGCTTGCTTTAATTAACACCTAGATGTCTCTTTGGTACCAGGATCAAGGATGCCACCGAGTGATTGCGGGACAGTTTTCTGGCAGAAGATGATTTGCTAGAGGTCCTCATTGATACCAATGGTTATGTAGGAAGGGGAAATATGGTCCTGAAAATAGAACTTAGCAAACCAAGAAAAATAATTAGCAAAGAGAAGCTCAAAAGTGGTAATGTCCAGATGACGTACATTACCTATTCACTGGTGAATAGAGAAATTGTGGGATAAGACAGGTGAATGTGTGTCTGAAACAATGGAGCAGGAGGGAGGGCTTTAGGTTCCTGAGACATGGACTGACTGTATCTGACATTCCTTCTAATTATTTTTCCTGTTGTGTGGAGCTCAAAGTGGTATACAGTAGTGGTTTGAGTGAGCAGAAATCAATGCATTGACATGGTAGTTGGTGTGCCCAGAAACAGCACGCCACTGTGAGACTTTGAGATAATGCTGACTCTAGGAGATCTGATTCTTGAGAGTGTGTTGGGAAAAGTAGAGCAAATGTCAGTGAAGGAACATTTCAGTGACAGTGATCATTGTATCATAAAGTTTATGATGATAGTGGAAAAGGACACTAGGCAGTCTGGAGTAAGAATAATTAACTAGCAGAGACCTGACTTCAATATGGCAAGAACAGAGTTGTAACAGATAGACTGAAGTCAAAGGTTGGTGGGAAGAATTGTGTCTGAACAATGGGTTACTTTCAAAGAACAGAATATTGTGAAAAATTATGCTTATAATAGGTAGAAAATACAGTTTAAAACCAAGCTGAATGCAAAATGTTCAGAACAGAGCTGATGAAATAAACAGAAAAGCAAAGCATGTTTATGAAATAATTTTGGCAGCTAACAAAAGGGAAATTGTGAAAAAATGGTAAAACAGAGGAGTAGGGCTGATGAGTGACCAAAAACGGGATTACACTTGGAGGTGAGGGGCATGCCTGAAGTGTTAAAGAAATATTTTGCATCTGTCTTTACCAAGGGGCAGATACTGCCAGGTGATGGTGTCAGAGGAAGAGGGTCTATCATGAGAAGGCTTCAAATTAAAAGAACATAGAACACAGAACAATACAGCACAGAACAGGCCCTTCGGCCCACGATGTCGTGCCGAACATTTGTCCTAGCTTAAGCACCTATCCATGTATCTATCTAATTGCCGCTTAAAGCTCACTAATGATTCTGACTCTGCCACTCCCACAGTCAGCGCATTCCATGCCCCCACCACTCTCTGGGTAAAGAACCTACCCCTGACATCCGCCCTATACCTTCCATCCTTCACCTTAAATTTATGTCCCCTTGTAACACTCTGTTGTACCCGGGGAAAAAGTCTCTGACTGTCTACTCTATCTATTCCCCTGATCATCTTATAAACCTCTATCAAGTCACCCCTCATCCTTCGCCGTTCCAATGAGAAAAGGCCTAGCACTCTCAACCTATCCTCATACGACCTATTCTCCATTCCAGGCAACATCCTGGTAAATCTCCTCTGCACCCTCTCCAAAGCTTCCACATCTTTTCTAAAATGAGGCGACCAGAACTGCACACAGTACTCCTAATGTGGCCTTACCAAGGTCCTGTACAGCTGCAACATCACCTCACGACTCTTGAATTCAATCCCTCTGCTAATGAACGCTAAAATAAAGAGATATTGGATAATGTATTGGTACTTAGAACTAACAGAATGCAGGACCATATGAGACACGTGCAAAGATTTTGAAGGAAAAGAGAATGGAGAGTGGAACTTCAGTCATGGTGTAACTTCAAGGAACAATAATCCACACTATTTAATAACCACATGGATAAATGTGGTATAATTAAGAAGAGCCAGCACATATTTCCTAAGGGAAAACTATGTTTAACTTGCAGGGGTTATTTGATGAGGCAAAAGAAAAGGTTCAATGAGTGCATAAATAGACTCTCAAAAAAGCATTTGATATAGTGCCACACAGCAAACTTGCTTCTATCTGAAAGGAACCTGCATATTCTTTTAATTCTTGGATGGTTTTGTCTCCCTTTCAAAAACAAAACTTGTTTTTCTCTGTCTTCCTGTGTAATAAGACATCTTGTTTCTAAGCCATGTTTTTGTTATCTTTGTTTTTCAAAGCATCAAACTATTTACTTCAGGGAGTTTTAAAATAAATTTTACTTTAATTCATGTAAACAAATGATCAGAAAACCTGTCACAATTTTCAAACTCAAAATAAAACAAAAGTATGTTTTCCCTATTTAACATATACAATATGGAACAATAAATCAAATATAAAGATATACTTGGCTCTGCCAATCGTAGAACTCAATTTTTTCAAATAATAACAAAGAATTATGAAATTTCATCACAGAAGAATGTACGGAAGTTTGAGAATATTGCATCAAAGGTTTGCCATTATACATGTCACAGAATCTCATTCCCAAGAGAATATTTTTAACAGAAAGGACAGTTTGGTGCCATGGATGTTTTCTGATTTACAATGAGAGCTTAGTCTTACCAAAAGTCCTAAGACTTAATATATTAGAATTGAGGCCATTTGGCTATTCTGAAATGTTAAGCTTGATCAGGAATGCTGTTTGATGGCCAGATCTTTCAAAAGCCTTAGAACAGAAGCTATTGTGATATATTACTTGTGTATTCATTTTTGGAAGTGAAGAAATTACTTGTCATCCTCCTACCCTTCAAAATGTTGAACACAGAAGTAAAATGTTCCTGACTAGTATTCAAGTTGGCTGGAGAAAAAGTGACTAGAGTGTCATTCAGGGATAGTGGTTCTCTTGTGGGAAGGGATGTTCACCAACCATGGGATCTCAGACCTCATCAATTTGGACAATAAGCCACAGTTTGTTAATGGCCTTATAAATATATACAAACAAATGTTTATATATGTTATTTAAGGAATGTATAGTATTATACAGATCTGAATGCATCACTAGCCCCTCCCCACCTCCCCAAAATACTCACAAATCTGTGGTGAAGCACAAAGGGCATATGAATATTAAAGGTGTTGCTATCAAAGAACAATGACATTATCCAGTACTCTTGAATCCCCATTCAACGCCACTTCAAAATGTTTCGCTTCCTGTAACTGATTAATAGGACAGAGGCTGAAAACTGAACTTCTTAATGGACAAAACACTCATGTTAATACAACAAACAGAGGACTTGAACAAGGTGAGGGAGTCAGAGGATAAGTTATATTCTAAGCAAACATGGATCAATAAGACAGAATATGTGTTGTATCTCTGAACCAGAAGAGCCAATGAGAGTTTGTGACCAGACTTGTCTTGGCCAAGTGCTTGAACAACATTACATTTATTGTTCTGCATCATTGAAATCAAAAAAGGCAAGGTATGTGAAATAACAGCACAGAGGCTGGTATCCCGTCACCAAGTCATCCTTTATTTACCTGAGCACAGTACACTGGCTGTAGCCAGCCAGCTCAGAATCAGCTTCCTGAACTGAGGAAATTTTAAGTCCCCGTTTATTTTTTCCCATTCCTACACTACTGCTGCACAGCAGTCATGCTTATTTATTCCCACAGCACCTGTATTGTTGTGTGTATGTGCAGGGACTCAGTGAAGACAGAAATGTGCAAAATACTTTATTCAATACTTCCACCATCATGGAAACACCCATGTGACCAGGGAATCATTAACAAACAAAGCTCAAGGGCGATATTTATGTGAAAAACAAGGAAAGGGCAAGTGTAGGGATTAAATCAAAATAGAATTGGGGGGGGGGGAATGAAGCATTCCACCCTCCATAGTGCTCTTCTCTCCCTAAAGGGCTTCCTGATTGGGGCTGTTAACCCGGACCAATCAAGGAACTTATAGTCAGTGAGATCTACCTGGTTCCAATCACTACACTATGATGAAACAGACAAACATAGTATCCACAAGGAAGCCACCATCTACATTATTCAATACAGTTCAACAGAACAGAGACATTGTGTTCATGAAGAGATCCAGATAGTGGACTGAATGTTGAACTGGTGTCAATCAATGTGAAGCTGGAAGAGCCCAGTAGGTCAGACAGAATCCGAGGAGTGTCCGTTTGAAATCCTTCATCAGGACTGGGGAGGAGGAGAGAGCCCAGAAGTATATGGAGGGAGAGGAGTGGGCATGGGGGAAGGTTAGGTGGGATGGTGATAGGTGGATGCAGAAAGGGGATTATTGTGATTGGTCAGTGGGAAGAATGGAGTGGTTAGGTGGGTAGGAAGATGGACAGGTTAAGACATGTCAGGGAGGCGAGGAGGAAGGGTGGAGCTAGACATGGGATAAGGCTGGGGGAGGAGGGACTTTAAAGCTAATGAGGTCGACTTTGAGGCCATTGGGAAGTTAGCTTCCCAGATGAAATATAAGGTGTAGTTCCTCCAGTTTTAATTTGGCCTCACTCTGACAATGGAGGTGGCTAAGGACAAACATGTTGTCGGACAGTGGGAGGGGGAATTAAAGTGGATGGCAACAAGAAGGTTGAGTTGGATAATGTGTGCAGAGCACAAAAGCTCCATCAACCAGTCCCCGAGTCTATTTGGTTCCCAAAGAGGGAACCACATCAGGAGCAAGGATGGCGGAAATGTCAGAAGATGATACGTTGAATTCCGAGGTTGGTGGGATGGTATTCTGGACTAAGGGGACTGTATCCTTATTGTTGGAGGGAGAAGTGCGGAAGATGGAGGAGGCCTAGTTGAGGGCATCCTTAATTATTGAGGCCTGAAACTATGGTCCCTAAGGTCAAAGGACAAATGGGATGTCCTGCAGTGGAATGGCTCATCCTTGGAGCAGATAGAGTCATAGAGATGTACAGCACGGAAGCAGACCATTCGGTCCAACCTGTCCATGTCGACCAGATATCCCAACCCAATCTATTCCCACCTGCCACCACCCTGCCCATGTCCCTCCAAATCCTTCCTATTCATATACCCATCCAGATGTCTTTTAAATTTTGCAATTGTACCAGCCTTCACCACTTCCTCTGGCAGCTCATTCCATACATGTACCACCCTCTGTGTGAAAAGGTTGCCCCTTAGGTCTCTTTTATATCTTTCCCCTCTCACCCTAAACTCATGCCCTCTAATTCTGGACTCCTCCCCCCCCACCCCACAGAAAAGACTTTGTCTATTTATCCCATCCATGTCCCTCATGATTTTACAAACTTTTATAAGGTCACTCCTCAGCTTCCAACACTCCAGGGAAAACAGCCCTAGCCTATTCAACCTCTCCCTATAGCTTAATTCCTCCAACCCTGGCAACATCCTTGTAAGTCTTTTCTGAACCCTTTCAAGTTTCACAACATCTTTCTGATAGGAAGGAGACCAGAATTACACGCAATATTCCAACAGTGGCCTAACCAATTGTTCTGTACAGCTGCAATATGACCTCCCAACTCCTGTACTCAATACACTGACCAATAAAGATGTGGTGGAGCCTGAGGAATTGGGAGTATGGGATAGCATTTTTGCAGGTGGGCAGGTGAGAAGAGGTGTAGTCAAGGTAGTTGTGGGAGTCAGTGTGTTTGAAATGGATATCAGTGGTGAGTCGGAATGGACAGATCCTTACTGTATCCTAGGTACTGAACTATGTCTTCTGACAATGCTCAAGCTCTCATCAATGTCCAAAAAAACAAAAATGACTTATTCAGTATCTTCAAAAGTGCAGAATTTAGTCTGAGAATCACAGAGAGCTCCAGCACAATCATAAGATCAGAAGACCATAAAACATAGGAGCAGAAATTAGGCCATTCAGCCCATCACGTCTGCTCTGCCATTAATCATGGCTGATAAGTTTCTCAACTCAATTCCTCCACTTTTTCCCTGTAACCTTTGATCCCCTTGACAACCAAGAACCTATCTATCTCACTCTTAAATATACTCAATGATCTTGTCTCCATAGTGTTCTGTGTCAATGAATTCCATAGATTCACCACTCTCTGGCTGAAGAGGTTTCTCCTTATCTCCATTCTTCACTCATTGCTTATTGCTCTGGTGCTGTCAATTTCAGCATTCAATTTGCAGTATGAAAATTTTTTGTATATATTTATAAGATGACCTTTACCAAGATAACATTAACATTTTGCCCCAATATCATACAAAAATATTTGTAATTATACTATAGAACAGATTTCTGGAATTGAGACAAGGATAGAAAAATTTACTGAGGTAGAAAAAGGAACCAAACAGACTTTGTTGATAAATGGAGTTCAGTTTAGTAGAAATACAAAGGAAGTACTTGGTAGATAAAAGAGTTGGAGGGGCTGAAGCTTTAGTGCAGCCTGGAACTGTTAGAGTTTGGCTGACATTCAGGTCTTGTTTTCCAAATGCATTTATTTCTGCAACAAAAACCAGCAGGTTATGTTATGGGTTATGGGTGTTTTACTAAATCACGAATATCAAGCAGAGCAAATCTAGAAAGAAGAAAAGGAAAAGAATTTATTTTAGATTAAAGTTTGGAAAGCTTGTAGCTGTGTCTGTCACATGACTGCAGAATGATGACCTTACCTGGCAATATCTAACAAGCTTCTATTTGGTGAAAAGCCATTAGCCTAAAATCATATACTTTGAACAAAAGATCGTTGAACTAAAACACAATCTTCCTGTACTCAGATGGTGCCCAAGTTAATCAAAGTTTCCAGGTTTTTCTGTTTATATTTCAAACCAGTTTATGTTATCAAGATACTTGCATTTCTATAGACTGCTCAAAAGCACTCATTTTTCTCATTCCAGATGAAGGGTTCATGCCTGAAATGTCGATTCTCCTGATTCCCGCATGCTGCCTGACCTGCTGTGCTTTTCTGGCACCACACTCTCAACCCCCATTTTTCTCATACAGCCATGTCCACAGTATAAGATATACAGACTAGATTCCTGACACAATGCGCAATAGTTTCTTTCATGTGAGGTAATAAACCATTATTTTTTGGAAGCTTGACCCTTGCCTCTATCTATAGTTAACTCAAAGCAGTATTCTGCTATAAGACCATAAGACCATAAGACATAGGAGTGGAAGTAAGGTCATTTGGCCCATCGAGTTCACTCCGCCATTCAATCATGGCTGATGGGCATTTCAACTCCATCTACCCGCATTCTCCCAGTAGCCCTTAATTCCTTGTGACATCAAGAATTTATCAATTTCTGCCTTGAAGACATTTAGTGTCCCGGCCTCCACTGCACTCTGTGGCAATGAATTCCACAGGCCCACCACTCTCTGGCTGAAGAAATGTCTCCGCATTTCTGTTCAGAATTTATCCCCTCTAATTCTAAGGCTGTGTCCACGTGTCCTAGTCTCCTTGCCTAACAGAAACAATTTCCTAGCGTCCACCCTTTCCAAGCCATGTATTATCTTGTAAGTTTCTATTAGATCTCCCCTAATCATCTAAACTCCAATGAATACAATCACAGGATCCTCAGCCGTTCCTCGTATGTTAGACGTACCATTCCAGGGATCATCCGTATGAATCTCCACTGGACACACTCCAGTGCCAGTATGTCCTTCCTGAGGTGTGGGGACCAAAACTGGACACAGTACTCCAAATGGGGCCTAACCAGAGCTTTATAAAGTCTCAGGTGCTTTTATATTCCAACCGTCTTGAGATAAATGACAACATTGCATTCGCTTTCTTAATCACGGACTCAACCTGCATGTTTACCTTTAGAGAATCCTCAACTAGCACTCCCAGATCCCTTTGTACTTTGGCTTTATGAATTTTCTCACCGTTTAGAAAGTAGTCCATGCTTGTATTCTTTTTCCCAAAGTGCAAGACCTCGCATTTGCTCACATTGAATTCCATCAGCCATTTCCTGGACCACTCTCCCAAACTGTCTAGATCCTTCTGCAGCCTCCCCACTTCCTCAGTATCACCTGCCTGTCCACCTAACTTTGTATCATCGGCAAGTTTCGCTAGAATGTCCCCAGTCCCTTCATCCAGATCATTAATATATAACCTGAACAGCTGCGGCCCCAACACTGAACCCTGCGGGACACCGCTTGTCACCGGCTGCCATTCCGAAAAAGAACCTTTTATCCCAACTCTCTGCCTTCTGTCAGACAGCCAATCCTCAATCCATACCAGTAGCTCACCTCGAACACCATGGGCCCTCACCTTGCTCAGCAGCCTCCCGTGTGGCACCTTATCAAAGGCCTTTTGGAAGTCTAGATAGACCACATCCACTGGGTTCCCCTGGTCTAATCTACTTGTCACCTCTTCAAAGAATTCCAACAGGTTTGTCAGGCACGACCTCCCCTTACTAAATCCATGTTGACTTGTTCTAATCTGACCCTGCTCTTCCAAGAATTTAGAAACCTCATCCTTAATGATGGATTCTAGAATTTTACCAACAACCGAGGTTAGGCTAATTGGCCTATAATTTTCCATCTTTTGTCTTGATCCTTTCTTGAACAAGGGGGTTACAACAGCGATCTTCCAATCATCCGGGACTTTCCCTGACTCCAGTGACTTTTGAAAGATCTCAACCAACGCCTCCACTATTTCCTCAGCCACCTCCCTCAGAACTCTAGGATGTAGCCCAGTGGGGCCAGGAGATTTATCAATTTTAAGATCTTTTAGCTTTTCTAGCACTTTCTCTTTTGTAATGGAAACCATACTCAACTCAGCCCCCTGACTCCCTTTAATTGTTGGGATATTACTCATGTCTTCCACTGTGAAGACTGACACAAAGTACTTATTAAGTTCTCCAGCTATTTCCTTATCTCCCATCACTAGCCTTTCAGCATCAGTTTGAAGTGGCCCAATGTCTACTTTTGCCTGTTGTTTGTTTCTTATGTATTGAAAGAAACTTTTACTATCATTTCTAATATTACTGGCTAGCCTACCTTCATATTTGGTCCTCTCCTTCCTTATTTCTCTCTTTGTTATCCTCTGTTTGTTTTTGTAGCCTTCCCAATCTTTTGATTTCCCAGTGCTCTTGGCCACTTTATAGGATCTCTCTTTTTCTTTAATACATTTCCTGACTTCCTTTGTCAGCCATGGCTGTCTAATCCCTCCCCGGATAATCTTTCTTTTCTTGGGGATGAACCTCTATACAGTGTCCTCAATTATACCCACTAACTCCTGCCATTTTTGTTCTACCGTCTTCCCCGCTAGGCTCTGCTTCCAGTCTATTTTCGTCAGTTCCTCTCTCATGCCCTCATAATTACCTTTATTTAGCTGTAACACCATTACATCCGATTTTGCCATCTCTCTTTCAAACTGCAGACTGAACTCTACCATATTATGATTGCTGCT
The DNA here is from genome assembly GCF_037043375.1 of Chiloscyllium plagiosum. Taxonomy (NCBI): domain Eukaryota; kingdom Metazoa; phylum Chordata; class Chondrichthyes; order Orectolobiformes; family Hemiscylliidae; genus Chiloscyllium; species Chiloscyllium plagiosum. The sequence continues at coordinate 179,196 of NW_028270172.1, read as the reverse complement.
TCCTAAGTGTTCCCTTACTTTAAGATTTCTTATAAAGTCTGGTTCATTACATAGCACCAGGTCCAGAATAGCCTGCTCCCTTGTGGGCTCCATGACAAGCTGTTCTAAAAAGCCATCCTGTAAGCATTCCATGAATTCCTTTCTTTGGATCCACTGGCAATATTATTTACCCAGTCCACCTGCATATTGAAGTCTCCCATGATCACTGTGACCTTGCCTTTCTGACATGCCTTCTCTATTTCCCGGTACATGTTGCGCCCCTGGTCCTGACCACTGTTAGGAGGTCTGTACATAACTCCCACTATGGTTTTTTTGCCTTTGTGGTTCCTCAATTCCACCCACACAGACTCCACATCATCCAACGCTATGTCATTCCGTGCCATAGATTTAAATTTGCTCTTAACTAACAAGGCCACCCCACCCCCCTCTGCCCACCTCCCTGTCTTCTCGATAAGTTGAAAATCCTTGGATGTTTAACTGCCAGTCCTGACCCCCCTGTAACCACGTCTCTGTGATGCCTACCACATCATAATCACTCATGATGATCTGTGCCATTAATTCATCTGCTTTGTTACGAATGCTACGAGCATTCAGGTAAAGTGCCTTAATGCTAACTTTCTTATCATTAGAGATATTGGAAGTCATAAGATGTCCTCAGTTATCCTTCCTTTTTGCTGCATTCCCAGTCTGCCTCAAGTTTAAATCCGCCTGCACACATGCTATCCTGCTGCTTATCTTTCCATTTAACTCCATACTCCCTGTCGCTTTCACTTTCTCTTACCCCCAATTCAGAAGTTTAAAGTCCTACTGACCACCCTATTTATCTTCTTCGCTCGAACATTGGTACCAGATCGGTTCAGGTGGAGACCGTCCCAACGGTACAGATCCCCCCGGTTCCAAAATTGATGCCAATGCCCCATGAAGTGGAATCCCTCTTTCCCACACCAATCCCTTAGCCACGTGTTTACTTCCCTAATTTTCTTATCCCTATGCCAATTGGCATGTTGCTCGGGCAGTAATCCGGAGATTATGACCCTTGAGGACCTGTACTTCAATTTCCTTCCTAGTGCTTGATAATCCCCAAACAGGTCCTCCACCCTAGCTTTGCCTATGTTGTTAGTCCCAACGTGGACCACAACAACTGGATCCTCCCCCTCCCGCTCCAATATCCTTTCAAGCCGGTCGGAGATGTCCCGCATCCTGGCACCGGGCAGGCAAAAACTAAGCTCCAAAATTAAGATGTTACTATTTGCAGATTAATAGAAAAATGATTTCATGAAAGTTCAGTCAAATCCAATTTGTAAATTATTTCTGAACATGTATGTTTCTCATAGCAAAACATCTGCTGTTGCCTAGTGACATTGTTGCATTTTGTCAGTTTGTGAGCTTGCTGATTGTTGAGTTCAATTCACACAAACACAGTAAATCCTGGGTCAAACATTGTACCTCGGTAGCAGTGGAGCATTGAAACATTGACATTTTCTTATCAGCCTGCTTGCGAATGTTTTTTTTAAAAGACAAATAGCATGTTTATGTAACAGCCTGAAGCCACATAGTTGAATTAAATTCCAGAATACCTCTAACCCATAATCAAAGCAAACGAGAATAAACAACATTGTCCAGTCTGAAGAGGTTGAAATAAGTTGATGACTAACTGTTCCCTCTTGATAAATACTTTTGCTGATTACTTGAAATAAGATGTTCAGTACATACCCCAATCTTATCTGGTTTGTTACATTTCTCTGTGCAATGATCCAAATAGAAACAAATTAAAAATAAAGATATAAACACAGTAGCTCAGATCAGGATATTAAATATTATAAGCTTCAGTTAGTAAAGAGTGAGATATAAGGCATATAAGCAATTGTTCATTGTTTACTTTATGTCTAATTTGTTTCTTTTATGTTTAATTTCAATTAACCTTCAACATTCCTTTGCCTATTTCTTTGAAGCAGGTGCTGGTACTGTATTGTCCTGGACTTGTAATAAAGAGGCACCAGACTAATATTCTGGGGCAAAGATTTGAAACACATTATAGCATTTGGTGAAATTTAGTTGAAAAACTACTGGAATAGCAAGCTAGCTAATGGCAATGAATGATGTAACGACTGTTGTGAAAACACACCTCATTCACTCATGCCCACTAAGCAAAGCAATCTGCCATCCCTGCCTGGTCAGGCTTTCATGTGACCCCAGATCCACAGTCTGGTTAATTCTTACCTGCCCTCCGAAATGTCTGAGGGAGACACTCAGTTGTATCACAACAAACCTAAAGAAAGGAATGATAAGGGTCCAAACATTTACCATTGGCCTCAGCATTAGAAATGATAATAGCAAGCACAGGCCCATAGTCAGAAAAGTACCCCTTACAAACTGGGAGAGCTGTCTCACAGACTAGTCAAGCAACAAATTGACATACTCATACTCACAGGATCATGCCTTACAGACCATGTCCCGACGCTGCCATCCAAGAGATGTCAATACATTGGGGTTCAGAAAGGAGGGATTTGTCCTGGGAATCTTCTACATCGATTGTGGCCCCCATGAGGTCTCATGGCATCATGTAATACATGAGCAAAGAAATATCCTGTTAATACAACATATGACCCAACCTCAAACCTTCAGCTGGTGAAATGATGCATCATATCTCCTCCATGTTGAACACAAACTGAAGTGAGCACTGAGGGTGTCACGATGAATGTATTTTGGGTGGGAGATTTCAAAATGTTGTACAAGGCACTAGTCAGAAGTGTGATGGAATTCTCTCCACTTACATGGATGGGTGAAAATCCAACAATGCTTCAAGAATTTTGGCACCACCATTTCTGGCAGCGCATTCCAAGCTCCAACCGTTCTCTGTGTAAAAGACTTGCCCCTCACATTTCCTTTGAGCTTTATCTCGCTCACCTTAAATACATGCCCTTAGTAACAGACATTTCAACTCTGGGAAAAAGTTTCTGACCGTCAACTCTTGGTCAAATGTAAGTTTGTGAGTCCTGCTGATATCCATGGGGAACAGACTTCCTGCCCTGCCTGCAGGACAACCTGTAATCAGGCAGTGCTGAACCCTCGGGCCACACTTAGTTAGCTCTAATTGATTAATTTAGCCAACTTCAGCACCAAACTTTAGAAAAGGGGTTAATAGTCAATCCCCAAATATAAAGCACTAGAATAGTAGAAAGCTTTCTTTCTTTGGCAGTCCTTCAGGGTCAAGGATGGTTCAGATAAAGAGTTGTGAGTTTTCTGTGTTCTTTCCACTCACCATCTGTTTGTTATTTGTTGCACCTCGGCAGTCTGTTATCTGCAGGATTGTTTCCTCTCACTCAAGATTTGGTGAAGCTATCAGTTCAGGAATGCCTTGAATTTGTGGTCTAGGAGACCCTGTATTCTTGTCCAACCAGTCTTGGTGTTTCCTGGTCACGAGGTTAACTGTTTCCATGCAGGTGCTGACTATGATGCCTTCAGGATGGACCAGGGATGTGGGCATTCTGCAGGTCTGGCACAGTGTTCATCACCAGCCTGGCTATGAGGCATCACCTGAATAGGTCTTTCTTCGCAGGGTTTTTGATTCCAACAACATTGAATCTCCTGAGAGAGAGGTTTTTTTTCTGCTTCTGCAGGTTGGGGCTAGGTTGATGGAGACGGTAGAGTGTATGCATCAGTGGTTAGCTCCGCTCATGGTACAGGCTGATACAGACATCTTTGTGCTCCTTTGCTTGAACAATGATTTAGTCTATTAGGGCCAGTTCTTGGAGCAGGGCTTAATCCATGAAGTATTGTGTTTGTCTCTCTGGTGCTTGTTATGATGAGGTCATTTTCTCAGCACTTCATTAGGATGAGGATGTCATTGAAGTTTGTTTTCCCTACGTTTTTCTTGTCTAACACATCTCGACATACAGCTTGATACAGCAACACACAAAGGTGGCCATCAGAATGAAGGCCACCTTAGGTACATTCTTCCCCCCTTTATCCAGAGTTTTGTACATGGTGTCTCTGCAGACAAGGTCAATCTCAGACCTCCAAATGAAATGGAAGATAGCTCAGGTGACTGCAACAGTGCAGGAAGGGGAAATGGGCCAGAACTGCACCATGTACAACAGCAGAGTGCCTCACACTTGATGACCAAGTTTTTTATGCTCAATGGAGAGGGAACAATGTTCCCAAAAAATCAGTTTCTGCTTCAACTTTGCAATACTCTTGTGCCAAGATTTTGTGCAGGCCCCAGCCCCTCCGAATCATTTTCCCAGCACCTCAGCCCCTGGACATCTTAAAATGCAAAAAGGTGGATATCCCCGGGACCTGATCAGATGTACCTTCGAACTCTGTGGGAAGCTAGGGAAGTGTTTGCTGGGTCCCTTGATGAGATACTTGTCTTATTGATAGCCACAGGTGAGGAGCCAGAAGACTGGAGGTTGACGAATGTGGTGGTACTATTTAAGGAAGGTAGTAAGGAAAATCCTGGGAACTGTAGACTGGTGAGCCTGGCATTTGTGGTGGGCAAGTTGTTGGTGGGAATCCTGAGGAATAGGATTTACATGTATTTAAGAAAGCAAGGATTGATTAGGGATAGTCAGCATGGCTTTCTGCGTGGGGAATTGTTATTCAGTAAATTGATTGAGTTTTTTGAAGAAGTGACAAAGAGGATTGATGAGAGCAGTGGATGTGATCTATATGGACTTCAGTAAGGTGTTTAACCCGTTTTCTCATGATAGACTGGTTAGTAAGGTTAGATCACATGGAATACAGGGAGAACTAACCATTTGGAGCTGGCTCAAACATAGAAGACAGAGGATGGTGATTGAGGATTGCTTTTCAGACTGGAGACCTGTGACCAGTGGAGTGCCACAACAATTGGCGCTGGGTCCACTGCTTTTAATCATTTAGATAAATGATTTGGATGGAAACATACGGGGTATAGTTAGTAAGTTTGCAGATGACACCAAAAATGGAGGTGTAGTGGACAGTGAAGAAGGCTACCTCAGAGTACCGCAGGATCTTGATCAGGTGGGCCAATGGGCTGAGGAGTGGCAGATGGAGTCTAATTTAGATAAATGTGAGGTGCTCCATTTTGGAAAGGCAAATCAGGGCAGGACTTGTACACTTCATGGTAAGGTCCTGGGGAGTGTTGCTGAACAAAAAGACCTTGGACTGTAAGTTTATAGTTCCTTGAAAGTGGAGTTGCATGTAGACAGGATAGTTAAGAATTAATTTTGTATGCTCGCCTTTATTGGTCAGTGCATTGAGTAAAGAAGTTGGGAGGTCACGTTGCAACTATACAGGACATTGGTTTGGCCACTTTTGGAACACTACCTACAATTCTGGTCTCCCTACTAAAGGAAGGATGTTGCAAAACTTGAAATGTTCAGAAAAGATTTACAAGGATGTTGCCAGGGTTGGAGGATTTGTGCTATAAGAAGAGGCTTGGCTGAGGCAATTTTCCCTGCAACATTGGAGGCTGAGGGGTGACCTTGCAGAGGTTTATAAAACCATGAGGGGCTTGGATAGTGTGAATAGCCAAGGTCTTTTCCCTGGGGAACAGGAGTTCAAAACTAGAGAGCATAGCTTTAAGGTGAGAGGGGAAAGATTTAAAAGAGATCTAAGGGTCAATGTTTTCACACAGAGGGTGGTACATGTATGGAATGAGCTGCCAGAAGAATTGGTGGAGTCTGGTATAATTACAACATTTAGAAGGCATCTGGATGGGTGTATAACTAGAAAGGGTATGGAGGGATATGGGCCAAATACTGGCAAATGGGACTTGATTAATTTAGAATATCTGGTCAGTATAGAGGAGTTTGACTGAAGGGTCTGTTTCCGTACTGTACAACCCTATGACTCTATGACTTTCAGGTAATCTGTCCTGACAATGAAGGGGATAAAGGATCGGTTGGCCCAATTCCCAAAAACATGGTTTTGCTCTTGCCTCAATTTACCTTGGGTTTCCAAAGCCAATTTGAACTTGTCACAGATGCTCATGAGTCACCTAACAGCTGATCCAAGCAGAAAACAGCAACGTCATCCATGTACATGGAGGCATTCACCTGCAGGCCTCTGCTGCCTGGAGTAGTCATCAGGCTGACTGATGGACTGAGCAAATGCCTCTATACAACAAACAAGGCAGGAGAGAGAGGGCAGCCTTGCCTGACTTCAGATCTGATTGGGAAGCTTCCTCATTCCCTTTCATTGATTGAGATTACGCTAACAATGTTAATCTAGAATAGTTGGATCCAATTGTAAATTCCCTCTCCAAAACCTATTTTGGAAAGCATGTCCCACTCATAGCTGTGTGATATCCTGTTAAAGACCTTCTCCTGGTCCAGGCTGATGAGGCAGGCATCCACCCCTCTGTCCTGTACACAGGTGATCATATCCCAGAAAAGCACGAGGCTGTCAGAGATCGTCCTGCCCACTACAGCACAGGTTTGTTCTGAGTGGATCACAAATCCCAGAGCAGACCTAACTGGGTTAGAAATGACCTCAGACAGGATCTATGGTCTGTATTCAGTGTGAGATTGGCCTTCAGTTTCTAATTTCCTCCCTCTCCCCCTTCCACTTGTGGATGAAGGTGATGAGACCTTTCTTCATGGAATTGCACATGCTGCCTGACAGAAGCATACTGTCATACACCTCCAGAAGATCCTGGCCAATCAAGTTCCACATAGCTAAATGCAACTCAACCAGTGCGTCATCATTTCCAGGAACCTTGTTCTTTTCTAAGCACTCGAGGGCCTTGTCAGGCCATCAAAGATAACGGTTGGTTCAGCCTCTCCTGCGTGCTGTCATCTAAGATCTCCGTGATAGAGGGGGGGCTGTGTGTGTGGTCTCTGTGTCATACAGTCTGACATAAAAGGATTTGCTGATCCTCAGGATGTCAGACTGAGATGACGTTACCAAGTGATCTTCTTCCTTCAGCTGAGCAGATAGCTCTCCTTGCGCACTTTCTGGAAGAAGAAACTTGAGCACATCTCATCTTGATGTACGGTATGGACCCTGGACCGGAAGATTATCTTGGAGGCCTCTGAGGCAAACAGTGAGGCTTGCTGTCTCTTCACATTCTGGAGAATTTCTACAACATGACGCCCATCGTCTGCAGGAGGAGTAGATTCTGCATACTTTTCTGGAGCTTGGCCAGCTTTTCCCATCTCTCTCTCACTTTCAAACACCTTTGAGGATAATGAACTCTTGATGTTCCTCTTGATTGTTTCCTACCAATCTGCTGGAGATTCAAAAAGAGCTATCATAGTTATCTAACCAGTGTAATCCCCTTCTAAATTAGATTTGATTCCCCACATTGTGGAAAAATGCCCAACAAATCCACATCGACCCTCTGAAGAGTAATTCATCCAGATTCATTTCCCTACATTTACCCCTGACTAATTCAACTTAGGCACCAACACAATTTGGGCAATTTATCATGGCCAATTCACCTAACCTGCACATTTTTTGGAATGTGGAAGGAAACTGGTGCACCCAAAAGAAGCCCACGCAGACACTGGGAGAATGCCTGTGTAGAGTTTTCACAGTTGTCTGAGGCCAGAAATGAACCTGGGCTCCTGGTGCTGTGAGGCAGCAGTGCTAACCACTGAGCCACTGTGCTTTTGAGCTCCTCAATGTTTTCTGGGGTCAACAATTTCACATTCAGCTTCCACGTTCCCTTGTCAGCCCATTGGTCATGCTGTAGGTGACATTCGGCCAGCAAGAGGAAGTGGTCAGAAAAGAATACTGGTTTGGCGTCAGTGGATCTGACTGAAAACATGTGGGATACAAATAGGAAATGTATCCTTGAGCAGATAGTCATGGCCAGATGAGCCTAAGTGTATCTACACTGTGCTCCTTCTGCAGAGGTGCTGAAGCTATTGTGCAGCTTGGTGACTTTAACCGTTTTCATCATTTATATAGACCACAGCTTGGGTCTCAATGCTGATCCCTGTGGAACTCCATTGGACATAGGCTTACAGTCACAAAGATACCTGTCAACAATCTCCCTCTCCTTCCACTCAGTCCTTGATCCAATTTGCTAAATTTCCTTGAAGACTATGGCCTCTTACCCTTGCTATCAATCTCTCATTCAGGACCTTAACAAAAGCCTGCTGAAGCCTAAATAGACTACATCAAATGCATTGCCCTCATTTACACACCTGATTATCTCTTCAAAAGTTTAATCAAGTTAGTCAGATTGACATTCCCTTAACAAAACCAGAATGAGTAACTTATTTTCTCAAAGTCTCCTTCAAGTTGCAGGTATTGCATCAATGCTTCGTCTGATCAGATTGTGACTTCTCTTTTTCCGAAACTTTATGTTCTCTTTCCCACATTTAGTAAGAAATAAAAGTAGAGCTGGCAAGAGAACATAAGGTTCAACAAAAAGGGAAGTTACAAGCGGATATCTTGAGGCATCGCTAAGCAGGGAGTGAGATCATGTACCAACAGGATAGATAGCAAAATTTAATACTTACAATGTTAGATAGACAAATGTTCATTTCATAAATTGAAAACCTTAAATTACCAATCTTTTTAACTCAATCATTATTAGTATAAACAAACAATTCCTTGTTCCCTTTAATGTGAAAAGTCAATTGAGCTGGTAAAACTTTCTGTCCAATTCTTCCTACCATCTTTAGTTTAGGGCAAAAAGTTTGATTTCTGTGCACTTCCAGAATCACTAAATGAAGGACAGTTCTGTGCTGCCATCTCTTACCTGTTGTTCAGATCTGGCACATCTAATTGTGGTACAAAAGAGAGTGACTACACAGAAGATTAATATGCTACAAGGTTCAAGGTGATTTGATAAAAGTAGCTTATCGTCCTGTCAGTTAAATCATATCACAAATAATCTATCTTATATGAAGAAGCAAAGTACCCCAAATAATTTAGCGCATTATGTTTCATTCAAGCTCCTTCAGTTAGCATTTAAGCCCGACTACAAAAGGAAGCATTATATTTATGTCTTATAGAAATTAAGGTGATGCAGACAGTAAATATGGCAAGGCGAGAAAAGGACTTAAGTCCCCTGATCCATACTTGGAGGTGGGGTGGGGTTCAAGGCAGGATAGTTCTGATTCTTTATCCCTGTCAGAGAATTGTCCAATTATAAATAGAGGCCACACACGGACTTGTGAAATTGACAAATACTGGTTTATTTCTCACAATATTGTGTGGAAGAAAAATTGTTTGTTCTGATACAAAACAGACACTTTGCACAGCTAAATCAAGGATTGTCCTCCCTGAGCAGTAGGTACAGTCAGTTTTATAGGGTTACAGCAGGGTAATGTTAATTAACAGACAGTGTAGATTCGATTACAGTTCATAGAAAACAATTGCTTGTCCAGCAGTAACCATCAGTTAACAATTGTAACAGGTTTAACTAATCTGCAGAAATGGGTGCTAATGGCTAGCATCCTGGCTTCAATAGGTCCCAAGGGGAGTATTCATTCTTGTCAGGTATCTTGGTGCCATAGTCTGCATGGTCTTTGTGGGGATTGAGTACCTGGGGAGACAGGGAATGCCCTCGAGGTTTCAGCAGCACCGATACCATTGTGAGGTAGGAAAACCAGTTAGATCATCTGGGTAGTGTATTCCTTCAGTCAGGAAACTGCTTAGGTAATGTCTCATTTCACTGTTAGTCCCTGATCTGAGTGTGGCATTGTGGGTAGGCTCTCTTTAGCTAAAAACAGACATGATTTCTGTGAGCAAGTGGTGGGCAGGCAAAGTGGTTTGCTTTTCTCCCACAATACTGCACCAATATTCCTAATTATATGAATTCTGTGCCATCTAGTCTATCTCAACAGGAACTAACATTATATGTCTCTTAACATCTCTTGTGTTAAGAGATGATTCGGAGATGCCGGTGTTGGACTGGGGTGTACTTTTTGCTATAAATTCTGTGTTACGATCGAACCCTCCACAATCACCTGATGAAGGAGCATCGCTCCGAAAGCAAGTGTGCTTCCAATTAAACCTGTTGGACTATAACCTGGTGTTGTGTGATTTTTAACTTTGATTAAGAGAGGCATGTATCCCACACATTTTCCTAACCACCTCATCTTACCTGTCACGTTGACTTCTCGGATCAATGGTCATGCACGTTAAGGTCCTTCTGATCTTCTATATTTTGTAGTATCCTACCATTCAATATTTACACCCTTGCCTTGTTAGTTTTCCCGAAATACTTTGCCAGATTGAATTCCACTTTTTACTGTTCTGTCCATCTGATCATCCCATTCATATCATCTCGTCATCTAAGGCTTTCCTTCTATTTACCAGAATGCCAATTTTGTGTCATTTGTTAACTCACTGATCTTAACTTCTATATTTGTGTCCAGATAATGAATGTACACTACAAACATCAAGGAACCCAGCACCAAATCCTGCAATACACCATTGGTCACAGGCTTCCAGTTATAAAAACAACCTTTGATTAACTTTACCTCCTGCTTCTAAGCCAGTCATGAATCCAATTTGTCAAATTACCCTGGATCCCAGGAGCTTTCTCCTTCTGGATCAGTTCTCCCATGAGACACCTAGTCAAAATCCTCAGTAATATTCAAGTAGACTACATCCACTGCACTACCCAGACCTGCACATTTCATAACCTCTTTGAAAAGACGAATGAACCTCAAACATTTGTTAAGTTATGGTAACTCCTGGGGTAAATAGAATGGATAACTGAATTTATAATAGATGTTTTTATAAGTTATATTTTTGAATTAAAAGCGCTTTCCTATTTTTGATATACAAAAGTATATTTTATTAAATGTTGTAGGGCTTTCAGTTTGGTTCTGTCAGTTAATTATAAGAGTTTGAATTTCTTCGTTAAATATTAATGGTCCTGTAGAGATTGTAACGAGGTCAGCCATGAGGCACCTGATTGGTCCAGGTTAATAGCCCCAATCATGAAGCGCTGACTGAGAGATAAGAACCCGAGTGTCAGAGGTTCTGTTCACTCTGAAAACTGGATCTGAAGGAACTGGATCATTGTCAAGGATTCTCCATGTGCAAATACAGGGTGGTGTGGTGACAGGACACCATCCTCTGTGGAATTACATCAGTGGCAATGAGAGAAAAGTACAGTCCTGAAGAAATATATTCGCAATAGTCCTCTTTAGCATTGGGGTAAGCATTTCTGAAATCATGCTGTTATTCGGGAAGCTTGACTCGCTCAATCCTGCTATCAGACTAGGCCCAATATGTAGAAAGAATGTATTATTTTTTCTGGGCAAATGACATTAGTGCAGATGAAAAGCAGCAAGTTGTTCTCCTGACACCCTGTCGACTCACAGCTTTTTCAGTTATTAGGACCCTAATTTTCTCTGAGGCACCAGATACTAAAATCTTTCAAGAGTTGACAGATTTAATGAAGGAATATACTGACCTCAGCCTCCTCTAACTCTCGGATGCTATTGGTTGTTACTCAGCAATTTGAGAACTAAGGGAATCCATATCAGGAATTTTGATGAGGTTAAGATGATTGGCAGAGGCTTGTGCCTTTAGTTTAACCATTAATGAAATGCTGAGAGGACACTTGGTATAAGGGATTAATGATGTAACCATGCAAAAGCACCTACTAGCTGAAGCCCAACTGAACGTCAAACCAACACCACAACTGGCTTTATCATTAGAAAATGTGGCAAGTGGAGCTTATGAATTGCAGAGTATTCCGATGAAAGGAGACCCTCTTTCCAGTCAGACTGAACCTGGGAAACGCCACTTGGGTGACCACAATTGCATGTCCTCAATCAGGACATATCCTGAACAGAAGTACTCTAGATCAGCCCACAGCAAAACTCCAAAACAAAACCAAGCCTCGGCCAAATGATTAAAATTTTCACAAGAACTCATTGTAGTTGCTGCTGGCATGTGGTCTCGACTTGGCCGAAATGTCCCGCTATACCTAAATTGAGTAAGGGACGTCATAAGCCAGTATTCCAGCACACCCGGAAAGTCCACCTACATCTAATTTGGAACAATTAAATTGCTTAGCAACATCAGAATCAGAACCTCTCAAAATAAACCAATCTAGTTAAATGGTCACTTGATTCGTATGGAGGTCAATATCAGTGTGACCGTTTCAACTATCCAAGAACCAGACTTGAACAAAATTCAATGCGGACTTATGTTTTTGCAAGACCTCAGCTTGACTGAAAACCTACACCAAGGAACATTTACAGATTGAGGGTACAACGTTGGTTCTGGCCTCTAATGAGAAGCAGCTGGTTGAGTTACCACTGATTGTAATTAAAAGGCTTGGGCCCATGCTTGATGGGGTGAAATTGGTTGAGAAATATTCACTAGATTGGCTCAACATTTTTCCATTATGAAACGGCTGCTCGAGTGAAGTGCTAATTAAATGTCTGGAAGATTTTCAGGAAGGTCAAGGAACTATCAAAGGAGCTAAGACCACATTACATATTGACCAGGAAGCATATGGCTTAGAAGGGGGAAAATGTGTGTTCCAGGCACCCCAAGTGACCTACTTGGGCTATAATGTCCACAAGACTGGGTTAGATGCCTTGGAAGATAAGGTGAGGGTGGAAAGTCCATATATAACCTGGCATCGTTGCATCAACTCTTAAATGGTCAGCCTTGGAAATGGCCTTGTAGCCAAGCCATAATGTTCAGGGAAGTGAAGAAACAGCTATCAATCTCTAAGGCATTGTCATACACGATCCCAAGTGAGGTCTGGTATGCAATGTCTCCCCATTCAGATTAGATTACCTATCGTGTGGAAACAGGCCCTTCGGCCCAACCAGTGCACCTTCTGAAGAGAAACCCACCCAGACCCATTTCCCCACTCTGACTAATGCACCTAATGCTACAGGGCAATTTAACATGGCCAATTCACCTGGCCTGCACATCTTTGGATTGTGGGAGGAAACCAGAGCACCCGGAAGAAACCCAAGCAGACATGGGGAGAATGTGCAAACTCCACACAGACAGTCGCCCGAGGCGGGAATTGAACCTGGGTTCCTGGTGCTGCAAGGCAGCAGTGCTAACCACTGAGCCACCATGCCGCCACTACCTCAGCATTGAGGTAGCATCAGCTCAAAGGTGGCCCAATGGAGAGGAACGCCCAATAGCTCAGAGTTTAGCTAATGCTGAGTGTTAGTGGTGGAGTGGGAACGTTTGACTGTCATACTTGGATTCAGGAAGTTCCACCAATACCTTTACGGATGTGGATTTGTAACAGTAACAGATCACAAACCACTGCCAGAGCTACTTAAAGAGAGCAAGGCAGTGCCGCTCCGAGCTTCTGTGGTGGATTCTAATTCTAAATGCACACAATTACAAATTGGAACACTGTACAGGAAGCCAAGTGGCAAAGGCAGATCTATTGAGCCATCTACCACTGGAGGATACCCCATCGGTGATACCACCACTGGAAGAGTTTTAAATTTTTTGGAGACACTTCCAGTCAGAGCTGACAATACTAGATATTAGAGGCCAGAATTCCTGAAGAAGGGCTTGTGCCCGAAATGTCGATTCTCCTGTTCCCTGGATGCTGCCTGACCTGCTGTGCTTTTCCAGCAACACATTTCCAGCAGAAAGATCTGGACCTGGCAAAACAAACAGCTGGTGCTTACAGGCAAAACAAAAGAGCCATCACAACCAGAATTGAAACCTTTTTAGATTTGGAGAGACCAGATCACAGTAGAGGGCAGCATATTATTAGGGGGAGCAAAAATGATTGTCCCAAGTAAAGGTCACCACCAGAAACTAGCTGAACCCCATCAGGGTCATCCTGGGGTGCCTAAAATTTAGGTGTTGGTGAGAAGTTACATCTGGTGACCAGGATTGGAAGAAGATATAGCCACATTGGTAGGGCAGTGCCCAGAGTGCCAACAAGTACAAACATTACTGACAGCATCTTCCCCACATTGCCCAGGTAATCCTGGGACACAGTTACACATCGACTATGCAGGTGCTTTAATGCACTCAATGTTCTTAGTCATTGTGGATGCCCACTCAAAATAGCTAGATGTGCATAGAGTTCATTTGTCAAAAATTGGGAAGATGATAGAAAAACTGTTCATATTTTGCAATACACTGACTTCCTAGAAGTGTTAGTCATAGACAGCAGGCCATTGTTTACTAGCAGGGTATTTCATTATTTCCTAAAATTGAATTGTATTTGTCATTTGAACAGCTCCTTACCATTCATCATCCAATCGTCTGGCAAAAAGAGCAGTGTGACCTTTGAAGGCAGGCTTAAAGAAAGAGCTGAAAATGTGTTGCTGGAAAAGCGCAGCAGGTCAGGCAGCATCCAAGGAGCAGGAGAATCGACGTATCAGGCATGAGCCCTTCTTCAGGAATGAGGAAAGTGTGCCAAGCAGGCTAAGATAAAAGGTAGGGAGAAGGGACTTGGGGGAGGGGCGTTGGAAATGCGATAGGTGGAAGGAGGTTAAGGTGAGGGTGATGGGCCGGAGTGGGGGTGGGGCAGAGAGGCCCAAAATATTCAAGAGCATCCTACAAGGGCATCTGCAAATTCCCCTTATAAACATCAGAAGCATTTCAAAAGCAAAGTTGCATCCACTGGACTTGCACTGCATAACAGCATAAGGCCATAAGACCATAAGACATAGGAGTGGAAGTAAGGCCATTCGGCCCATCGAGTCCACTCCGCCATTCAATCATGGCTGATGGGCATTTCAACTCCACTTACCCGCATTCTCCCCGTAGCCCTTAATTCCTTGTGACATCAAGAATTTATCAATTTCTGCCTTGAAGACATTTAGCGTCCCAGCCTCCACTGCACTCTGCGGCAATGAATTTCACAGGCCCACCACTCTCTGGCTGAAGAAATGTCTCTGCATTTCTGTTCTGAATTTACCCCCTCTAATTCTAAGGCTGTGTCCGCGGGTTCTAGTCTCCTCGCCTAACGAGGAGAAGGCATTACCAATGAAAGGCATTAAAGGGAGAAGCCAGCAACTTTGTCAGATCTTCAAAAAGGTACACGTGGAATTATTATTATTATGAAAGAAGGAACAGAGAGTGGAGAACATTCATTTCTGCTCCTGACAGGAAGGGCTTTGTCTCATTCAGGTCTTTCAGCAAACTGGAATTTCCTAACATCCACCCTCTCCAAGTTTCTTGAGTTCTCTCTCTGCCAGAACTTTCTCTTGATGTTCTTTCCAACTGGAATGGAGAGACATTGCATGTGAGACAATCTATTTTACTGAATTTGCCTTTGCCATTGGTGTGTTGAGGGGTGTTACTATATTGGAATAATTGTTGTTGAGTTAAATAATCTATTATTCTGTTACGTTTTCCAACAGAGTTAATCAATCATTCTTTCCTTTCTTTATATTTTAACTGTAGAGTAAGAATAAAGTTGTTTCACTTAAAGCTGAGTAATTAATCAAATTATATCTGGAACACAGTACCTTACACTTGTCTTTAAATAAGATAAAAGTTAGTGTCTAGGCTATCTCCTTGACATATTTGCAGGAGGTTTAATCTCATCTATAACAGATGAATGTTGGATGTTTTATTGAATTAATTTTGTATAGATTGATTACTTTGCATTACCATTTTATCCTTTTTAGGATCAAAATAGATTATCTCATCTTTCCTATTTTGAAATCCATTTGTCAATTTCTTTTCCCATTTGCATCTTCTTTCTTCTTTTTCTCTTCATCTGCCTGTACCTCCTCCAGTTGAGACTTTTGCTGATGTTGTGGTGACAGTAGTGGCATTTATACAAGAGCCAATTTGTAGAGAATAGAACAGGCCCTCCCAAATGGCTGCTCTTCCAAATAGTAGCCAAGTATCTGAAATGGCCTTAGACACAAAACATAAACATGGGAACGAGGAGCAGGATTAGGTCATTCAGTCCTTTGAGCTTGCTCTGTCATTCAGTGTGATTATAGCTGATCCTCTATCTCAGCATTGTACTTCTACTGTCTCCCCATACTACTTGATGCTTTAAAATCTGAAAATAATCTATCACTCGAATATATTCAGTGACTTGGCCTCCAAGCCTTATGTGATCAAGAATTCGACTGGCGGACCACTCTCAGAATGAACAAATGTTTCCTCAACTTAGCCCTAAATGGTGTACTCTGTATCCTGAGACTGTCATTCGTTCTCTGGTTCTAGATTCCGAACCAGGGAAAAAAAATCCTCCCTGCATCCAGTCTGTTTCAGTACCTTGATTTTCAGTTTAATGGTCTTTTAATGGCATAGTGGTTGGACAGGGATGGTGGGTATCATTAACCAAGTTTATAGCAGGTATCCCTTGTAAATCAAGCAGCCATCCCTGGTTCATCATGGTTGCTGAAAGATTCCTGGTACAGTGGACTGGCATGGGAATGCACTGTGACTGCTGCCAGGTTAGTTGGCATTTACCAGCTGACAATAATCACACACATATACCAACCCAGCTGAGTGAAAGGCACCCTGTTAAATTTTTGTATATCTCACCTTTCGAGATTTGCTGTGTTTGAAGAAATGTATGTGCAGTCCATGGTACCTTGAGTGATGGTGAAGCCCAATTTCTTGGTAAAGTCATATGCACACTCCCTTGACTTCTTTTTGTTCAGAGACAAACAATAGAGTTTTCTCTCCTAAAATTCGGAGCTTCCTCACCTTGCAGAGTTGTAACAGCTTTTCTGTTAGTCAGTAAATATTCATTTATTGACTAAGGCTTTGCATTGAACCTTCATTCGTGCTCTCGGATGGACATGAAAGATCCTTGCATTCTTTCAAGAAGAAAAGTGGAGTTTTCTCTGGTATCCTATAAATATTTATTAAAAGCAGATTTTCTGTGCTTTATCATTGTTGTTTCTTAGTACTTCCTATACACAATTTGATTACCCCATTCCCTACATTAGTGGCTACACTTCAAAACTATTTCATTTTTTGTAAAGTCTTTGGGATGGCCTATGAAAGTTATTGTGTATATGTCTATTTTCCCTGTTATTGAGGATTAAATAAACAATGTTTCATAACAGGAGAAAGTAAAAAGGTATGAAAAAAACTAGGTGCCATGTTTGGGACAGTTTTTTGTTCCTCTGCCTAACTCTCAGTTGTTGCTGCATCAGTGTGAGTCATAGTAATCTCTAACAATAATGTCAGGCCTCTGTCACTGTGCATTACTTGTGGCATCCCATAATGTGCAAAGCCTTTCCACTTAACACAATTAAATGGAGCAATATATTTTCGCAATTGAACGGAGGAGTTGGCAGATGATATGTGATGTGGGTCCAACAGACAAAAAAAATCATCAGTTCTACCAATGAAAGGCATTAAAGGGAGAAGCCAGCAACTTTGTCAGATCTTCAAAAAGGTACACGTGGAATTATTATTATTATGAAAGAAGGAACAGAGTGGAGAACATTCATTTCTGCTCCTGACAGGAAGGGCTTTGTCTCATTCAGGTCTTTCAGCAAACTGGAATTAAGGTTTCTCCACTAATTTGTAAATAGCAACTGTTAAAATATCGGAACTTAGAAATTCAGCTCAATTTCAAATGGATGAGGAATAAAAGGTTCATTTGCCTGATGTACAGTAGAACAAAAGCAGAGGAGGAAAACATATTTATGATTTGATAGTTGTACTGCATAATATCACAGGTTATTTCCTAGGTTTAGTTCCTTTTGTAAATCCATTAACATAAATGGCAAAAACATATTGAGCATAATGACATCATATCTCTTAAGAAACTGACAAATGGATTCTTTCTTCATTAGCTCTAACACACTACAGCTTTAGTGTCTCAAGGATTGTATTGTATTTTTTCAAGAAGCCAAACTGCATCATTGAAACAGGTTTATGAGTTAGAATAAAAATAATTTCAAACTGCTTTGGTTATTTTTACATGACTTTTATTACTGTTGCACCATTAATACAGCCACATATAATTCCAATGCATCCATTTTACAATTCTCATCATTTTCAACATGTGCTGTGGTAGTGGAGGCATTAGTGACACTGAATGGAGGAGAAGCTGGAACTGTAATGAATGCAGACTTGTTTGCAACTTGCTGTGAAACAGAACTACAGGTGCACCCAACAACGGACATGCATTAACTGATCAAGAGAAATCTATATAGGAAACGTACAATGAGAAGTGTGTGTTAGTCTGAAGTAACTTTGAGACAAAACTATTGTTCCTGGTCTGTCATGAGAAAGGGAACATGGTGGCTTATATCTGACAGCTGGTTGTACCTCACTGTGTAAAATCAGGTGGGAATACAAAGGTGTTATCTGAAGATCTGATTAGTTTGGCACAGTTCCACTAACTATCACTCAGCAGAGTCATAAACATTATTCACTATGTTGGATTGAATCAGTGAGGCACATCATTTACAGCTGTTGAGACTTTCATTCCACTCACTCAACTTCCAGACATCAATATTTAAGTCCAGCAATTTTCCAAATGTCGCTTGAAATATCCTGATGTAATTTCTGAGTATGGGATGTTTGGATGTTTTCTGGTAAAAGACAGTGGATCAAGTTTGTTAGTACAGTCGGAATTTAATGCAGGTTGTGAATGGTTGTTGAATGAGGCTATCATTATTCTTGCGCAGCTAACGTTTGATCAGTAATGGCTGAAGAATTCTCTGAAGTTGTAACATCTGCTGGAGTAGCACTGTCTGAGACTTCAGGAACAGCTGGAGTAGAGATTGGTGCATCTACTGCTGGTGTCTCCTGGGAAGAAACAGCATCAGTGGTGCTTGAGGCAGAGTCCAAATTTTGGGGCTCTGCTTTTTTACTTTCTCCTTGAGCCACAAGAGTAGATGCGACCTCAGTCTGTTTGGCTTCCACTTCAACCATGCTTGAACACTTCTCTTCTGTTTTGCTTTCAGGAGCAGGTGTTAGGGTTTCAGAGAGCTGACTGGATGTCACTTCAGTGCTGGATTCAGGCACAGCTGAAGACTGGCCATCTGCAGAACTACTCATAGGGGCAACCTCGGTTTGTTCTGTTGGCTTTTCTGCGGTTGGTTCTGTAGACAGAGGCTCTGTTTTGGCTTCAGTGGAATCTTGTGGCTTTTCAGCTTCAGGTTTTTGAGTTTCCTCTTTTTTCACTGTTTCTTTATCTTCTTCCTTAGTTTCAGCTGTGTTGTTTGCAGCCTGACTATCTTTGGCCTCTGATACATTTCCACCTTCTTCAGATGTTTTGGCCTCTTCCTGCTTTTCCTTTTTTGCCTCTCCATCCTCTGCTGCTGTTCCTTCAGCCAATTTATCAGCGTCTTTGTCGCTGGAAAGTTTATAATTCTTCTTCTTCCTGTTCAGTGCGTTTCCCATTTTATATGCTCTGTAAAGAATAATAAAGGTGAATAAAAATAAGGTTGACTGTCTCTTTCACATTAATTAATATTACATGGCAATGATCTTGGATGGAGAATATAATCCAGCATGATAAGTTTACACAGTTAGTTCCTATTATAAATTTATAATGGAAATACAATGATAAAAATGTATGATTTAATGTGAGTTGAGAATAAGGCCTCCATTCTCTGGTCTGGTTTTTCCTTCATTCTCTGATTGGACTCCCCTCAAAACTAATTTTCAACAACAATGGTGCAGTCTGGACCTAGAAGGTTCTGGTCTTGAAAGCACAAATATCTAAACAGTAAAAAAGAGATTCGTGGAAATTATGATGGTACAACTGATCACACAATCCTGACGTCACTAATTGAGAAAACACAAATCTAGAATGAGTCTCTGAAGACAGAGAGGGTTCAGGCACTACACCAGCCTACTATACACAGGTGTAAATGAAGGCACTTTAAAGAAATACAGAATTATTTACTTTGTGATAAGGAGCAAACTGTATATCAGTAGGCACAGACAGCCCAAGATATTTCTGATTTGGAGATGCTGGTGTTGGACTGGGGTGTACAAAGTTAAAAATCACACAACACCAGGTTATAGTCCAACAGGTTTAATTGGAAGCACACTAGCTTTCAGAGCGTCGCTCCTTCATCAGGTGATCCTATATTCCTGACAGATATGTCAAACTGCACGAAACAGGAATAGTTTAAAGCAAAAGATAAAGCAGTGCAGCAGTCAGGGACAAAATTTCAAGCAGGAGAAAGTGAGGACTGCAGATGCTGGGGATCAGAGCTTAAAAACGTGTTGCTGGAAAAGCGCAGCAGGTCAGGCAGCATCCAAGGAGAAGGAGAATCCCTAAGCCCTATGCCCGAAACGTCGATTCTCCTTCTCCTTGGATGCTGCCTGACCTGCTGCGCTTTTCCAGCAACACATTTTTAAGCACAAATTTCAAGCGCCAGAATCTAAAATTAAAATAGAATCCAAGTGACAACGCTGAAAAGGGATCACCAAAAAACTTCACAGAAAAAGAACTGGAAAAGGGTTGACCCCAAATTTCGGAAAACTTGAAAATAACTTGGAGAATATACACTGAAAAATGAGATACTTCTTTGTTGAGCAAAAATGCATGTATTTAACTAATTTTTTTGAATGATAGTACCTCAGAATGAATGCATGAGAAAATTTGGGCAAGAATTTCAAAAGCCATGCAAAGATTTCAATTAACTTAAAGCGGAAGCATCACTTGGTGCTGCACAAAGATGCTAAACCTGCTTGTACACTACCAGGAATTTCTCATTCTCCAATGGGTAACAGATTAAAAATGGGGTCATTTTGCCAGTGACAGAATTGACACAATGGTGTCCAGGGCTAATAACAGTTCGCAAGAACTCAGATCATCGAACATAGAACATTACAGCGCATTACATTGGGCGTCTGTATTGCACTGCCCTGTGAAACCATTCTCGTCCACCTGCCTGTCCAATGACCATTTAAATGCTTGTAAAGTTGACGAGTCTACAACTGTTGCAGGCAGTGTGTTCCACACCCTTACTACTCTGAGTAAAGAAACCAACTCTGACATCTGTCCTATATCTATCACCCCTCAGTTTGAAGTTATGCACCCTCGTGCTAGCCATCACCATCTGAGGAAAAAGGCTGTCACTGTCCACACGATCTAACCCTCTGATTATCTTGTGTCTCAATTAAGTTCTTCTCTCTCTAATGAAAACAGCCTCAAGTCCCTCAACCTTTCCTCGTAAGACCTTCGCTCCATACCAGGCAACAACTGAGTAAATCTCCTCTGAACCCTTTCCAAAACTTCCACACCCTTCCTATAACGTAGTGACCAGAACTGCAAGCAATATCTCAAGTGCGGCCGCACCAGAGTTTGGTACAGCTGCAGCATGACCTCATGGTTCCGAACCTTGATCCCCCTACTAATAAAAGCTAACACACCATGTGCCTTCTTAACAGCCTTATCAATGTGGGTGGCAACTTTGAGGGATCTATGTACATGGGCACAGAGATCTCTCTGCTCATCTACACTATCAAGAATCTTACCATTCACCCAATACTTTGCATTCTTGTTGCTACTCCCAAAGTGAATCACATCACACTTTTCTGCCTTAAACTCCATTTGCCACCTCTCAGCCCACCTCAGCAGCTTATCTATGTCTCTCTCTAACCTACACCATCCTTCAGCACTATCCACAACTGTACTGACCTTAGTGACGTCCTCAAATTTACTAACCTACCCTTCTACGCCCTCATCCAGGTTGTTTATAAAAATGACAAACAGCAGTGGACCCAAAACAGATCCTTGCAGTGCATGACTAATAACTGAACTCCAGGATGAACATTTCCCATCAAGCACCACCCTCTGTCTTCTTTCAGCTAGCCAATTTCTGATCCAAAGCACTAAATCGCCCTCCATCACATGCCTCTGTATTTTGTGCAGTAGCCTACCATGGGGAACCTTAATAAAATGCCTAACTGAAATCCATATACACCACATCAACCACTTTACCCTCATCTACCTATTTGGTCACCTTCTCAAAGAATTCAATAATTTTTGTGAGACATGACCTACCATTCATGAAACTGTGTTGACTATCCCTAATCAACTTATTTCTGTCGAGATGATTATAAATCTTATCTCTTACAACCTTTTCAACACTTTACTCACAACCGACGTAAGGCTCACTGGTCTATAATTTCCAGGGTTGTCTCTACTCCCCTTCTTAAAAAAGGGAACAACATTTGCTATCCTCCAGTCTTCTGGAACTACTCTTGGAGACAATGACAACATAAAGATCAAAGCCAAAGGCTCGGCAATCTTCTCACTGGCTTCCCAGAGAATCCTAGGATAAATCCCATCTGGCCCAGGGGACTTATCTATTTTCACACTTTCCAGAATTTCTAACACCACCTCCCTGTGAACCTCAATCCCAGTTGGTCTAGTAGTCTGTTTCTCAATATTCTCCTCAACAACACTGTCTTTTTTCAGTGTGAATACTGACGAAAAATATTCATTTCGAGCTCCCCTCATCTCCTCCGACTCCACGCACAACTTCCCACTACTGTCCTTGATTGGCGCTAGTCTTACTCTAGTCATTCTCTTATCCCTTATATACCTATAGAAAGCCTTAGGGTTTTCCCTGATTCTATCCACCAACCTCTCATGTGCCCTCCTCACTTGTCTTAGTTCTCTCTTTAGGTCTTTCCTGGCTACTTTGTGACTCTCAATTGCCCTGAGACTTTGCATCTCATCCTAACATAAGCCTTCTTCTTCCTCTTGACAAGAGAGTCCGTAAACCATGGCTCCTGCGTTCGACAACTTCCTCCTGTCTGACAGGTACATACTTATCAAGGACATACAGTTGCAGTTCCTTGAATAAACTCCACATTTCTATTGTGCCCATGCTCTGCAATTTCCATCCCCATCCTATACATCCTAAATCTTGTCTAATCACATCATAATTGCCTTTCCCCCAGCTGTAGCTCTTGCCCTCTAATGTATACCAATCTCTTTCCATCGCTAAAGTAAACATAACTGAATTGGAGTCACTATCACCAAAGTGCTCACCTATCTCCAAATCTAACACCTGGTCAGGTTCATTACCCAGTACCAAATCTAATGTGGCCTTGTCCCTTGTTGGCCTGTCTACATACTATATCAGAAAACCTTCCTGCACAGAATGGACAAAAACTGACCCATCTAAAGTACTTGAACTATTCCCAGTCAATATTTGGGAAGTTGAAGTCCCTCATAACAACTACCCTGTCATTTTCGCTCCTACTGAGAATCATCTTTGCTATCCTTTCCTCTACATCTCTGGAACTATTCAGAGGCCTGTAGAAAACTCCCAACAGGGTGGCCTCTCCTTTCCTGTTTCTAATTTCAACCCACACAACCTCAGTTGACGCGTCCTCAAATGTCCTTTCAGCAACTGTAATACTGTCCTTGACAAACAATGCCACACCCCCACCTCTTTTACCATCTTCTTTACCATCTAAATCCTAGAACTTGTGACAACTACTCCTGTCCCTGCTCTATCCATGTCTCTGAGATGGCCACAACATCAAAATCCCAGGTACCGACCCATGCTGCAAGTTCACCCACCTTATTCCAGATGCTCCTGGCATTGAAATAGACACACTTCAAATCAACTTCTTGATTGCCCATGCCCTGTTGTGACCCTGAAATCTTATTTTGGACTTCCCTACTCTCAACCTCTTCTATACGTGAACTACAATTTAGGTACTATTCCCCTGCTGAATTAGTTTAAACCTTCCTGAGAAGCATTAGTGAATGTCCCACCCAGGATATTGGTACCTCTGTGGTTCAGGTGAAGATCATCCTGTTTGTAGAGGTCCCACCTACCCAGAAAGAGCCCCAATTATCCAGGAATCCAACACCCTCTCTCCTGCACCATCCCTGTAGCCACATGTTCAACTCCTCTCTCTCCCTATTCCTCGCCTTACTAGCACGTGGCATGGGTAACAAACCAGAAATACCAACTCTGTTTGTCCATTCATTTGTGGATGATCTGAGATAAGCTGCAGAGCTCGGCTGAGAGGTGACAAATGGAGCTTAATGCGGAAAAGTCTGAGGTGATTCACTTTGGAAGGAGCAACAGTAATAAAGATTACTGCGTCAATGGTAAAATTTTGGGGAGTGTAGATGATCAGAAAGGTCTCAGTGTCCATGTGCATACATCCCTGAAAGTTGCCAACCAGGTTGTTAGGGTTGTTCAGAAAGCATACAGTGTGTTAGCTTTTATTCGTAGATTGATTGAGTTTCGGAGCCATGAGGTTATGCTGCATCTGTACAAAACTCTGCTGCGGCCGCACTTCGAGTATTAAGTACAGTTCTGGTCGCTACATTTTCAGAAGGATGTGGAAGCTTTGGAAAGGGTGCAGCGGAGGTTTACTAGGATGTTGCCTGGTATGGAGGGAAGGTCTTATGAGGAAAGGCTAAGGGACTTCTCTCTAACAAGAGAGAAGGGTGAAAGGTGACTCAACTGAGACATATAAGATAATCAGAGGGTTAGATAGGGTGGACAGGGAGAGCCTTTTTCCTCGGATGTGATGGCTAGCACAAGGGAACATAGTTTTAAACTGAGAGGTGATAGAGACAGGACAGATGTCAGAGGCAGTTTCTTTACTCAGAGTAGCAGAGTGTGAAATGCCCTGCCAGCAACAGTACTAGACTTGCCAACTTTAAGGGCATTTGAATAGTCATTGGATAAACATATCGATGAAAATGGAATAGTGTAGGATAGATAGGCTTCAGATTGGTTCCACAGGTCCATGCAACATCGAGGACTAAAGGGCTTGTACTGCAGTGTAATGTTGTATGTACTTTCTCACTCAGTTACAACAAAAGAGCTGTAAGAAGCTCCATCCTTTTTTAGCAATGAGCAAGTTTTTGCATAAAACTGAATGAGAGTCGTGGGTTCCTGCAGACATCCTTAGTCAAAGAGTTGAGATTACTGACTTAATTTATTTCACCATTCAAGGTATTGCTTCAACTATCAACTCTTTGGATCACCTCTGTGCCAGAGATTTTCCAAAGGACAATGTAGGAATCCTAAAAGGGAAACATGAAATCATTTACAACATGGATAACATCTTAGTGCATTATAAAAAAAAGGAGGTACATGACCAGTGTATCAAAGACATATTAAAGATGCTACAGAACATAGGCCTTACACTAAACATGAGAAGCCAATTCTTGAAAATGATGATTACATTTCTTGGACACACTGTCCAAGAGCAAGGCATAATATTAAATCCAAGGAAGGCTGAGGCAGCAGTGAATTTCTGATGCAATATTGTGTAAATAATGTAGTAAACTTCTTTGGGATAACAGATTAAGTAGGAAGGTTTATCCTCAGCTGAGCCAGTCTTACTCAACCTAGAAAGGAGCTTTTGAAGAAAGGTCAACAATGACACTGCCATCAGGAACAGACTACAAACTTTTGACAACCAGAAAAATGTTACTTTGTCTTAATCTGTCAACACATCATAGTGCAGTCACTTTACTGGCCTTGGAGATATCCTCCACAGGACTAGGAGCAATCCTTAATCAAGTACAAATTTATGGAACATGAAAATCAATCTGCTTTATATCAAGAGCTTTGATGGAGATCAAACTGAGTTACACAGTCATTGAAAAAGAAAGATTAACAGTTAAATTGCAGTGTGAAAAGTTTCTAGATGATCTCATGAGTCTGAGATAGACCATAAGTCAGTAACATTGGTAACATTATTAAAATAGAAAGAAATCTCAAAAATGCTTCCATGCATACAATGAAGAAGGCTTAGACTGATGAATTAAACTATGGGATAATTTATGTTCCAGGCAAGATCTAAGCAATGGCAGGTGCATTCTCAGGGTAGCAGTAGATTGATTAGAAAAAGAGGATCCTAATCTTGTTGAAGTAAAATCTTATTCTACAACAATAACCAAGACTTTTTGATAATCTGAGGGAAATGGAAACCAATTTGTGCAGCTCAAAAATCTGGCAAGGAGTGTACATACATCAGGAGGAGAAAGATGCTGGAGATCAGAGCTGAAAATGTGTTGCTGGAAAAGCGCAGCAGGTCAGGCAGCATCCAGGGAACTGGAGAATCGACGTTTCGGGCTTTCCTGAAGAAGGGTTTATGCCCGAAACGTCAATTCTCCTGTTCCCTGGATGCTGCCTGACCTGCTGCGCTTTTCCAGCAACACATTTTCAGCAGTGTACATACATCAGCCAATTGTACCTGCAAGGAAGATTTGAATATTATCCAGCAGACTCAGGGTGGCAAAGATACCAAGATTAGAAACAACATTTGGCAATAATAGAAGACTTATTTGTGGACAACCATAGAATGGTTATACCAAAGTTGATGAGATAAGAAATTCTACAGAGACTCTATGGAGGATATTTAGGTATGATTAAGAATGCAATGATGTGTGTTGGCCGGGCATTGTGAAAGACATACAAGATTACATTTTGTTGTTCCAAACATGCGCAGCACACAAACAAGCGCACACAGAGCCAATGCTTTCCACCAGATTTGTGGAAAGGCTATAAGGAGAGCTAGCATTGGATTTGTTTGATTATAGAACGATGGATATTGTCTCAGTCAACTATTATTCAAGATAATTTGAAATGGCAAGACTTCAAAACACCCCTAACAGTCTCAGAGATCACAG
The DNA here is from genome assembly GCF_037043375.1 of Chiloscyllium plagiosum. NCBI lineage: Eukaryota > Metazoa > Chordata > Chondrichthyes > Orectolobiformes > Hemiscylliidae > Chiloscyllium > Chiloscyllium plagiosum. The sequence goes on along the minus strand of NW_028270172.1, from coordinate 152,714 downwards.
CAGTGAAAAGGATTTTTGCAATACACAGTTCCCAAATGAAGAATAATCAGTCAATGGATCTCAATCCATGAATGGGGAATTCTGAAAGTTCACTTTAGAGGCAGGAATTAACCAGGTGACAAGTTCTCTAGACCATCTTCAATCAAAAGTATAGGCTGATAACATAAATAAGACTGAGAAGTCACTGATTTGTAAGAATACATAAAAAGAGCAATCACTGGTTAATGAATACTCACCACAGGAATTGCTAATGGGAAAGAGGTTAAAAACAAATGGACCAGTTTTGGAACATCACCTCAGGTCAAACGTGGCCTCTCAAGACCGCAAGAAGCAAAACTATTAGAGAAAGCTACAGCAAGATGCAGCTGACATGGCACAACACGGATAAACATACAAACCTTCAATTTTAAAGCTAGGGCAGAAAGTATGGTTAACGAGCAAGAAGTCAGAAGCCACAGTCATCAGACAATCTGAGCAACTGAAATCTTACATTGTCAGAGCACCTGAAGGATCATTCAGGAGGAACGTGAAGTCTTTGATCTTACTCCAAGCCAAGAAAGGATACTGAGTATGATGAACACAGAACATGGGACAGCTACACCTGTTATACATCAGACAGTGTGTAGTGATACAATTATTCCAGATGCAACACAATATCATCATCTTACTGATGAACACAAGTGAACCAGATTGGGAGGTCCAGTGAAGTTCCAAATCAGGCAATTAGGGGAAGGAAAGGTGGTGATAACAGTGACCATGATGTTACTGATTACAAAGGCTATGCAACTGATTAGAAATAAGCTACTAAAATAATATATATGAGTTGATAGAAATTTGAGGGTGGGGAGGACATGATATAACAAAATTCATGTAACTGATCACATTTGGATAATAATGGAACAGTATAGGTTCGACGAGCATCACAGGTCGGCACAACATCGAGGGCCAAAGGGCCTGTACTGCGCTGTAACATTCTATGTTCTATGTTTCTGACATCAGTAGGAGAGAAAACACCAGTCGAAAATGAACGTGAAAAGAGAGGTTTCAGACTGGGGAGCTGTCTTTGCTAAGTGATTTGGTACAGGTGTAAATACAGAAGTATTACAGTACATTAAGAGTTGAACAGCCTTACTTAGTAACAAGGAGAAAGCAGAACAGGAACAGTGTATATGCTGATCTCCTCAGCCCAAGGTATTACAGATTGGAATTTCACAGTGCAGGAAGCAGGTCTGGCTTAAAATTCAATGTGCTGCACCTAAACCAAAAATGGTAACCATTATGGGCAAAGTGTGACCATGGATAAGAATTCTGTTCTGTTGAATCTCCACATGTTAATCCTTCCATAGGATGCAGCACAAACTCAGTGAATGCATGCCCCATCAGGACAGGAGTAACTCCTCAATCGTCTGGCCTTAGTGGTACTGAAATATTCAGTTTTAATGTTCAAAACATCTGCTTAGAAAGGTCTTTATTTTGGGTCCCTTGAACTTGTTTCCCTGTTGGCAAACCCCTAGTTAAAGGAAGAGGGGAGGGCATGCCAGGAGCAGCTCCAAACATACCTAAAAATGAGGTGTCAATCTGGTGAAGCTTCAAACAGGAGTATTCATGTTCCAAACAATGCTAGCAGCATCCCACACAGATCAGATTTAAGCTCTGAAAACCTGCCACATCCTATTGTGAATATGGTAGATAAGTAAACAAGTCACTGGAAGGGGAGGCTCCATAAATATCCCAGGCATTAATGATGGAAGAGCCCAACACTTCAATGCAAAAGATAAGGCTAAAGCATTTGCAATCTTCAGAAGGAAGACCAATTGGATGATCCCTCTCAGCCTCTTCGAATGGTCCCCGACATCACAGATGCTAGTCTTCATCCAATTTGATTCACTCCACATGGTATCAAGTAGTAGCTGGAGGCACTGGATACTGCAAAGGCTACTGGCCCTGAGAGCATTCGGTAATAGTACTGAAGATTTGTGCTCCACAATTAGCTGCACACCAAGGCAGACTGTTCCAATACAGATACAATACATACATCTAATGTGGAAAATTGTCAGTTATGTTCTGTCCACAAAAAGCAGGACAAATTCAGCCTGGTCAATTACTGCCCCATCAGTCTACTCTTGATCATCAGTAAAGTGAGGGAAGGTGTCATCAACAGTGCTATCAAGCATCACCTGCTCAGTGATGCCCACTTTCAGTTCTGCCAAGGTCACTCAGCTCCTGCCCTCATTACAACCTTAGTTCAAACATGGACAAAACAGCTGAATACCAGAGATGAGGTGAGAGCAGCATTTGACACAGTGTGACATCATTTATTCTGAGCAAAGCTGGAGTCAATGGCACAAAGAAGATACTTGTGATTCCGAGAGGTCAATCATTTCAATCCTACTGCATCTCTGAGTTCCTCAGGGTAGTGTCCTAGGTCCTATCATCTTCAACTGCTTCATCAATAATTTTCCCTCAATAATAAGGACAAGAGTGGGGGTGTTCACTGAAGTTTGCACAATATTTAGCCCCCTTCACAACTCCTCAGTTTTTGAGGCAGTCAGTGTTCATCTACAGTGTGACCTGGACTACATTCAAGTTTGAGGAGGTCAGAGGCTAGGAATTTTGTGGCACATAATTTACCTCACAACCCTGCTATGCTTATCACCATCTACAAGATATAAGTTGGGAATAACCTCTGAGGGGAAGCATTGGCATAGTGATATTATTTCTGGATTGTTAATCCAGAGATCCTGGAATTGTCTGGAGACTTGGGTTTGAATCCTGCCATGACAGATGGTGGAATTTTAATTCAATAAAAATCTGGAATTAATTGTTGATTGTCAGAAAAACCCATCTGGTTCACTAATATTACTTAGGGAAGGAAAGTACCATCCTTACCTGGTTTGGTCTACATGTAACTCCAACCCACAGCAATCTAGTTTACTCCTAACCACTCTCTGGGCAATTAGGACAATAAATGTTAACCTAGCAAGTGATTCCCTCATCCTGTAAATGAATTAAAAACAAATATGGTGGGAAATCTTTCAATTTTCCTGAATGATCGCAATTGAAACAACAGTCAAAAAGCACCACACCATCCAGGACCCAATTAACTTGCTTTATTCCCACCACCTTCAACATTCAATCCCTTCACCACCAATGCTTCACAGCAACAGTGTGTACCATCTACAAGATGCACAACTGCTATTCATCAAGACTCAGATATTTCCTTCCAAACCCACATCTATTTCCAACTATAATGATAAGAGCAGCAGATATATGGGAACACCACTGCCTGCAAGTTCCCCTCCAACAGACTCACTATCGTGACTTGAAACTATATCAGTGTTCCTTCACTGTCACTGTGTAAAAATCTTGGAACTGCTTCCCTAACAGCATTATGGGTATCTCGACATTTCATGGATTACAGCGTTCACCAGCATCTTCTCAAAGACAACTAGCAATGGCAACAAGTGTTGGCCTGAAATGCATTTTCATGGATAATTTAAAAAAGGTTATTACTGAGTCAGGCAAAGGTAAAGGACTATGGATAGGGCAAATAGACAAGGTTTTTTTCTCTGGGTTGGGGGAATCTAGAACTAGAGGGCACAGGTTTAGGGTGACAGCAGAAACATTTAAAAGGGATCTAAGGGATAACTTTTTCACGCAGAGGGTGGTGCATGTATGGAATGAGCTCTCAGAGGAAATGGTAGAGGCTGGTACAATTGCAATATTTAAAAGGCATTTGGATGGGTATATGAATGGGGAAGGTTTAGAGGGATATGGGCCAAGTGCTGGCAAATGGGACTAGATTAGTTTGGGATATCTGGTCAGCATGGATGAGTTGGACTGAAGGGTCTGTTTCCATGTTGTATATTTCTAAGACTCTATGACTGTTTTTAGGTTAACCAGTAAAGCAGGAAGCTGCTGATGACAGATTCCCTGTTTGAAGAAACCTAATTTGTTAATAGTTAGATACTGATAATTTGCTGTAGTGCCTCATTGCTGGAAGGCCATATTAGTTTGCTTATAGATTGAATAAAAAGACTTTGTTGTGGTTCTGTTCACCGAGCTGGGAATTTGTGTTGCAGACATTTCGTCCCCTGACTAGGTGACATCCTCAGTGCTTGGGAGCCTCCTGTGAAGTGCTTCTGTGATCTTTCCTCCGGCATTTATAGTGGTTTGTATCTGCCACTTCTGGTTGTCAGTTCCAGCTGTCCGCTGCAGTGGCCGGTATATTGGGTCCAGGTCAATGCGTTTGTTGATAGAATCCTTGGATGAGTGCCATGCCTCTAGGAATTCCCTGGCTGTTCTCTGTTTGGCTTGACCTATAATAGTAGTGTTGTCCCAGTCGAACTCATGTTGCTTGTCATCCGCGTGTGTGGCTACTAAGGATCGCTGGTCGTGTCGTTTCATGGCTAGTTGGTGTTCATGGATACGGATCGTTAGCTGTCTTCCTGTTTGTCCTATGTAATGTTTTGTGCAGTCCTTGCATGGGATTTTGTATACTACGTTGGTTTTGCTCATGCTGGGTATCAGGTCCTTCGTTCCGGTGAGTTGTTGTCTGAGAGTGGCTGTTGGTTTGTGTGCTGTTATGAGTCCTAGTGGTCGTAGTAGTCTGGCTGTCAGTTCAGAAATGTTCTTGATGCATGGTAACGTGGCTAGTTCTTTGGGTTGTGGCATGTCCTCATTCCGTTGTCTTTCCCTTAGGCATCTGTTGATGAAATTGCGGGGGTATCCGTTTTTGGCGAATACATTGTAGAGGTGTTATTCTTCCTCTTTTTGCAGTTCTGGTGTACTGCAGTGTGTTGTGGCCCTTTTGAATAGTGTCTTGATGCAACTTCGTTTGTGTGTGTTGGGGTGGTTGCTTTCGTAGTTCAGGACTTGGTCTGTGTGTGTGGCTTTCCTGTATACCTTTGTGGTGAATAAAAATACTTTGTTTATAGTACTCTGGAACATTGACTCTTTTGGAAATCCTGTGAAACCAGGAGGAACTTAGAGCTTTAAACATAAGATTATGAGCAGATTCATGTTGAAATGTTGGGAAACTTGGTGACCAATTTGAGACCTTGCATCATATCTCATGAAAGGCGTCTCATATCTCATTGCACTCAGACACCTGGCAGCCAGCAGTCAGCCTTCCCTCAGGATCAAGAATTCCAGGTGGAAAGCCTGTCCTACACAGAATGGCAATGCTCTATATTTGCCAAGGACACTGTGACTGCTGCTGATAAGCCAACACCGAAGCTCTCAGGTCAAGGAAGGGCACAGAGCACAGATGAGTGAGGAGGGAGTGATATGATAGGGTGGGGATTACAGAACTAAGAAGTTGAAGAAGGTTAGGCAACAAGGGCAAGGCAGGGACCCCTCACTTCGCAGTTCCAGGTGCTTTATTCAGGGTCTCAGTACTGACAGAATCCCTCCCCCAGGAGCTGGCAAACATGTCAGGGCTTCTTTTTCCTCTGTCAAACCATGTTCCTACCTCTGCCAGTGGTATGAGACACATAAGTGGGCATTATTTGGGACAGAAAGGTCATTCATTGTCCTTCCCATCAAGTGCTTAATCAATGTGGAGTTGATTAAGTATCCCCCATGCAGAAATGGGGGAATACACTCTATGTTTCCATGGAGAGTGTACAGTAATTTATAAAAAATTAAGCATTTGGTAATATTAGATGTTAATAAGGAATATCCAATAGACAATAGGTGCAGGAGTAGGCCATTCTGCCCTTCGAGCCAGCACCATGATTCATTATGATCATGGCTGATCATCCTCAATCAGTATCCTGTTCCTGCCTTATCCCCATAACCCTTGATTCCACTATCCTGAAGAGCTCTATCCAAGCCTTTCTTGAAAGTATCCAGAGACTTGGCTTCCACAGCCTTCTGGGGCAGAGCATTCCACACACCCACTACTCTCTGGGTGAAAATGTTTCTCCTCAACTCTGTTCTAAGTGGACTACCCCTTATTTTAAAACTGTGTCCTCTGGTTCGGGACTCACCCATCAGCGGAAACATGCTTCCTGCCTCCAGAGTGTCCAATCCTTTAATAATCTTCTACGTCTCAATCAGATCCCCTCTCAGCCTTCTAAACTCAAGCGTATACAAGCCCAGTCACTCCAATCTTTCAGCATAAGATAGTCCCGCCATTCTGGGAATTGACCTCGTGAACCTACGCTGCACTCCCTCAATAGCCAGAATGTCTTTCCTCAAATTTGGAGACCAAAACTGCGCACAATGTTCCAGGTGCAGTCTCACCAGGGCCCTGTACAGCTGCGGAAGGACCTCTTTGCTCCTATACTCAATCCCTCTTGTTATGAAGGCCAGCATGCTACTAGCTTTCTTCACTGCCTGCTGTACCTGCATGCTTGCTTTCATTGACTGATGTACAAGAACATCTAGATCGCGTTGTACTGCCCCTTTACCTAACTTGACTCCATTTAGATAGTAATCTGCCTTCCTGTTCTTGCCACCAAAGTGGATAACCACACATTTATCCACATTAAACTGCATCTGTCATGCATCTGACCACTCACCTAACTTGTCAAGGTCACCCTGTATTCTCCTAACATCCTCCTCACATTTCACCCTGCCACCCAGCTTTGTATCATCAGCAAATTTGCTAATATTACTGTTAATACTTTCATCTATATCATTAACGTACATTGTAAAAAGCTGCGGTCCCAGCACTGATCCCTGCGGCACACCACTGCTCACCGCCTGCCATTCCGAAAGGGAGCCGTTTATCACTACTCTTTGTTTCCTGTCAGCCAACCAATTTTCAATCCAAGTCAGTATTTTGCCCCCAATACCATGCGCCCTAATTTTGCTCACTAACCCCTATATGGGACTTTATCAAAAGCTTTCTGAAAGTCCAGGTATACTACATCCACTGGATCTCCCTTGTCCATCTTCAGAGTTACGTCCTCAAAAAATTCCAGAAGTTCAGTCAAGCATGATTTCCCTTTCATACATCCATGCTGACTCTGACCTATCCTGTTACTGCTATCCAAATATTAGTGTCGTAATTTCATCCTTTATAATTGACTCCAGCATTTTTCCCACCACTGAGGTCAGACTAACTGGTCTATAATTCTCTGTTTTCTCTCTCCCTCCTTTCTTAAAAAGTGGGACAACATTAGCCACCCTCCAATCCGCAGGAACTGATCCTGAATCGAGAGAACATTGGAAAATAATCACCAACGCATCCACCATTTCTAGAGCCACCTCCTTCAATACCCTGGGATGCAGACCATCAGGCCCCGGGGACTTATCAGCCTTCAGACAGTCTCTCCAACACCACTTCCTGCCTAATATAAATTCCCTTAAGTTCAGATCGTTCAGCCACTATTACACCTGGGAGATTGCTCGTGTCTTCCCCAGTGAAGACAGATCTAAAGTACCAATTCAACTCTTCTGCCATTTCTTTGTTCCCCGTAATAAATTCACCCGTTCCTGTCTTCAAAGGCCCAATTTTAGTCTTAACCATTTTTTTTCTTTTCACGTACCTAAAAAAGCCTTTACTATCCTCCTTTATATTTTTGGCCAGTTTACTTTATTTTTTCTTTGCGTATTTCCTTTTTAGTTATCCTCTGTTCATTAAAAGCTTCCCAGTCCTCCGATTTCTCACCCATCTTTCCTATGTTATACTTTTTCCCTTTTGTCTTTATATGGTCCTTAACTTCCCTCGTCAGCCACAGCCACCCCTGCCTCCCTTTAGGATCTTTCTTCTTTTTTGGAATGAACTGATCCTGCATCTTCTGCATTATACCCAGAAATACCTGCCATTGTTGTTCCACTGCCATCCCTGCTTGGGTATTGCACCATTGAACTTTGGCCAGCTCATCCCTCATAGCTCCATAGTTCCCCTTATTCAACTTAAATATTGTCCAATTCTACCCTCTCCCTTTCAAACTGCAGATTAAAGCTTATTGTTTTGGTGGTCACTACCTCCTAATGGCTCCTTCACTTCGAGGTCTCTGATCAAATCCGGTTCGTTGCACAACACCAGATCCAGAATTCCTTTCTCCCTGGTAGGCTCCAGCACAAGCTGTTCTAATAATCCATCTCGGAGGACCTCCACAAATTCCCTTTCTTGGGGTCCAGTACTATCCTGATTCTCCCAGTCCATCTGCATGTTGACTAGCTTTAAGCTTTTCACTAATTTAGTATTTTGGTTATCAAGGTGGACAGGAAAGTGGAGTTGAGCTCAAACTCTTACTGAAAGGCAGAGCAGGCTGGATGGGCCAAAAGACCAAACCCTGCTCCCAGTTTGTCTGTTGAATGTAGGTATGTCGTAGCATTGCTGACTTAACCAGTGACACCCACATTATATCACCAAATAAAAAAAGCCTGACTACCAAATAATGTTCAGTAATTGTAAATTTTAGTTTATTACAATAAAAGCCTTAAAGTGTGAAATTGTCAGCTGATCCATTCTGTCAATTGTTGAGAAACTCATATCTGTTTTTAGACATGTTATTGATCACAAAAGGAGTCAGAACAACTCACTGATTTCCATGTTTACATCAGGGAACACAAAGATGCCTAAATGTCCAGCTGTGGTGAGGAAGGCTCAGGATCTGGCTCCCACATTCTCATTTGGAGATTTGACACCTGCATTTTCCAGGGATCAGGAAATGGGCAGCAAAAGGGGGAAGGGGTGATTGCTCAATTTGTAGGTGCCTTCATTAGCACTTCTTTCTAGGCAATGGAGCAGCAATGCTTCCCACAGATCAATTTCTGCCACTGATTGTGTACTTTTTTCCATTCTAATCACTGTCTCATCCCAACCACACCCCTCACCCCCCTCCCCATCCTGACCCCTCTCTTCCCTCCTGAATTCTGGGATCTGTCTTCAAGGATTCGTGATAGATACAGGACAGATGTCAGAGGTAGTTTCTTTACTCAGAGAGTAGTAAAGGTATGGAATGCTTTGCCTGCAACAATAGTAGATTCGCCAACTTTAAGTACATTTAAGTCATCATTGGACAAGCATATGGACATACATGGAATAGTGTAGGTTAGATGGGCTTCAGATTGGTATGACAGGTTGGCGCAACATCGAGAGCCGAAGGGTCTGTACTGCGCTGTAATGTTCTATGATCCATAACTATAGACTGCTGACATTGTTTTTTATCCACCAGCGGTCCATTTGTTTGACTGGTGGGAAATGGAGTTGAAATATATAGGTGAAGCTAACCACAATAAATTCAGCAAGATTTCCATGTCCTCAGGCTGTTGCTTCACTTGGTCACTTTTCCTAACTCTCCAGAAATATTGGGGTAAATTGCTTCATCACCCATTCTCCATTTTCCAACTGTCTTCTTCTGCCATGTCATCCTTCATTAGAATACACATTACAAGTATACCCAACATCCAGCAAGCAAAATGACAGAGTCACAAGATAACAATCAGGAAGTGGAACCCTTCGTCTACAGTCAGGGCCTAATGAAGCTAATTACAGCATCCAGAATGACAAATGTTGGTACAGTAGGATAATGATTATTCTCTAGACATCCAAAGGATTAGCATCCAGATGAAGCAGTGCTTCACCTGCACTCAATCTAGTCCACTGTATTCACTGTTCACAATGCAGTCTGCTTTACACTGGAGAGATGAAACAGAGACCGAGTGACCGTTTTACAGAGCACCTATGTTTATCTGTAAAAATGACCCCGAGTTTTTTGTTGCCTGGCACATTGACACATCACTGTGTTCCCATGCCAACACTTCTTTCTCAAGTTTGCTGCAGTGTTCCAGCAAGGCTCAATGCAAGCTGGAGGAACACCACTTCATTTTCTGCTAAGGTACCTTACATTCTTCAGGGCTCAGCATTGGAGTTTAATAATTTCAGTGCATGAACATCTCCTTCCTTGTGAATTACCCCGCCTCACAATCCCAGGTCTTGGTATGAAATGGGTTGCTTTCAGCACACCAAACCCATCATCACCATCTAGCTTCTATTTTTCCTTAGCTTATTAGCAACATTTTCTTCATCTGCTAACCTTTTTCTTCTCTCTATCTGGGCTATGTCTGTATCGAACTATTAACTCCTTTTGCCACTAACTCCCATCATCAGTAGAAATGCCACATTTTCCTAGTTGCTTCTTGTTCTGAAAAAGGTCACTGGACTCAAAATGTTAACATTGTTTTCTTTCCCCAGAAGATGCTAGACCGACCAAGTTCCTCCAGCAATTTCTGTTTTTGTCTTAAGTCATCCAGAGCCAGCATTAATGATCTTGATACAAAATGCACCATCACAGCTGCTGGAGAATATAAAGTGAACTAGTTAATTAAATCTGATGTAAAAAAGCATCTCAGCAATGGCAGCCATAAAATTAGAAGGCTGTTATAAAAATCCATTTGGTTCACTAATGTCCCTTAGGAAAGGAAATCTGCCATCCTTACCTGGTCTGACCTAAGTGTGACTCCAGACCCACAGAAATGTGGTTAACTCTTAACTGAACATAGAACATAGAACATTACAGCGCAGTACAGGCCCTTCAGCCCTCGCTGTTGTGCCGACCTGTCATACCAATCTGAAGCCCATCCCACATACACTATTCCATGTACATCCATATGCTTGTCCAATGATGACTTAAATGTACTTAAAGTTGGCGAATCTACTACCGTTGCAGGCAAAACATTCCATACCCTTCCTACTCTCTGAGTAAAGAAACTACCTCTGACATCTGTCCTATATCTATCACCCCTCAATTTAAAGCTATGCCCCCTCATGCTCGCCGTCACCATACTTGGAAAAAGGCTCTCCCTGTCCACCCTATCTAGCCCTCTGATTATCTTATATGTCTCTATTAAGTCACCTCTCAAACTTCTTGAGAACAGCCTCAAGTCCCTCAGCCTTTCCTCGTAAGACCTTCCCTCCATACCAGGCAACATCCTAGTAAATCTCCTCAGCACCTTTTCCAAAGCTTCCACCTCCTTCTCATAGTGTGGTGACCAGAACTGTACACAATACTCCAAGTGCGGCCGCACCAGAATTTTGTACAGCTGCAGCATAACCTCATGGTTCCGGAACTCAATCCCTCTATTAATAAAAGCTAAAACACTGTATGCCTTCTTAACAACCATGTCAACCTGGGTGGCAACTTTCAAGGATCTGTGTACATGGAGATCTCTCTGCTCATCTACACTACCAAGAATCTTACCATTAGCCCAGTACTTTGCATTCCGGTTACTCCGACCAAAGTGAATCACCTCCGCATTAAACTCCATTTGCCATCTCTCAGCCCAGCTCTGCAGCTTACCTATGTGTAACCTACAACATCCTTCGTCACTATCCACAACTCCACCGACCTTATTAACCCACCCTTTTACGCCCTCATCCAGGTCATTTATAAAAATGACGAACAGTAGTGGACCCAACACTGACCCTTGCGGTACACCACTAGTAACTGGACTCCAGGATGAACATTTACCATCAACCACCACCCTCTGTCATCTTTCAGCAAGCCAATTACTGATCCAAACTGCTATATCTCCCACAATCTCATTCCTCCGCATTTTGTACAATAGCCTACTGTGGGGAACCTTATCGAACGCTGAGGAGGACACTCAGTTAATAGAAATCAAATAAATGGGGATGTTTGCAGCAAAACCAACATCATCTTCATATCTTATGTCTTGTGTGAATGGATAGAAATTGTTTCAGGAATGAGATGACAGGTCTGATTTTTTAGCTGAGCTGCCTCAGGCAATGTGGCCACAAAACTGAAAGGATTACCAGATAATGTTTAACCTTAAAAGGAAAAAGAACTAAATAACCAATTAGAGAGGTAAATGCTTATGAGAGGTCATATTTTACACAATATAGAACATAGTAAAGTGCAGCACAGTACAGGCCCCTCAGTCCTCGATGTTGTACCGAGGATCAATCCTAATTGAAAATAAAATAACCTAACCTATGCCCCCCTCAATTCACTGCTGCCCATGTGCAGTCACTTAAATGTCCCTAATGATTCTGCTTCCACCACCACCACTGGCAACATATTCCTTGTGCTCACAACTCTCTGCGTAAAGAACCTACCTCTGACATCTCCTCTATACCTTCCTCGTAACACCTTAAAACTATGACCCCTTGTGACAGTCAATCCTGCCCTGGGGAAGAGTCTCTGGCTATTGAATCTATCCATGCCTCTCATTACATACCTCGATCAGGTCATCTCTCTTCCTCCTCCTCTCCAGACAGAAAACTCCAAGCTCAGTCAACCTCCCCGCATAAGACAAGCCCTCCAGTCCAGGCAGTATCCTGGTAAACATTCTTCGCACCCTCTCCAAAGTCTCTGTATCTTTCATATAATAGGGCAACCAGAACTGGACACAATATTCCAAGTTTGATCTCACCAGGATTTTGTAGAGCTGCAGCAAAACCTCGCGGCTCTTCAATTCAATCCCCCTGATAATGAAAGCCAATACACCATATGCTTTCTTAACAACCCTATCCACTTGGGCGGCAACTTTGAGAGGTCTATGCACTTGATCAGCAAGATCCCTCTATTCCCCACACTGCCAAGAATCCTGTCTTTAATCCTATATTCAGCATTCGGGTTCGAGCTTCCAAAATGCAACACTTCGCTAATCCAGGTTGAACTCCATCTGCCATTTCTCAGCCAGCTCTGCATTCTGTCTATGTTGTGCTGCAGCCTACAGTAGCCCTTGATACTATCAATGGCACCTGTAACTTTTGTGCCATCAGCAAACTTACTAACCCACCCCTCAACCTTCTCATCCAAGTCATTTATAAAAACTACAAAGAGCAGAGGCCCCAGAACAGAGCCCTGCGGGACGCCACTCACCACTGACCTCCAGGCAGAATATTTCCATCTACAACCACTCTCTGCCTTCTGTCAGTCAATCAATTCTGAATCCAGACCGTAAATCTCCCTGTATCCCATACCTTCTGACTTTATGAATGAGCCTATCATGGGGAATCTTATCAAATGCCTTGCTGAAGTCCATGTACCACCACATCCTCTGCTCGACATTCGTCAACCTGTCTTGTCACCTCCTCAAAGGCCTCAATAAGATTTGTGAGGCATGACCTGCCCCTCACAAAGCCATGCTGACTGCCTTTAATCACGCTATGCTTTTCTAAATAGTCATAAATCCTATCCCTTAGAATTCTTTCAAAAATCTTGCTGACCACAAATGTAAGACTGAATGGTCTCTAATTGCCAGGGATTTCCCTATTGCCCTCCTTGAAAAGAGGAACAACATTCACCTCCCTCTAATCCTCCGGTAGGACTCCCGTGGAGAGGGAGGAGGCAAAGATCTTCACCAGCGGCTTAGCAACCTCCTTTCTCACTTCCCAGAGCAACCTCGGATAAATCTGGTCGGGTCCTGGGGACTTATCAATCTTAATATTTGCCAAAATTTCCTGCACATCAACTTCCCCAATCTCGATCTGTTCAAGCCTGTTTCCCAGCTCCTCAAAGTTCTCATTCACAACAAGGTCCCTTTCCTTAGTGAAAACCGAAGCAAAAACCTCATTTAGGGCTTCCCCTATCTGCTCAGATTCCATGCACAAGTTCCCTATGCTATCCCTGACCAGCCCTACATTCACCCTGATTATTCTCTTATTCCTCACGTATGAGTAAGACACCTTTGGGTTCTCCCTAATTCTTGCTGCCAAGCTTTTGTTGTGGCCCTTCCTGGCTCTAACCTGAGTCATGGCACGGTGGCACAGTGGTTAGCACTGTTGCCTCACAGCACCAGAGACCCGGGTTCAATTCCCGCCTCAGGCGACTGACTGTGTGGAGTTTGCACGTTCTCCCCGTGTCTGCGTGGGTTTCTCCGGGTGCTCCGGTTTCCTCCCACAGTCCAAAGACGTGCAGGTCAGGTGAATTGGCCATGCTAAATTGCCTGTAGTGTTAGGTAAGGGGTAAATGTAGGGGTATGGGTGGGTTGCGCTTTGGCAGGTCGGTGTGGACTTGTTGGGCCGAAGAGCCTGTTTCCGCAGTGTAAGTAATCTAATCCATTTTTGAGCTCCTTTCTAGCAAGCCTGTAATCCTCTAAAGCTGTGTTAGATCCTTGCTTCCTCCACCTTATGTAAGCTGCCTTCTTCCTTTTGACGAGAAACTCCTCTGTTCTCATCATCCAAGGTTCCTTAATCTTACCCCTTCTTACCTGTCCCAGAGGAACAAATTCCTGCATCACTCACAATAACTGCTCCTTAAATAGTCTCCACATGTCTGCTGTGCCCTTTCTGTGGAACAATTGCTCCCAGTCTGTACTTCCCAACTCCTGTCTGATAGCGTCATAATTTCCTTTTCCTCAATTAAAATTCTTCCCATGGTAACTGTGCCTTTCCCCCTCCAAGGCTATAAGTAAGTGTGAGGCAGTTGTGATCACTGTCACCAAAGTGTTCTCCCACTGCGAGATCTGACACCTGTCCTGGCTCATTGCCGAGCACCAAATCCAAAATGGCCTCTGTCCTCATCGATCTGTCGACATATTGAGTGAGGAAACCCTCCTGAATACACATGACAAAAGCGGCCCCATCCAAACCATCTGAACTAAGGAGGTTCCAATCAATATTGGGAAAGTTGAAGTCACCCATAACAACAACCCTGCTACATCTACATTTTTCCAGAATCTGCCGGCCTATGAGTTCCTCAAACTCTCTGCTGCTTTAGGGGGTCTGTAGAAAACCCCAATGAGGTGGTTGCTCCCTTGCTGTTCCTAACTTCCACCCTTACTGATTCAGTAGACAAACCTTCCTCAACAACCTTCGCTTCTGTAACTATGATGCACTCTCTGATTAGCAATGCTACACCCCCTCCTCTTTTTCCACCTTCCCTGTTCTTTTTAAATGTTCTAAACTGAGGAACATCTGGCAACTATTCCTGTTCCTGTGAAACCCATGTCTCTGTTATGGCCACACATCATAGCCCCAATTACTGATCCATGCTCTAAGGTCATCGCCCTTATTTCTGACACTCCTTGCATTAAAGCAGACACGCTTTAACCAATCCCTTTGTTCCATCACATGAAAAACCTCCCCGATAGTGCAATCACAAGATGTGGTGAATCTATCTACCACTGGCACACCACCCCACCCCCTCAGGTGTGTAGCTCTGCTTCCCACCCCCCTGCCAAACTAGTTTAAACCCTCCCGAACAACTCGAGCAAATATACAGGTAGTACTGGGATAACACATGTTTCGGCAGTGCGATTTCACTATAACATTGCGCATGCCAAAACCTCCGCATGTTCCGCCAATGCGTTGGTTTCGGTACTGGTCTTTGTGCCAGTCTGCACATATGCTGTGTCAGGTGCTGACATAGCAGCTTTCTATGAGAGGTACTGTAAAGAGCTGCTGTCTTACATTTTTTAAATATACTGTGTTAAATTTAATTTTGTTTGATTATTAAATATAATTTCAACCTTCATTCAGGCTGTATTATAGTTTGCATTAGACTTCTGGACGATTTTTGAGCAATTGCGAGTGATTATTTTGCTAGTCTGTCCCTCACCCCACTTTTCCCATAGGCCCCATTATTTCTATTCAGCCATTTTCTATTCAGCGAGTATTCACTGGAATGCAACTACGATGTTATAGGTGAATTACCTGTACACATTGCAGATTTTCTGAAAAGTTCTTCAGCTATAAAGAGAGACTAGATAGACTGAATTTGTCTTCCATAGAACAGAGAAGGCTGAGGGGGATTTTATTGAGATGTACAAAATTGTGAGGGGCATTCTCATATGGATAGGGAGAAATAAATCAAAGAACTGTGGATGACGGAGATCTGAAATGTAAGCAGAAGTTGCTGGAGAAAATCAACAGGTCTAGCAGCATCTGTGAGAAGAAAGCAGAGTTAAGACCTCAAGTATGGTGACTCGTCATCAGGTAAGCAGAAACCTTCCTCCCTGGACCACTCAAGTTGATGCAACGGTCAAGAAGACACAACAATGGTTCTTCTTCCTCAGGACACTAAACAAATGTGGTATTTCCATAAGGACTCTCACCATTTATATATATGCACGATAGACGGCATTCTATCTGGATGCATCACCACTTGGTATGGCAACTGCTCTGCCCAGAACCATAAGAAACGAAAGAAAGTTGTGAACCCTGCCCAGTCCATCACACAAGCCAACCCTCCACATATTGTCTAGCTATCACCATTGTTAACAGCTAACCTGAGAATGCAACTTTTTAAAAAAAAGTTTTGTGATTCACACATGAAAGAAGTGAAACTATCACGGTATTCTAACAGATGAAAGGCTTAACAGACAATCAATTTTTCAATGTATAATTTCAGTTACATCACACTGCAAATTTTTGCTATAAATTGTTTTAGGATTGAGCCCTCCACAATCACCTGATGAAGGAGCGATGTTCTGAAAGCTAGTGTGCTTCCAATTAAACCTGTTGGACTATAACCTGGTGTTGTGTGATTTTTAACTTTGCTTTTTGTGTACCTTCTTTGCAGCCATAACTTGGATTCCTTGCTCTGTTCATTCACCCTATGATCTTTGCATGTTATGATCTGCCTGTACCGCGCACGAAACTAAACTTTAATAAATCAAATCAAATTAAATTATTACAGGGGTTATTAAGCAGGGGACACAGTTTTAAGGTAAGGGGCAGTAAGTTTAGAGGGGATTTGAGGAAAAAGGTTTTACCCAGAGGATTGTAACTCACTGCGTAAAAAGGTGGTAGAGGCAAGAACCCTCAGACATTTAATAAATATTTAGATGAACAGATGAAACACCATAGCATACAAGACTTCAGGCCAAGTGCTGGGAAATGGGATTAAAATAGATAGATGTTTGGATATGGTGGGTGAAGATCCTTGTCCTCTGCTGTAAAAGTCCATGACTCTTAACTGGAAACCAAACACTGATTAATGTTCTACAATTCTTTGATCCAGTGTAGTAAAATGACATCCCAACTGAACAGAATACACTTCATACAACTCATGTGTTGGTCAGGTAGCACAGATGGTTCAGGCATAGTGTTAATAAAGCCAAGGGTGTGGGTGCAATCTCCATACTGACCTGGTGTGTAGTCATGATTTGATAGTTGTGGATTTGCACATGCTATGTATGTGTTTGCCATTTCTTTAGGATAAACATATGATGAAAATGGAATAGTGTAGGTTAGATGGGCTTCAGAATGGTTCCTGAAAGATTCCTGAAGAAGGGCTTATGCCCGAAACGTCGATTCTCCTGTTCCCTGGATGCTGCCTGACCTGCTGCGCTTTTCCAGCAACACATTTCCAGCTCTGATCTCCAGCATCTGCAGACCTCACTTTCTCCTTCAGAATGGTTTCACAGGTCGGAGCAACATCGAGGGCCAATGGGCCTGTACTGAGCTGTAATGTTCTATATTCAATAAAGTTGTTACTTTCAGCCCAATCGCACCAGTTTACACTTCACTGATGACATTTCACTGTTCTTCTAACAGTGAAAATATCACTTTCATGTTTCCTACTTAGATCCTTTGCTGGAAGATCTTCAATGTGCTGTTTGTCAACAGGAATTGTAAAAGGATCTCGGGTAAGTCTGTATTTTAGATAAGCATTTTTTGAAGGTATGCCTGAGCCTGAATTACCCCATTAATTATTTAATTTAATTTAAAATACTTACCTATTTTCTTCCTTATTTTGGAATTACAAATTTTACTTCCATGTTCCAGCTGAAAAACTAAACATATCGAAAGAAAAAAGTGGATGATAAGTCAGCAAAAAGACAGGTCACTAATATTAAAAAATGGGAATCTTATAGGTGCCAAAGACGTATGAGCCATGACAGGATTTGTGGCAGAACCAGGTGAGAAGTCCAACAAGGCCCACCTTGACACCAGGAGCCTCCCAGTACCAAGTGCAGAGTGATGTGATTCTCAGCAGGCAACAGGGTGTTGCAATTAAGGGGGTTATTACCTTTACATGACTTATTAATGACCAATTCATCTCATTAATGTTTAGATAAAAATTATTAACATGGAAGCCAGAGCAGGGACTTGGTGCTTTGAGATTGAGGTTGGCTGCCTGGAGCTTCCATGGTGTCATTATCAAATAGTATCTCAGGACAGCATCTGCGTGGGCACAAGCATTTGACATGTGCTTTTTCCTGATGGCCATCACAACACCACTCAGATTGACATGCAGGGCACGCTGGAAGTACAGACTTGAATTTCTGGGCACATTGGCAACTAAATTGAAAGGCACTCACTTAATGCCTACCTGCATGCTCACAGCATCCACAATGTGCCATGCAATGCCACTTTGACAGTTGCACTTCAGCCAGAGCCAAAGACTCTCAGTACTGCATTATTGAAGTGATGTTTTGCACAGATATACTAACAGGCTGCATGTCATTAGGGATCTGTCTAAGGGGTTGGTGGGAATGAGGATGGAGATGAGGATAAGGATGGGTGTGTGCTGTAGCCTTTATCAACGGCAAACTGAGATGTCAATCTAACACCTGCAGTGTTTACCAACTGCCTGTGCAGCAAACGCCCTGCCCATTTAATCAACCAAACAGCCATGTTGGAGAGTGCCTGGGGGTGAGGCCTCAGTCCAGGCAAGTGGAAGGTGGCCACTGTCTGTTCGGGGTGTTTTGGTATCATCCAGCAGGGACACAATCCAGGGGCTTGGCCGTGATCAGTCATCAGCTTGGGACACTCTCAATCAGGGATCTGTCCGGGTACAATCTGGGAATGGGCAATAGTCAGTCCTGTGGCACCCGCAGCAGCAGTCAAAGGAATTGTGTATCATCAGCTGGGGAGCTGTAAAGACAGTGGTCATGAATCTGGTTAGTTACATCCAAGGGCTGCTTATCAAAGTCAGTCAGGGTCTGGAGAGAACACATTCGTGGGGGTTTATCTGTTGATGTTAAGAAGAGTGCATGCAGCTTGAAGGGGTAACTGGATGACCACCCTAAAAGGGGTGGGGATGTCAAGGCTTGAGGGCAGGGAGGGGATGGGAAAAGGCAGAAGGTTTTGTGGAAGTGGGAATAAGGACAACAATGGGGCGGCATAGTGGCTCAGTGGTTAGCACTGCTGCCTCAGCGCTAGGGATCCGGGTTTGATTCCAGCCTCGGGCGACTGTCTGTGTGGAGTTTGTACATTCTCCCTGCATCTGTGAGGGTTTCCTTCAGGTGCTCTGGTTTCCTCCCACAGTCCAAAGATGTGCAGGTCAGGTGAATTGGCCATGCTAAATTGCCCATAGTGTTAGGTGCATTAGGGTAGGGGAATTGGTCTGGGTGGGTTACTCTTTAGAGAGTCGGTGTGAACTTGTTGGGCCAAATGGCCTGTTCCCACACTGTAGCGATTCTGTGATTCTATGGTTGGGGAAAGTCAAAGTGACTGGGATTGTATGTGGTATGTCATCAGAGGGCATGGCAGACTATGGGAAGATGGGTTAGTGACAATGACTACTGTCAATGGCCTCCACAGGCAGAAGAGTGGGGGGGCAACATTAAGGCAGAATGTTGGAGTTCAGAGAGCAGGGAAGACAGTTGGAGATGGATTTTGATGCAGTAGGTATTTACATGTAGATTTGAATGGAAATATACTGTCGGGTTAGGGTTGGGGTTAAAAGGGAACTTTAAAGATTCCAGTACTGATGGTGTCCACTGCAAGCTGCATTCTCAACCATCACTTGACATTCTCTAGACATGAAATGCAACTAGAAAATATCTAGAACAATGCCCGGAGTGGGTGAAGTCAGTGTTGTGTTATGGGCAAAATCATGAGATCCATGTCTACTGGAGGCTAGGACAATGAAAGGGCAAATACATGAAAAATAGGAATTGCTGGAAAAGATAAGCCCATCTGACAGCATTTGTGGGGAGAAATATTTAATCGAGTGACCCCTCCTCAGCATTCTGAGGAAGGGTCACTCAACCCGAAACGTTAACACTGATTTCACTCCACAAATACTGTCAGACCTGCTGAGCTTATCCAACAATTTCTGTTTATGTTTCTAATTTACAGCATCCACAGTTTGTTTGGTTTTTACATTAAAAATGGGCTTGCAAACATCAATGCCAATTTATTTGTAAATGTTTCTTCACACACCTACAACACACGCAGTGTGAATGTGCTGATGTGTCAAGTATTGGTCAATAGCAGATTGAAACATCTGGTTGGTGCTGGATGTACAAACCTTGTCATCTTAGACACAGAATTGAGTGGCAATGACCCAAAAGGAGGTGACTGCTGGCCAAAGATGGGCTCCTTGTGCAACCCCTACAAGTCCAATGGGAAGTGATACATACATTGATAGTCTGTTCTGAATGCAGTGAAAAAGCTTCAGGACTGATGCAGCTTGCGATAGGAAAGGGTTTGAAGTGCAGCCAAAACTCCTTTCTTAATGAAAAGTGTTTGTCACTCAACCAGCGTAGTATCTTTACCAAGTTGATCACTTCCTCAGGCTGATGGTGAATGAATGATAGAAACATGGGTCTCATAACTGTGTGCTACCTGTCTCACTATCTGGAGGAGTATGTGTAGTCCTCATCTCCAAAGTATGTCACCACCAAGTGTTTTGACACCTAAGAATCTCTTCTGCTCCTTATGTGTGTTATTTCCAGCGACAGTCTTGCACTCAGCTGCTGGTGAGACGTTGGTTGCTACAACTGCCTTCCAAAGAAGATGAAGGGCTTATGCTCAAAACGTTGATTCTCCTGCTCCTCAGATGCTGCCTGACCGGCTGTGCCTTTCCAGCCCCACACTCTTCGATACAGGAGGAAAATAATTTTCTGGCCGTAACTCCATTTCCTGAGGTGATTGAGGCATCTTGTTTACTGCAGGCTATGTATGCTAGAACGGGACTTGAGGATGGCTGCAGGGGAAGGCCATCCTCTCCTGGGGCTGTGAAGGTGTTAGTCACTTTGAACATCTACACAACTGGCTGCTTCTAGGAAGTGACAGGTGGCTTGTGAGAGATCACTCAGTTGGGCACACAAATACAGCAGGGCAGTTATCAATGCCATCTGTGCAAAGTCACACCAGCTCGTTACATTCCCCATGATGGGGTCAGTGCTGCAGCCCATGCAGTAGGATTTGGGAATGTCATTGACTTCTCCCAGGTCATTAATGTTCAGGTGATCTGTGATCATGGTTAACAATTCCTGGAGGTGTGGGACCATCATCCTGCCAGCTCTCACAACTCCTCCAACCTGGAGCACTCTCATGTACCAGGTAATTATGAGGGTCCAGGGATCTTACAAGATGATTCCTGGAATCAAGGACTGTGACCATGGCACATTCCTGACGAAGAGTTTATGGTCAAAACATTTACTCTCCTGCTCCTTGGATGCTGCCTGATCTGCTGTGCTTTTCCAGCACCACACTTTTTGACTCTGATCTCCAGCATCTACAGTCCTCGCTTTTTCCATAGCTCATGATACAATTGCATACCTCACTGACCAATAAAGAGGACAGATACAATCCTGCCCAGCCCTTCAATCAAGCATTCAACCATGGAGAAGCAGATGATGGGGCTGCTGAAGATATAGTTCCACTTTTTGGGACAATCTGGGATGTGTGAGCAGTGACTTTGGAGCAGACAATGAGGCCACTGTGATATAACTGGACGAATGGGAACAGCCATTCAAGAAGGAGGATGAGGACATTGCGAAGGGGAAAGCTTTCATTGTCCATGACAGAGTTCGGCTGAGTCAGGCACTGCAAGGCAGACAGGATGTGACTGACACCCAGTTCCTGTTGATTACAGCTGGTTGCTGCAAACAACCCAAGACTGTGAAATAGCTGTTTATCATGATGCCAGCAGTTTGTTTGCATTGTGGATGTGACTTGCAGCCTCTATTCATATTGCTGTGGTCAGTTTTGCAACCTGTGAACTGGACTTGACAGCAAATAAAATATTATGTGTGGAACTATCCAATTGCTTGCCTAAGTGTGATATTTCCCAACTGGATAATGACAAGATGAGGGCCTACACTGGACATTGGGGACAGAAATGAGATAACTCAAGATATATCCTGTCTAAAGACCCTGACTAAGGACAGTTAAAGCATGTGGGCTGGTGATTAAACGGTGACTAGGGTAAGAAAATGGGGTTGTATGTATGAGTGTCGGCTATGCCAGCTTTGTGCAATAAGCAACATGTCATTGTGATTGCTGGGCCATTACATTACCAGTGTGGAGCAATGGCTGATGGCCCACTCTTGTCCAAATGCACAGCAGCCTTTCAGAGATGGTATAGGTATAAGGGATGCCAATCTTGCAGCAGATACCCACTGAGTAATGAATTGTTTTGGAAATGGCGCGTGGTAAAATGGAGGCAGAATTGGATGTGACAGATGCCATGGGTCAAGACAGGTATTTAATGCAATGTATTTGGTAAGATATAGCAAAAAAGTCCCATTTGGCCTCATGTCAAAAGCCCTCCAAAGACCTCAATGTAACTCTCTCAGCCAAAAAGACAGATGATTCAGCCCATAATTCGATTTCTCTCTCCAGACTTAACATATTTATGTCCAAGTTGGGAGCTAGAGTACATTTTTACTCAGCCCTTTCAGTGTCCTTCTACACTCAGTAATGTTATGATTGATCTGAATTTAACCTCAGCTCCACACTCCCACCAATCCCTAGTAACGAATCTTCCACCTCATTCGTTAAAAATTTCAAAAACTTTTCCTTCACCTCTTTTTCTCGGGGGGAGTATTCCAAACTCTGAAGACTTTTGGAGAGAGAAAAAAAACTCCACATTTCTGTCTTAAATGAGCAACCCTTGGTTTTAAATAATGTTCAGCAGGTCAGGCAGCATCCAAGGAACAGGAGAATCGACGTTTCAGGCATAAGCCTGATGAAGGGCTTATGCCCGAAACGTCGATTCTCCTGTTCCTTGGATGCTGCCTGACCTGCTGTGCTTTACCAGCAACACATTTTCAGCTCTGATCTCCAGCATCTGCAGACCTCACTTTCTCCTTTAAATAATGTTCCCCAATCTAGATTCTTTCACAAGAGAAAACTTCACACACAACTTGTTACATTTCCTTGGAATCTTCTCTGTTTCAATCAAGTTGCCTCTTATTCTTCTCAACTTTCAATGGATACAAGTCCAGCTTGTCAAACCTTTCCTCATAATATAATTCCCCAGGCAAGGTATTAGTCTGGTAAACCTAGTCTGAATTGTTTTGAAATAATTTACATTCTTCCTTAAATAGGGAAACTAATACCCTAGATGTTGTCTCCACAATGCCTTACCAAAGTAAAGCACACCTCTCTATTTTTATATTTAATTCCCATTATGATAAATGATAGCATTCTTAAGCTTTCCGATTCACTTGCTGTACATGCATAATAAACTCCCAAGATTCACGCATTAGGACATCCAGGTTTCTGCATGTCAGATTTATGCAATCTCTCATAGATCATAGAATCCCTACAGGATGGAAGCAGGCTCTTTGACCCAGCAAGTCCACACTGACCATCTGAAGAGTATCCCACCCAGACCCATTCCCCTATTATTCTACATGAACCCCTGACTAATGCATCTAATGAACATATCCCTGAACACGATGGACAATTTAGCATGGCCTATCCACCCTAACCTGCACATCTTTGGATTGTGGGAGCAAACCGGAGCACCCAGAGGAAACCCACACAGACAAAGGGAAAATGTGCAGACTCCACACAGACAGTCACCCGAGGCTGGAATCAAACCCGGGTCCCTGGTGCTGTGAGGCATCAGTGCTAGCCACTGAGCCACTGTGCCGTCTCTCACTACTTAGATAATAAGCTTCGTTTTCCTTCTTGCCAAAATTGACAGTTTTGTATTCCTCTACATGTTAGGTTTGTTAGGTTTTGTCCACTCACCTAATCTATCAGTACTATTTTATAGCATCCTTGTGTCTCACTCAGTATTTCAAGAATTTTCTGTCTTTTTATATTTGAGACTTCACAAAACTGCCCTAAGGCATTGAACCAATGAACACGGTCCAAATGATGAAATGTTAACTCAAAAAACAGCTGACTACCAAACTGTACCTTGTAGCTAAGATTCTTAAAAAATGGTTTCAAAAACAAGAAATATTGAAAAAAAATTTTAAGTGTGTCAAAACATGATTATAAAAATGTTTACCACTATTACTAAACACCCATTGAAATACAAACTATTAGGTTGGCTTTGATGTTAAAATAGAGGGCACCCATGCATTAAATATAGCAGTTGCCCAATTGTAGCTTTGCACCAAGACACTATACACAATATGTTGTACATTACATGACTCAATGGATCTTGTAATGTGATACTGTCGGGATATACTGAACACATGGATTTTTCTGGAATCAGTGCATCTCAATTTTTCTGGATTTTTTCTCTGACTCATATTATTTGAGAAATATTCAAAATCTAACACCACGAGTTTATCACAACATTGCCAAAAATGATATTTTTCCATTTGGCAGACTTACGATATTAATAAACATAAGACAACAGTCACATCAAATTGATTTCTTAAAGACAGAGCTTAGAAGCCAACTGCTTACCCTGAACACAATCAGATTTAGAAAATGCCACAATCTTTGGGATGTAGATGCAATTCCACCACAGGCAATGAGAGACGAGCAATTTCAAGATTTCTGTTAACAGGACTCCACGGAGAACACCCCAGAGTCAAGCCTAGTGCAACCACAATCTTACACACAATCCTGCAACACTGCTTCAGCTCATGTGATTAACTACTAAAAGGAATTGTGTCAGCACCCACATCCTGCCACAGTTGCACACAGAATCTTTGCAGAAAGAAGCACCCAGCTGTCTATTTATATATGTGACGTTTGCAAACATCACACAGGGTGGAATTCATAATCTAATCTGCTAAACATATGTAACGTTCAGATGTACGTTACCAAAGACTCTGCACATGTTGCAATAACAGAATATTTTAAACCAAAGTGGCTGTCAAAACCAGTGGTATCTCCCTCTGCTCTCGCCCAGTGAGGTTGCATTGAAGCCTAACATATATTCAACTTCTACTTTAGCATGGTGATGGACCCAACAATTAAGTTTATTTTCAAACATCTCCTGAGCTGTTTTACCAAACTTCTTAGTAGAAACTTTTGGTGCAGCTCTCACCTGTCACCATTAATGTTGTTTTCACTTCTTCAGCACAGTAGGGTTTTACCTCAAGATAAACAGTATTAGAGTAAAAGTACTGGAATAGCCTTGCCCAGCATACTGCAGATTACGGAAGTACAAGAATTTTGCAAATGTCATTTCACATTATCAGCAAAGTAGAACTGAACACATCCTGTCAGTTATTTAAAATGTCTACCACAGGAAGGCAGCCATTCATTACCAGGCCATCTTTTATAGGTTCAGACAAAAGTCGTTAAAATGGTCCAATAATTTTAATGGAGCATTCAGAGTCTTTATGACTTGGTAATAGTTGGTATTATGAAAGGTCCTTGCCAATGATCTCTACTTGGAAAAATATGCAAAGTAAATTGTGCAACCATTCAGAAGTAGCATTTGATTTGTGCATGTATTCAGACAGTACAATGAAGAACTTGCATTATAGAAAATACACCTTGGGTCAGGTAGTAACCTCTGAATTGGGAACTTGTTATTATTAAAATAACATTCCTGTACTATATTGAGGGAGTCCAATTATTAAACCAATGTTCTGTTAGCCTTTAAAATGTTCTATACCACTATTTGAAGAAGGCCAGTAATTGCTCTCAATATTTAAGTTAATTGTCAACAATACGATGAAAGGTAGATTATATTGTCTTCTATGTCATTGGCCCCTGTAGGTTTCTGTAAACAAATCTGCTTAATAACTAAAATCACTGTATTTGAAAATAATCCACTATAGGTGAAATGGTTTGAGACATCACTAAAAGACACACTCTTCCAATCACAAACAAAATAGAGAACTCTGCAGATGTCAGATGCAATCCATTGTATGTTACAGTAAAAAGAATTATTAAGGAATTTAAACTAATATAGTCAATACACAAGCTGCAAACTTTCATTACACCAAGGTTGTTGAAACAATATCACTCTAAATAATTTATAATCCATTGAGTCCTGTACCCTCCTGAATATTGCAGGACTCCTCCTATCATATCGCTACATACTTTCTAACTGTTGAAATCATCTGTTTACTGCCATCACTTCAAAGTTTGAACGTTTGCCTTTTTGTACCATTCCCAGCTTTAACTTCTCTTCCCTCTCCAAACATCCTCAACATGTTGTCATGCCTGAAATTTCTGCCCGTCTTTCCTAGAATATCATTTTTGGATCTTTTCAATCAGGTTACTGGCCATGGCACA
Organism: Chiloscyllium plagiosum; assembly: GCF_037043375.1. Classification (NCBI taxonomy): domain Eukaryota; kingdom Metazoa; phylum Chordata; class Chondrichthyes; order Orectolobiformes; family Hemiscylliidae; genus Chiloscyllium; species Chiloscyllium plagiosum. The sequence continues at coordinate 126,439 of NW_028270172.1, read as the reverse complement.
GTTCTTATAAATTACATAAATGCAGAATCTTCCCACCCTTTCAAGGTGGCTCTGGAGTTGAGGAAAAGCCTGGGATTTGTAAACTAAATGTATCAGGTTGGTTTGTACTCTTGCCTCCTTATGCTTTTACCAGAAACAGATTCACAATAGTAAACAGTATCTGACAGTCACAAGAAGCCAATTAAGACCATTGAGATCATGGAGGTAAATGTGCAGTTGGTATGCCCAGCAGCTTGAGCTTCACAAGGTAACTCACACAAGCATGATGCAGGTAGCACAGGTGCTATTGCCATGATTTCTCTTGAGAATTGCTGCGACTAAGGGAGCTCAAACATCTTGAGGCACCTTCATCCTCAAGTCCGTTTCATTACATTAGTCTCCCTTATATCCCAATCACTGATGTTTGCATCGCCATCATAATCACAGGAAATGTTGCCTCTTCAACCTGGTTTCTCTATCGAATTGGATGTAATCTCAGGGACTAGTTCTTGTGACATTGTACCTGAAGTCCTGTCATGAGCATATCCAGGTTGATGAAAAATCCATAAGACCAAGAGCAGGAGTAGGCTGTTCAGCCCATCAAGTCTGCTCTGCCACTCAATGAGATCGTGGCTAATCTGATAATCCTCAAATAAAAGCAAAATCCTGTGGATGTTGGAAATCTGAAATAAAAACAGAACAACTCTGCAGGTCTGGCAGCATTTGTGGAGAGAGAAAAAAATTCAAACCTGAAATGGGTCTGAAGAAGTCATATTAGTCATATCAGATAATTCTTAGCTCCATTTTCTCCTTTATTGACTAAAAATCTGTCAATCAACCTCAGCCTGTAATATACTTAGTAACCCAGTATCAACAGCTGTGGTCAAGAATTCTGCAGATTTACCACCCTCTTGAGAGAAGAAATTTCCTTATCTCTGTGTTAAATGAACAACCCCACATTGTGCCCTTTGGTCCGAGATTCTACCACAAGGGAAATCAAATTCTCTGCATTCTAACTTGTTAAACTCCTAAGAATCTTATGTTTCAACAAGGACACCTCATTATTCTAAACTCCAATAAGTACAAACTCAAAAAGTGTGGCACTGGAAAAACACAGCAGATCAGGCAGCATCCGAGGAGCAGGAGAGTCGATGTTTCAGGCATAGTATAAGCCCTAAACATTGATTCTCCTGCTCCTCGGATGCTGCCTGACCTGCTATGCTTTTCCAATGCCACAATTTCTGGCTCTGATCTCCAGCATCTGCAGTCCTCACTTTCTCCAATAAGTTAAGGCCCAACCAACTCAACGTCTTCTCATAAGACAGTTCCTCCATACCCAGGATCAGCCTCGTGAACTTTCTCTTGACTACTTCCACAACTAGTACATTTTTCTTTGGATAAGGGGACCAAAATTACTCTCAGTATTTCAGTTGATGTACAGTTTTATGAAGACCTCCCTATTTTTATATTACTTTTTTAAATTAAAGTCAACAGTCCATTTGCCTTCTTTATTACCTACTGAATTTATACAGGAGTCCCAAACACATCTGTTCTGTAGCTTCCTGCGATCTTTATCTATTTAAATAATATCTAGCTCCTTTATTCTTCATGTCAAAGTGTATAACTTCATATTTTCCCAATCATATTCCATTCACCAAGATTTTGTCCATTTGCTTAACATAACCACATTCTTCTGCAGAATGTTTGTGTTATCCTCACCACTTGCCTCCCACCTATTTTTGTATCATCCACAAATTTGACTATATAGTCCATTCATGAGGGGAAAGTGAGGACTGCAAATGCTGGAGATCTGAGTCAAGAGTGTGGTGCTGGAAAAGCACAGCAGGTAAGACAACATCTGATTCTTCTGTTCCTTGGATGCTGCCTGATCTGCTGTGCTTTTCCAGCACCACACTGTCAACTACAGAAAATTTATTGTTCATCATTCAAGTTATTTAACTATATAATAAATCATTGTGGCCCCAGCACTGATCCCTGTAGCACTCAACTGGTTAGAGGTTGCCACACTGAAAATGACTTCCTTCATCACAACTCTCTGTCTTCTATGAGTCAGCCAAATCTCTGTCATGCTAAAGAACTACCCTGAGCACCGCAAGCTCTTATTATATTAAGCAACTTAATATCTGGTACCTTATCAAACAATTTTTGGACATGAGAATGAACATTTATTCCATGACCAGGAACTGAACCTGGTCCACGGTGGGGAATGTGCCAAATCCTAACCACAAGACCACAAACAATGATCCCACTTAGCTGTACAGCCACTTACGGGGTCTGCCACAGTACACACAACCCAACTGGCACTGACTTCTGGTTCCAGAGCAGCAGGAACAATTAGAGGGAATGTAGACCTCTACCACCAAAGTTAGAACTCTGAAACTCAGAATAGTAAGATCGAACTCTGTAACTCTGATAAAGGTCAACTATCTCTCTTTGTCCCTATCAAACTATCTGCAACTACTCACACTACTGACCATCTCTCTAAATTTTTCGACCTTTCTTTCCCCCTCGAAAATGTTTTTATAAAGGTTATGTTGACTGCCCTAATATCCCCTAACTTGCTTTGCTGTTAGTGGCTGAATTTTACACCCTGTCACCATCAGCTTTGACAGTGAATGACTCACAAATTTCATTGGTTTGGGTAGGTAGTGGGATGGCCACCCAATCAGAAATGCTACAGAGTCAGGAGATTAGCAAGCTGGCTGCCTACTCTTGGAAATATTGTGGCCCTTATTGCCCAGTAAAATGCATTTATCAGCTTCTTCAGATGTCAATTAGTGCTTTACCAATTGAGGAAAGCTCTTCAGCATCAGCTGTGTGGATTGAAGTGGGGCAAGCTGGATATGGGGTGTGATCTCCTTTGTAGGGTGTGTTCTCTGGGCCCATCAGAGGTGCCCTCCTACACTACCCAAGGTTATAATTTCATCTTTACCGTCCCCATTGGCCTCTCATTCCAGATTGCGACTTTGCATTCAAGCCTTGTCAGCCTGGTCCCAACCAGTGACACTGTAGACTTTTCTCTGAGTCCAGGTTCTTTGCCAGGACTGTCAGTCAACTATGCTGTTCCTGATTAATGCTGCTGGGACCACAGAGCTACTGACCATCTGACTGGCAAGTAGATCTCTAAAGCTGGAGTTCTTCCCAAGGGAGGGATGAAATTCTTGACTTAAAGTGACAAACACTGCTCCTGGTATTGAACTGGTGCAGGGCAGCTCACAGATCCTGGATGGAAGCACCATCAAATATTTTCATCAATGATGGGTGGGAACAATTACATGCCACAGAAAAAAGTACTTTGTTTTTCATAATGCTCCTGATGAGTACCTTGGGATGTTTTACTTCATGAAAGACACTACATAAATACAAATTGTCATGGACCCAATATACCGGCCACTACAGCGGACAGCTGAAACTGACAACCGGAAGCGGCAGGGACAGGCCACTATAAATGCTGGAGGAAACACCACAGAAGCGCTTCACAGGAGACTCCCAAGCACTGAGGATGTCACCTAGACAGGGGACGAAACGTTTGCAACAAAAATTTCCAGCTCGGCGAACAGAACCACAACAAATTGTCATGGTATTTGACTCCAATTAATATCAGTTGAGTGAAGGACTTTGACCCCAAAGCGGCAACTATATAAAAAGAAATAATTTAGTGTTTTAAATTCCGTAATTATTTTTAAAATGTTTGAAAAATACCTTTATGACTCCCTATCATTTGTGGCAGGGTCAATTATCATTTTTGAATAACAGGAAATATTTGTCCTGTTGAACCTTGACCTGGAAGTAGATCCAACAGGGTAAAATTTCAAAATATGGAAGCCAAATGGTTGATATGTTGAGAGGAAAGATGGTCAGCAAGGAGGAAACTTGGGGACTGGTGTTTTTTTTTCACTTTCCTAAGTGATTCAGTGCCTAGACTTGTTAATACCTTTCAAAGATAAAGGCAGTTTAGCTAGTACCAAAGGATTAACATGAATAATAGGATCTGAGAATTAAGAAAGTTCCAGAAAGAGGTTCAATTGTACATGAGATTGCAATGAGTGGTACCCTGTTTAGAAGATGACTGCCCCCTGCAGTGGATTGGTCAGTTCTTTGAAGGAAATGGATTGGAATTCTCATCAGGAAGATCTAAGTTTGGAGAAACTGTGATTGAAATTTGTTTCATACAGGTGAAATGGGCAGTGTAAACACGCATGGGATTGACATCTGTTTTAAGGACAGTTCCATCTGCAGCGTTGATCTTTGTACTAATTATGATTTGACTTATTTTTCAAATCAAATTGATTCTCATTCTTTCTACAATAAATGCTTCAAAAATGAAATATTGTTTGGTAATTGCTGCATTTAAAGGGAATCATTTTGCAATTCTGCAAGTTTCTCTGCTTAGTCTGTGCAAGGGAAATGATATGAATAATGTACTGCCATTTTATAACCACATCCTCATTCTGCAGTGAGATTGGTAAATTGTTCTAGACTTAACCAGCACAGGCTTTAAGCCCTCCAGGTAGCAGATAATAACAAATGCTCCCCAGCCTTGCAGATTTTCTTTCTCTTCAAAGAACTCTCTCATTTCCTTGTTTATAATCTCTCACAGAATGTTATTGTTTATGTGAAAGTATCAAAACATTTTCATTAATAATGTGTCATGTTAAACCAAATAGAGTTAGACAGCACTAAAGTCAATGGTTTGCTTTTTTGAAGCCATTATAAAGACCAGGATTCCTTTTAAAAGCTCAATTAGATTGCTTTCCAATCTGGTCTTCCATTTCAAAATCTCTCACAACTTAAATTGTTTGCTAGGACAAAGATGGAGCTGAAGCTCTGTATCATTGCCAAATAATATCAAGAAAAATTGCCATAAACACAGCTCAAATATCTAAATAACGAAAGATGATAACATTTCTTTAGCACTGACCAATTCCCACTTTCAGTATAATTCACTTTTTGGTATAAATAATAAAACTATTTTTATTTGCTACTAATTATCGAACAACAAAACATGACAAGTATCAAATCAAATACTTGATTTCAGAGTCTATTCCTTTTGCAACCTATAGCCATTGACTGAAACTCAAACAGACAACTTAAACTTGGTAGCCTCTTTGACTCTCAACTGAGCATTGATTTACAATTTTTTTCTATTTCATTTCTATTTCTGCTTCTACCAGATTTCACCTCTGGCTTGGTATATCTGAAACCCCCATGCAAGCCTTTATTAGCATTTCAAATGGAAACTCTGTTGCCCACACCATGACTCAATGCGACCCCTGAGCTCAGTGATCGACACTCACTTTTAATCAAAAAATGCCTCAATTTTAAACTAATCTTGAAAGCCACCCAAGTTCTCGTCTCACCAGTCTTTGAAACTCCTCCAGCCTCATAACCACTGCACATCCCCATTTCTGCCCTCTTTGGAATTCTTGATTCTAATCTCTTCAAAATTGGGATGGCACAGTGGGTCAGTGGTTAGCATTACTGTCTCACTGTGCTAGGGACATAGAGTCATAGAGATGTATAGCATGGAAACAGACCCTTCAGTCCAACCCGTCCATACTGACCAGATAGCCCAACCCAATCTAGTCCCACCTGCCAGCACCCTCCAAATCTATATCCTATTTGGAGGCCTATATCCCTCCAAACCCTTCCTATTCATATACCCATCCAAATGCCTCTTAAATGTTGCAATTGTACCAGCTTCCACCACTTCCTCTGGCAGCTCATTCCATACACATACCACCCTCCATGTGAAAACGTTGCCCCTTAGGTCTCTTTTATATCTTGCCCCTCTCACCCTAAACCTATGCCCTCTAGTTCTGGACTCCCTGACGCCAGGGAAAAGACTTTGCCTATTACCCTATCCATGCCCCTCCTAATTTTATAAACCTCTATAAGGTCATCCCTCAGCCTCCAATGCTCCAGGGAAAACAGCCCCATCCTGTTCAGCCTCTTCCAAAACCACAAATCCTCCAACCCTGGCAACATTCTTGTAAATCTTTTCTGAACTCTTTCAAGATTCACAACATCTTTCCGATAGGAAGGAGACCAGAATTGCACGCAATATTCCAACAGTGGCCTAACCAATGTCATGTATACCCGCAACATGACCTCCCAACTCCTGCACTCAATACTCTGACCAATAAAAGAGAGCATACCAAACGCCTTCTTCACTATCCTATCTACCTACGACTCCACTTTCAAGGAACTATGAACCTGCACTGCAAGGTCTCTTTGTTCAGCAACATTCCCTAGGACCTTACCATTAAGTGTATAAGTCCTGCTAAGATTTGTTTTCCCAAAATGCAGAACCTCGCATTTATCTGAATTAAACTCCATCTGTCACTTCTTAGCCCATTGGCCCATCTGGTCAAGATCCTGTTGTAATCTGAGGTAATCCTCTTCGCTGTCCACTACACCTCTAATTTTGGTGTCATCTGCAACCTTGCTAACTGTACCTCTTATGCTCGCATCCAAATCATTTATGGAAATGACAAAAAATAAGAGGACGCAGCACCGATTCTTGTGCCACTCCACTGGTCATAGGCTTCCAGTCTGAAAAACAATCCTCCACCACTACCTTCTCTCTTCTACCTTTGATCCAGGTCTGTATCCACATGGCTAGTTCTCCCTGTATTCCATGAGATCTAACCTTGCTAATCAGTCTCCCATGGGGAACCTTGTTGAACGCCTTACTGAAGTCCATATAGATCACATCCACCGCTCTGCCCTCATCAATCCTCTTTGTTACTTCTTCAAAAAACTCAATCAAGTTTGTGAGACATGATTTCCCATGCACAAAGTAATGTTGACTATCCCTAATTAGTCCTTGCCTTTCCAAATACATGTACATCTTGTCCCTCAGGATTCCCTCCAACAACTTGCCCACCAACAACGTCAGGTTCACTGGCTTGTCCTTACCACCCTTCTTAAACAGTGGCACCACGTTTGCCAACCTTCAGTCTTCCGGCACCTCACCTGTGACTATCGATGATACAAATATCTCAGCAAGAGGCCCAGCAATCACTTCTCTAGCTTCCCACAGAGTTCTCGGGTACACCTGATCAGGTCCTGGGGATTTATTCACCTTTACCCATTTCAAGGTACCCAGCATTTCCTCCTCTGTAATCTGGACATTTTCCAAGATGTCATCATCTATTTCCCTACAGTCTATAACTTCCATATCCTTTTTCACAGTAAATACTGATACAAAATACTCATTTAGTATCCCCCCCATTTTCTGTGGCTCCACACAAAGGCCACCTTGCTGACCTTTGAGGGGCCCTATTCTCTCCCAAGTTACCTTTTTGTCCTTAATGCATTTGTAAAAACCTTTTGGATTCTCCAAAATTCTATTTACCAAAGCTATCCCATGTCCCCTTCTTGCCCTCCTGATTTCCCTCTTAGATATACTCCTACTTCCTTTATACTCTTCTAAGGGTTCACTCAATCTGTCCTGTCTATACCTTACATATGCTTCTTTCTTTTTCTTAACCAAACACTCAATTTCTTCAGTAATCCAGCATTCCCTGTACCTACCAGCCTTTCTTTTCACCCTGACAGGAATATACTTTCTCTGGATTCTTGTCATCTAATTTCTGAAGGCTTCCCAGTTTCCAGTCGTCCCTTTACCTTCGAACATCTGCGCCCAATCAGCTTACGAAAGTTCTTGCCCTAAATACCGTCAAAATGGGCCTTTCTCCAATTTAGAACTTTAACTTTTAGATCTGGTCTATCCTTTTCCATCACTATTTTAAATCTAATAGAATATGATCGCTGGCCCCAAAGTGCTTCCCCACTGATATCTCAGTCACCTGCCCTGCCTTATTTCCCAAGAGTAGGTCAGGTTTTGCACCTTCTCTAGTAGGTACATCCACATACTGTATCAGAAACTTGTCTTGTACACACTTAACATATTCCTCTCCATCTAAACCTTTAACACTATGGCAGTCCCAGTCTATACCATAACCACCCTATTATTCTTACAGATAACTGAGATCTCCTAACAATTTTGTTTCTCAAATTTCCCTCTGACTATTAGGGGGTCTATAATACAATCCCAATAAGGTGATCATCCATTTCTTATTTCTCAGTTCCACCCAAAAAATTCCCTGGATGTATTTCAGGGAATATCCTCCCTCAGCACAGCTGTAATGCTATCCCTTATCAAAAGTGCTACTCTCCCTCCACTCTTGCCTCCCTTTCTATCCATCCTGTAGCATTTGTATCCTGGAACATTAAACTGCCAGTCCTGCCCATCCCTGAGCCATGTTTCTGTAATTGCTATGATATCCCAGTCCCATGTTCTTAGCCATGCCCTGAGTTCATCTGCCTTCCCTGTTATACCCCTTGTGTTGAAATAAATGCAGTTTAATTTATTTGTCCTACCTTGTCCCTGCTTGCCCTGACTTTTTGACTCGCTTCTGTTCTCAATGGTACCAGTCTCAGATTGATCTCTTTCCTCACTGTCTCCCTGGGTCCCACCCCACTCACCTTACTAGATTAAATCCTCCCGAGCAGCTCTCGCAAATTTCCCTGTCAGTATATTAGTCCCCTTCCAATTTAGGTGAAACCGCCCTTCTTGTACAGGTCACTTCTACCCCAAAAGATGGTTGATTCCAGCCTGGGTGACTGTGCAAACTCCACACAGACATTCTCCCCATGTCTGCGTGGGTTTCCTCCAGGTGTTCCGATTTCCTCCCACAATCCAAAGATGTGCAGATTAGGTGGTTGGCCATGCTAAATTGTCCATGGTGTTCAAGGATGTGTAGTTTGGGTGCATTGGTTAAAGGTAAATGTAGAGTATTAGGGTAGTGAGTCTGGGTGGGATACTCTTCGGTGGATCAGTGTGGACTTGCTGGGCCAAACGGCCTGTTTCCACACTGTAGGGATTCTATTCTAAAAAATGGTTGATGGCAAGGTGTTCTGATGCCAAGCTGTAAGATCTGGAATACTCTCTGTAAACCTGCTCACCTCTCTGCCTTTCATTTCTCCTTTTAAGACAATTTAAAAACTACCTTATTGACCAATACCAGTTTGCTTGATAAAGAGGTATCAGCTTGGATGAGTAGGACAAGCCAGATGATTGAAGCATTTATACTGGAGTGCTAAACTACCACAGCACAAGACTGCCTGAGATTGAGGTGTAATGTTCTTGTTATTACTTCCCTCCTTCAAGGTTGAGTGTGCTGGACTTTTTTTAATCACATGATGTGGGCGTCATTAGCTCAATTATTATTTATTGCCTATTCCTAATTGCCCAGAGGACATTTAAGAACTGACCACATTGCTGTGGATCTGGAGTTACAGATAGGCTAGACCATGCAATGATGGTAGATTTCCATCTCTAAAGGACATTAGTGAACTAGATGGGCTTTTATGACAATGAAAAATTGTTACTTGATCACCATTTTATGCTAGTTTTTTTTACTGATTCAAAATGTCACCATTTCCTGTGGATTTGAATGCATATCCCCAGAACATTAGCCTGGTGTGCTGGAATACTAGTCCAGTCATATTCGCATGACACCATTACCTCTCCTTAACAAACGTCATTCACGTGGTTCCACAAAAGGCCGAGGAAGAACCAACCCAGATCCCTGGCACTTATGGTGTCAAATATCAGAGATTAAATCCTGGTTAGTTAGGTTCCAGGCAAATATTTTTCAAGTCAGAGTTTTATCTCAACTCACACACGATACGATCAAACATTCCTGATTACTTGGTGCCCATAATATATATATCAAGTGCCCATCCAACTATCCTTTAACTAATATATTGCGTTAATCTGTTCCCTTGTTCTATTTGATCCTGGGCACCCCTGTCAGACCTTACAAAACATTATACAGAACTGCCAGAGCCCCAGGTGTAATTCTATCAGGGCCAGTGCCGGAGCCTCAGCTTTTCATAATCTACATCAATGACACCTAAGAGGAGAGTGAAGACATAATGGTTAAATTTGCTGACAACACAAAGATAAAAGTATTTCTGAAGAAGACAAAGAAATTGCAGATAGATGAGACAGGCTGTGACTGGGCAAAAACCTGGCAGATAGTTTTTTTTTTCTTATTTGCTCACATGATGTGGGTATCCATCACATCATGATGAGGTTAGAACGAACAGCGTTGTTGTCTCTGGTTTGTTACCCGTGCCACGTGATAGAGAGTCGAGGAATAGGGAGAGAGAACAGTTAAATGCGTGGCTACAGGGATGGTGCAGGAGGGAGGGATTCCAGTATTTGGATAACTGGGGTTCTTTCTGGGGAAGGTGGGACCTCTATAAACAGGATGGTCTGCACCTGAACCTGAGGGGCACCAGTATCCTTGGTGGGAGGTTTGCTAGTGCTCTTGGGGGGGGGTTTAAACTAACTCTGCAGGGGCATGGGAACCTAGACTGTAGCTTTAGGGTGCAGGACCTGGAGTGTAGGGAGGTTAGGAACATGGCATCAATTTCAAAGGAGGGTGCCTGTAAACAGGAAAGTGGCTTGAAGTGTGTATACTTCAATGCAAGAAGTATACGAAATAAGGTAGGTGAACTTGCAGCGTGGGTTGGTACCTGGGACTTCGATGTTGTGGCTATTACAGAGACATGGGTAGAACAGGGACAGGATTGGCTGTTGCAGGTTCCAGGGTTTAAATGTTTTAGTAGGGTCAGAGGTGGGGGTAAAAGAGGGAGAGGTGTGGCATTGCTTGTCAAAGATAGTATTACAGCTGTGGAAAGGACGATGGATGAAGACTCGCCATCTGAGGTAGTTTGGGCTGAGGTTAGGAATAGGAAAGGTGAGCTCACCCTGTTAGGAGTTTTTTACAGGCCTCCTAATAGTCCTAGAAACGTAGAAGAAAGGATTGCGAGGATGATTCAAAGAAGAGTGAAAGTAATAGGGTGGTTGTTATGGGGGACTTTAACTTTCCTGATATTGATTGGGAAAGCTATAGCTCAAGTTCGTTAGATGGGTCAACGTGTGCAGAAGGGTTTCCTGACACAATATGTAGACAGGCCAACAAGAGGTGAGGCCATACTGGATTTGGTTCTGGGTAACGAACCAGGCCAGGTGTTAGAATTAGAGGTAGGTGAGCACTTTGGGGACAGTGACCACAATTCGGTGACTTTTACTCTAGTGATGGAGAGGGATAAGTGTGCACTACAGGGCAAGAGTTATAGCTGGGGGCAGGGAAATTATGATGCGGTGAGGCATGACTTAGGATGTGTGGCTTGGAAAAGTAAGCTTCAAGGCAAGGGCGTAATTGATATGTGGAGCTTGTTCAAGGAGCAACTATTGAGTGTCCTTGATAAGTATATACCCGTCAGGCAGGGAGGAAAGGGTCGTGTGAGGGAGCCGTGGTTTAATAAGGAATTGGAATCCCTTGTTAAATGGAAGAGGGCGGCCTATGTAAAGATGAGGCGTGAAGGTTCAATTGGGGCGATTGAGAGTTATAAGGTAGCCAGGAAGGACATGAAGAGAGAGCTAAGAGCAGCAAGGAGGGGACATGAAAGGTCCTTAGTTGGTAGGATTAGGGAAAACCCTAAGGCTTTCTATAGGTATGTCAGGAATAAAAGAATGACTAGGGTAGGAATAGGTCCAGTCAAGGATAGTAGTGGGAAGTTGCGTGTGGAGGCTGAAGAGATTGGGGAGACACTGAATGAATACTTTTCGTAAGTATTCAGTCAGGAACAGGACATTGTTGTCAATGTGAATACTGAGTCACAATTAAGTAGAATGGATGACTTTGAGGTATGTAGAGATGAGGTGTTGGAAATTCTGGAAAGGGTGAAAATAGATAAGTCCCCTGGGCCTGATGGCATTTATCCTAGGATTCTCTGGGAAGCAAGGGAGGAGATTGCAGAGCCATTGGCCTTGATTTTTATGTCCTCGTTGTCTACAGGAGTAGTGCCAGAAGATTGGAGGCGAGCAAATGTGGTTCCCTTGTTCAAGAAGGGGAGTAGGGATAACCCTAGTAACTATAGGCCGGTGAGTCTCACTTCTGTTGTGGGCAAAATCTTAGAGAGAATTGTAAGAGATAGGATTTATGAACATCTGGATAGGAATAATGTGATCAAGGATAGTCAGCATGGTTTTGTGAAGGGCAGGTCGTGCCTCACAAACCTTATTGAATTCTTTGAGAAGGTGACTAAGGAGGTGGACGAGGGTAAAGCGGTAGATGTGGTGTATATGGATTTTAGTAAGGCGTTTGATAAGGTTCCCCATGGTAGACTACTGCTAAAAATACGGAGGTATGGCATTGAGGGTGAGTTGGAGGTTTGGATTAGGGGTTAGCTGGCTGGAAGAAGACAGAGGGTAGTAGTTGATGGCAAAGGTTCATCTTGGAGTGCCGTCACTAGCGGTGTTCCGCAAGGATCTCTTTTGGGACCATTGCTGTTTGTCATTTTTATAAATGACCTGGAGGAGGGGTTAGAAGGTTTGGTGAGCAAGTTTGCGGATGATACGAAAGTCGGAGGAGTTGTAGACAGTGAGGAAGGATGTGGGATATAGATAAGCTGCAGAACTGGGCAGAAAGGTGGCAAATGGAGTTCAATGTAGCTAAGTGTGAGGTGATTCACTTTGGTAACAGTAACAAAAAGATGGGGTACTGGGCTAATGGTCGGATACTTGGTAGTGTGGATGAGCAGAGGGATCTTGGTGTCCATGTACACAGATCTTTGAAAGTTGCCACCCAGGTAAATAGTGCGGTGAAGAAGGCATATGGCGTACTGAGGCATATGGTAGAGGAATTGAGTTCCGGAGTACTGAGGTCATGTTGCAGTTGTATAAGACTCTGGTGCAGCTGCATCTGGAGTATTGTGTGCAGTTTTGGTCGCCATACTATAGGAAGGATGTGGAGGCACTGGAACGGGTGCAGAGGAGGTTTACCAGGATGTTGCCTGGTATGGTAGAAAGATCGTATGAGGAAAGGCTGAGGCACTTGGGGTTGTTTTCATTGGAGAAAAGAAGGTTTAGGGGTGACTTGATAGAGGTGGACAAGATGATTAGGGGTTTAGATTGGGTCGACAGTGAGAATCTTTTTCCACGTATGGAGTCAGCTATTACAAGGGGGCATAGCTTTAAATTAAGGGGGGGTAGCTATAGGACAGATGTTCGGGGTAGGTTCTTTACTCAGCGAGTCATGAGTTCATGGAATGCCCTGCCAGTAGCAGTGGTGGACTCTCCCTCATTATGGGCATTTAAGCGGGCATTGGATAGGCATATGGAGGATAGTGGGCTAGTGTAGGTTAGGTGGGCTTGGATCGGCGCAACATCGAGGGCCAAAGGGCCTGTACTGCGCTGTATTCTTCTATGTTCTATGTTCCTTAGCCAGGCTAGCATTTATTGCCCAAAGGATGATGGCATTTATTTTGAGAGGACTTGAATATAAAAGCTGAGGCATACTTCTGGGGCTCATAAGGCTCTGGTCAGACCACATTTGGAGTATTGAGCACAGTTTTGGGCCCCATATCTCAGGAAGAATGTATTGGCCATGGAGCATGTTCAGAGGAGCTTCATGAGAATGGTCCAGGGATGAAAAGCTTAACACTTGAGGAATATTTGAGGACTCTAGGTGTAATACTCAGAGTTTTCAGCTTTGACAAAGGGTCAGCTAGACTCAAACTTTCATCTCTTTTCTCTCCTTACAGATGTTGCCAGACCTGCTGAGATTTTCCAGCATATTCTCTTTTGGTTTCAGATTCCAGCATCTGCAGTAATTTGCTTTTAGACAGTTATGAATCAATCACATTGCCGTGGGCTTGGGGTCACATAAGACCATAAGACATAGGAGCAGAAATTAGGCCATTCAGCCCATCAAGTCTACTCCACCATTCAATCACAGTTGATAGGTTTCCCACCTTCTCCCCATAACCCTTGATCCCCTTGATACTCAAGAACCTATCTATATCAGTCTTAAATATGACCTGGCCTCTACAGCCTTCTGTGGCAATAGATTCACCACTCTCTGATTGAAGAAGTTTTTCTTTATCTCTGTTCTAAAAGTTCTTCCCTTTACTCTAAGGCTGTGCCCTTGGATCCTAGTCTCTCCTACTAATGGAATGTCCAGGCCATTCAGTATTCTGTATGTTTCAATTACATACCCCCTTATCCTTCTAAACTCTGAGTATTACACACAGAGTACTCAAATGTTCCTCAAGTGTTTAGCTTTTCATCATCTGACTAGAGCCTTATGAGCCTCAGAAATATGCCTCAGCTTTTATATTCAAGTCTTCTCAAAGTAAATGCCATCATTGCATTTGCCTTCCTAACTAATGGCTCAACCTATAAGATTACTTTGAGAGACTCCGAGACTAGAATGCCCAAGTCTCTTTGCACTTCAGACTTCTGAATTTTCTAGCTATTCAGAAAATAGTCCATGCCTCTATTCTTCCTACTAAAGTGCATGACCTCACATTTTCCCAAGCTTTATTTCATCTGCTACTTCTTTGCCCACTCTCCTAACCTGTCCAAATCTTTCTGCAGCCTCCCCACCTCCTCCTGTCCTTTTACCTACCTTTGTATCGTCTGCAAATATCATTAATGTATAAAGTAAAAAATTGTAGTTCCAACACTGAGTCTTGCAGAATACCATTTGTCGTTGGTGCCATCCTGAGAAGGACCCTTTTATCCCCATGGATAACCAGGTAAGGATAACCAGGTAAGGCAAGACCAGGTAAGGATAACAGATTTCCCTCCCTAAAGGACATTAGTGTACCAGAGAGTTTTTATGACAATTGACAATGGATTCATGGTCATCATTAGGCGCTCTAATTCTGGATTTTTTATACGGAGTTCAAATTCCACCATCTCTCATGATGGATTGGAACCCTGATTCCCAGAACATTAGCTGAATTTCTGGATTAACAGTCAAGCAATAATACTACTAGGCCATTGCCTCACCCACAGATGACATATAATGTATAAAAATGTGAAGCTGTTCAATTTGACAGAAAGAATAAAGCGATAGTAATACTGAAATGGAGAATAACTGCAATATTCTAAGATGCAGAAGGATTGATGTGTTCTGGTGCAAGGGTCTCAAAAAGTTAGATTAGATTAGATTCCTTACAGTGTGGAAACAGGCCCTTCAGCCCACCAAGTCCACACCAACCCTCCGAAGAGCAACCCACCCAGACCCATTTCCCTTTAACTAATGCACCCAACACTATGGGCAATTTAGCATGGCCAATCTACCTAACCTGTACATCTTTGCAACTGTGGGAGGAAACCGGAGCACCTGGAGGAAACCCACGCAGGCACAGGGAGAATGTGCAAACTCCACACAGACAGTTGTCAGAGGCTGGAATCGAACCCGCGTCTCTGGCGCTGTGAGGCTGCAGTGCTAACCACTAAACCACTGTTAGGATGCTGGCACAGCATTTAATCAGGAAGATTAATGGAATACTGTTTTTTATTATAAGAGGGATTGAACATGTTGTACTTTAGTATACAGTATGTCAGTGACATCACATCCTAAACACTTGCAATTTTTGTCTCCTGATTTAAGGAAGTAATGTAAGTGCGTTGGAAGTGATTCAGAGGATATTTACTAGATCAATATCTGGAATAAGTGGGTTGTCTGGTAAGAAAAGTTTGGACATTCTGCATATATTTTCACTATGATTTAGAAGAGTGAGGGGTAATCTAACCGAAGTTTATTTGATCTTGAACGGTCTTGACAAGGTGTACATGGAAAGAATGTTTCCTTTTGTGGGTCAGTCCAGAACTAGGGGACACTTAAAAACTAGAGTTCACCCTGTCAAGACAGAGAAGAACAGTTTTCTCTGCTCTCAGAGGGTGTGAGATTTTGAAATTCTCTGCCTGAGAAGGCAGTGGAAGTGTGGTCATTGAATGCTGCCTGGATCCTCGGATGCTGCCTGACCGTCTATGCTTTTCCAGCACCACACTTTTTGACTCTGATCTCCAGCATCTGCAGTCCTCAATTTCTCCTGGTCATTGAATATGTCTAAGGCAGAGGTGGATAGATTTGTGTTAGGCAGGGAATCAAGGATTACCAGGGATAGATGGGAATGTCAAAACACAAACTGATCAGCCATGATCTTAGTGAATCATGAAGTAGACTAAAGAGGCCCCAATGGTTTCCTCCCCCCCCCCCCATTTCAAATGGATATATATTACATTTTGATGGAGAACATAATTTATATAAATGATCTGGCCTTAGGAAAGGAGGGACACAATATTAATTTACAGGCAGCACAAAGGTATAAAGTGTGGATAAATGAAAATGTCTGGAAGAGAGTTTGGGAGAACAAAGACTACTCGATGGATGTCAAATGAAATTGAAGAATCGAATTGAATTGAATTGGATTGAATTTATTGTCACTTGTACAGAGGCACAGAGAAAAGCTTTGTCTTGTGAGCAATACAGACAGATCACAGAATTAAGTAGCATAGATAAGTAAATAATAGGTAAACAGCGGCAAAAACAAAAACACAGGTACAGGTGAATGTTAAGAGTTTGTGAGTCCATTCAGTATTCTGACACAGTAGGGTAGATACTGTTGTGAAACCGGCTGGTGCGTGTGTTCAGGCTTCTGTACCTTCTCCCCAATGGTAGAGGTTGTCGAAAAACATTACCAGGGTGGGATGGATCTTTGAAAATGCTGGCGGCCTTTTCTTGACATTGGGCCTAGTAAATGGATTCTATAGAGGGTGTTGGCTTTTGTGATTATCGGGACCAAATTCACCACTCTTTGTAACCATATCCGATCTTGAATGCGACAATTGCCATACCAGGTAGCGATACATCCAGACAGAATGCTCTCAATGGCGCACCTATAAAAATTGGTAAGGGTATTCACCGTCATGCCAAATTTCCTCAGCTGCCTGAGGAAGAAGAGACGTTGTTGGGCCTTTGTAACCAGTGCATCCACATGAAGAGTCCAGGAAAGCTTGTTGTGGATGGCCACTCCCAGGAGCTTGACACTCTCCACTTGTTCCACCTCTGTGTTGTTAATGTGTAGGGGGGCATGAGTAACATCCCGCCGAAAGTCAACAATGCGTTCCTTGGTTTTGCCGGCATTGTTCTCCGTGCACCATTTTTCCAGGTCTTCCACCCCCCATCTGTAGTCTGTTTTGTCGCCATCTGAGATTCGACCGACTATGGTGGTGTCATCAGCCAACTTGTAAATGGCATTAGTCTGGTATTTGGTGACACAGTCATGGGTATACAGTGAGTATAGTAGGGAGCTGAGTGTGCACCCCTGGGGGGGGCTCCAGTGTTGAGTGTTAGTGAGGATGAAACATTGTCCCCAATCTTCACTGAATGTGGCCAGTGGATCAGGAAACTGAGGATCCAGTAGCAGAGAGTGGGGCTTAGTCCGAGATCACTCAGTTTAGTAATCAGTCTCAAGGGAGTAATAGTGTTAAAGGCTGAACTGTAGTCAATGAGTAGGATTCTTGTGTAACAGTTCTTGGTGTCAAGATGTTCTAGGAAGGAATGAAGGGTAAGTGGTATGGCATATGATGTGGATCGATTGGTCCGATAGGCAAATTGGAGTGGGTCAAGAATATTGGGGAGACGGGAGTTGATTAATGCCATGACCAGCCTTTCAAAGCACTTCATGCACACCGAAGTTAGGGTCACTGGGCGGTAGTCATTGAGACATGCTGCATGAGCCTTCTTAGGCACAGGGATGATGTTGGCCCTCTTGAAACAGGCAGGGACAGTGGCCTGCTGCAGGGAGAGGGTGAAGATGTCCGAGAAGACCTCTGCCAGTTGATCTGCGCATGCTCTGAGTGCACGGCCTGGTACTATGTCTGGTCCCATTGCTTTCCTTGGATTCACACGAAGGAAAACTGATCTGACCTCTGATGCAGTGACTGTTGGGATAGGTTCATGGGGACTTGTCAGAATAAATTTGAGAGTGTGTTGCTGGAAAAGCACAGCAGGTCAAGCAGCATCCGAGGAGCAGGAAAATCAACATTTCAGGCCAAAGTCCTTGGGGCAGCACGGTGGCTCAGTGGTTAGCACTGCTGCCTCACAGCACCAAGGTCCCAGGTTTGATTCCAGCCTTGGGTGACTCCCACAGTCCAAAGATGTGCAGGGCATGTGAATTGGCCATACTAAACTGCCGATATTGTTAGGTGCTTTAGTCAGAGTGGAAATGGGTCTGGGTGGGTTGCTCTTCGGAGGGTTTGTGTGGACTGGTTGGGCCAAAGGGCCTGTTTCCACACTGTAGGGAATCTAATCTAATCAGGAATGGGGCTGGGAGTCTTGGGGGTGGAGATAAATGGGAAGGGTGTGGGTTTGGGGAGAAGGTAGCTGAGAGTCTCCGCTCGAAACGTTGATTTTCCTGCTCTTCGGATACTGCCTGATCTGCTGTGCTTTTCCAGCAACATACTCTCAACTCTGATCTCCAGCATCTGCAGACCTCACTGTCTCCTTGTCAGAATAGATGTTAATTCTCTGTCGAAACTCTGCTCAAAGTAAGCATAGAAGGTGTTGAGACAATCTGGGAGGGATGTGTCTTCGTCTGTTTTCTTACACTGTCTCTTTTTCGAACCTGTGATGTCATTCAGGTCCTTGCTATATTCGCTGGGTGTCTGTCTGAGTCTCTAGTTTGGATCAGTTTTGGTCCTTGGCTGTCTTAATGGCTCTGCGACGGTCATACTTGGATTCCTTATATTTGAGTGGGTCTCCTGATCTGAAGGCCTCACGCCTTGTTTTTAGCAGGTTCTGTATGTCTTGATTCATCCAGGGTTTCCTGTTGGGGAACACCCGGATTGACTCCCTCGGTGTGCAGTCCTCCACACACTTGCTGATAAAGTCTGTGATGGTGGTGGCGTACCCGTCAAAGGTACTTGTGGCCTGTTTGAACACGGCCCAATCAGCCGATTCCAGACAGACCCGGAGTTGATCCTCTGCCTCCTCCGATCAGCACTGGACCTGTATCCGCAAGGGGGGATCTCCTGCTTGAGCTTTTGCCTGTAAGCCGGGAGAAGAAACACGGCATTGTGGTCGGGGTTCCCGAAATGAGGGCGGGGGATGGAGTGGGAGGCATCTTTCACAGTGGTGTAGTAGTGTTCTAAAATGTTCGGACCGCTGGTGGAGCAGTAATGTTCTGGTGGTTCTTGGGCAACACCTTCCTTAGATTGGCTTGATTAAAGTCACCAGTTACAATAAACAGGGCCTCGGGGTATTCATTCTCCAGGGTGTTAGTGGTGGAGTACAGCACATCCAGAGCTTCCTCAACATTTGCTTGTGGCGGTATGTACATAGCAGTTAGTACAGCAGCGGGCAATTCCCTTGGTAGATAGAACGGGTGGCATTTGATGGTGAGGTGTTCAAGGTTTGGAAGCAATGGTTGCCCAGGGTTGCAATGTCTATGCACCACAAGTTGTTGATTAAAAAGCAAACCTCTCCAACCCTTTGTCTTTCCTGAGGATGCTGTATGGTCCACACGATGGACCATCAGCCTGAAGTGCGCAGTCGGGAATGAATGTGTTGAGACACATTTCTGTGAAGCAGAGTGCACAGCAGTTCATGCTAGAAGCCGAGCCGTGGTCTGAGTTCATCCATCTTGTTCTCCAGAGATTGTACATTTGCTAGGAGTAAGCTAGGAAGGGTGGGGGTGGGGGGTAGCTTCTTGAAACAGTGTAGTAACAGTCTTACTAGCAGGCCGGCACGCTTACCCCACTTCCTCACAGGTTTCTTACATTTGAGTGGTCTGGTGGTCTGGTAGAATGGATTATGACAGCTTCTAGTTAAATGGTCCTTCCTCGGACCCTATGGAGCAGGTGGTTTGCAGTTTAGTGTATTTTTGCAAATGGAGGGAGCTGAGAGCATTCTAAAAGCATTTAGATCAAAAATATTAGAATTGCTTCTTAAAATTAAACTATTTTCTGTCCTTAAACAAAAACATCAATGCAGGTGGGGAACAGAAAATGGACCAGTGGGGAGTGGGGGCAAAGCAGTTAAGATGAAGTGGGAGGCTTAACCTGCAGGTCCACACTTACCACAATCCTTTCAGCACATCTGCTTTAAATTTGTAGATTAGGTCAAACTAGAAAGGAACAGGGAACTTTCCACTTGAAGTACTCAAGCATAAAGGAAGTCACTATGGTTTTCGTTAACAACATAGAATCAGTGATGGTAAATCAATTGCTGGTTTTATATTCTCTCAACATTTATTTGTATTGATTTCAATTTTTGATCGTTTTGTACTCTTACACAAGGCCAAAATTGTCCTCAAATGTACACTAATATGTTCTTGTATTCTTGTCAACTGCATTTTCTTCAAAGTCACACCTAATATCTTGATGGTAAAATTAGGTAAGAACAAAAAAGCATTGCATTTATACCATAGTTTTATACAATCTCAGGTCATAAAAAAATGCTTTGCAGCTAAATGTTATACTATGGGAAAATGAGGCTGCCAAATTTGTGCTCAGCAGGTTTCTTCAAATGACAGTCATGTTACGGCTGGATAATCTTTTTCTGTTGATGTTGTTTGGGGATTAAACATTGGCCAATGTATCAGAAGAACAGTCCTTGACTTCTTCAAATAATATGAAGGAAGTTTAACATCAGGATCCAAGCTTAATGTCTCATGCAAAGGACAATTGCATTTGTAATAAGTTGTCAGGTGCATTATCTAAATTGTTAATTAAACTGATAACCAGATAAAGGTTAAACAATAACCCAAGAACTTGAGAAATAGAACATAGAACATAGATCGAGTCTACAGGATTCTAAAGGAGGAGGAAGAGCAGCCAGAAGTCGTGGTACACATCGGTCCAATAACATTGATAGGTAAAGGGAGGAGGACCTGAAAAGAAAGTAGAGGAAGTTAGGCTGGAAGCTAGACAACAGGATAAGCTACCGGTGCCACATGCTACTGAGTTGAGGAATAGAGAGCGAGTGCAGATGAACTCACGGCTGCAGGGCTGGTGTGTAGGAGGAGAAAGTGAGGACTGCAGATGCTGGAGATCAGAGCTGAAAATGTGTTGCTGGAAAAGCGCAGCAGGTCAGGCAGCATCCAAGGAGCAGCAGAATCGACGATTTGGGCATAAGCCCTTCTTCAGGAATGCTGAAGAATTCCTGAAGAAGGAATTCAGGATTCCTGAAGAAGGGCTCATGGCTGAAATGTCGATTCTCCTGCTCCTTGGATGCTGCCTGACCTGTTGCGCTTTTCCAGGAACACATTTTCAGCTCTGATGTGTAGGATGGAGGACTCCAGATATGTGGATCATTGGGATATCTTCTCGGGAAGGTGGGACCTGTACAAGTGGGATGGGTTACACCTGAACTGGAGGGGCGCCAATATCACAGAATCATAGAATCCCTACAGTGTGGAAACAGGCCATTTGGTCCAACAAGTCCACACCAACCCTCTGAAGAATAACCCACCCAGAGCCATCCCCTTACCCTATTACTCTACAGTTATCCCTGACTAATGCACTGACATGCACATCTCTGATTCTGGATGAGTGGTGCTGGAAAAGCACAGTAGTTCAGGCAGCATCCGAGGAGCAGTAAAATCGACGTTTCAGGCAAAAGCACATCTCTGAACACTGTGGGCAATTTAGCATGGCCAATTCACCTAATCTGCACATCTTTGGATTGTGGGAGGAAACCGGAGCACCCAAAGGAAACTCACACAGACACAGGGAGAATGTGCAAACTCCACACCGACAGTTGCCCAAGGCTGAAATCGAGCCCAGGTCGCTGGTGCTGTGAGGCAGCAGTGCTAACCACTGAGCCACTGTGCTGCCTATATCTTGGGTAGGAGGTTTACGAGAGCTCTTCAGGAGGGTTTAAACTAGATTGGCAGAGGGTGAACCTGAGCTATAGATCAGATGATGGAGTAAGCAGTGAACAGCCAGATAGCAGAGAGTCTGTGAGGAGGAATGGGCACTTGATCGGGGAAAGGTGCAGTCAGTGTGATTGGTTGAATTGTGTCTATTTTAATGCAAGTAGTATGTGAGGAACTTATATGAGGAACAAGAGAATGGCCAGAGTGAGGGTAGGCCAATCAGAGGCAGTGGAGGGAACTTGCACTTGGAGTCAGAGGAAGTAGGGGAGGTCCTTAATGAATACTTTGCATCAGTATTCACTACTGAGAGGGAGCTCGATGTTTATTAGAAGAATGCAAAGCAGACTGATATGCTCGAACAGGTGACGTTAGGAAGGAGAATATGCTGAAAATTGTGAAAAATATAAGGATAGATAAATCCCCTGAGTCAGGCAGGATATAACCTAGGTTACTATAGGAAGTGAGGGAAGAGATTGCCACACCTTTAGCGATGATCTTTGCATCCTCATTATCTGCTGGAGTATTGCCAGATGATTGGAGGGTGGCAAATGTTATTTCCTTGTGGAAATCAGAGCACGTTTGATAGCCCTTCACTTGATCTTCTGAGGCATATATCCACCTTGCAGCAATATCTAGACACTATGTCCAAATTCTCTAAGTGCTCCTCATTGGTCTTCCCTATTATTAGCATGTCATCTAGACAAATGGCAACCTGGGATAGACCTTGTGAAATATTCTCCATCGTCCACTGAACAATTCTACAGGCTGACAATACCCCAAAAGGCAGTCTCCTACATTAGTACAAACCCTTATGGGTATTAATTGGAGCATACTTCTGGGAATCATCTAACTGCAGTTGCAGCTATGCCTGGGTCATGTTCAGCTTCATGAAGCACAGCTCCCCTGCCAGCTTTACATATAAGTCCTCTATGCGAAGGATTAGGTATTTATCCAGCTGTAAAAAAAGTTATAGTTTGTTTAACATCCCCACAAGGGCAAAGTGACCCATCAGGCTTCACAAATCAGTACAACAGGTGCTGCCATTCCACAAACTGCATTCGTTTGATGATTCCTTCACTTTCACCCTCTGATTTCTACCTCTTTTTTCCCCGCATGGCACTGGGCAGGCCTAACAAAATCATGGAATTGCTTCCTAGTCAATATGCTCGATGGTCTGGCTCCTTTGATAGTCCCTAGGTCTTCCTGGAAGATTCTGGGTATTTAATTAGGATTTCACTCAGGCAGCCATTTCTAATCAAAAAATGTTGAGCCGATCGAGGTGAGTTGTCTCAACCAACTTTGCCCCATCAAGCTTGGGCCGAGCCTTTTACTACAGTCAGTAGTAATTGAACCAGAGTCGAGAGAGTGTGGTGCTGGTAAAGCACAGCCAGTCAGGCAGCAACCAAGGAGCAGGAGAATTGATATTTTAAGCATAAGCTCTTCATAAGGAATGATGGCTCATTCCTGATAAAGAGCTTATGCTCACCTCCTCCTCGGATGCTGCCTGACTGGCTGTGCCTTTCCAGCACCATACTCATGACTCTGATCTCCAGAATCTGTAGTCCTCCTTTTCTCTCAGCTGCTTCTCGTGAGAGACTGGAACCAAAGTTGTACTCTTACCCTGTAAAGGTTCCCTGGTGTAGGTTCTCAGTCTATCTGAGGTCTTACGCAAACTTAAGAGTTAGAGTCCAAAGCCAATTTTGTTAACAATTGGTTCTGCGATCACTGAAATTGGTACATTAGTATTCACCTCCATTAGAACTGGGTGACCATTTAACTAGATAATTATTTTGAATGTCACTAAGCAATTTAACTGTTCCAAACCAGGTGTGGGGTGTGCACTCTCCGGGATACCAGCCTATGAGTTCTCTTCTACCTAGGAACCCTCCAACCACAAGGGATGAACTCAGATTTCTCCAGTTTCCTCATTTCTCCTCCCCCCACCTTGTCTCAGTCCCAACCCTCGAACTGAGCACCACCTTCCTAACCTGCAATCTTCTTCCTGACCTCTCCGCCCCCACCCCCACCCCCACTCCGGCCTATCACCCTCACCTTATCACTCTCACCTTAACCTCCTTCCACCTATTGCACTTCCAACGCCCCTCCCCCAAGTCCCTCCTCCCTACCTTTTATCTTAGCCTGCTTTGCACACTCTCATTCCTGAAGAAGGGCTCATGCCCGAAACGTCGATTCTCCTGCTCCTTGGATGCTGCCTGACCTGCTGCGCTTTTCCAGCAACACATTTTCAGCTATGAATTATCTTACTCACGTTAGGTGGGACTCTTTTGCAAGTCCGCATAGTGGCAGCAAATACAATGACTTGTCAGCTCAGAAATGTTTTAACCGTTTGGCCAAGGCTTGGCTTTGTTTTGAGGTTTTGCAATGAGCTGATCTAGACTCTTCCTGTTCAGGATATGTCCTGAATGAGGGGTACGTCCTGAATGAGGGGTATGTCCTGAATGAGGGGTATGTCCTGAATGAGGGGTACGTCCTGAATGAGGGGTACGTCCTGAATGAGGGGTACGTCCTGAATGAGGGGTACGTCCTGAATGAGGGGTATGTCCTGAATGAGGGGTACGTCCTGAATGAGGGGTATGTCCTGAATGAGGGGTACGTCCTGAATGAGGGGTACGTCCTGAATGAGGGGTACGTCCTGAATGAGGGGTACGTCCTGAATGAGGGGTACGTCCTGAATGAGGGGTATGTCCTGAATGAGGGGTATGAAATTGCTTTTGCTCAAGTGACATTGCCCATACTCAGTCGAACTTGTGAAGGTGTCCACTTCCATTGGAATACCCTGCAACTCATATGGTCTATTTGCCTTATTTTCCAATTATGAAGTCAGTTGTCGTACCTGTTTGAAGTCCATGGAACATAGAAATTACAGCTCAGTACAGGTCCTTTGGCCCTCGATGTTGCACTGACCTGTGGAACCAATCTGAAGTCTATCCATCCTACACTATTCCATCTTCATCCATATGTCTATCCAATGACCATTTAAATGCTTTTAAAGTTGGCGAGTCTAATAATGTTGCAGGCAGTGCATTCCACGCCCCTATTGCTCTGAGTAAAAAAACTACCTCTGACATCTGTCCTATATCTAACACCCCTCAATTTAAAGCTATGTCTCCTTGTGTTAGCCATCACCATCTGAGGAAAAAGGGTCTCACTGTCCACCCTATCTAACCCTCTGTTTATCTTATATGTCTCAATTAAGTCACCTCTCAACCTTCTCTCGAATGAAAACAGCCTCAAGTCCCTCAGCCTTTCCTCATAAGGCCTTCCCTCCATACCAGGCAACATCCTAGTAAATCTCCAAAGGCTTCCACATTCTTCCTAAAATGCAGTCGCCAGAACTGAATGCAATACTTCAAGTGTGGCCACACCGGCGTTATATACAACTGCAGCATGACCTCGTGACTCCAAAACTCAATCCTTCTACCAATAAAAGCTAACACACCATAAGCCTTCTTAACAAACCTATCAATCTGAGTGGCAACTTTTAGGGACCTATGTACATGGACACCAAGATCTCTCTGTTCATCTACACTTCCAAGAATCTTACCATTAGCCCAGTACTCTGCCTTCCTGTTGCTCCTTCCAAAGTGAATCACTTCATACTTTTCTGCATTAAACTCCATTTGCCACCTCTCAGCCCAGCTCTGCAGCTTATCTATATTCCTCTGTAACCTGCAACATCCTTCAGCACTATCCACAACTCCACTGACCTTAGTATCATCCATAAATTCACTACGCCCTCATTTATAAAAAATGACAAACAGCAGTGGCCCTAAAACAGATCCATACAGTTAACCACTAGTAACTAAACTCCAGGTTGAACATTTCCCTTCAACATACAGCTGCGCTTCAGCTAGTAAGTGCTTTTGTGTGGTTACTCATTAATCCCATATACCAAATGTCCTCTCAAAATCTCATTGAGGGTTAACTAAAGTCACATGCCTTTGCCAGTCATCAAAAATCCCGATATGGATTCCCCTGGTTCTTGGCTGCTGAGCAAAACAGATAGTGTCGCAGAATTAGAGGTGGTTAGTAGTCACAATATTCCTTCTCTAAATCTGTCAACTCTTGAAAGGCTTTAGTATTTGGTGCCTCAAGGAAGGTTAGGTTCCTAATATCCAAAATAGCTGCGGGTCCACAACCTGTCAGGAGAACAACTTGCTGCTTTTCATCTGCACCAATGTCATTTGCCCAGAAAAAATAAATGCATTCTTTCCACATCCTGGGCCTAGTCTTCGATAGCATGATCAAACGAGCCAAGCTTGCCAAATAACAGCATGATGCCAGAAATGCTTACTCCAACTGAAAGACGACTATTGCGAGTCAGTTTCTTCAGCAGTGTGCTTTTCTCTCATTGCTACTGAAATAAATCCACAGAGGTCAGTGTCCCATCACCAAGTAACCTTTTATTTCCATAAGGAGAGTCCTTGACATTGATCCAGCTCCCACAGAACTAGCTCTCAGAGTGAACAGGATTTCTGACATTCCTGTTTATATCTGTCATCCAAGGCTCCCTGATTGGTCTGTTAATCAGGTCAAATCAGGGAATTCATATTCTATGAAGTCCACCTGTCTGACCTCATTGCCAGAAAGTGCAGGGGAAAAACTTATGAAAGTGATTAGGAAAGGAAAGACGGGTTTGAAAAGAATTGGTAGGTAATAATAGGGAGAATCCCAAGATGTTCTCCAAGCATATCAACAGGAAAAGATAAGTTTATCAACAGGAGGGAGCAAAGCTCATTAGGGACCAAGTGAGCAGACTATATGTGAAGCCTGAGGTTACTAGTAGGGTTTTAAAAGAGTACTTACTCAGGAGAAAGAAAATGTAAGTACAGAATTCAAGATAATGATGGACTGTAAGGCTCTTGAGCAATTTGAGATGTGTAGTTTAATGAGTGCAGGGGATTAGAACTACTGATGGGCTTTAAATTGGACAAATCTCCATGTCTGTTGAGTTGAATCCCAGCCTACTGTGGGAAACGAGGAAGAAAATTACATGGCCTCTGACTCAAATTTTAATTTCTCTCTTTCTGCACAGAAGATGCCAAAGGACATGAGGACAGCTAATGTGGTTCTACTTTTCAAGAAGGGTGGTAGAGAAAAACTAAGGAATGACAGATCAGTGAGTGTCACATCAGTGCTCAGGAAACTATTGGAGAAAATTCTAAAGGAGAAAATTAATCTACACTTGGAGAGGCAAGGTTTGATCAGGGATAGTCAGCATGACTTTGTCAGAAAGAAGTCATATTGAATAAATTGATTGAATTTTTCAAGGAGATGACCAAGTGTGTAAATAGTGTCGTGCCATTGATGTAATTTATATTCGATTTCAGCAACGCACTTGACAAAATCCCACATAGGAGGCGGGTAAAGAAGAAAAAAATCTCATGGAATCCAGGGTAACTTGGCAAATTGTTTCCAAGATTAATTTTGTGGTAGAAGGCTATTTGTGTAACTAGAGACCAGTGGTGAGTCCCTTATTGTTAAAGATATATATAGAAATGATGCAGATGAGAATGCAAGGGAGGTGATAAGTATGTTTGTCAATGATGCGAAGATTGGCAGGGTGGTTGTTAGTGAGGAAGAAGGCCTTAGATTACATGAGGATATAAATGGACTGGTCTGATGGGCAGATCAGTGGCAGATAGAATTTAACCTTGAAAGCTGTGAAGTGAAGCACTTTGGAACATAAGAACTCGGTGCTGAAGTAGGCCGTCTGGCCCTTCGAGCCTGCTCCACCATTCAATAAGATCAAGCCTGATCATGTCATGGACTCACTTACCTGCGCTCTCACCATATCAGCAGCAAGAAGACAAAGGGCTACTGAATGACTATCAGAACACGAAGAAGCTCAGAGGAACAGAGAGCAATTGGGGTACATGTTCACAGATCCTGAAGATGGTAGGACTAGTTATTAGGGTAGTAAAGAAGGCATATGTGAGACTTGCCTTTTCAGTAATCTAAATAATTGTACAATAGTTGTGTAGATTATAATTATCGTAATTGTATAGATTATAAGGAAATTATGTTGAAGCTGACAAAAGTTTGGTTAGGCCACAGCTAGAGTACTGTGTACAGTTCTGGAATGCACACTACAGGAAGAAAGTGATTGCACGAGAGAGATTGCAGAGGAAATTCACCACGATGTGGCCTAGGATATATCAGTTTAGCCATGAAGAAAGGCTGGGTAAACTTGAGTCCTTTTCTTTAGAGCAGAAAAGGTTGAGGGGACCTGATAATGATGTATAAGATTATAAGGGGCATAAACAGAGTGAATAAAAAACAACTGTTCTCCTTCGTTGAAGCGTCGATGACCAAGGGGGTATTATATTTAGTTGTGAGTGGGCAAATAGATGGCAATTTCAGAATAATATGGATCTGTTCCTGTGGAAGGAAAAACAGAGTGGACAGAGTGTTCTTTTAAAAAGTGAACAATTGAGAAATGTTAATGTTTAAAAGGACTTGGCTGTCTGTGCACACCAGTCACTGAAAGCAACCATGCAGATGCGGGAAGTAGTTGGGAAAACCACTGATATACAGTATTGGTTTTCGTTGCAACGGGGTAATGTTTAGGAGCAAAGAAGTCTTTCTGCAGCTATACAGAGCCTTGGTGGAACTAGACCTGGAGCTTTATATGCAGTTTTGGTCTCCCTACTTAAGAAAAGATAAACTTACCATACAGGGAGTACAGTGAAGGTTAGCCATATCGATTCTTGGGAAGGCAGGTTTGTCGTATGAAAAGAGATTGGGTCATCTAGGCTTGCATTCACTAGAGTTTAGAAGAATGAGGGAACTGATTGAAATGTATAAAATTCTGATACGCCTGGACAGACTTGATGCAGGAATGATGTCATCCCGAGTCAAGGGTGGGGATGGTAGTGTCTAGAACAAGAGGTCAGTCTCAAAATATGAGGCATTCCAAACTGAGCTGAAGAGCAACTTTTTCACCCAAAGGGTGGTGAACCTGTGAAGTCTCTCACACAGGCTCTGAAGGATAAGTCATTGAATATAGTTATTTGTATAAGAAGGCAATGGATAGATTTCTGGCAGCAAAGATCAAGAGGGATAGGGAGGGAAGGGGCATATGACGCTGAGGTGGAGGATCAGCCATGCTCATTTTGAATAGCAGAGTTAGCTCCACCTGTCCCTATTTGCTATATTGGAGGGATATGGGCCGGGTGCTGACAGGTGTGACTAGATTGGGTTGGGATATCTGGTCAGCATGGACGGGTAGGACCGAAGGGTCTGTTTCCATGCTGTACATCTCTATGACTCTATGATTTCTATCAATATGAGATAGTCATATTTCATCATATTCTAAAGTACTAGATAGAAATCAAACACAATTCTGAAGAAATTTCTTTGCCCAGAAAATGGTGAGAATACAGAATTCACTATCACACAGAGTGGAATAACACAGATGAGAGAGAAGGAAATTGTTGATTCTGATATAGGTTTAGATAATGAAAAATAGGAAAAAAACTTGATAGAGCAAAGATACCCCATTATTGGCCTGCTCCTTTATTGTATTAGATCTGATATAATCCTGTGAAACTAATTCGTAAATCGAGTTGTAGAATCAAAGAGATGTACAGCACGGAAGCAGACCCTTCGGTCGGACCCATCCATGCTGACCAGATGTCCCAACCCAATCTAGTCCCACCTGCCACCATCCAGCCCATATCCCTCCAAACCCTTCCTATTCATCCAAATGCCTCTTAAATGTTGCAACTGTACCAGCCTCCACCACTTCCTCTGGCAGCTCATTCCAGTACGTACCATCCTCTGCATGAAAACGTTGCCCCTTAGTTCTCTTTTATATCTTTCCCCCCTCACCCTAAACCTATGACCTCTTGTTCTGGACTCCCCCACCCCAGGGAAGAGACTTTGCTTATTTATCCTATCCATGACCCCCATAATTTTGTAAACCTCTATAAGGCCACCCCTCAGCCTCTGATGCTCCAGGGAAAACAGCCCCAACCTGTTCAGCCTCTCCCTATAGCTCAAATCCTCCAACCCTGGCAACATCCTTGTAAATATTTTCTGAACCCTCTCAAGTTTCACAACATCTTTCCGATAGGAAGGAGAACAGAACTGCATGCAATATTCCAAAAGTGCCCTAACCAATGTCCTGTACAGCTGCAGCATGACCTCCCAACTCCTGTACTCAATACTCTGACCAATAAAGGAAAGCATACCAAACGCCTTCTTCACTATCTTATCTACCTGAGACTCCACTTTCATGGAGCTATGAGCTTGTACTCCAAGGTCTCTTTGTTCAGCAACACTCCCTTGGACCTCACCATTAAGTGTATCAGTCCTGCTAAGATTTGTTTTCCCAAAATGCAGAACCTCGCATTTATCTGAATTAAATTCCATCTGCCACTTCTCAGCCCATTGACTCATCTAATCAAGATACCATTGTAATCAGAGGTAACCTTCTTCACTGTCCACTGCACCTCCAATTTTGGTGTCATCTGCAAACTTACTAACTGTACCTCTTATGCTTGTATCCAAATTATTTATGTAAATGACAAAAAGTCGAGGACCCAACACCGATCCTTGTGGCATTCCACTGGTCACAGGCCTCAGTCTGAAAAACAACACTCCACCACCACCTTCTCTCTTCTATCTTTGAGCCAGTTCTGTATCCAAATGGCTAGTTCTCCCTGTATTCCATGAGATCTAACCTTGCTAACCAGTCTCCCATGAGCAACTCTATCAAACGCCTTACTGAAGTCCATATAGATCACATCTGCCAGTCTGCCCTCCTCAATCATCTTTGTTACTTCTTCAAAAAACTCAATCAAGTTTTAGAGATATGATTTCCCATGCACACAGTCATGTTGACTATCCCTAATTAGTCCATGCTTTTCCAAATACATGGACATCCTGTCCCTCAGGATTCCCTCCAACAACTTGACCACCACCGACGTCAGGCTCACTGGTCTTTGGTTCCCTGGTTTTTCCTTAGCACCCTTCTTAAAAAATGGCATCACGTTAGCCAACCTCCAGTCTTCCAGTACTTCACCTGTGACTATGGATGATATAAATATCTCAGCAAGAGGCCCAGCAATCACTTCCCTAGCTTCCCACAGAGTTCTTGGGTATACCTGATCAGGTCCTGGGGATTTATCCATTTTTATGCATTTCAAGATATCCAGCACTTCTTCCTCTGTAATATGGACATTTTCCAAGATAGTACCATCTATTTCCCTACATTCTATATCTTCCATATCCTTTTCCACAGTAAATATGGATGTAAAATACTCATTTAGTATCTGCCCCATTTTCTGTGGCTCCACACAAAGGCTGCCTTGCTGATCCTTGATGGCCCCTATTCTCTCCCTAGTTACCCTTTTGTCCTTAATGTATTTGTAAAAATCCTTTGGATTCTCCTTAACTTTATTTGCCAAAGCTATCTCATGTCACCTTTTTGCCCTCCTGATTTCCCTCTTAAGTATACTCCTATTGCCTTTAAACTCTTCGAAGGATTCACTCGATCTATCCTGTCTATACCTGACATGTGCTTCCTTCTTTTTCTTAACCAAACCCTCAATTTCTTTAGTCATCCAGCATTCCCTATACCTACCAGCCTTTCCTTTCACCCTAACAGAAATATACCTTCTCTGAACTCTCGTTTTAGATTAGATTACTTACAGTGTGGAAACAGGCCCTTCGGCCCAACAAGTCCACACCGACCCACCGAAGCGCAACACACCCAGACCCATTCCCCTACATTTTACCCCTTCACCTAACACTACGGGTAGTTTAGCATGGCCAATTTACCTAACCTGCACATTTTTGGACTGTGGGAGGAAACCAGTCCTGGAGGAAACCCACGCAGACACGGGGAGAATGTGCAAACTCACACAGTCAGTCGCCTGAGGCGGGAATTGAACCCGGGTCTCTGGCGCTGAGAGGCAACAGTGCTAACCACTGTGCCACTGTGCCGCCCTCATTATCTCATTTCTTAAGGCTTCCCATTTTCCAGCTGTCCCTTTACCTGCGAACATCTACGCCCAATCAGCTTCTGAAAGTTCTTGCCTAATACCATCAAAATGGGCCTTTCTCCAATTTAGAACTTCAACTTTTAGATCTGGTCGATCCTTTTCCATCACTATTTTAAATCTAATAGAATTATGATCGCTGGCCCCAAAGTGCTCCCCCACTGACACCTCAGTCACCTGCCCTGCCTTATTTCCCAAGAGTAGGTCAGGTTTTGCACCTTCTCTCGTAGGTACATCCACATACTGAATCAGAAAGTTTCTTGTACACACTTAACAAATTCCTCTCCATCTAAACCCTTAACACTATGGCAGTCCCAGTCTACGTTTGGAAAGTTAAAATCCCCTACCATAACCACCCTATTATTCTTACAGATAACTGAGATCTCCTTACAAGTTTGTTTCTCAATTTCCCTCTGACTATTGGGGGATCTATAATACAATCCCAATGTGGTGATCATCCCTTTCTTATTTCTCAGTTCCACCCAAATAACTCCCTGGATGTATTTCCGGGAATATCCTCCCTCAGCACAGCTGTAATGTTATTCTTTATCAAAAAGCCACTCCCCCTCCTCTCTTGCCTCCCTTTCTATCCTTCCTGTAGCATTTATATCCTGGAACATTAAGCTGCCAGTCCTGTCCATCCCTGAGTCATGTTTCTGTTTGATCTCCCAGTCCCATGTTCCTGACCATGCCCTGAGTTCATCTGCCTTCCCTGTTAGGCCTCTTGCGTTGAAATAAATGCAGCTTAATTTGTCAGCCCTACCTTGTTCTCTACTTTGTCCCTGCCGGCCCTGACTGTTTGACTCGCTTCTGTTCTCACCTGTACCAGTCTCAGATTGATCTCTTTCCTCATTATCTTCCTGGGTCCCAATCCTCCACTTTACTAGTCTAAATCCTCCTGAGCAGATCTAGCAAATCTCCCTGCCAGTATATTAGTCCCCTTCCAATTCAGTTTGAATCCGTCCTTCTTGTACAGGTCACTTCTATCCCAAAAGAGATTCCGATGATCCAAAAATGTGAATCCTTCTCCCACCTCCTCAGCCATGCATTCATCTGCTCTATCTTCCTAACCAGGTTAGTTAGAGCTAAATGCTTACTGGAAATTAGACTCGAACATGCTGAAAAATACAGTATCAATCTGTTTGTTTCCAAGCAATTTATGCAGTTATAATTACCAGAGAAAGATTCGTCTTGGCTCTTAAAAGGAGTATTTCTTAGTATCAGTGAAGGAATTGAGTAGAATACAGATTTGTTCAGGAAATAGGGTAGTGATTTACTCTCCATATTGTTCAAATAGTTATTGAAGTTTGTCAGTGCACTAGGAATGCAGAAAATATTTCTGACAATGTTTCTAAAATTGCTGTCAGCAAATATTTGCAGTCAACAAATGAAATCTGCACAAAAAATGATACACTAGGTTAAATCACAGCTGCTGCAATTGAGAGTATACAAAGGTTTTCATAGGGTTGATGGAATTCATTCAACGAAGTTAGGTTTTTTTCCAAAATGACAGCTAGATAAGGTTTCCTTTTAGACGCCTCGTCAGTGTGATTCCTCCACGGAGGGGAAAATTTCCTTGGTGCTATTTAGACATCCCTTTAATGGGAATCCTCAGTGGGGCTTTTGCGAATTATACAACACAGATTTATAAAGCTCAAAATTCATTAAAATAAAGCATAAGTATTCCCATGAACATTTGCTCTCAACACAATGTCAGGAATCTCAGAAAGAAAATCTTAACATTTCCAAACAGGAACTGAAGAAATCTCTAAATGGATAAATGTCCTTACAGATTTTGATTTTCTTCAAGAGGAGACCAGATTTTGAATCAATTTAGTTCCCAGGTATAGGTCATTGTTTTTTTTCCCAGAAATAAAAATGAGAACATTTGAGCTACCTGAAATACATAATATTAATTATTTATAAATACTCATATTCTCAAAGTCCTTTGAATAGTTTTATTACATGAATGAACATTGAGCAAGTTGTGCCTAATTGGTCTAGGTAAGGAATGCAATTTGTCCCACTTCAGGACTAGATATTTGAAACTTAAACGAAAGTTGCTTGCCGTTCATGAGAAGCCATAAAATACTCAATTGTTTATCATGCTCATTGGGTAAGTGGCTAAACTCTTCTGTGTTTTTAAAAGTACCTTTCAATATTGTTGAGTAGAACTGGATGGCAAATATTCTGCTTTTACTTCGATGTAACCATACCAATCAAACTTAAGGCTAGGAACAATTGACCCAGATACTCTGAGAAATGGAAATCACATTGGATTTACTCTGCTCCTTAGTTTCTGTCAGTACTGAGTTTTCCATTTCTAGGCAAGAATTTCAAAAATGCGAACTTGGCAGGCAGTGATAGGGGCCAGTTGATTCTGGGGAAGTATCAGGGCCGGTAGTGATTCAGAAACAGGAACATTCCCAAGGAGCCTGCTGTGTCTGCAATTCTGTAGGATTTCATTGTATAATCCACCCTGTGTTGCTCAAACAACTATCTGGCTATTGGAATATCCAAGTTAATATAATACGAAGAGGCAACTTAGCCCTTGTTTCTGTGTTACCATTAAACTTAGCTCTATTAACGTTGATCCATAAAATATCCCATGTTAACCTTTATCTAATGAAAGTCTACAAAATTCAGTATTGACAATTTTAATTGCTACATCGCTCATAGATCCTTGGAAGTAAATTTCATAGTTCCACTATACTTTGCGAGAAATAGAACTTTCTGATTTCAATTCTTAAATGAATAGGCATAATTTTAAGACTGTGTCTATTTGTTCTGGACTCTTGAATTCAACAAAACAGTATGTCACTACCCACCTCAGCAAAACCTGTAAACATTTTCAATCGCTCCTTAACTGTATACAGTCAAGAGGATATGCACTAACCTTAAGCAACCTGTCCTCATAATTTAGCATTTTAAACTTTCGTATTATCTATATCCATTCCAATAGAAAACACAAAGCACATCCTAAAAATAGGAGATAACAATGTGGCAGGGAAGGCACAGAGGAACTTTAAAAAATCAACATCAGAAGCAAGAAATATTCATCTTGGAAGAAAATCGAAGGAAAAGTTGAGGATAAAAACAGAATAGGAAGTAGAAAAATCAAATGTGGGCAGGGGGGGGGGGGGTGATATTGAGACGTGGATTGAGAAAAGCTTGAAATAAGCATAAGAAAAAGAAAAACAATACCAATGGAACCCCTTGGGCTATTGTGAAAATAAATGAATGAACAAGAGAAATAGTATTAACAGTAGGCTATCTCAAGGCCAACAGGTTCATTGAATTTGACTATCTGCATCCCAGGATCTTAAAGGAAGTGACTGCAGAGATAATGGTACATTGAAAATAAGCTTATAATATTTCCTCGATTTTAAAAAGGTTCCGACAGTTCAGAAAGTCACAAATGTAAAAGCTCAAGGAGAGAGCCAGAGAACTACAAGCCGCAGAATCACAGCAATGTTACAGTTCAGAAGGAGGCCATTCAGCTCATTGTTTCTGCACTGGCTCTCAAAATGAGCATTATGACTTAGTGCCAATCTCCCACCTTTTCCCCATATATTTGCACATTATTTCTATTGAAATAACCATCCTATATCCTCTGGAATGCCACAGTTGAACCAGTCTTCACCACATTTCCAAGCAGTGCATTCCTACCCTAACTACTTGTTATGAGAAAAATGCAAAATACTCATTCAGAATGTCACTCATCTCCTGTGGTTCTAAACATAGATGGCCTTGTTGATCTTTAAGGGGCCCTACCACTCCCCAGTTACTTTGTTATCACCTTTGCTTTTTTTGTAAATCATGTTAAATGTGTTCTTGACCCTTTTATGAGCAAGGAGAAAGTGAGGTCTGCAGATGCTGGAGATCAGAGCTGAAAATGTGTTGCTGGAAAAGCGCAGCAGGTCAGGCAGCATCCAGGGAACAGGAGAATCGACGATTCGGGCATAAGCCCTTCTTCAGGAATGAGGAAGGTTTGTCCAGCAGGCTAAGATAAAAGGTAGGGAGGAGGGACTTGGGGAGGGGCGTCGGAAATGTGATAGGTGGAAAGAGGTCAAGGTGAGGGTGATAGGTCAGACTGGGGTGGGGGCGGAGAGATCAGCAAGAAGATTGCAGGTTAGGAAGGCGGTGCTGAATTCGATGGATTAGACTGAGACAAGGTGGGGGGAGGGGAAATAAGGAAACTGGTGAAATCAGAGTTCATCCCTTGTGGTTGGAGGGTTCCTAGGCGGAAGATGAGGCGCTCTTCCTCCAACCGTTGTTTTGTTGTGGTCTGGCGATGGAGGAGTCCAAAGACCTGCACATCCTTGGTGGAGTGGGAGGGGGAATTGAAATGTTGAGCCACAGGGTAGTTGGGTTGGTTAGTCCGGGTGTCCCAGAGGTGTTCTCTGAAACGCTCCGCAAGTAGCCGGCCTGTCTCCCCAATATAGAGGAGGCCACATCGGGTGCAGAGGATGCAATAGATGATGTGTGTGGAGGTGCAGGTGAATCTGTGGCGGATATGGAAGTTTCCTTTGGAGCCTTGGAGGGAGGTGAGGGGGGAGGTGTGGGCGCAAGTCTTGCACCTCCTGCGGTTGCAGGGGAAGGTGCCGGGAGTGGAGGTTGGGTTGGTGGGGGGTGTGGACCTGACGAGGGAGTCATGGAGGGAGTGGTCTTTACGGAATGCTGATAGGGGAGGGCAGGGAAATATATCCTTGGTGGTGGGGTCCGTTTGGAGGTGGCGGAAATGACGGCGGATGATGCGCTGAACATGGAGATTGGTGGAGTGGTAGGTGAGGACCAGTGGGGTTCTGTCCTGGTGGCGGTTGGAGGGGCGGGGCTCAAGGGCGGAGGAGCGGGAAGTGGAAGAGATGCGGTGGAGGGCATCGTCAACCACGTTGGATGGGGAAATTGTGGTCCTTGAAGAAGGAGGCCATCTGGGTTGTGCGTTTTTGGAACTGGTCCTCCTAGGAGCAGATGCGGCGGAGTCGAAGGAATTGGGAGAATGGGATGGCGTTTTTACAGGGGCAGGATGGGAGGAGGTGTAGTCCAGGTAGCTGTGGGAGTCGGTCGGTTTGTAGTAGATGTCCGTGTTGATTCGGTCGCCTGAGATAGAAATAGAAAGGTCGAGGAAGGGGAGGGAGGAATCTGAGACTGTCCAGGTGAATTTGAGGTCGGGGTGGAAGGTGTTGGTGAAGTGGATGAACTGTTCAACCTCCTCGTGGGAGCACGAGGCAGCGCCGATACAGTCATCAATGTAGCGGAGGAAAAGGTGGGGGGTGGGGCCAGTGTAGTTGCGGAAGATGGATTGTTCCACATATCCTACGAAGAGGCAGGCATAGCTGGGGCCCATGCGGGTGCCCATGGCTACTCCTTTCGTTTGGAGGAAGTGGGAGGATTGGAAAGAAAAGTTGTTCAGGGTGAGGACCAGTTCAGTCAGTCGAAGGAGGGTGTCAGTGGAAGGGGCGCACCAACCTCTACACCGCTGAGGCCAAACGCCAGCTCGCAGATACCTCCTACTACTGCCCCCTTGACCATGACCCCACCCCCCACCACCAAACCATCATCTCCCAGACCGTCCATAACCTCATCACCTCAGGGGACCTCCCATCCACCGCCTCCAACCTCATAGTCCCACAACCCCGCACCGCCCGCTTCTACCTCCTGCCCAAAATCCACAAACCTGACTGCCCCGGCCGACCTATTGTCTCCACCTGCTCCTGCCCCACCGAACTCATCTCCGCATACCTTGACACCGTCCTGTCCCCCTTAGTCCAAGAACTCCCCACCTACGTTCGGGACACCACCCATGCCCTCCACCTGCTCCATGATTTTCGCTTCCCCGGTCCCCAGCGCCTTATTTTCACCATGGACATCCAGTCCCTGTACACCTCCATCCCCCATCATGAAGGACTCAAAGCCCTCTGCTTCTTCCTTTCCCGCCGTACCGACCAGTACCCTTCCACTGACACCCTCCTTCGACTGACTGAACTGGTCCTCACCCTGAACAACTTCTCTTTTCAATCCTCCCACTTCCTCCAAACGAAAGGAGTAGCCATGGGCACCCGCATGGGTCCCAGCTATGCCTGCCTCTTCGTAGGATATGTGGAACAGTCCATCTTCCACAACTACACTGGCCCCACCCCCCACCTTTTCCTCCGCTACATTGATGACTGTATCGGCGCTGCCTCGTGCTCCCACGAGGAGGTTGAACAGTTCATCCACTTCACCAACACCTTCCACCCCGACCTCAAATTCACCTGGACTGTCTCAGATTCCTCCCTCCCCTTCCTCGACCTTTCTATTTCTATCTCAGGCGACCGAATCAACACGGACATCTACTACAAACCGACCGACTCCCACAGCTACCTGGACTACACCTCCTCCCATCCTGCCCCCTGTAAAAACGCCATCCCATTCTCCCAATTCCTTCGACTCCGCTGCATCTGCTCCCAGGAGGACCAGTTCCAAAAACGCACAACCCAGATGGCCTCCTTCTTCAAGGACCGCAATTTCCCCCCCAACGTGGTTGACGATGCCCTCCACCGCATCTCTTCCACTTCCCACTCCTCCGCCCTTGAGCCCCACCCCTCCAACCGCCACCAGGAGAGAACCCCACTGGTCCTCACCTACCACCCCACCAATCTCCATGTTCAGCGCATCATCCGCCGTCATTTCCGCCACCTCCAAACGGACCCCACCACCAAGGATATATTTCCCTCCCCTCCCCTATCAGCATTCCGTAAAGACCACTCCCTCCGTGACTCCGTCGTCAGGTCCACATCCCCCACCAACCCAACCTCCACTCCCGGCACCTTCCCCTGCAACTGCAGGAGGTGCAAGACTTGCGCCCACACCTCCCCCCTCACCTCCCTATAAGGCCCCAAAGGAAACTTCCATATCCGCCACAGATTCACCTGCACCTCCACACACATCATCTATTGCATCCTCTGCACCCGATGGCCTCCTCTATATTGGGGAGACAGGCCGGCTACTTGCGGAGCGTTTCAGAGAACACCTCTGGGACACCCGGACCAACCAACCCAACCACCCTGTGGCTCAACATTTCAATTCCCCCTCCCACTCCACCAAGGATGTGCAGGTCTTTGGACTCCTCCATCGCCAGACCACAACAAAACGACGGTTGGAGGAAGAGCGCCTCATCTTCCGCCTAGGAACCCTCCAACCACAAGGGATGAACTCTGATTTCACCAGTTTCCTTATTTCCCCTCCCCCCACCATGTCTCAGTCTAATCCATCGAATTCAGCATCGCCTTCCTAACCTACAATCTTCTTCCCAACCTCTCCGCCCCCACTCCAGTCTGACCTATCACCCTCACCTTGACCTCTTTCCACCTATCACATTTCCGACGCCCCTCCCCCAAGTCCCTCCTCCCTACCTTTTATCTTAGCCTGCTGGACAAACTTTCCTCATTCCTGAAGAAGGGCTTATGCCCGAAACGTCGATTCTCCTGTTCCCTGGATGCTGCCTGACCTGCTGCGCTTTTCCAACAACACATTTTCAGCACCTTTTATGAGCAAGAACAGTTTCTCAATATCTACTCTATCAGCTCCTTCATGATTTTGAAAACTTTTATCAGATCTCTTAGCTTTCTTCTTTCCAAGGAGAACATCCCCAACTTTTTCAATCTATCCTCACAAATGAAATTTCTCATCATTGGAACATTCTTGTAAATCTTTTCTGCACTGTCTCCAACTCATTCACATCTTTCATATTCTGTGGCATCAAGAACTGCACATAAAATTCCACCTAACTTGTATCTTGTACAAGTTTGTCCTTACCTCCTTCTTACGCTTGTAAAACCCAGGATACTGTATGCCTTATTAACTGCTCTTTCCACCTTTCCTGCCACCTCCAATGTATGTACTCACTGATCCCTTTGCTCTTGCAACCAGAATTGTACACCTCACTTTGTATTTTGTGTATCTGTGTTCTTCCTACTAAAATACATCACCACACATTTCTCAGCATTGAACTTCATCTGCTACATATTCACTCACTCCAGCAACTTTAAAGTTAAAAATCACACAACACCAGGTTATAGTCTAACAGGTTTAATTGGAAGCATACTAGCTTTCAGAGCATCGCTCCAAAAGCTAGTATGCTTCCAATTAAATCTGTTGGACTATAACCTGGTGTTGTGTGATTTTTAACTTTGTACACCCCAGTCCAACACTGGCATCTCCAAATCATGACTCCAGCAACTTGGCAATGTCTTTTTAAAGTGCCACACTTTCCTCTTCAGTTTACAACACTTCCAAGTTTTGCATATCTACAAATTGAAAATACAGATCTGAAATTTTCCCCTGCATACCAAGGTTGGTTGGAAAGTGGGAGACCTTCAAAACTGAGATAACGAGAGTTCAGAGACAGTGTATTCCTGTTAGGGTAAAGGGCAAGGGTGATAGCTGTAGGAAATGCTGGATGACTAAGGAAATTGAGGTTCTGATCAAAAAGGTGGAGGCATATATCAGGTATAGACAGCTGGGATTCAGTGAATCCCTGGAGGATCATAAGGGCAGCAGATGCATTCTTAACCAGAGAAATCACGAGGGCAAAAAGGGACATGAGATAGCTTTGGCAAATAGCATTATATGGAGAATCCAAAGAGATTCAACAGATACATTCAGGGTAACAAAGCAACTGGGGAACGGTAGGGCCCCTTAAAGATAAACAAGGCCAATTATGTTTGGAACCATAGGAGATGAGTGAGATCCTAAATGAGTACTTTGCATCAGTATTTACTGTGGAGAAAGATGTAGAAGCGAGGGAACTTGGGGAAATAAATAGCAGTATCTTGACAAGTGTCCATATTATAGAGAGAAGGTGCTGAACATCTTAAAATCACATAATGGTTGAGAAATTCCCAGGACCTGATCAGGTGTAGCACTGAAGCTAGGGAACAGATTGCTGGACCCCGGCAGCGATCCACAGGTGTTGCCGGAAGATTGGAGTTTGACAAATGTGGTGCCATTATTTTCAAAAGGTGGTAAGGAAAAGCCAGGGAACCATAGTATCAGTGATGGGTAAGTTACTGGAGGAGATTTTAAGGGATAGAATTTACATGTCTTTGGAAAGGCAAGGACTGATTAGGGATATCTAACATGGCTCTGTATGTGGGAAATCATGTCTCACAAACTTGATTGAGTTTTTTAAAGGGGTGACAAAGAAGCTCGATGCAGGTAAAGTGGTAGATGTTGTCAATTGGATTTTAGTTAGAATGTTTGAATGGTAGACTGGTTAGCAAGATTAGATCACATGAAATCCAGGGAAAGCTAGACAAAATTGGCTCAAAGGTAGGGACAAACGGTAGTGGTAGAGGACTGTTTCTCAGACTGGAGGCCTGTGACCAGTGATGTGCCACAAGGATCGATGATGGGTCCACTGCTTTTCATCATTTATGTAAATGATTTGGATGTGAATGTAGGAGGTATGGTTAGTAAGTTTGCAGATCACACCGAAATTGGACATGTAGTGGCCAGCGAAGAAGGTCACCTCAGAGTACAACGGGGCCTTGGTCAGATGGGCCAAGGGGCTGAGGGATGGCAGATGGAGTTTAATTTAGGTAAATGTGAGGTGTTATATTTTGGTAAGGCAAACCAAGGCAGGACATATACAATTAATGGTAGGGTCCTACGGATTGTTGCAGATTAAAAAAGACTTTGAGATGCAGATGCATTGTCTTTTGTAACTGGAGTTGCAGGTAGACAGGGTGGTGAACAAAGCATTTAGTATGCTTGCCTTCATTGGTCAGTACATGAGTATAGGAGTTAGGATATCATGTTGCAGCTGTACAGGACATTGGTGAGGCTACTTTTAGAACACTGTTCAATTCTAGTCTCCCTGTTATAGGAGAGATGTCATTAAAGTTGAAAGGGTTCAGAAATGATTTACAAAGGTTTTTGCTAAGGCTTTGCTCCCTGGTGCATTGGAGGCTGAGGGGTGACCTTATAGAGGTTTATAAAGACATGATGGGCATGGATAAGATGGATAGCCAAGGTCTTTTCCCCAGATTAGGGAAGTCCAAAACTAGAGGGCATAGGTTTATGGTGAGAGGGGCAAGATTTAAAAGGGATCTGAGGGACAACTTTTTTAAGCAGAGGGTGGTGTATGTATGGAATGAGCTGCCAGAGGAAGTGGTGGAGGTGGGTACAATTGCAACAATCTATACTGATGCACTGGATGAAATGAGCAACAGTATTATAGTCCAATTTGATTATGCACTGTCTGCATGTCTGGTTGCTTCATTGCAGAAAAGGCGTAATTGCACTTGAGAATGTACAGAGGATATTTACCAGGATGTTATCAGGAGGAGAACGTGAGGACTGCAGATGCTGGAGATCAGAGCTGAAAATGTGTTGCTGGAAAAGCACAGCAGGTCAGGAAGCATCCAAGGAGCAGGAGAATCGACGTTTCGGGCATAAGCCCTTCTTCAGGAATTCCTGAAATGTTGGTTCTCCTGCTCCTTGGATGCTGCCTGACCTGCTGCGCTTTTCCAGCAGGATGTTATCAGGCCTGGAAAAGTGCATCAATGAGGAAAGATTGGATAAATTAGGGTTATTCTCCATTGAACAGAGGAAAGGTTTGATTGAGAAGTACAAAATCATGAGGGGGTCAGCAGACAGTGACCTATTTACCTTAACATTGAGGTCAGTGATTAGAGGCATAGATTTAACGTGATTGGTGGAAAGATTAGAGGGGGAATGAGGGAAGTTTTTTTGTCCCAGCAAATGTCAAATATCCTACTGAATGAGTAGGGGAGGCAGAAACTTTCCACTTATCGAAAAGGTGTCGGGATCTGTACCTGAACTGCAGTAACCTCCAGGAAGGTGGACCAAAACCTGGAAAATTAGGTTAGTTTGTTTTTCAGTCAGCATGGGCACAATGGACATCATGGCCTCCTCTTTTATGACAAATGATTCTATGATACAAAGGTATATCGGCAACAAGGTGGGAGAGTCTGAAAAGGGAAATTGATAGGACAAGTAAGTGGGCAAAAACTTGACAGATGTAATTTAATGTGGTGAAATGTGAGGTCATATCTTTTACAGGAAGAATAGAAAAGCAGCGCATTATTTAAATGGAGTCACAATGCACCATGAGTACAGAGGAATCTGGATGTCCTTTTCCATGAATCACAAAAGAACTTAACATGCAGGTACAGCAAGCGATCAGAAAGGCAAATGGAATGATTGTAATAATTGCAAGGGGGATTGGAAGAAAAGGAAATTTCAGGGCATATAAGGAATATACAGGGCATTGACAAGCCATCTCCTAGAGTGCTGTTTACACGGTGCTGGGTCCACTATTTTTTGTCTTTTATATAAATAATTTGGATGTGAGCATAAGAGGTAGAGTTAGTAAGTTTGCAGATGACACTAAAGTTGGACGTGTGGTGGACAGCGAAGAGGGTCAAAGTGGGAGAAAGTGAGGTCTGCAGATGCTGGAAACCAGAGTTGAGTGTGTTGAAAAGCACAGCAGGTCAGGCAGCATCTGAGGAGCAGGAGAATCAACGTTTGAGGGCAGAGCCCTTCATCAGGAATGATGCTGGGAGCCTCAGGGATGGGGAGATAAATGGGAGGGGGTGGGGCTGTGGAGAAGGCATCTAAGAGTGCAATAGGTGGATGGAGGTGGGGTAAAGATGATAGGTCAGAGACGAGGGTGGACCGGATAGGTGGGAAGGAAGATTGACAGGTGGGACAGATCATGAGGACGGTGCTGAGTTGGAAGGTTGGAACTGGGGTAAGGTGAGGGGAGAGAAAGTGAGGAAACTGGTGAAGTCCATATTGATGCCCTGGGGTTGAAGGGTCCCGAGATGGAAGATAAGGCATTTTTCCTCCAGGCGTCGGGTGGTGAGGGAGTGGTGATGGAGGAGGCCCAGGACCTGCATGCCCTCAGCAGAGTGGGAGGGAGAATTGAAATGTTTGGCCTTGGGGCAATCGGGTTGATTGGTGCAGGTGTCCCGGAGATGTTCTCTAAAGCGCTCTGTGGCCGAACATTTCAACTTCCACTCGCACTCCCTCCACCACCCAATGCCTAGAGGAAGAATGCCTTATCTTCAACCTCATGACCTGTTCCACCTTTCAATCTTCCTTTCCACTTATCCACTCCACCCTTCTTCCAACCTATCACCTTTACCCCCACCTCCATTCACCTATT
The DNA here is from genome assembly GCF_037043375.1 of Chiloscyllium plagiosum. Classification (NCBI taxonomy): domain Eukaryota; kingdom Metazoa; phylum Chordata; class Chondrichthyes; order Orectolobiformes; family Hemiscylliidae; genus Chiloscyllium; species Chiloscyllium plagiosum. The sequence goes on along the minus strand of NW_028270172.1, from coordinate 82,477 downwards.
GCACTCTTAGCTACCTTCTCCCCAGCTTCACCCCTCCCACTTATATCTCCACCTCTGAGGCTCCTAGCCTCATTCCCGAAGGAAGGGCTCTGGCCCAAAACTTCGATTCTCCTGCTCCTCAGATGCTGCCTGACCTGCTGTGCTTTTCCAGTAACACACTCTCGAGAGAAGAAGGTTACCTCAGATTACAATGCGATCTTGATCAAATGGGCCAATGAGCTGAGGAGTGGCAAATGGAGTTTAATTTAGATAAATGCGAGATGCTGCATTTTGGGAAAGCAAATTTGAACAGGATTTACACTTATAGGTAAGGTCCTAGGGAGTGTTGCTGAACAAAGAGACCTTGGAGTGCAGGTTCATAGCTTCGTGAAAGTATAATTGCAGGTAGATAGGATAGTGAAGAAGGCATTTGGTATGCTTTCCTTTATTGGTCAGAGTATTGAGTACAGGATTTGAGAGGTCATGTTGCAGCTGTACAGGACATTGGTTAGGCCACTTTTGGAATATTGCGTGCAATTCTGGTCTCCTTCCTATCGGAAGGATGTTGTGAAACCTTGAAAGGGTTCAGAAAAGATTTACAAGGATGTTGCCAGGGTTGGAGGATTTGAGCTATAGGGAGAGATTGAATAGGCTGGGGCTGTTTTCCCCGGAGCATCAGAGGCTGAAGGGTGACCTTACAAAGGTTTACAAAATCATGAGGGGCATGGATAGGATAAATAGGCAAAGTTTTTTCCCTGGGATGGGGGAGTCCAGAACTAGAGGCTATTGGTTTAGGGTGAGAGGGGAAAGATATAAAAGAGACCTAAGGAGCAACTTTTTCACACAAAGGGTGGCACGCATATGGAATGAGCTGCCAGAGGATGTGGTGGAGGCTGGTACAATTGCAACATTTAAAAGGCATTTGGATGGGTATATGAATAGGAGGGGGTTGGAGGGATATGGACCGGGTGCTGGCAGGTGGGACTAGATTGGGTTGGGATATCTGGTCGGCATGGATGGGTTGGACCGATGGGTCTGTTTCCGTGCTGTAGGTTGCTATGACTCTGTGACTCTATTGGTCTCTTTACATGCATAGACAGTTCAAAAAGATTCAACAGACTGTTGCCTGGGATGGAGGGGATTGTAAAGATCATGTCTTTTTATTTTTCTTTTGTACTTATGATTGTCAACTAAAATGGGAAAACAGCTGTTTTAAAAACCAAAGATTGTTGAGGGATTGCCACATTTTTTGAAAGCAAGTAACCTGACATACATTGTAAGTGGTTTTACACAGTTGCTGGTTCTTCACAATACTAAATTTGCAGATAAGCTGGAACCAAGGAATGTGTACAAGTGGAGATTCAGTCAGCAACATGAAGTCTGTGGACTTGTGACCAGTTACCAATGACAAAACCTGTCTCGGTTCCCAGATAGCTTTGTAAGTATGAACCAGTTACCCTGTGTCTCCTACATACAAGAGAAAGCATCTGAAGAGGGCTGATCGAGAAGCAAGATTCTGATAGCACAAGAATCATCTTAGCAAAACCCATGAACTGCTTACCCAGTCTTCCTTCATTCATAACACTCAGGTGCTTTTCCCTGTCTGTGTCTATCTGTATGTATGTTTAAGGGGGACGTTATAAGAGAGTTGGAGGTTTAATTTGTAGTGCTACATGCCAACTGTTCTTAATTGTTTACCTGTGCTAATTTTATTCATTTGTAATAAATAGTGGTTCTTGTTGAGTACAGAAGCCTAGTCTGTTGTATCAACCAGAGTCTGAAAGATGGGTAAACTGGGTAATTCTGCATATTTTAACAATCTTTGACTTTTGTGGCTTGATGACAAAACATGTTCACACACTGTACCTGTTTCAACACAACACAATAGCTGATGGTTATTCACTGGCTCACTTATCAGGACAATGCCCTGACAACCAGAATCAACGTGCCTGGTTTAAAATTTGACAAAGCCTGGTGGCTAACTGTCAATGAGCTTTAATGGCTACGTTCTCCACAGTATTATTTCTACTTGCTAACCAATCAGCACTGTCCTCTCATGCTGCATGAATATTGATTTTTCCCTTGATTGGTACTCTTGTCAAATATCCTAACTAATGTGAAGCAAACACAAAAAATACAAAACATGGCTCTTGTATTGAGAGAGCTGTATCAAACATATTGAGAACCTGAATCAGAACCAATAGATTATATTAGATTTCCTACAGTTTGGAAACAGGCCCTTCAGCCCAACAAGTCCACACCAACCCTCTGAAGAGTAACCCATCCCCCTACCTATATTTAACCCTTCACCTAACACTTTGGGCAATTTAGCATGGTCAATTCACCTAACCTGCACATTTTGGGACTGTGGGAGGAAACCAGAGCACCTGGAGGAAACCCACGCAGACACGGGGAGAATGTGCAAACTCCACACAGTCAGTCGCCTGAGGTGGGAATTGAACCCGGGTCTCTGGCGCTGAGAGGCAACAGTGCTAACCACTGTGCCATCGTGCCACCCTCATTATCTCATTTCTGAAGGCTTCCCATTTTCCAGCTGTCCCTTTATCTGCAAACATCTGCGCCCAATCAGCTTCTGAAAGTTCTTGCCTAATACCATCAAAATGGGCCTTTCTCCAATTTAGAACTTCAACTTTTAGATCTGGTTGATCCTTTTCCATCACTATTTTAAATCTAATAGAATTATGATCGCTGGCCCCAAAGTGCTCCCCCACTGACACCTCAGTCACCTGCCCTGCCTTATTTCCCAACAGTAGGTCAAGTTTTGCACCTTCTCTCGTAGGTACATCGACATACTGAATCAGAAAGTTTTCTTGTACACACTTAACAAATTCCTCTCCATCTAAACCCCTAACACTATGGCAGTCCCAGTCTACGTTTGGAAAGTTAAAATCCCCTACCATAACCACCCTATTATTCTTACAGATAACTGAGATCTCCTTACAAGTTTGTTTCTCAATTTCCCTCTGGCTATTAGGGGGGGGGTCTATAATACAATCCCAATGTGGTGATCATCCCTTTCTTATTTCTCAGTTCCACCCAAATAACTCCCTGGATGTATTTCCGGGAATATCCTCCCTCAGCACAACTGTAATGTTATCCTTTATCAAAAACGCCACTCCCCCTCTCTTCTTCCTGTAGCATTTATATCCTGGAACATTAGGCTGCCAGTCCTGTCCATCCCTGAGCCATGTTTCTGTATGATCTCCCAGTCCCATGTTCCTGACCATGCCCTGAGTTCATCTGCCTTCCCTGTTAGACTCTTGCATTGAAATAAATGCAGCTTAATTTGTCAGCCTTACCTTGTTCTCTACTTTGTCCCTGTCTGCCCTGACTGTTTGACTCGCTTCTGTTCTCAACTGTACCAGTCTCAGATTGATCTCTTTCCTCAATTTCTCCCTGGGTCCCACCCCTCCACTTTACTAGCCTAAATCCAGAGCATCCGGAGGAAATCCACGCAGACACGGGGAGAATGTGCAAACTCCACACAGTCAGTCGCCTGAGGTGGGAATTGAACCTGGGTCCCTGGCGCTGTGAGGCAGCAGTGCTTACTACTGAGCCACCATTGGATGTTATTATTTAAACAGCAAAGTGCTAACGAATGAATGGAGACCACCTCAAGTACTAGTAGAAGGGGAATGGGTAGTCATCCGGCAGATGGTATTGTAACTGATGGATCATGGAATTTCAATCACAGAATTGTTATTGTACTGAAGGGAGCCACTCAGCCCATTAGATTTGCATGAGATGTCTGAATGAGCATCCTGAATTAGTGCCTTTCACCTCCCTTACCTCTGTGCATTGTTTATATTTAAATAATCAGCTGATCCCTTCTTGAATGCCTTGATTGAACCTGCCTTCGCCACTCTTCCAGGCAATGCATTCCAGACTCAGACAACTCAATTTGTGAAAAGACTTTCCTCACCACATTTGGCATGTCACTTAAGTGTTAGGAAAATGTGAAAACGATTTTTTCTTAGCCAGGGTTACATTAAGATTTGATTATTTTTTGCCAGATAAGCCAAACACAAAAACATAGAAAATAAGAGAAGGATGCCATTTGACCCTTTGATATGATTATAGTATGATGATCCAATTCAATATCTTGCTTTCTCCCTATATCCTTTGATTTCTTTAGCCCTGAAAACATTCGAATCTTTTGGCCTCAACTACTTTCTGAGGTAGCAGATTCCACAGTTTAACCATTCCTTGAATTAAGAATTTTTTTCACCCCCACCTCAGTCCTAAATGGTTTACCCCATATCCTTCGACTGTGATCCCCAGTTTTGGATAGTTTGGTCATCAGGAACACCCTTCTAGCACTTATGTTGTCTAATGTTGTTAGAATTTTATAAGTTTCTGTGCAATCTCCCACCCCCACCTTCCTCCTAAACTCCTGTGAATATAGTCCGATCCAATCCAATCTTTCTTCATACATTAGACTTGCCATCCCAAAAATCAGTCTGCTCTGTCATGTAGTGGGGAAACCCCAAACCTCATATTTTCCATGGTCATTGGCAAATATCTTTTATGCAACTTTTCCCAAGACTCTGGATCTCCTATGCTATACACTTTAGTCAGCCTAATGGACATGAAACCTACTCTTGAATTTCTGCCAATGCTGTTCAAAAATCAGTAAATAGTCAGTAGTGTATGGGTAACAATACCTTCAATTCTTTTTTGTAATCATAAAACGTTTTGGAATACCTGCGTAATCCCATCTAACATTTGACTTTCTCTGCTGAAGACTTAGAATAAAATATGAAGACTGCATAATTAACATGTCAAGATCAAAGAAGGCCATGACTGGTCACACACAAATACTTTTAACAAGTCCACCAAGACTCAAAGTGAAGAGAAGATGAATCACCCATGACCCAGGAAGCCATACTGTACCATTCCATGGGTATCATCTGTTGAAACACCTGTTTCCCACCAGGCATTTATAATAGCATTCATTCTGAAAGTGAGGAAGAAGGTCTCAGGAAACATGTAGTTATAAATGGATTGGTCAGATAGGCAGATCAGTGGCAGATGGAATTTAACTCTGACAAGTGAGGTGATAGACTTGGGAAAAAGTGACAAGACAAAGGAGTATTCAATGAATGGCAGGACATTAGGAAACTCACAGGAACAGAAGTATCTTGGGATGCTTATCCAAGGTTCCCACAGATGGCATAGCAGCTTAATAGGGTAGTTAAGGCGGCATAAAGGATACTTGCCTTAATTAATCTAGGCTTAGATTATAAGAGCAGAGAGGTTATGCTAGAGTTATGCAAAAATTTGGTTAAGTCACAGATAAAGTACTGTGCATAGTTCAGATCACTGTACATCAGGAAGGCTGCATCAGAGTGGGTGCAGAGGAGATTCACCAAGATGTTGCCTGGGATGGAGTGCTTGAGGTCTGAGAAGTGGTTGGATAAGCTTGGGTTACCTTCTTTGGAGAAATTGAGGACTGCAGATGCTGGAGATCAGAGTAAAGAGTGTGGTGCTGGGTAAAACAGCAGGTAAGGCAGTATCCAAGGAGCAGGAGAATCGATGTTTCGGGCATAAGCCCTTCATCAGAAATGAGGCCTTGGTCAGGAATGATTTATTTTCTTTGGAGCATTTTCTTTGAATTATTTTCTTTGGACCAGAGAAGGTTGAGGGAAATTTGATAGAAGCAAATAAGATTATGAGGGGCATGGACAGGGTGGATAAAAAGTGTATGTGTGTGTGTTAGTCAAGTTCGTTACCCCTGGACTCATGTCACACTGCAGGTGACCCCATTGCACTATGCGCACACACACAGACAAGACAAGCATTCCTACACACACGCACACTCACTCTCCTACAGACCCATACACTCACGCACACCCTCTCATAGACTTATACCCCTTTAGATGCACACACACGCTCTCTCTCACAGACACTCATAACCCCAGCCTCCCTCCCTCGCCACATGAACACAGACACATATAAGTTTATGGGGTGAATTTGTACTGGAGCATTACATTTTAATTTGCTGAAAAACTGCATGAATCCATGTAAGATTCTGTAAATCCATTTTTTAGATTAGAATCGGTCTGACCATTGTGGCATAGACAGCCTCACACAGGGCAGATCACACCTTCAATGCATTATCTGGGCCGACATGGCACCAATTGTTAAAGTTCACTTGAGAATGTAACTTTTAAATGTTCTGCGATTTATATATGAAAGAACTGAAACCAACATGCCCATTCTAAAAGATGAGAGACTTAACAAACAATCCAGGTCTTTTTCAATATATAATTTCAGTTACATCACACTGTAAACTTTTGCTATAAATTCTGTGTCTTAAGATCTTATACTCACAACCACCTGATGAAGGAGCAGCACTCCAAAAACTAGTGCTACCAAATAAACCTGTTGGACTATAACCCTGTGTTGTGTGTTTTTAACATTGGTAAGTTATTAAAGGAGATTCTGAGAGACAGGATCTACAGGCATTTGGAGAGGCAAGGACCCATTTGGGATAGTCAATATGGCTTTGTGCATGAGAAATCATGCTTTATGGATTTGATCGAGTCTTTTGGAGGGATGACCAAGTAAATAAGGGCAGATTACATGGACTTTAATAAGGCCTTTGACAAGGTACTGCATGGTGGGTTGTTGAATAAGGTTAAATTTCACAGGATCCAGGGAGAGCTAGACAATTGGATACAAAATTAGCTTGAAGGTAGAAGACATAGGGTGGTGGTAAAAGGTTGTTTTTTCAAATTGGAAGCCTGTGACCAGTCATGTACTGAATGAATGATTTGGATGATAATTTAGGAGGTATAGTTAGTAAGTTTGCAGATGACACCAAGATCGATGGTCTAGCGGACAGCGAAGAAGGTTATCTAGGATTGCAGATAAGCTAAGATCTTGATTAACTGGGCTAATGGGCTAAGGTATGGCAGATAGAGTTTAATTTAGATAAATGGAAAGTGCTGCATTTTGGCAAGACTTACACAGTCAATGGTAGGGTCCTGGGGATTCTTAAAGAATAAAGAGATCTAGGAGTACCGGTTCATAGCTCCTTGAAAGTGGAGCAACAGGTAGACAGGGTGGTGAAGAAGGCTTTCACCATGCTGACTTTCATTGGTCAGAGCATTGAATATAGGAGTTGGGATGTCTTGTTGCAATTGTATATTGGTAAGGCCACATTTGGAGTACAGGATGCAGTTCTTATCACTCCACCATAGAAAGAATATTATTAAACTAGAAAGAGTGCAGTAAAGATTTGCTGGGATACTACCTAGACTAGAAGGTTTGGGTTTTAAGGAGAGACAGTGACTTTTTTTCCCTGGACTGTAGGAGATTGCGGGATGACCTTATGGAGATCTATAAAATCATGAAAGCGAAAGATAAGCTGGATAGACAACAATTTTTCCCCATGGTAGGCAAGTCTAAAACTAGAGGGCATGGGTTTAAGGTGTTGGGGTAAGATAAAAAAGGGTCCGGAGGGACATTTTTTTCACACAGAGAGTGCTGAGTGTCTGGGCTGCTGGAGTGGTGGAGGTAAGTACAACTTTGTCATTTAACAAACATTTGGACAGGTACATGGATAGGAGCAGTATGGAGGGGTGGGGACTAAATGCTGGCAAATGGGAGTAGATTAATTATGGAAACTGGAAGGCATGCACAAGTTGGCTGAAGTGACTGTTTCCATGCTGTAAACCTCTATGACTCTAAGAACCACAGTAATGTGGTTGAATCTTAATCGCCCTCTGGATATTTAGGGATGACAATAAATGTTGGCCAGGAGAAAGTGAGGTCTGCAGATGCTGGAGATCAAAGTTGAAACTTTATTGCTGGAACAGCACAGCAGGTCAGGCAGCATCCAGGGAACAGGAGATTCGACGTTTCGGGCACAGGCCCTTCTTCAGGAATGGCCAGAAATCCAAGTACAATACATTCACAGTTTTTTTTTCTATCCATAGGTAGATATTATTCCTTCAAAGAATGCAAAATAAATGTTGGCCAGCCAGCAATGCCCAAATCCCAAAAATGAATTTTAAAAAAGGTTGCCCTCTATTGAGGGGTTGGACAGCTCAGTTCCCTGGATGGCTGGTTTGTGATGCAGGATAATGCCAACAGCATAGGTTCAATTCCTATTCCAACTGATGTTACTATGAAGAACCTTCCTTCTCAACCTCTTCCTTTATCTAAGGCGTGGTGACTCTGAAATTAAACCACCACCAGTCATTTCTCAATAATGAGAGTGTAGCCCAATCATCCAGTAGGATTATGGCAACTTTATCTTTATTTTCAAACTCCTACTTGTGCAATACCTTTATCAGATGCCATCCAGAAATCCAAGTACAATACATTCACAGTTTTTTTCTCTATCCATAGGTAGATATTATTCCTTCAAAGAATGCAAATAAATTGGTTGAAAAAAATTTCTATTTCACAAATCTATGCTGACTCTTCCTGATCACTTTAAGCTTTTCAAAGTGCATAGTAATAACCTCCTTAATGACCATTTCTCGCATCTACCGTGGTAAGCATTAAGCTACCTCTCCTATTGATTCCTGTTTTCTGCCATAATCTCTTTTTGAATATCTGCAGTTTTATTAAAGTTGCATATTTTAAACAATTGGATAATTCAATGTTTTTCCAAGTAAAAATGAATTTAATTATTTGCTGAAAATGTGTCTTTTTTTGGCATTACCATTATGGTAGTACAATTCTTTAGATTTGTATCCTCCTCTGCTTTGCACCATTCATTACTTTCACACATTTTCTTTGTGATTTTCAATGCTTTTGATATGTAAAACAGTGTCAAGACAAACATATTAATACATACATGCATTCATGGAAAATAACACGAGGAAGGTATAGGATGGTCTGCCCACAGTGAGAAGAGTACAGTTGTTTTAACTTCATTGTTATTGTAGTACAAAACCAGAATCTAACAATTCCACAAAAAGTGAAATAATATTTGTATTCACAGAACAAGTTATCACATCAAAATATTTGGAAGCACTTCACACAACTAATTATTTGGAGTGCAGTGAATTGTTCTATATGCTAATCTGATAAATTGCACGGGTTTAATATTTATTCGACAATGAATGCTTTCCCCCTGTGCTTCAGCAGAACTAGGAGAAAGTAAGGACTGCAGATGCTGGACATCAGAGCTGAAAATGTGTTGCTGGAAAAGCGCAGCAGGTCAGGCAGCATCCAAGGAGCAGGAGAATCGACGTTTCGGGCATGAGCCCTTCTTCAGGAATGAGGAAAGTGTGTCCAGCAGGCTAAGATAAAAGATAGGGAGGAGGGACTTGGGGGAGGGGCGTTGGAAATGCGATAGGTGGAAGGAGGTAAAGGTGAGGTTGATAGACCCGAGTGGGGGTGGGGGCGGAGAGGTCAGGAAAAAGATTGCAGGTTAGGAAGGTGGTGCTGAGTTCGAGGGTTGGGACTGAGACAAGGTGGGGGGGAGGGGAAATGAGGAAACTGGAGAAATCGGAGTTCATCTCTTGTGGTTGGAGGGTTCCTAAGCAGAAGATGAGGTGCTCTTCCTCCAGCCATCGTGTTGCTATGGTCTGATTTAGAGTAAGGGGTAGCAGATTTAAAACAGAGTTGAAAGAAAATTGCTTCTCTGAAGGATTGTGAATCTGTGGAAGGGTGTGGTGGATGCTCAGACTTTGTAAACTTAAAGAGAAAGTGGATAGATTTAAAATTAGTAATGGTTTGGTGGGTTATGAAGAGTTATTTGTGAGTGAGGTGAGATCAGCCATGATCTTATCAAGTGGCAGAGCAAGTTCAAGAGGCTTAATTGCCTATTCCAGTTACTCGTTCTTATGTTATTATATCTAAAGATCTTTCAATCTCTTTTTAAGTATACTCAGTGATCCGACCTCCACAGACTTCAATAATAGTGAATGCCACAGGTTGACCACCCTCTGGATGAAGAAAAGTCCTAAATGGCCAACCCATATCCTGTGACTGTGACATCTAATTCAAGACTACCCAACCAGGGGAAACATCCTCCATGCATCTAGTCTGTCCCTCCTTGTTAGAATTTTGTGTTTCAATCAGAGCCCCTCTAAACTCCAGTGAATATAGGCTGGGTCAAACCAATCTCTCCCCATCTTGCCACCCTGGTATCAGGCTAGTGAACCCCCATTGCACTCCCTCGATGGAAATTATATCCTTGCTGAGGGCTAGAGACCAAAGCTGCATGCAATACTCTAGGTGTGGTTGCACCAAAGCCATACACAGCTGTGGAAAGGTAGCCCTATATCAACTCCTCTTGCAATTAAGACCAAAATACATTTGCTTTCCTGATTGCTTCTGCACTTAGCTGTTTACTTTTTTTGACTGGTGTCTAATGACACTGAGATTCCTTTGTACATTCACTTTTCCCAAAATATCACCATTTAAATATCACTCTGCCTTTCTGTTTTCATGAACCACTTGTGAATTTCTACATATGCTGCCAGACTTGCTGAGTTTCTCAAGTATTTTCTGTTCTTGTTTGTGAATTAGACACATGTTATGAAAGGTAATAACCTATTGGATAAAAAAAAATTCCTTCAATGCCCCTATCATGAAAGATTGGCAGGTCACGTTTATTACATCTTAAATCCAGTTTTTGTAGTACCACTCCAATACTGAATCTAATTCCTTTTTCTTGTGAACTAGTTTCCTACATAATACTGAATTCTGGATGATTTTCCTCAATTTATTTCATACATTGAAAATATAGTAAACAAAATTAATTTAGTTCCCAAATGTTTCATAAGTATTATAGAACTTGAAGACCCATTCTCAGACAGCGACTGTTGATTAAGCATGCAGGGGATTGAGTTTTAGAGTCGTGAGATCTTGTTGCAGCTCTATAAAACTTTGGTTAGACTGCACTTGGAATATTGCATCCAGTTCTCATCGCCCTATTATAGGAAAGATGTGGATGCTTTGGAAAGGGTTCAGAGGAGGTTTACCAGGATGCTGCCTGGACTGGAGGGCTTATCTTATGAAGAGAGGTTGACTGAGCTCGGACTTTTTTCATTGGAGAAAAGGAGGAGGAGAGGGGACCTAATTGAGCTATATAAGGTAATGAGAGGCATAGATAGAGTCGATAACCAGAGACTATTTCCCAGGGCAGAAATGGCTAACACGAGGGGTCATAGTTTTAAGCTGGTTGGAGGAAAGTATAGAGGGGATGTCAGAGGCGGGTTCTTTACACAGAAAGTTGTGAGCATGGAATGCGTTGCCAGCAGCAGTTGTGGAAGCAAGGTCATTGGGGACATTTAAGAGACTACTGGACATGCATATGGTCACATAAATTTGAGGGTGCATACATGAGGATCAGTGGTCGGCACAACATCATGGGCTGAAGGGCCTGTTCTGTACTGTACTGTTCTATGTTCTAAAATGTGGATCACAAATTGTCAACTTGTTTTACCCCTACTAGAATGTCTTCTTTATTGAGTGGAACACCAATTCACTAAGCCTTAATAATAAAACTACTTTGAGTAATATCACATTTTATAAATTTTAGATGACTTCAACATTTAATTCATCAAGTTTAATTAAACTATGTTTATTGAAAAAATAGTGAAGTACATAATTAGATGAAAGAATTATCAAATAAAAATTAAATGAAATTAATTAATGACCTTGTGAATTAAGGCATCCTGACAGCATTCTGATCGTAATATGATTGAACTGTCCATTCTGTTTGACAGAAGAGTGAGTCCAAAATTATGAAACTTAAACAAAGGCAGCTATGAAGGCAGAACCAGCTAATGTAAAATGGCAAATTAAATTAAAAGATAGGTTAATTGAGATGCAAAAGTGCAGTAGTAGACATTGAAAAGGATATGCCATAACAGACAGAATTAATACATTTCAATGAGAAAGAAAAAAGTCTCAAGGGAGGATCCACTCTTTGAGATTAACTAAAAAATGTCAAAGAGTACCAGATTTATATTGTGCAATGATTTGGAGACGCCGGTGTTGGACTGGGGAGTACAAAGTTAAAAATCACACAACACCAGGTTATAGTCCAACAGGTTTAATTGGAAGCACACTAGCTTTCGGAGCGACGCTCCTTCATCAGGCACTATCACCTGATGAAGGAGCGACGCTCCAAAAGCTAGTGTGCTTCCAATTAAACCTGTTGGACTATAACCTGGTGTTGTGCGCACAATATAAAGTTAAAAATCAAAGATATGTTGCAGATTAGAAGATACAAAGAAAGAATCAAAGAATTACTGAAAAAAGTAATAAGGAGGAAAAATTAGAGTAAAGAAAAAGCTAGTTAGAAATGTAAAAACACATATTAAGTAAAAGATTTTTTTTTAGAAATTAGCATTGGCTCTATAGAAAAGAGCCATGAGAATTAATGATGGAAAACAAAGAGCCGAAATTAAACAGGTATTTTGCTTCAGTCTTCACAATAGACAAGACATGTAACCTCTCAAAAATAGCTATAAATCAGGAAATGGAAGGCTGGGAGGAATTCAAGAAAATTACAATGACTAAGAAAGTGATATTAAACAAACAGTTGGGAGCTATGAGCGGATATCTTCATCCGATAGTCTTAAAAGAAGTGGCTCATGAAATATTTGATGCATTTGGTTTTAATTTAGCAAAATTACTTACATTTGGAAAAGTTCCCATTAGATTAGAAAATAGTGTAAGTAACTCCTTTATTCAAAAGTTGAGGGAGACAGAACATAGGAAAATACAGGCCATTCAGCTTAACATCAGTGGGAAGATGTTAAAACTATTATTAAAGACGTTTTAGCAAAGCACTTTGAGACATTTAAGGCAATCAGAGTCAACATGGTTTTGTGAAAGGCGAAACATGTTTAACAGACTCATTGGAGTTACTTGAAGAACGAACATGCTGGGAATAAAGGAGAACCAACGGATATGGAGAAGTTAAGCTTTTACAAAGCATTTGATGAAGTGTTACATTAAAGGTTATTGCAGAAAATAAAAGCTCATTATAAAGGAAGTAACATATTGGTGTGGATAGAAAATTGGTCAGCTAACAGTAAACAGAGAGTAGTCAAAATGGGTTATTTCCTGGTTGGCAAGACATAATGAGTGATTCACCACAGGGATCAATGTTTTACATTTTATATAAATGACTTGGGTGAAAGGATAGAAGGATGTTTGCCAAATTTGATAAGTAGGATAGTAATTTATGAAGAGATAAACATAAGGCAAATAAAATGCAATGTCTCTTTGATGGGAAGAATAAAAAAAGGTAGCATATTATCCAAATTGTGCAATGCTCCAAGATGCAGAATGATTTGGGTGTCCTAATACGTCATACAAGGGGGCACCAGATGCAGCCAGAATTCCTCTGCTCTACCAGTTCCTTTTCCTTTTTTCTTTCTTCTCCCTTCTGCAGTTTTTCTTCCCCAACTCCCAATTTTCAACTTTTTAAACTTCTGGACTTCGAGTAGCTTGAATATTTTTAAAACTTTGTATTCCAATGCGACACTTTCTTTTAAACACTTTCAATTCTGTAACAAGCACTTAAGATATTTATAACTTGGTACTCTGTACTTAAAGATGGCTCCAAAGTAATGACATTACAAACTTTTCATGCATCATTCAAGAGCATGTGATAATAAAGACTATTCTATTCTATTGTATGTATCATAACAGGTTAATATGCAAATGCAGCAAAAAAGTTAGGAAATTTAGTAGAATGATATCATTCATTGCATGAGGAATATAGGGAGATTATGCTTCAGCTATATGGGACATCGAGAGTACATCTAGAAGTCTATACTGAGCACTAGTCTCTTTATTTAAGTAAGGGCATAAATACAGGTTACAGAAGGCTCACTAGACTAATATCATGTAATGAGTAGACTGTCTTTAGAAAATATTGGAAAGGCTAAGATTGTATCCACTGAAATTTAGAAAAGCAGGAGGCAGCTTGATTTAGACATTTAATGATTTGAGGAATCTTGATGAGATGGATAAGGAAACAATGGTTCCCCTTGTGGAGAATCAAAACTGAGGGAACACTGTATAAAAATAAATTTAAGATAGAGATGAGCAGAATTTATTTTCTCTCAGACGATCATAAATGCTTGGAACTCTCTTGTTCAAACATTGCTGGAAGCAGTATCTTTGAAACCTTTTAGAGCAGAGGTAGATAAATGTTTGGTAAGTGGGGGAAGGGGGTTGAGTTGAAAGCCTTCATAGGTAGACAGGAATGGAGGGAAACAGATCAGCCATAGTCTTAATGAATGCTCGAGCAGGACAGAGGGGCTGTGTGGTCTACTCCTTTTTCTCATTTCTATGTTTACATAAATGTATGTATGTTTATAACCTTGGAGTTGACATTGGATTTCAACTTCAAATAAAATTGACAGATTCTGTAAAACTCATCTTTCACACTGAGTTATAACAATGGTAAATATTATGTTTACTAAAAAGATAGTAAAAGTACTTAAATATATTGGAAAGCGTGCAAACTGAAAATGTCATTATTGCAAAGGTGTTAGAACATGGAAAGTCAAATTGATTGGCAAGTCAAAATTAAAATTGATTTTGTATTGAATAGAATTGCTGAAATATTAAATATATCTGACAATATCTGTAATGTATAAATAGATATTACAATCATGAATCAATGGCCAGCATATTATCATAAAACAAAGAACTGTGGATTTTGAAAATCTGAAGCAAAAACAAATTGTTGGAGAAACTCAGCAGGTCCAGCAGCATCTGTGGAGAGAAAGCAGAGTCAATCTTTCGAGTCCAGTGACCCATCTTCAGAAGTGTATTATAAAGCTTCCATTCAACTTAGTATCGGTTAACTTGCAGAGCTAACTAGCCATAAGCATTTGTTTTGCAAGACTGTGTCATTCACAACATTTGCCTGACAATTGTAAGTATATGAAGTATTTCAAGACTCTGAAAGCTTCAAAACTTTTTTAAAGTTTTTGGACAGTTGATGGAGATTGTATGAGAATGAAAGATGGAAATAGGGACCCATCGATTAGAACATTTTTAAATAAGCTAAGTAAAAGTCCACCTATATTAACTTGGATCTGGAAATACATTTTGAATGGGATGAGTTAAGATGATTTTAGAAGTCCCAAATGAATAACTTTAGTCATTACTGCCTCAGCCTCCGATGCAAAAACTCCGAGTTCAAGCCTCCACATTATAATTTGGATGAGTGCTATTTTTCTCATGTTTTATGTTCATGGGTATTAATGTAGTTCAGACATTCCTAGCAATTTGCTTAGCTGGGAGGTTGATTGCTGACTCTCTGCTCTAAGAGTGCAATACATGCACCTATTGAACTGAAATGCTTGTTAACCGGTTTATTGCCAATGATGTACCATGTGAATCAATGTAAATCAGTAAAGGCAGTTAAAAAAAAAGGGTTAACTAAGGACCAAAGTTTCCTAATATTGCAAATCAGAAGTGTTGTGTAAATGAAACCAATTTACTTGTTTTATTACATTTTGATTTCTATGTGAGATGGCATGATAACAGGATTTAACTTGAGGCAAGTGTGAGTAACCAGGTTCATTTCTCATTAATCTGATTATATTGTCACTCAGAGCACATATAGGTGTGAAATATTGTACTAAACCAATCGTTGGAAAGTCACAAGTTCACCATTGTGTGCAATTTGCCTTTGCTATGCTAGAAATTGATTCTGAACATTAAAGTTCAGCTTCTCTTTCTCCATAAACATGGAAGTCTGTCTGAAGTAAAGTACTGGCGTTGAATATGATGCTGCTTTGGAGTTTTTTGTGAGGCATAGCCCAGTAACATATCTCCATTGATGAGGTCAGTGGATTGATTTGAAGCTATCACTTGCCAATGGTTGAAATGAACAACCATAGTCATTTGCCAAAATTATAGTGTTAAGACAAATGTATTGCATTCTCTGGGTTTAAAGCTGACAACACAGAAGTGACCTGAAGTTTGATTTGAAATGAGATGGGCAACTATGTTATACTGAATTTTAATGTGCTATATAATGTTACAGGTGCTAATTGAGTTTCACAGTACAGATGACCTTTTAATAGACTTCGGAACATTTTTAATATTCCCATCTGCTCCAGTTGGATCTGTGAAGTTTAATGAAATGTTTCTTCATTACTTAGTGCAAACCTAACCATTTGGTGTAGATCACTGAGATTAAGTCTAAAATACTTGGTGATCAGTCAATTTAAAGCAACCATATATTTGCTGCTCAAAATCTTCTAATCCATCAGTAGTCATCAACTATAGTTTATGGCAATAGAAGTACAGTTTTGTGGTTCCATTTTCATTTGCAGCAACAAGCCATTGTCTGTATCTTGTTCGCCTAATCCAAGTTAACTTGAAAGTTGTATTTACTTGTACTCCACATTTCCACCCAGGAATAGGTCAATTGTGTCATTTATGGGGAAGGGAAATGCCATTAATACAAAATGCAATACGCATTCCTTGAGTAATGTGAAGATGCTAAAGCAGCTGGATTTATGGGAGAGGTTTTAAGCGGTTTTAATAAATATTCTTTCACATTATGAAGTTTAATTAGCACTGAATTAAGAGACCATTATTGCCATGCTGGAAGTTTCAAAAAGATTCAATAACAGATTTTGCTCATGGTTTAAATACATGCACAAACATGGCATAATGGTGGAGAACAGTAAACCTTTGACAATATGTTTAAATATTTAAAATTTCTGGATTTCAGTTCTTGTTATAAATAATGATAAAGTAATTTGAAGTGCTCATTGTCATAATAAAATCCTGATTGATTTAAAGAGTCTTTGCTGTCTAGAAGCTGACAAAAGAAGCAAGCTTGAGAGGCCAAATGAACTATATATGCTTTTATTTTCTATGTACTGATAATATGCATGCAAAACAGCCCTCCAAATGATATAAGCAACAAATATTATTGATAACTGCATTGAATGCTCCACATTTATGTCACCAACATACAAATGAAGATTCACAGAACAGCAGCATAATGCCTGAAATTAAATAAGGATTATTCAGATATATTTCCACATAGTTTTGCCCTTACATTTGAGGAGGAAACTGACATCGAATCATTTGTGTATTCCAACATACTAATGAAAATAGGGCTGAACTTTAAAGGAATGACATCACAAAATTCAATTTTTCTGCAAAATAATGATATCACTTCAATGCAAAAATGCCCACGTCACCTCTGAAACATAATGTTGCAGATCATATTGAATTGTTATTATTCACCTTTTCTACAAAGCAGTAATGAATATCATAACATTCTTTAGTAATGGTCAATGTTTTCAAAGCTGTCAGCAGTTGGAACTTGCCTGGAGAATGTTTGGTTCAATTACACCTAGACTTAAAATGATTTGAGAATAATGAAGTGCCTCACTCTGAAAAGTCACATGTTTATCGGAGAAGGTAGACGAAGAAACACATGATAGGACAAGTTCATCCATCTACAATTTTTTTTTGTCTGCCATATCTATAACATTAAAATCAAACAACACATTTTGGAATGCACATTTTTGCAGTAGTGTACTTTTAACATTTAGGTCTCTACACAGCCACTTAAAAACATTAATGAGAAGGGAGTGTTGCTTCAACATAGTTTCAATCAGTTGTTGCAATATATTTGAATACATTTACAGCCAAGCCCTTCCCTAAAGCACCCAGGAATTTGTAGTTGATGCTAGACTGCATTTCCCGGCTTGTCAACTGAAGTCTTGTGGTTCCAACATTTTTTATATATTGGTCATTCATACAGATTTGTTTTGCTCATTAAAATATGAAAATCACAAATAAATATTTATGGAGTCAGATATAAATCCTAGAAACTACAAGGTTAGTAAAATGCCTTGATTCATAAGGAGGTAGGAATTGTGGAATTTAATCAGGTAACAATTTCTATTGTTCTCCTGACTACACCTAAATGACAGAATGATTTACAGATATGCCTTCATTCCACACCCTGCAGTAAGGCGCATGCGTCATGGGAAACAAAGGAACTCAATGGCTCTCGACCTGAGAATAAGCCGCAATGTCTGAGCAAGGAGTCTGGAAAATCCACTCGATAAAACTGCGCTCTAAGTTACCAAGCTTTACAGAAGAAAAAGGAAGTGACCGAAATTTCTACATTTAAATAGTAAATCATGTTGCAAATTTACCATAATGTCCTTACAGTAACGCTTCCCCCCGTACATCGGTATCAAATTAGAACTTGATGCAAAGCAATTATAGTCAGTTCTTTCCCTAATAGTCATACAACCACAGGTTTCATCGAAATACTAAAAATCGTTTCCTACATGGCTTTAGCGAGCGTCTATCATTCGACTGTGCATCAGTAAGGTGCTGGGAATAGCAGCTGTTAATTTTTTTCTATACTCAGAAATCCTATGACAATGACATGATTAGTTCAATTAAACTGTCGTTCTTTTTCGTTCCGAGATCGATTTTAGACAAGGCCATAGTGATGTATCCCTCATAATTGCTATAGGTTACTGTGCTAAATGAATGAGACTTGTTGACTTGCATCCCTCCCAAATACATCAGCTTCGTAAAGCTTGTATTACCAAAGAATGGAGTCTCTAATCAAAAAGATTCAGTCATCTGAAATGACACATTTTGCATTCACACATCACAGCAGAGTCCTTAAAAATGCACCCACTGCTTTACACCAATAATTCAAGTGGCTGCTTTGTTTCCGAAAATGCTGTTGCTCTCCATCAGATCAAAACCTTTCACATTTGAGCGTTCACCCGCGCGGTTTTTCACCAAAATGTTCTGCTCCGTGTCTTACCGTTATTCCGATGTGAAGCTGCTTATACCAGTCTGTGTGTGTGTGAGAAAGCGGAGTTTTCAGTGCGGGACTCAGGCGGCACACCTCTAGAGCTGCATTTCGCCAGAGAGTGTGGGCAGGAGCCGAGTAAACCTTAGCCCATTTGTAAAATAATATCTACTCGGAGATGGCGCAGTGAATACAATTGGACACAGAGACCGGCATCACGTGCTCTTTAAGCGTTCCAAATTGCAGCTTTAAAATATGTCATTAAGTGGTTTAATTTTAAATATCTTCATAACGATTTGGTACTCTTTGATAAGCGCAGCCTGTTTTCTTTACAAATGTAACCTTCCGGATGAAATTTTAATTGAATCCCTGAAATGTTAGTCATTATAACGAAGTGTCCATTGATTGAAACGACAAATGCATTTCATACAATGAGTTTTTTTTAAAATTGGAAGTTTATCCTGAGTTGTGAATTCATTTGTGATTGCGAGTGGAGGCGAGGCGGATCTTTTCCTAATCAACTTGCTGAAGGTGTTAAGAAGCAAGGACCGATTTGTGTTGTTACATTAGCAACAATTCCTCTTAAATTCTGTGTACGGGTTAGACCGGAGGCTGGTGAATAACAAGGGTTTTGGAGACCGAAGTTCTCTGGCGCCCTCTGCAACGTTTGTTCCAATTTGTCTTTGAGTTTCAACCACTCCAAGAGAGACTCTCAGTTCTCAGCTTCTTTAATATGAGAAGCATCGTTAATTCTTCAATAAAATGTTACACACTTACCAGAGTCCGATGGATCTTGAATATTCACTGATTAATAGGATTGTTTTCTCGGCTTTTCAATCAGGTGGAAGTTTTGTGATACTTTTAGCAAAACGCGTGTTTATAAATTTTTGAGCCGGGTTTCGTTGTGAGTTCATCGCTTGCTTCCTGTGTCACTGGGACGAATATCCTCATGGTTGGCCGTGAGTCGTTCGGTTTCAAATCGAAAGAAATGCACTGAGAAGGCTCCCAAGCAACCAGTGCGTGTGAACTGAATATAGATCAGCCCCCGTCTCCGTGGGAACTAGAACTGCATGTGCGATCCACGGTGAGGCACAGACTGACTAACTAACCCGAACCTACAGCACTGGTGATAACACAAGGACTATAAATAAACCAGGTTACAGTCCAACAGGTTTATTTGGAAGCAATAGCTTTCGAAGTGCTGCTTCTTCATCGGGTGGTTGTGAAGCAGGACCATTAAACATTGAATTTATAGCAAAAGATTGCAGTGATTCAATAATACTTTGAACAAACCTAGATTGCTAAATCTTTCATCTTTTAGAATTGATTTGCTGGTTTAGGTTCTTTAATATGTAAATCCTAGAACTTCTTTTAAGTCACACACTCAAGATAATTTAAGGTTTCATAACAAAAGGTGACATCTCAGCTCAGACAATGCCATAAATGTGTGTGAGGCTGGAGTCTGTCTGGACCCCAAACTTGAGTAAGACTGGTCCTCTTTCCAAAGTGGAATTTAAAAATATTATATGGATTGTATTATAGACCTGAAGAAGGGCTTATGCCCGAAACGTTGATTCTCCTGTTCCCTGGATGCTGCCTGACCTGCTGCGCTTTTCCAGCAACACATTTTCAGCTCTGATCTCCAGCATCTGCAGACCTCACTTTCTCCTTGTATTATAGACCCCCTAGTAGTCAGTGGAAATTGAGAACCAAATTTGTAAGGAGATTTCAGTTATTTGTAAGAATAAAAGGGTGGTTATGGTAGGGACTGTTATAGTGTTAAAGAATTTGTTAAGTGTATACAAGAAAACTTTCTGATTCGTATGTGAATGTACCTACTAGAGAAGGTGCAAAACTTGACCTACTCTTGGGAAATAAGACAGGGAGGTGACTGAGGTGTCAGTGGGAGAGCACTTTGGGGCCAGCAACCATAATTCTATTAGTTTTAAAATAGTAATGGAAAAGGATAGACCAGATCTAAAAGTTAAAGTTCTAAATTGGGGGAAGGCTAATTTTGATGGTATTAGGCAAGAACTTTCAAAAGCTGATTGAAGGCAGATGTTCGCAGTAAAGGGACAGCTGGAAAATGAGAAGCCTTCAGAAATGAGATAACAAGAGACCAGAGACAGTATGTATTCCCATTAGGGTGAAAGGAAAGGCTCATAGATGTAGGGAATGTTGGATGACTAGAGAAATTGAGGGTTTGGTTAAAAAAAAGAAGGAAGCATTTGTCGGGTATAGACAGGATAGATCAAGTGAATCCTTAGAAGAGTATAAAGGCAGTATGAGTATACTTAAGAGGGAAATCAGGGCAAAAAGAATGTCCAGAACACATTAATAGGCTTTTCACAGCCTGTAACACATCATCGATGAGGATGAACACCTCGCCAAGACCTTCCCTACACCTCTACTTTTCACCTTTAAATTTTAAACAGATCATTGTTTGCAACAATCTGCCCAGCCTTCAGGACAACATTGACCACAACACTGTACAACCCTGTCATGGCAACCACTGCAAGGTGTATCAGAGTGTTGACATGGATACCACCATTACATGTAGGGACACAACCCACCTTGTACGCAGCAGGGTACTTATGTGACTCAGCCTACATTGTACATGGTACATTAATGAGACTAAGCAGACACTATGACAATGGATGAATGGACACAGCGCAACAATCATCAAGCAGGGGTGTTCCCTCCTAGTTGGGGTACATTTCAGTGGTCAGGGACATTCGGCTTCGGACCTTTGGGTAACCATCCTCCAAAGTAGACTTCAGAATAGGCGACAACACAAAGTGGCCGAGCAGAGGCTGATAGCCATAGCTGATGGCCTCAACCGGGGCATCGGATTCATGTCACACTACAGGTGACCCCAGTGCACTATACAGTCTCTCTCACACAGACACAGACACACACACTCTTTCATTCTCACACATTCACGCAGACCCTCTATCATACACAAGCTTTCTCTCATATGCACACTCATACATCTCCCACACTCACACCCACGCATGCACCCTCTCACATTCTTATACCCCATCACACTCACACACAGTTAACTAAGCTTGCACACAGACTAACACACATTCTCTCATGTGCATGCACACTCACATGCACACATTGACTCTGTCTCTCTCTCTCTCCTGTACAGGCACACATATATAAGTTTAAGGGGTGAATTTGTATTTGCAGAATTATATTTGCAAATTCATTCTATTTTGCTCAGAAAATGCAGAACCTGAAAGCAGTCAATGCAGACAGTCAATCCATATCATATTTCTAAATTCCACTTTGGAAATAGACTGACTCAAGATTGGAGTACAGACAGATTCCAACCTCACACCTTTAAGGCAATGTCTGAGCTGAGATGTCACCTTTTGTTATAAAACCTTAAATTATCTGGAGAATGTGACTTAAAAGAAGTTCTGGGATTTGCATATTAAAGAACTGAAACCAGCAAATCCATTCTAAAAGATGAAAGACTTAAAAATCTAGGTTTGTTCAATGTATCATTGTATCACTGTAATCTTCTGCTATAAACTCTGTGTCTTATGGTCCTGCTTCACAACCACCTGATGAAGGAGCAGCACTCTGAAAGCTAGTGCTTCCAAATAAACCTGTTGGACTATAACCTGGTGTTGTGTGGCTTTTAACTTTATCCACCCTAGTCCAACATCGGCTCCTCCAAATCATGTGAACAGAATGGGGTGATTCGAGTCAACGGGAAACATCTCAAATTGCCAATCTATTGTGATTACACTTAGAGCTTCAGAAATTAAAGTATTCATTTTAACTATAGACCCCAAGTTAATTGCAAGTCTTGGTATGAAGACAATTTTGAATATTAACACAATCACCTGATGAAGGAGCATCGCTCCGAAAGCTAGTGCGCTTCCAATTAAAGCTGTTGGACTATAACCTGGTGTTGTGTGATTTTT
The DNA here is from genome assembly GCF_037043375.1 of Chiloscyllium plagiosum. Classification (NCBI taxonomy): domain Eukaryota; kingdom Metazoa; phylum Chordata; class Chondrichthyes; order Orectolobiformes; family Hemiscylliidae; genus Chiloscyllium; species Chiloscyllium plagiosum. Next base: position 59,782 of record NW_028270172.1, on the reverse strand, counting down.
AACTTTGTACACCCCAGTCCAACACTGGCATCTCCAAATCTTGGATATTAACAGTTTAGGTATGTGCTGGGAAAGGCTACCCCCTCCCCAATAGCAAGGTGGAGCAATAGAGACTCCAAAGCCAAATGAACCCCAACTGCCTGGGGCGAGGGAGTTGAGGGAGGGACTTCAACAGCAGCCGAGGAACTATCCTGTCCAAAGGGTGCACATGCCTCACACCCTCCCCCACATCACCCCTATACAGTTACAGCTCCCCATGCTTCATGTCAGTATAATAGAGATACCTTTAAGGCACATGCTTATGACTTCATCACAGTACCATCGCCTGTGACCTGAAGGTACTAGGTCTTTAATTCCATCTTGTCTCTAATCACTTGAAGATGACAGTCTGGCTGGAAACATGCTTCTCTCCTGTTAATATTATTTAAGGCACTTAGGTTCCTGAGGCCTGCAACGTCTGTACATAAGAATTGCAAGAAATCCTGTTGGATTCATCATGTTACAGGTGATGACATAAACATTACTACATTTGATAAAATACCCTCATACTCACACCATGATAGCACTGGTGACTATGCAGGAAAGACTTCAGTAGCCTTGTGATACATATTAGTTAAACTAATTAGGGACCAATCAGATAATAACTTTGGACAACTGCAAATTCGACCAAAGGGAGAATTTTTCATTCTATAGCAGCATCTGCGTCTGTGATTACACTCCAATGTCATTATCTGTAGGTGGGGCATTAACAACCAAGTAAGCAGAACTCATTTGTTTTTGATTAGAATATAGAGTTTCAAGGCAAAAGCATTTCCAGGATTGTCTTAAAGGAAAGAAAACATAAAAAGGTTGCACTTTTCTGTGTTTAGATTTAGATTTAGATTAGATTACAGTGTGGAAACAGGCCCTTTGGCCCAACAAGTCCATACCGACCCTCCGAAGAGCAACCCACCCAGACCCATTCCCCTACATTTACCCCTTTACCTAACACTACGGGCAATTTGGCATGGCCAATTCACCTGACCTGCACATCTTTGGACAGTGGGAGGAAACCAGAGCACCCAGAGGAAACCCACGCAGACACGGGGAGAACTCCACACAGTCTGAGGCGGGAATTGAACCCGCGTCTCTGGCGCTGTGAGACAGCAGTGCTAACCACTGTGCCACCGTGCCGTTCTTAAAGAGAAGTCAGTTTTGAATCTATACTGATACAAAAGTCAGGGATACATGGTTTAAAGTGATACAATCCAACATTTGAAACAGATATGTCACTCTGTCTTCACTCCAGAGTAGATGGATGTAAATACAGAATTTGGGAAGAGAAATTGTGTGGATCTTGGGCAGATTGACATAGGGAGTGAGGAGGTATTGGAGGTTTTGGTAGGCTTAAAAGTGGACAAATCCTCAGGTCCAGATGAGTTGTATCCAAGGTACAGTGAAAAGGAGGAAAGAAATTATTGAGGCTTTGGCCCAAAGTTTTAATTCCTTTCTGACAAGTTGGGAATTGCCAGAGGATTGGAGGACAGCTAATGTAGTTCCACTTTCAAAAGGGTGGCAGAGATAAACAAGGGAATTATAGACCAGTGAGTCTCACATCATTGGAGAAAATTCTGAAGGAGAAAATTAATCTCCACTTGGAGATGTGAAGTTTGATCATTGATAGTCAGAATGGCTTTGTCAAAAGGAAGTCACATCTAATAAATTTGATTGAATTTTTAAATGAGGTGACCAGATGTGTACATAAGTTGAATACAGTTAAGATAGTTTATATAAATTTCAGCAAAAGCGTTAATAAGGTCCCACATGAGAGACTAATAAAAAATGATGGATAGTATCAAGCTTTTTGAGTAGTCTTGAAGTTGCACTCATCCAGGTAAGTGAGAATTATTCCATCACATTCTTGATGTGAGCTTTGTAGATAGTAGACAGGCTTTGGGGAGTCAGGAGATGAGTTCCAACATAAGAGTAAGTCAAGTCAAGGGTAGTTTTATTTGTCAATTCTACCATATGCAACTGATACAGTAAAAACGAGACAGCGTTCCTCCAGGACCAAGGTGCTACATGGACAGCACAAACTACACGGTCATACACAGGGTGACATAAAGTGCAGAAGAAGTGCAAAACACTCAATACTGCACAGTCATTCTTGACATGTCAAGATAATAGGCACAGCGGTGTACAAATTACGATGGAATAAAAGAATGATAACTAGTAAACATTGTTCTGGCAGCAATTAGAAGTTGTACAAAGAGTCTCAGATGGAACAGAGTCTGTTCATACGGTGTTAAGGAGCCTCATGGCTCGGCGGAAGAAACTGTTGCACAGTCTGGCCATGAGAGACCGAATGCTCCAGTACCTTCTGCCAGATGGCAGAAGGGAGAAGAGTTTGAGTGAGGGGTGTGTGAGGTCTTCCACAATGCTCTTAGCCTTTCAGATGCAGTGTATGGTGTAAATATCCATAATGGAGGGAAGAGAAACCTCGATGATCCTCATAGCTTTCTTCACTATCCGTTGTAGGGTCTTACTATCCGAGATGGTGCAATGTCGGGTTATGTGAATATGCAGCTTAAGTTACATTTAGTTCCAGCTTTCTTCAGTTCCTGGAAACAGTCGGAGAAGTCACAATGTTATATATTTGGGCAGTTGTGTGCAGGAGAATTTTCTGACACAGTATGTAGTCAGGCCAACACGGGGTGACGCCATATTGGATTTGGTACTAGGAAATGAACCCAGCCAGGTGTTAGATTTCGAGGTAGGTGCTCACTTTCGCGATAGTGACCACAATTCAGTTATGTTTACAATAGCAAAGGGCAGGGATGGGTATATACCGCAGGGAAAGAGGTACAACTGAGGGAAAGAGTCGAGAGTGTGGTGCTGATAAAGGCAGCATCTGAGGAACAGGAGAGTTGATGTTTCAGGCAAAAGCTCTTCATCAGGAATCACTGAGGGAAAGGCAATTATGATACGATTAGGCAAGATTTAGGATGCACATCATGGGGAAGGAAACTGCAGGGTATGGGCACACTTGAAATGTGGAGCTTATTCAAGGAACAACTACTGTGGGTCCTTGATTATAACATACCTATCAGGCAGGGAGGTAGTTGTCAAGAGGGGGAGCCATGGTTTACTAAAGAAGTTGAAGCTCTTGTCAAGAGAAAGAAGAAGGCTTCTGTGAGGATGAGGCTTGAAGACTCAGTTAAGGGCTCTGGGCGTTAAAAGTTAGCCAGAAAGGATCTAAAGAGAGGGCAAAGAAGAGCCAGGAGGAGACATGAGAAGCTGTTGGTGGATAGGACCAAGGAAAACCCTAAGGCCTTCTCCCGGGTGCCAGGGTCCGAGACGTCTCGGACCATGTCTTCAGAATCCTTAAGGGGGAGGGTATGCAGCCAGAAGTTGTGGTGCACGTTGGCACCAACGACATAGGTAGGAAGAGGGGTGGGGAGGTCATTCAGGAGCTCAGGGAGTTAGGCTGGAAGCTAAAAGCTAGGACGGACAGAGTCGCCATCTCTGGGTTGTTGCCGGTGCCACGTGACAGTGAGGCAAGGAATAGGGAGAGAGTGCAGTTGAACACGTGGCTGCAAGAATGGTGTAGGAGGGAGGGCTTCAGGTATTTGGACAATTGGACTGCATTCTGGGGAAGGTGGGACCTGTACAAGCAGGACGGGTTGCACCTGAACCAGAAGGGCACCAATATCCTGGGAGGTAGGTTTGCTAGCACTCTTCGGGGGGGTTTAAACTAATTTGGCAGGGGGATGGGATCCGGACTTGTAGTCCAGCAAATAGGCTAGCTGTTTGTCAGGATGTCCAAGAATGTAGGGAGGCTGTGGAGAAGGTAGCACTGACAGGGAGTACTTGCGGACACAGAGATGGGCTCAAGTGTGTATACTTCAATGCAAGGAGTATCAGAAATAAGGTGGGTAAACTTAAGGCGTGGATCAGTACCTGGGACTACGATGTTGTGGCCATCATGGAAACGTGGATAGAAGAGGGACAGGAATGGTTGTTGGAGATTCCTGGTTACAGATGTTTCAGTAAGATTAGGGAGGGTGGTAAAAAAGGAGGGGGGGTGGCGTTGCTAATTAGAAATGGTATAACGGCTGCAGAAAGGCAGTTCGAGGGGGATCTGCCTTTGGAGGTAGTATGGGCTGAAGTCAGAAATAGGAGAGGTGCAGTCACCTCGTTGGGTGTTTACTATAGGCCCCCCAATAGCAGCAGAAATGTGGAGAAACAGATTGGGAAACAGATTTTGGAAAGGTGCAGAAGCCACAGGGATAGTCATGGGTGATTTCAACTTCCCAAACATTGATTGGAAGCTCTTTAGATCAAGTAGATTGGATGGGGCGGTGTTTGTGCAGTGTGTACAGGAAGCTTTTCTAACTCAGAATGTAGATTGCCCAACCAGAGGGGAGTCCATATTGGATTTGGTACTTGGTAACGAACCGGGACAAGTGATGGGCTTGTTAGTGGGTGACCACAATTCTGTGACTTTCACCTTGGTTATGGAGAGAGATAGGTGCGTGCAACAGGGTAGGTTTTACAATTGGGGGAAGGGTAAATACGATGCTGTAAGACAGGATCTGAGGAGCATAAGTTGGGAGCATAGGCTGTCAGGGAAGGATGTCGTGGAAATGTGGAACTTTTTCAAGGAACAGATACGACGTGTCCTTGATATGTATGTTCCTGTCAGGCAGGAAAGAAATGGTCGTGTGAGGGAACCTTGGTTGACGAGGGAGGTTGAATGTCTAGTAAAGAGGAAGAAGGAGGCTTACATAAGGTTGAGGAAACAAGGTTCAGACAGAGTGTTGGAGGGATACAGGATGGCCAGGAGGGAGCTGAAGAAAGGGATTAGGAGAGCTAACAGAGGGCATAAAAAATCTTTGGCGGGTAGGATCAAGGATAACCCCAAGGCCGTTTATGCGTATGTGAGAAACATGAGAATGATGAGAACGAGGGTAGGTCCGATCAAGGACAGTAGTGGGAGACTGTGTATTGAGTCGGAAGAGATAAGTGAGGTCTTGAATGAGTACTTTTCTTCAGTATTTACAAACGAGAGGGACCGTATTGTTGAAGAGGAGAGTGTGAAATGGACTGGTAAGCTAGAGGAGATACTTGTTAGGAAGGAAGATGTGTTGGACATTTTGAATAACTTGAGGATAGACAAGTCCCCCCGGCCTAACGGGATATAACCTAGGATTGTGTGGGAAGCAAGAGAGGAAATTGCAGAGCCGTTGGCAATGATCTTTTCGTCTTCATTGTCAACAGGGGTGGTACCAGGGGACTGGAGAGTGGCGAATGTTGTGCCCCTGTTCAAAAAAGGGAATAGGGATAACCCCGGGAATTACAGGCCAGTTAGTCTTACTTCGGTGGTAGGCAAAGTAATGGAAAGGGTACTGAGGGATAGGATTTATGAGTATCTGGAAAGACACTGCTTGATTAGGGACAGCCAGCATGGATTTGTGAAGGGTAGGTCTTGCCTTACAAGTCTTTATTGAATTCTTTGAGGAGGTGACCAAGCATGTGGATGAGGGTAGAGCAGTGGATGTAGTATGCATGGATTTTAGTAAGGCATTTGATAAGATTCCCCATGGTAGGCTTATGCAGAAAGTCAGGAGGCATGCGATAGAGGGAAATTTGGCCAGTTGGATAGAAAACTGGCTAACCGGTCGAAGTCAGAGAGTGGTGGTAGATGGTAAATATTCAGCCTGGAGCCCAGTTACAAGTGGAGTTCCGCAGGGATCAGTTCTGGGTCCTCTGCTGTTTGTAATTTTTATTAATGACTTGGAAGAGGGAGTCGAAGGGTGGGTCAGTAAATTTGCAGATGATATGAAGATTGGTGGAGTTGTGGATAGTGAGGAGGGCTATTGTCGGCTGCAAAGGGACTTAGATATGATGCAGAGCTGGGCTGAGGAGTGGCAGATGGAGTTCAACCCTGCCAAGTGTGAGGTTGTCCATTTTGGAAGGACAAATAAGAATGCGGAATACAGGGTTAACGGTAGGGTTCCTGGTAAGGTGGAGGAGCAGAGGGATCTTGGGGTCTATGTTCATAGATCTTTGAAAGTTGCCACTCAGGTGGATAGAGCTTGTAAGAAGGCCTATGGTGTATTAGCGTTCATTAGCAGAGGGATTGAATTCAAGAGTCGTGAAGTGATGTTACAGCTGTATAGAACTTTGGTTAGGCCACATTTGGAGTACTGTGTGCAGTTCTGGTCGCCTCACTTTAGGAAAGATGTGGAAGCTTTGGAGACGGTGCAGAGAAGATTTACCAGGATGTTGCATGGAATGGAGAATAGGTCGTATGAGGATAGGTTGAGAGTGCTAGGCCTTTTCTCATTGGAACGGAGAAGGATGAGGGGTGACTTGATAGAGGTGTATAAGATGATCAGGGGAATAGATAGAGTAGACAATCAGAAACTTTTTCCCCGGGTACAACAGAGTGTTACAAGGGGACATAAATTTAAGGTGAAGGGTGGAAGGTATAGGGGGGATGTCAGGGGTAGGTTCTTTACCCAGAGTGTGGTGGGGGCATGGAATGCGCTGCCTGTTGGAGTGGCAGAGTCAGAATCATTGGCGAACTTTAAGTGGCAATTGGATAGGTACATGGATGGGTGCTTAAGCCTGGACAAATGTTCGGCACAACATCGTGGGCCGAAGGGCCTGTTCTGTGTTGTTTTGTTCTATGTTCTAGGTTCTATGTTATATGTTCTATAGGTATATCATGAATAAAAGAATGACTAGAGTAAGTTTAGGGCCAATCAAACATAGTCGTGTGTGGAATCTGAGAATATAGGGGAAGCGTTTAATGAATACTTTTCGTCAGTCATCATATTGGAAAAGGGCAATGTTGGTGAGAATGCAGAGGTACAGGTTATAAGATTAGATGGGAATGAGGTTGACAAAGACGAGGTTTTAGCAATTTTGGAAGATCTCAAAATAGATAAGACCCCGGGGCTAGATGAGATTTATCCTCGGATTCTCTGGGAAGCCAGGGAGGAGGTTGGCTTTGATCTTTATGTCATCATTGTCGACAGGAGTAGTGCCAGAAGACTGGAGGATTTCAAATGTTGTTCCCTTGTTAAAGAAGAAAGTCAGGACAACCCTGGTAATATAGACCTGTGAGCCTTATTTTGGTTATGAGTAACATTTTGGAAAAGATTATAAAAGACAGGATTTATTCTTTCTGGGAAAGATTAATTAGATTAGGAAGAGTCAACAGGGTTTTGTGAAGGGTAGTTTGTGCCTCATTAACCTTACTGAGTTCTTCGAGAAGGTGACAAAACAGATGGATAAAGTAAAGCTGTTGATGTAGTGTATATGGACTTCAGTAAGGCATTTGATAAAGTTCCACACAAAAAACAGAGTTTCGGGATTGAAGGTGATTTAACGAATTGGATCAGACATTGGCGAGCTGAAAGAAGACAGAGAGTGGTGGTTGATGAGAAATGTTCATCCTGGAGCTCAGTTACCAGGGGTGTGCCACAAGGATCTGTTTTGGGGCCACTGCTGTTTGTCATTTTTATAAATGATCTGGAGGTGGGCATAGAAGGATGGGTTGGATAACACTAAGGTAGGCAGAGTTCTGGGTTACAGAAGGACATAGATAACATGCAGAGCTGAGCTGAGAGTGGTAAATGGAGTTTAATGCGGAAAAGTGTGTGAGGTAGTTCACTTGGGAAGAAGTAACAGAAATGCAGAGTATTGGACTAATGGTAAAATTCTTGGCAGTGTAGATGAGCAGAGAGATCTCGGTGTCCAGGTGCATAAATCCCAGAAAGTTGCCACTCAGGTTGATAGGGTTGTTAAGAAAGCATATGGTGTGTTGGCGTTTATTGGTAGGGGGATTGAGTTTCGGAGCCACGAAGTCATGCTTTAGCTGTACAAGACACTGGTAAGGCCACACCTGGAGTATTGTGTACAGTTCTGGTCAGCTCATTTTAGGAAGGATGTGGAAGCTTTGGAAAGGGTTCAGAGGAGATTTACTAGGATATTACCTCGTATGGAAAGAAGGTCTTACAAGAAAAGGCTGAGGGAACTGAAGCTGTTTTCATTGGAGAGAAGAAGGTTGAGAGATGACTTAATCAATACATATAAGATAATCAGAAGGTTAGATAGGGTGGATAGTGAGATTCTTTTTCCTCAGATGTTGAAGGCTAACACTAGGGGACACAGCTTTAAATTGAGGGGTGATAGATTTAGGACAGATATTGGGGTAGTTCCTTTACTCAGAGAGTAGGGGCGTCATACTGCCTGCCTGCAACAGTAGTAAATTCACCAATGTTAAAGACATTTAAGTGGGCATTGGACATACAAATGGATAATAATGGAACGGTGTAAGTTAGATGGGTATCAGATTAATTTCACAGGTCAGCACAACATTAAGAGCCAAAGGGCTTGTGTTGCACTGTAACGTTCCATGTTCTATGTTCTAATTCCTGAACCATGCAGTGATGCAGCAGCTCAGGGTAATCTCAATGAACTCTCTGTAGAATGTGGCGAGGATGGATGGGTGGGAGGTGGGCTTTCCTCAGTCTACACGGAAAGTAGAGATGCTGCTGGGCTTTCTTGGGTATGGAGCTGGTGTTGAGGGACCAGGTGAGATTCTCCACTCAGTGGATCCCAAGAAAACTCTTCATGATCTCCATGGGGGCACCGTCAATGTTATCTGTAAGAATAATAGGATGGTTATGGTAGGGGATTTTAACTTTCCAATTGTAGACTGGGACTGCCATAGTGTTAAGGGTTTAGATGGAGAGGAATTTCTTAAGTGTGTACAAGACAATTTTCTGATTCAATATGTGGATGTACCTACTAGAGAAGGTGCAAAACTTGACCTACTCTTGGGAAATAAGGCAGGGCAGGTGACTGAGGTGTCAGTGGGGGAGCACTTTGGGGCCAGCGACCATAATTCTATTAGTTTTAAAATAGTAATGGAAAAGGAGAGTCCAGATTTAAAAGTTGAAGTTCTAAATTGGAGAAAGGCCAATTTTGACAGAATTAGGCAAGTGCTTTCAGAAGCTGATTGGGTGCAGATGTTTGCAGGTAAAGGGGCGGCTGAAAAATGGGAAGCCTTCAGAAATGAGACAACGAGAGTCCAGAAAAAGTATATGTCTGTTAGAGTAATGGGAAAGGCTGGTAGGTATAGAGAATATTGGATAACTAAAGAAATTGAGGGTTTGGTTAAGATAAAGAAGGAAGCATATGTCAGGTATAGACAGGATAGATTGAGTGAATCTTTAGAACAGTATAAAGGCAGTAAAAGTATAATTAAGAAGGAAGTCAGGAGGGCAAAAAGAGGACATGAGATAGCTTTGGCAAATAGAGTTAAGGAGAATCCAAAGGGTCTTTACAAATATATTAAGGACAAAAAGGTAACGAGGGAGAGAATAGGGCCCCTCAAAGATCAGCAAGGTGGCCTTTGTGTGGAGCCACAGAAAATGGGGCAGATACTAAACAAGTATTTTGTATCAGTATTTACTGTGAAAAAGGACATGGAAGATATAGAATGTAGAGAAATAGATGGTGTTATCTTGAAAAATGTCCATATTACAGAAGAGGAAGTACTGGATGTCTTGAAATGAATAAAAGTGGATAAATCTCCAGGACCTGATCAGGTGTACTCTCGAACTCTGTGGGAAGCTTTGTGTCATATTTGTAACATCGATAGTCACAGGTGAGGTGCTGGATGACTGGAGGTTGGCTAACGTGGCGCCATTTTTTTAAGAAAGGTGGTAAGGACAAGCCAGGGAATTATAGACCAGGGAACCTGACGTCGGTGGTAGGTAAGGCGTTGGAGGGAATCCTGAGGGACCGGATGTACATGTATTTGGAAAGGCAAGGACTGATTATGGATAGTCAACTATGGCTTTATGCGAAGGAAATCATGTCTCATAAACTTGATTGAGTTTTTTGAAGAATTAACAAAGAGGATTGATCAGGGCAGAGCGGTAGATATGATCTATATGGACGTTAGTATGGCATTTGATAAGGTTCCCCATGGGAGACTGGTTTGCCAGGTTAGATCTCATGGAATACAGGGAGAACTCACCATTTGGATACAGAACTGGCTCAAAGTAGAAGGTGGAGGTGGAAGGTTTTTTTTAGAATGGAGGCCTGTGACCAGTGGACTGCCAAAAGGATCGGTGCTGGGTCCACTCATTTTCATCATTTGCATAAATGATTTGGATGTGAGCATAAGAGGTACAGTTAGTGAGTTTGCAGATGACACCAACATTGTAGGTGCAGTGGACAGCAAAGAAGGTTACCTCAGATTACAATGGGCTTGATCAGATGGGCCAATGGGCTGAGAATTGGCAGATGGAGTTTAATTTAGATAAATGCGAGGTGCTGCATTTCCAGTGCGAGCAGCAGCGAAGGTAAGACCGTTTGGTTTTAAAAGTGCTTACCGGTAACGGGCAGCGGTGTTTTTTTTTTCTCTCTCTTCACAGAAAGAGCGGGAGCACCAGGGGGAAGTGACGACGACCAGAGGGGCAGCCGAGACCCGGAAGCAGTTAGTGTAAGCTTACCTGGGTAGGTTTTTTCCCCCTTTAAAAGCGCGAAGGAGAGGAACCCGAGGCACTACACGGGTAGTGCCTCCCACCCGCCCTCCTCCTCTAACCTAATAATAACACCTGTTGTGGTAAGTAGGTAAGTGCTGAATTTTGCTTGTTGTATTCTTTAGACCCAGTTTTTTTTAAAATAAAAGTTAGCTTTAGAGGGATGGCAGTGAAGGCAGTGCAATGTTCCTCCTGCAACATGTATGAGGTGAGGGATGCCATCGACGTCCCTGCCGATTACACTTGCAGGAAGTGCACCCATCTCCAGCTCCTCCAAGACCGTGTTAGGGAACTGGAGCTGGAGTTGGATGAACTTCGGATCATTCGGGAGGCAGAGGGGGTCATAGATCAGAGTTATAGGGAAGTAGTAACTCCAAAGATGGCAGATAGATGGGTGACAGTGAGGGGGACTGGGAGGAAGCAGCCAGTGCAGGGACCCCCTGCGGCCATTCCCCTCAAGAACAAGTATACCGTTTTGGATACTTGTGGGGGGGATGTCTTACCAGGGGTAAGTAACGGGGCTCAGGTCTCTGGCACGGAGCCTGTCCCCGTTACTCAGAAGGGAAGGGTGAAGAAGAGCAGAGCAGTAGTAATTGGGGACTCGATAGTTAGGGGCACAGATAGGCGGTTTTGTGGGAACGAGAGAGACTCACGATTGGTATGTTGCCTCCCAGGTGCAAGGGTACGTGATGTCTCTGATCGTGTTTTCCGGGTCCTGGAGGGGGAGGGGGAGCAGCCCGAAGTCGTGGTCCATAATGGCACCAACGACATAGGTAGGAGGAGTGCCGAGGATGTTAGACAGACTTTCAGGGAGCTAGGTTGGAAGCTCAGAGTTAGAACGAACAGAGTTGTTGTCTCTGGTTTGTTACCCGTGCCACGTGATAGAGATTCGAGGAATAGGGAAAGAGAACACTTAAATGCGTGGCTACAGGGATGGTGCAGGAGGGAGGGATTCCGGTTTTTGGATAACTGGGGTTCTTTCTGGGGACGGTGGGACCTCTATAAACAGGATGGTCTACACCTGAACCTGAGGGGCACCAGTATCCTTGGGGGGAGGTTTGCTAGTGCTCTTGGGGGGGGGGGTTTAAACTAACTCTGCAGGGGCATGGGAACCCAGATTGTAGCTTCAGGGTGCAGGGCCTGGAGTGTAGGGAGGTGAGGAACATGGCATCAATTTCCAAGGAGGGTGTCTGTAAACAGGAAAGTGGCTTGAAGTGTGTATACTTCAATGCAAGAAGTATACAAAATAAGGTAGGTGAACTTGCAGCGTGGGTTGGTACCTGGGACTTCGATGTTGTGGCTATTACGGAGACATGGCTAGAACAGGGACAGGATTGGCTGTTGCAGGTTCCAGGATTTAAATGTTTTAGTAGGGTCAGAGGTGGGGGTAAAAGAGGGGGAGGTGTGGCATTGCTTGTCAAAGATAGTATTACAGTGGTGGAAAGGACGATGGATGAGGACTTGCCATCTGAGGTAGTTTGGGCTGAGGTTCGGAATAGGAAAGGTGAGGTCACCCTGTTAGGAGTCTTTTACAGGCCTCCCAATAGTCCTAGAAACGTAGAAGAAAGGATAGGGAAGGTGATTCAGGAGATGAGTGACAGTAATAGGGTGGTGGTTATGGGGGACTTTAACTTTCCTGATATTGATTGGGAAAGCTATAGCTCAAGTTCGTTAGATGGGTCAGTGTTTGTTCAATGTGTGCAGGAGAGTTTCCTGACACAATATGTAGACAGGCCAACAAGAGGTGAGGCCATACTGGATTTGGTTCTGGGTAACGAACCAGGCCAGGTGTTAGAATTAGAGGTAGGTGAGCACTTTGGGGATAGTGACCATAATTCGGTGATTTTTACTCTCGTGATGGAGAGGGATAAGTGTGTACTACAGGGCAAGAGTTATAGCTGGGGTCAGGGAAATTATGATGCGGTGAGGCATGACTTAGGATGTGTGGCTTGGAAAAGTAGACTCCAAGGCAAGAGTGTAAATGATATGTGGAGCTTGTTCAAGGAGCAACTATTGAGTGTCCTTGATAATTATGTACCTGTCAGGCAGGGAGGAAAGGGTCGTGCAAGGGAGCCGTGGTTTAAGAAGGAATTGGAATCCCTTGTTAAATGGAAGAGGGCGGCCTATCTCAAGATGAGACGTGAAGGTTCAATTGGGGCGATTGAGAGTTATAGGGTAGCCAGGAAGGACCTGAAGAGAGAGCTAAGAGCAGCAAGGAGGGGACATGAAAGGTCCTTAGTCGGTAGGATTAGGGAAAACCCTAAGGCTTTCTATAGGTATGTTAGGAATAAAAGAATGACTAGGGTAGGAATAGGTCCAGTCAAGGATAGTAGTGGGAAGTTGCGTGTGGAGGCGGAAGAGATTGGGGAGACACTGAATGAATACTTTTCTTCAGTATTTACTCAGGAACAGGGCATTGTCGTCGATGTGAATACTGAGTCACAAATAAGTAGAATGGATGGCTTTGAGGTATGTAGAGAAGAGGTGTTGGAAATCCTGGAAAAGGTGAAAATAGATAAGTCCCCTGGGCCTGATGGCATTTATCCTAGGATTCTCTGGGAAGCAAGGGAGGAGATTGCAGAGCCATTGGCCTTGATTTTTATGTCCTCTTTGTCTACAGGAGTAGTGCCAGAAGACTGGAGGATAGCAAATGTGGTTCCCTTGTTCAAAAAGGGGAGTAGGGATAACCCTAGTAACTATAGGCCGGTGAGTCTCACTTCTGTTGTGGGCAAAGTCTTAGAGAGAATTGTAAGGGATAGGATTTATGCACATCTGGATAGGAATAATGTGATCAAGGATAGTCAGCATGGTTTTGTGAAGGGCAGGTCGTGCCTCACAAACCTTATTGAATTCTTTGAAAAGGTGACGAAGGAGGTTGATGAGGGGAAAGCGGTAGATGTGGTATATATGGATTTTAGTAAGGCGTTTGATAAGGTTCCCCATGGTAGGCTACTGCAGAAAATACGGAGATATGGCATTGAGGGTGAGTTGGAGGTTTGGATTAGGAATTGGCTGGATGGAAGAAGACAGAGGGTAGTAGTTGATGGCAAAGTTTCTTCATGGAGTGCCGTCACTAGCGGTGTTCCACAAGGATCTGTTTTGGGACCATTGCTGTTTGTCATTTTTATAAATGACCTGGAAGAGGGGTTAGAAGGTTGGGTGAGCAAGTTTGCGGATGATACGAAAGTCGGAGGAGTTGTTGACAGTGAGGAAGGATGTGGCAGGTTACAGCAGGATATAGAGAAGCTGCAGAGCTGGGCAGAAAGGTGGCAAATGGAATTCAATGTAGCTAAATGTGAGGTGATTCACTTTGGGAAGAATAACAAAAAGATGGGGTACTGGGCTAATGGTCGGATACTTGGTAGTGTGGATGAGCAGAGGGATCTTGGTGTCCATGTACACAGATCTCTGAAAGTTGCCACCCAGGTAAATAGTGCGGTGAGGAAGGCATATGGCGTACTGGCTTTTATTGGTAGAGGAATTGAGTTCCGGAGTCCTGAGGTCATGATGCAGTTGTATAAAACTCTGGTGCGGCCGGATCTGGAATATTGTGTGCAGTTTTGGTCGCCATACTATAGGAAGGATGTGGAGGCACTGGAACGGGTGCAGAGGAGGTTTACCAGGATGTTGCCTGGTATGGAAGGAAGATCGTATGAGGATAGACTGAGACACTTGGGGCTGTTTTCATTAGAGAAAAGAAGGTTTAGGGGTGACTTGATTGAGGTGTACAAGATGATTAGGGGGTTAGATAGGGTTGACAGTGTGAACCTTTTCCCGCGTATGGAGTCAGGTATTACAAGGGGGCATAGCTTTAAATTAAGGGGGGGTAGATATAGGACTGAAGTTAGGGGTAGGTTCTTCACTCAGCGAGTCGTAAGTTCATGGAATGCCCTGCCAGCAGCAGTGGTGGACTCTCCCTCTTTATGGACATTTAAGCGGGCATTAGATAGGTATATGGAGGATAGTGGGTTAGTATAGGTTAGGTGGGCTTGGATCGGCGCAACATCGAGGGCCAAAGGGCCTGTACTGCGCTGTATTCTTCTATGAAAGCAAATCTTAGCAGGACTTATACACTTAATGGTAAGGTCCGAGGGAGTGTTGCTGAACAAAGAGACCTTGGAGTGCAGGTTCATATCTCCTTGAAAGTGGAGTCGCAGGTAGATAGGATAGTGAAGAAGGTGTTTGGAAGCTTTCCTTTATTGGTCAGAGTATTGAGCACAGGAGTTGAGAGGTCATGTTGCAGCTGTACAGGACGTTGGTTAGGCCACTGTTGGAATATTGCATGCAATTCTAGTCTCCTTCCTATCGGAAAGATGTTGTGAAATTGAAAGGTTTCAGAAAAGATTTACAAGGATGTTGCCAGGGTTGGAGGATTTGAGCTACAGGGAGAGGTTGAATAGGCTAAGGCTGTTTTCCGTGGAGCATCAGAGGCTGAGGGGTGACCTTATCGAGGTTTATAAAATCACGAGGGGCATGGATAGGATAAATAGATAAAGTCTTTTTTCCTGCAGTGGGGGAGTCCAGAATTAGAGGGCATAGGTTTGCGGTGAGAGGGGAAAGAAATAAAAGAGACCTAAGAGGCAGCTTTATCATGCAGAGGGTGGTATGTGTATGGAATGAGCTGCCAGAGGAAGTGGTGGAGGCTGGTACAATTGCAACATTTAAAAGGCATCTTGATGGGTATATGAATCGGAAGGGTTTGGAGGGATATGGGCTGGTTGCTGGCAGGTGGGACTAGATTGGGTTGGGATATCTGGCCAGCATGGACGAGTTGGACTGAAGGGTCTGTTTCCGTGCTGTACATCTCTATGACTCTATGACTTTATGCCCAGCGGAGGGTGGTCGCACCATGCCCTCCTGAAGCCAACAATCATCACTTTTGTTTTGTCCACGTTCACATACAGGTTGTTGACTCTGCACTAGTCCGTTAGCCGTTGCACCTCCTCTCTGTATGCTGACTCGTCATTCCTGCAAATGAGACCCACCACAGTTGTGTCATCAGCGGACTTAATGATAAGATTTGAGCTGTGCATTGGTTCACAGTCGTGTGTCAGCAGGGTGAACAGCAGTGGACAGAGCACGCAGCCCTGGGTAGACCTCGTGCTCAGTGTGATGGTGTTGGAGATGCTGTTCCCAATCCGGACTGATTGAGGTCTCCCAGTCAGGAATTCCAGGATCCAGTTACAAAGGGAAGTATCTAGGCCCAGCAAGCTCAGCTGAGGGATGATAGTGTTGAATGCAGAACGGAAGTCATAGAACATAGAACAATACAGCGCAGAACAGGCCCTTCGGCCCTCGATGTCGTGCCGACCTGTGGACTTTTCTCAGCTCGTCCCCCTACACTATCCTAAAATCTTCCATGAGCTTATCTAAGGATTGTTTAAATCTCCCTAATGTGGCTGAGTTGACTACCTTAGCAGGTAGGGCATTCCACGCCCTTACAACTCTCTGTGTAAAGAACTTGCTTCTGACATCAGTCTTAAATCTATCACCCCTCAATCTGTAGTTATGCCCCTTCGTACAAGCTGACATCATCATCCTAGGAAAAAGTCTTTCTCTGTCTATCCTATCTAATCCTCTGATCATCTTGTATGTCTCTATCAAATCCCCCCTTAGCCTTCTTCTTTCCAATGAGAAAAGACCCAAGTCTCTCAGCCTTTCCTCATAAGATCTTCCCTCCAGACAAGGCAGCATCCTGGTAAATCTCTTCTGGACCTTTTCCAATGTTTCCACATCCTTTTTGTAATGAGGTGACCAGAACTGTACACAATATTCCAAGTGTGGCCGCACCAGCATTTGTATAGTCCATGACCATCTGATGTAGGTGTCCTTCTTCTTCAGATGGGTGAATGCCCAATGGAGGTGGTGGAAATGGCATGATCTGTTAAGCTGTTTGGACAATGTGTAAACTGCTGGATGTCCAGTGAGGGAAGAAGCAGGGTCTTAATATGCCTCATCACAAGCGTCTCAAAACACTTAATAATAATGGGTTTTGGCGCAATAGGGCAGTAGTCGTTGAGACAGGGTCTGATGACCTCTTTGGCACGGATAGCCTTGAAGCACATAGGAACTGTGGCACAGCTCAGGGAGATGGTAAAGATGTCTGTGAGAACATCAGTACCTCTGAACGCTCTGCCAGGAATGTTATCTTGTCCAGCAGCCTAACGTGGGTTGACTCTGCAAAAGGTTTTCCTCACATTGGCCGTGGTAAGACACAGCACCTGGTCATTGCGATTGGGGGTGGTCTTCCTTGTTGACATGTCATTTTGTGCCTCAAACCGGGTAGAGAGGTAGTTCAACTCATCTGGGAGGGAGGCATCACCAGCACAAGTAGGCGATGCTGTTCAGTGGTTGGTAATGGCCTGTATGCCCTTCCACCATGTAGTCCTCCAAGTTGATGAAATCACCATCAACTGCTGCCTCCCTGAACATGCACCAGTCAGTGTGCTCAAAATAGTCTTGAAGAGCATAAATGGCTCCTGCTGGCCAGGTTTTCACCTGCTTCAGAACCGGTTTGATATGTCTGATGAGCGGGCTGTTTACTGGGATTAGCATAACAGCGATGTGGTCTGAGGAGCTGGGGCTCTGCCATGTCTGTGTTGGAGATGTTTGTGTAAACCAGATCTGTGTATTCTCCCATCAAATCGCAAAGTTTACATGCTGATGGAATTTAGGGAGCACAGTCTTGAGAATCGAGTGGTTGAAATCTCCAGTAACAATAAACAGTCCATCAGGGTATGCATTCTGCAGTCCGCCAATAGCCCCATACAGTTTACAGAGTCTCCTTAGCATTGGCACTGGGAGGAATATACACCCTGACTATAAGGACAGCGGTGAATTCCCGTGGCAAATAAAAAGGTCTGTGATCAACATTCACAAACTCCACCAGTGATGAACAGTAACTGGAGACTAGTGGAGAGTCTTTGCACCATTTCATGTTAATGTAGACACACAGACCCCCACCCCAAGCCTTACCGCGCAGAGCTACATTTCGGTCGGCATGAAACAAGGTGAGCCTGTCTAGCTGGATGGCGGTGTCTGGAACTCCGTCACTGAGCTATGTTTCCTTGAAAACAAGGATGAAGCAGTCTCTGAACTCACAGAGAAACCTGCCTCAGATGGATACAGTCCAGTTTGTTGTCCAGGGAGCAGACACTGTAAATGGATGGGAGTGCTGGCCGGCTAGGGTTTGTTTTTAGCCAAGCATGAAACCCTGCTCACACACTGTGCTTCCACCTCCTCGCACACCAATTCCAATGTCTCAACGCCCAGCCACTGGCATCAGCCGTTCCTTCAGATCTCTCTATTCAGCTACATTTTCAGCCAGTTCCTGTACTTTGGCAGTGTTTGCAGACTGTAACAGTATCTGCAAACATAGGTTTCGTGTCCTGCCTGTTCCTCCTGGAATTAAGTAACCCTCGGTTGGGAGAGGCCTCTGCGAGCTACTGCTGCACCCCCATAAGGTCAGAAGTGGGGATGTTTGCTAATTATTTAATGATGTTCAGCACCATTTGCAACGCCTCAGATACTGAAGCAGTCCATGTTCAGATGTAACAATTTCTGGACAATATCCAAGTTGGGCTGACAAGTTATATGTGCACCGCACAAATGGCAGAAAATGACCATCTCCAATAAGAGACAATCTAACCACTGTCTCTTGACATTCAATGGTGTTACCATCACTGAATCTTCCATTACCAATATTCTTGAGGTTACCATTAACCAGAAATTCAACTAGAGTCTCCACATCAACACAATGGCTCCAAGAGTAGGTCAGAAGCGAGGAATACTGCAGTGAGTAACTCATCTCCAGAATCCCCAAAGTGTTTCCATCATTTACAAGGAACAAGTCAAGAGTGTGATGGAATACTCCCCACTAGTCTGGATCAGTGCAGCTCCAACAAACTTTAAGAGGCATGACATCATCCAGGACAATACAGCCTGCTTGATTGGCATTACATCCACAAGCATCCATTCCGTCCACCACCGATGCTCAGTCACAGCAGTGTGAACTATCTACAAGCATTGCAGAAATTCACCAAAGGTCCTCAGACAGCACCTTCCAAACCCACAACCACTTCCATCTCGAAGGACAAGAGCAGCCGATACATGTCCATCTTCAAGTTCCCCTCAAAGCCACTCACCATCCTGACTTGAAAATATATTGCCATTCCTTCACTGTCGCTGAGTCAAAAATCTGGAATTCCCTCCCTGATAGCATTGTGAGTTAACCCACAGCAGGTAGATTGCAGCAGTTTAAGAAAATAGTTCACCACCACCTTCTCAAGGGCAACTAGGGAAGGGAAATAAATGCTGGCCCAACCAGTGATACCACATCACAGAAATGAATTTAAAAAAAAGATTGAGATGATTAGTATCCATTCATTTTTGTATGCAAGTGATTGACTCCTTCACAATGGAAGACACTAGTAGTATACAGAACTTGAAAAGAGTTGGGGGTCAAGGTGAGGGTAATGACCATCTCTAAGAAGAAGGTGCTCAGAAGCTGAAAGGTCTGAAGGTGAATAAATCGCCAGACAAGATGGGCTACTCCCCAGGGTTCTGAAGGAGATCGCTGAGGAGAAGGGCCAGATGGACTACTCCTATTCCTGGATCTTCAAGTTGAGGCATTGGCAGTGATCTTTCAGGAATCAATGGAGTCAGAGAAGATCCCAGAGGACTGGAAAAATACTAATGTAACACCCATGTTTAAGAAGAGAGAGAGGCAGAAGACATAAAAATAAAAGTCAGTCAGCCTCACCTTGGTCTTTGGTAAATATTAGAGTCCATTATTAAGGATTAGATTCAAAGTGCATAATAAAATAGGGCTGAGACAGCATGGCTTTGTCAAGGGGAAGTCATGTCTGACAAATCTATTAGAATTCATTGAGGATGTAATGAGCTCTGTTTGGATTTCCAGAAGGCCTTTGACAAGGTGCTGCACAGGAGATTGCAAATTATGATAAGAGCCAATGGTTTTAGAGGCAAGGTACTAGCATGGATTGGGGTTTGACTGAGGATAAAAGGCTCTTTTTCAGGATAGCACCCAGCAGTTCCACTGGGGTCAGTATTGGGATCACAACTCTTAACATTATACATTAACAATCTGGACAAAGGAATGATTCGGAGATGCCGGTGTTGGACTGGGGTGTACAAAGTTAAAAATCACACAACACCAGGTTATAGTCCAACAGGTTTAATTGGAAGCACACTAGCTTTCGGAGCGACGCTCCTTCATCAGGTGATTGATGAAGGAGTGTCGCTCCGAAAGCTAGTGTGCTTCCAATTAAACCTGTTGGACTATAACTTGGTGTTGTGTGATTTTTAACTTTGGACAAAGGAAGTAAGGGTGTTGCTAATTTTGAAGATGGCACAGAGATAGGATTGAGGGACAGGTGGAGTTGAGGCAGTAGAGAGTCTGCAGAAGGACTTGGACAGGCTAGGAGAGTGGGCAAAGAAGTGGCAGATGGAATACAATATGGGAAAGTGTGAGGTTATGCACTTTGGTACAAAGAATAGAGGCATGAACTATTTTCTAAATGTGGAAAGGCTTTAGGAATCTGAAGCACAAACCATAGTTCAGGATTCTCTTAAGATTAACATGCAGGTTCAGTTGGCAGTTAGGAAGGAACTATAATGTGAGCATTCATTGAAAGAGAGCTAAAATATGAGAGCTGGGATTTACTGGCAACACTGCATAAGCTCTAGTCAGAACACATTTGGAATATTATGAGGAGTTTTGGGCCCTTTATGGAAAGAAGTGCATGCTGGCCTTAGAGAGGTGCAGAGGAGGTTCACAAGAATGATCCTGGGAATTAATGGGTTTGTCAGATGAGGAGCAGCTGAGGATTCTGGATCTGCATACATTGGAGTTCAGAAAAATTGGAGGATCTCAATAAACTTATAGAATACTAAGAGGTCTGAATAGAGTAGATGTGGATAAGATATTTTCCCTAGTAGGAGAGACTAGGGCCCAAGGACACAATCTCAAAGTATAGAAGTGAGATGAGAAAGAATTTCTTCAGCCAGAAGGTGATGAATCTTTGCAATGGATTTCTACAAGGCTGTGGAGGCCAAGTCCTTAAGGGTATTTTGAATTGAATTGAATTTATTGTCACATGTACCGAGGCACAGTAAAAAAAGCTTTGTCTTGTGAGTAATACAGGCAGATCACAGAGTTAACTAGCATAGATAGTAAATAATAGGTAAACAGCAGCAAAAACAAAAACACAGGTATAGGCAAATGTTAAGAGTTTGTAAGTCCATTCAGTATTCTAACAACAGTAGGGTAGAAACCGGCTCATACATGTGGTCAGGCTTCTGTACCTCCTCCCCAGTGGTAGAGGATGTAGAAAAACTTTGCCAGGGTGGGATGGATCTTTAAGAATGCTGGCGGCCTTTCCTTGACAGCGGGCCTGGTAGATGGATTCTATAGATGGAAGGTTGGCCTTTGTGATTGTCCGGGCTGTGTTCACCACTCTCTGTAACTGTCTCCAATCTTGAATGCGACAGTTACCATACCAGGTAGTGATGCATCCAGACAGAATGCTCTCGATGGTGCACCTATAAAATTTGGCAAGGATATTCGCCATCATGCCAAATTTCTTCAGCTGCCTGAGGAAGAAGAGATGTTGTAGGGCCTTTGTAACCAGTGCATCCACATGAAGAGTCCAAGAAAGCTTGTTGTGGATGACCACTCCCAGGAGCTTGACACTCTCCACTCATTCACAATTTAAGACACAATTAGATAGGCCCTTTATGAACAAGGGGATCAAGGGTTGTGAGGTGAAGGCAGAAAGATAGCAAAAGGCAAAAGAATGGGAGAAGGTAGGAGAATTAGCCATTATCAAATTGCAGAGCAGTCAAAAGGTCAAATGGCCTAATTCTTTTCCTATAGCTTATGGTCAACTTGGGAAGTTTCCACTTACCTAGTCAAATAATACTGTATATAAGCATTAACAGTGGGACGACATGGAATTTATCAACAAAACCCCTGGCCACATGACCCAAAAGGCCATGCCAAGCCATATAGTTACCATATCAGTATGCGCAGGCTGCAAAGGAACAAATGACTCAAGGACATATTCAGGAGAATCTCGTGACCCAATCAGCAATTAGGATGGCCACATCAGCCAGTGCATAGAACACAACAGGGATGGTCATAAATTTGACGGAGGGTCTTGCGATATTAACAATGGCCTCTACTTTGGTGGTGTAGGTATGGACAATTTGCCTATGTGGTGATCAGAAAAGAATATTATAGGAATACAAAAGGGGTCCACAGTATACCCTCGAGAATGGAAAAAAGAACTGGGATGAAAACTAGTATATACAGTTCATTGGTTTACTGAGAATCTATATGATCAAGGAGAAATCTTCAGCACCTATATTTGGCCAACTTCAACATTTACAAAGAGCCATAAGAGGAGGGACTGAAAGAGGGGAAAAGGACAATAAAGAGTTTGGATCATTTCAAAGTATGTCCTCACAGTAGTAGATGTGAACATATAATGATTTGATTGGATCATATACTCATGTGAGCATGATTTATATGAACGATCTGGATGAGAATATAAGAAGCATGGTTAGTAAGTTTGCATAATGATACCAAAATTGGAATTGTAGTAGACAGCAAAGAAGGTTATCTAAGATTATAAAGGAATCTTGATCAACCAGGCAAATGGCTCAAGGAGTGGCAGATGGAATTTAATTGAGATAATTGTGAGATATTGCATTTTGGTACGAAGAACAAGGGCAGAACTTATTTAATGGTAGGGCCCAGGGAAGTGTTGTCGAACAGAGAGACCTAGGAGTTCAGATACATAGCTCCTTTAAAGTTGCATCATAAGTAGACAGGATAGTAAAGAAGGCTTTTGGCACACTTGCCTTCATTGCTCAGCCTATTGAGTATGGGAGTTAGGACACCATGTTGTGATTATACAAGACGTTGGTGAGGCCACTTGGAGTAGTATGTATGGTCCTGGTTATCCTGCTGTCAGAAGGATATTATTAAATCAGAGAGGATGCAGAAAAGATTTACCAGGATGTTGCTGGGTCTGGAGCATTTGAGTTATAAGGAGAGGCTGGATAGCCTGGGACTTTTTTCACTGGAGCATAGGAGGTTGAGGGGTGACCATATACAGGTATATAAAATCACGAAGGGCATAGGTAAGATGAATAGCAAAGGTCTTTTCCCGAGGATAAGGGAGTTCAAAACTAGTCATTATAATTTTTAGGTGAGAGGAGAAAGATTTTAAAGATACCCGAGGGGCAATTTTTTCACAGGGAGAATGTGGAATGAACTTCCAGAAGAAGTGGTAGATGCAAGTATGGTTACCATATTTAAAAGGCATTTGGACAGGTTTGTGAATTTAGAGGGATATTGGCCAAATGCAAGCAAACGTGACTAGTTTAGTTTGGGAAACTTGTTCGGCATGCACACGTTGGATTGTAGGGTCTGTTTCCATGCTGTATATCTCAATGACTCTATCACTGGCTGTTATAAGAACACAAGAAACAGGAGCAGGAGTAGGTCATCTGGCTCATCGAGCCTGCTACACCGTTCAATAAGATCATGGCTGAATGTTCAGGAATGTTGATGAGATATTGTTCCTCCCTTCCCAGCCCCCAACTCCCTTCCCAGTCCTTTCCCTTCCCTTCCATGCCTCCCTGCCACCAACCGGATTCATTCCTCCCATTGACCAACCAGGTCATACTCTCTACTTGCCTTCACCAATCCCCACTTAATCACCCTGCCTCCACCACTCCCTTTATCTGCAGCTTCCCCCCACACCCACCCCAGTTCTGAAGAAGGGTTACACCCGAAACATCAACTTCTCCACCTCCTGATGCTGCCTGGCTTGTTCTTCCAGCCTCCTGCCTGTCTACTCAAAATAAGGGAGAGCACATTTAGGACTGAGTTCAGAAGGAACTTCTTCACCCAAAGGGTTGTGATTCTGTGGAATTCCCTCCCCAGTGAAGCAGTTGAGGCTACCTTATTGAATGCTTGTAAGACAAAGATAGATTTTTGAACAGCAAAGGAATTAAGGGTTATGGTGAGTCGGCAGGTAAGTGGAACTGAGTCCATGAAAAGATCAGCCATGATCTGTTTGAAATTGAGAAACTCGATGTTGAGTCCTTCAGGCTCTCGGTTGCCCAGCTGGAAGATGAGGTGTTGTTCCTCCAATTTGCAGTGTGGTTTGTTGAGGCCAAGGGTGGTCATGTCGGAAAAGGAGTGGGAAGCGGAATTAAAATTGGTGGTGACTGGGAGGTCTGGTAGCCCCTACGAGCCCAGCTACAATGCGAGGTGAACTGTTCCATAAGTTTACGTTCAGTCTCCCCGATGTAGAGAAGACCGCATTGGGAGCACCTGATGCAGTAAACTAGGTTGGAAGAGACAGGTGAACCTCTGTCTCACCTGGAAGGACTGTTTAGGGCCCTGAATGGAGGTGAGGGGGGTGGTGTACCCACAGGTTTTGCAACTTTTCCATTTGCAGGGGAAGGTAGCTGAGGGTTCGGGGGATTGCTGGGGAGAGTGGCACAAACCAAGGACTATCGAAGGGAACGGTACTTGCAGAAGGCAAAGAGGGGTGGGAGGGAAAGATGTTCTTGGTGATGGGGTCTAGTTAGAGTTGGTGCAAGAGTTTAAGGATGATACGCTGGATTTAGAGATTGGTGGGTGGTAGGTGAGGCCAAGAGGGACTCTGTCTTTATTGCATTTGGAGAGGGAGGTTTAGAGCAGTGGAATGGGGAATGGAGGTGGTGCGGCAGAGGGCTGTATGGATGACAGAGGGAGGAAAAGCATGTTGTTCGAAATTGGTGGACAGCTGTGATGCTCATGAGTGGAATGTCTCTTCATCCGAGCAGATGTGGCAGAGGCGGAGGAATTGAGAGAATGGCTTCACACAAAGTTGTGAGGTGCACCTGGGGGTTTACTTATTAATGCATTTTAAGATGTCCAGCACCTCTTCCTCAATAATATGGGCACTTTTCAAGATATCACTATTTAGAACATAGAACATAGAAAAATACAACTCATTACAGGCCCTTCGGCCCTCAATGTTGCGCCAACCTGTGAACTATTCTCAGCTCGTCCCCCTACACTATCCCATCATCATCCATGTACTCAGCCAAGGATTGTTTGATTCTCCCTAATGTGGCAGGTAGGGCATTCCACGCCCTTACCATTCTCTGAGTAAAGAACCTGCCTCTGACATCTGTCTTAAATCTATCACCCCTCAATTTGTAGTTATGCCCCCTCGTACAAGCTAATGTCATCATCGTGGGAAAAAGACTTTCACTGTCTACTCTCTCTTCTCCTCTGACCATCTTGTATGTCTCTATCAAATCCCTTCTTAGCCTTCTTCTTTTCAATGTGAACAGACCGAAGTCTCTCAGCCTTTCCTCATAAGACCTTCCCTCCAGACCAGGCAACATCTTGGTAAGTCTCCTCTGTATCTTTTCCAATGCTTCCACATCCTTCCCGAAATATGGTGACCAGAAATGTACACAATATTCCAAGTGCAGCCGCATTAGCGTTTTGTATAGTTGCAGCATGATATTGCAGCTCAGTAACTCAATCCCTCTACCAATGAAACCTAACACACCGTATGCCTTCTTAGCAGCACTATCCACCTGGGTGGCAACTTTCAGGGATCTGTGTACGTGGACTCCAAGATCCCTCTGCACATCCACACTACCAAGAAGCTTTCCATTGACCCAGTATTCTGCCTTCCTGTTATTCTTCCCAAAGTGAATCACCTCACATTTAGCTGCATTGAACTCCATTTGCCACCTCTCAGCCCAATTCTGCAGTTTATCCCAGTCCCCCTGCAACCTGCAACATTCTTCCAAACTGTCCACTACTCCACTGACTTCAGTGTCATCTGCAAATTAACTAATCCATCCACCTATGCCTGCATCTAAGTCATTTATAAAAATGACAAGCAGAAATGGTCCCAAAACAGGTCCTTGTGGTACACCACTAGTAACTGGACTCCATGCTGAATATTTTCCACCAACCACCACTCGTTGCCTTCTTTCAGAAAGCCAGTTTCTAATCCAAACTGCTAAATCACCCTCAATTCCATGCCTCTGCATTTTCTCCAATAGCCTACCATGTGGAACCTTATCAAAGGCTTTACTGAAGTCCATGTACACCACGTCAACTGCCCTACCCTCATTTACATACTTGGTCGCCTTCTCAAAAAGCTTAATGAGGTTTGTGAGACACGACCTGCCCTTGACGAAACCGAGTTGACTATCTGAAATCAAATTGTTGCTTGCTAGATGATTATAAATCCTATCTCTTATAATCCTTTCCAAAACCTTTCCTACAACAGAAGTAAGGCTCTCTGGTCTTAGTTTATTTCCCCAAGCTCTCTAGCTTCCACATCCTTCTCCACAGTAAGCACTGATGCAAAATATTAATTTAGTATCTCCCCCATCTCTTGCAGTTCCACACATATGTAGACTTGCTGGTCTTTATTTCCCTGTATGTCTCTGTTAGGGTGAAGGGCAAGGCTGGTAGGTGTAGGAATGCTGGATGACTAGAGGAAATTGAGGTTTTGGTTATGAAAAAAAGGAAGCATATATCAGGTTTGAACAGCAAAGATCACTAGAGGAGTATAAAGGCAAAAGGGTATACTTAAGAGGGCAAAAAGGGGACATGAGAAAGCTTTGGCAAATAGGGTTAAGCAGAATCTAAAGGGTTTCTATAAATACATTAAGGACAAAAGAGTAACCACCTGGACTCTCATTATCTCATTTTTGAAGGCTTTCCACTTTCTAGCCATCTCTTTAACTGTGAGTATCTACCCCCAACAAATTTTTGAAAGTCCTTGTCTAATATCATTAAAATTGACCTTTCTCCAATTGAGAACGTTAACTTTTAGAGCAGGTTTTTCTATAGGCTTTTCTATAACTATTGCAAAACTAATAGAATTATAGTCACTCGTCCCAAAGTGCTCCCTCTCTGACACCTCAGTCACTTATTTCCCATATCTAGGTCAGCTTTCACTCCTTCTCAAGAAGGTGCTTCCACATTTGAATAAAAAATTGTTCTTGTACACATTTAACAAATTTGTCTCCATTCGATCCCTTAACACTATCGCAGTCCCAGTCTATGTTTGGAAAGTTAAAATCCACAAACATTACCACCCTATTATTCTTACAGATAACTGAGATCTCCTTACAAATTTGCTTCTCAATTTCTTGCTGACTAATGGAGAGTCTATAGCTGAAGAGTCGAAAAGTGTGGCATTGGAAAAAGCACAGTAGGTCAGGCAGCATTCGAGGAGCAGAAGGGTCAACGTTTCAGGCATAAGCCCTTCATCATGGATGTGGAGTGGGAAAGGGGCTGAGAGGTAAATAGGTGGGTGGGGATGGGGCTGGAGCAAAGGTAGGTGGGATGTTGATAGGTGGATGCTGGTGGGAGGTGATAGTGATAGGTCGGTGGTGACGGTGGTGTAGATAGGTGAGAAGGAAGATGGACAGGTAGGTCAGATCAAGAGGGTGGTATGAAGTTGAAGGATTGGATCTGGGATGAGGTGTCGATTGGGGAGATTTGGAATCTGGTGAAGTTAATGTTGATGCCATGTGATTGTAAGGTTACAAGATGGAAGATGACGTGTTCTTCCTCCAGTCAATGGGTGGCTTTGATTTGGCGATGGAGGATGCACAGGATTTACTTGGGAGAGTTGAAGTGGTTGGCCACAGGGTGGTAGGGTTGGTTGATCTGTGCAGGCCAGAGTTGTTCCTTAAACCCAATAAGGTGATCATCCCTTTCTTATTTCTCAGTTCCACTCAAATAACTTTACTGGACTTGCTTTCTGGAATATCCTCCCTAAGTGCAGCCACAATGTTATCCCTAATCAAAAACACCACTCCCTCTCCTCTCTTGTCCCCTTTCTATCCTTCCTATCCTCCTTGGAACATTAAGCTCCCAGTCCTGTCCAAGCCTGATTCACTTCCCTGTAATAGCTATGCTATTCCAGTGCCATGTTCCCAAAATTGCTCTGATTTCATCTGCCTTACCTAAGAGGCCTCTTGCATTTAATTCATCAATCCCATCTCGTTCTCTGCTTTACTACTGCCTGCCTTGACTATTTGACTTTCTCCTTTTCCCAATTGTACAATCTTCCAACTGATTCTGTTTCTCACTATTTTTGGGTCCTTGTCCCCTGTCCTCCGTACTAGATTAAATCCTCCCAGGTGGCTCTAGTAAATCTCCTCACCAGTGTATTCATTCCCTTCCGATTCAGGTGCAGTCCGTGCTTCTTGTATAGGTCACTTCTACAACCAGAAGACATTGCAATGAACCAAAAATGTGTAGCCTTTGGCCCTGCAGCAGCGACATATTCATCTGCTGCATCCTCCTGTTCTTACTCTCACGAACACCTGACACCAGGAGTGATCCAAATATTACGACGGTCAAAGACGCACTTTTTAAACCTCCTGCCTAATTTCCTGTATTCTCTCCTCAGATTCTTGTCCTTTTCTTTTCCTGTGTTCTTGGATGTCTTGCTGGCGTCTCTCCTGTTTGAGAATACTCTGGACGTTCTCTAAAACATCCTTGACCCTGGCAAAGGTAAGGACTCCAATAGGGTTAAGTTTAGGCATAGGGTTAGAGATAGGGTGAGGGTGAGGGTTAGGGTGAGGGTGAGGGTGAGGGTGAGGGTTAGGGTGAGGGTGAGGGTTAGGGTGAGGGTTAGGGTGAGGGTTAGGGTTAGGGTTAGGGTTAGGGTAAGGATTAGGATTAGGGTTAGGGTTAGGGTTAGGGATAGGGTTAGGGTTAGGGATGGGGTCAGGGTTAGGAATGGGGTTAGCGATAGGGTTAGGGTCAGGGTTAGGGATTGGGTTAGGAATAGGGTTAGGATTAGGGATAGGGTTAGGGTTAGGGTTAGGGTTAGGGTTAGGGTTAGGAACAGGGTTAGGGTTAGGGTTAGGGATAGGGTTAGGGTTAGGGTTAGGAACAGGGTTAGGGTTAGGGTTAGGGTGAGGGTGAGGGTGAGGGTGAGGGTTCAGGTTAGGGCTACGGTAAGGGTAAGGGTTAGGTTTAGGGTTAGGGTGAGGTTTAGGGTTAGGGTTAGGGTTAGGGTTAGGGATAGGGATAGGGATAGGGATAGGGTTAGGTTTAGGGTTAGGGTTAGGGTTAGGGTTAGGATTAGGGTTAGGGATAGGGTTAGGGTTAGGGTTAGGGTCAGTGTTAGGGATTGGGTTGCGGATAGGGTTAGGGATAGTGTTAGGGTTAGAGTTACGGTTAGGGTTTGGGATAGGGTTAGGGTTAGGGATGGGGTCAGGGTTAGGGATGGGGTTAGCGATAGGGTTAGGGTCAGGGTTAGGGATTGGGTTAGGAATAGGGTTAGCGATAGGGTTAGGGTCAGGGTTAGGGATTGGGTTAGGAATAGGGTTAGGGATAGGGTTAGGGTTAGGGTTAGGGTTAGGAACAGGGTTAGGGTTAGGGTTAGGGATAGGGTTAGGGTTAGGGTTAGGAACAGGGTTAGGGTTAGGGTGAGGGTGAGGGTGAGGGTGAGGGTTCAGGTTAGGGCTATGGTAAGGGTAAGGGTTAGGTTTAGGGTTAGGATGAGGTTTAGGGTTAGGGTTAGGGTTAGGGTTAGGGATAGGGATAGGGATAGGCTTAGGTTTAGGGTTAGGGTTAGGGTTAGGGTTAGGATTAGGGTTAGGGATAGGGTTAGGGCTAGGGTTAGGGTCAGGATTAGGGATAGGGTTAGGGATAGGGTTAGGGTCAGTGTTAGGGATTGGGTTGCGGATAGGGTTAGGGATAGTGTTAGGGTTAGAGTTAGGGTTAGGGATAGGGTTAGGGTTAGGAACAGGGTTAGGGTTAGGGTTAGGAACAGGGTTAGGGTTAGGGATAGGGTTAGGGTTAGGGTTAGGAACAGGGTTAGGGTGAGGGTGTGGTTGAGGGTGAGGGTTCAGGTTAGGGCTACGGTAAGGGTAAGGGTTAGGTTTAGGGTTAGGGTGAGGGTGAGGGTAAGGGTTAGAGTTCGAGAAATAGTGGGCCAGAAACAGAGGGCGTGAAATAGAGGAGCTGAAACAGAAGGGGCAAAACAGCGGGGCTGAAAATGAGAGGCAGAAACAGAGTGCGAGAAACAGAGGGCGAGAAACAGAGGAGCTGAAACAGTGCGGCTGAAACAGAGAGCCATAAACAGAGGGGCTGAATCAGAGGATGAGAAACTGAGAGCGAGAAACAGAGGGGCTGAAATAGAGGGACTGAAACAGAGGAGCTGAAACAGAGGGGCTGAAACAGAGGGCGAGACACAGAGGGGCTGAAAGAGAGGGCGAGACACAGAGGGGCTGAAACAGAGGGACTGAAACAAGCAGCTTAAACTGAGGGCGAGAAACAGAGGGGCTGAAACAGAGGGACTGAAACAGAGGGCGAGAAACTGAGAGCGAGAAACAGAGGAGCTGAAATAGAGGGACTGAAACAGAGGAGTGTAAACATACGGGCTAAAAACAGAGGGTGAGAAACAGAGGGACTGAAACAGAGGGGCAGAAGGAGAAGCGAGAAACAGAGGGCGAGACACAGAGGGGCTGAAACAGAGGGACTGAAACATAGCAGCTTAAACCGAGGGCGAGAAACAGAGGGGCTGAAACAGAGGGGCTGAAAGAGAGGGTCTGAAACAGAGGGGCTGAAACAGAGGGGCTGAAACAGAGGGGCTGAAACAGTGGGGCGTGAACAGAGGGTCTGAAACAAAGGGTGAGAAACCGAGAGCGAGAAACAGAGGGGCTGAAACAGAGGGGCTGAAACAGATGGACTGAAACAGAGGGCGAGAAACAGAGGGGCTGAAAGAGAGGGCGAGAAGCAGAAGGGCTGAAACAGTGGGGTGTAAACACAGAGTCTGAAACAAAGGGCGAGAAACCGAGAGCGAGAGACAGAGGGGCTAAAACAGAGGGAATGAAACAGAGGGCGAGAAACAGCGGGGCTGAAACAGAGAGCGAGAAACAGAGAGCGAGAAACAGAGAGGCTGAATCAGAGGGGTTGAAACAGAGGGGCTGAAACAAAGGACGAGAAACAGAGGGGCTGAAACAGAGAGCGAGAAACAGAGGGGTTGAAACAGAGGGGCTGAAACAGAGGGCGAGAAACAGAGGGGCTGAAACAGAGGGGCTGAAACAGTGGGGCTGAAACAGAGGGGCTGAAACAGAGGGCGAGAAGCAGAAGGGCTGAAACAGTGGGGCGTGAACCGAGGGTCTGAAACAAAGGGTGAGAAACCAAGAGCGAGAAAAAGAGGGGCGAGAAACAGAGGGAGTGAAACAGAGGGCGAGAAACAGAGGGCTGAAACAGAGGGCGAGAAACAGAGGGCTGAAACAGAGGGCGAGAAACAGAGGGGTAGAAACAGAGGGGCTGAAACAGTGGGGCTGAAATAGAGGGGCTGAAACAGAGCGGCTGAAACAAAGCGTGAGAAACAGAGAGGCTGAAACAGAGAGGCTGAAACAGAGGGCGAGAAACTGATGGCAAGAAACACAGGGTGAGAAACAGAGGGGCTGAAACTGAGGGACTGAAACAGCAGGTCTGAAACAGAAGGCGAGAAACAGAGAGTGAGAAACAGAGGGACTGAAACAGAGGGCGAGAAAGAGAGGGGTTGAAACAGAGGGCGAGAAGCAGAGGGGCTGAAACAGACGGGCTGAAACAGAGGGGGGGCGAAACAGAGGGGCTGAAAATGAGGGGCAGAAACAGAGAGCGAGAAACAGAGGGCGAGAAACAGAGGGTCTGAAACAGTGCGGCTGAAACAGAGGGGCTGAAACAGAGGGCGAGAAACTGAGAGCGAGAAGCAGAGGGGCAGAAATAGAGGGACTGAAACAGAGGTGCTGAAACAGAGGGGCTGAATCAGAGGGCGGCAAACAGACGGGCTGAAACAGAGGGCGAGAAACAGAGCGGCTGAAACAGAGGAGCTGAAACAGAGAGCAGCAAACAGAGGGGCTGAAACAGAGCGGCTGAAACAGAGGGTCTGAAACAGAGCGGCTGAAACAGAGGGTCTGAAACAGAGAGGCTGAAACAGAGCGGCTGAAACAGAGGGCGAGAAACAGAGCGGCTGAAATAGAGGGGCTGAATCAGAGGGCGGCAAACAGAGGGGCTGAAACAAAGGGCGAGAAACTGAGTGCGAGAAACAGAGGGGCTGAAATAGAGGGACGGAAGCAGAGGAGCTGAAACAGAGGGGCTGAAACAGAGGGACTGAAACAGAGCGTGAGAAACAGAGGGGCTGAAACAGAGGGGCTGAAACAGAGCGTGAGAAACAGAGCGGCTGAAACAGAGCGTGAGAAACAGAGGGGCTGAAACAGAGGCTGAGAAGCAGAAGGGCTGAAACAGTGGGGCGTGAACCGAGGGTCTGAAACAGAGGGTGAGAAACCAAGAGCGAGAAACAGAGGGGCTGAAACAGAGGGAGTGAAACAGAGGGCGAGAAACAGAGGGCTGAAACAGAGGCCGAGAAGCAGAGGGGTAGAAACAGAGTGGCTGAAACAGAGGGGCTGAAACAGAGGGCGAGACACAGAGGGGCTGAAACAGAGGGACTGAAACAGAGCAGCTTAAACCGAGGGCGAGAAACAGAGGGGCTGAAACAGAGGGGCTGAAACAGAGGGCAAGAAGCAGTAGGGCTGAAACAGTGGGGCGTGAACAGAGGGTCTGAAACAAAGGGTGAGAAACCGAGAGCGAGAAACAGAGGGGCTGAAACAGAGTGCGAGAAACAGATGGACTGAAACAGAGTGCGAGAAACAGAAGGGCTGAAACAGTGGGGTGTAAACACAGAGTCTGAAACAAAGGGCGAGAAACCGAGAGCGAGAGACAGAGGGGCTAAAACAGAGGGAGTGAAACAGAGGGCGAGAAACAGAGGGGCTGAAACAGAGATCGAGAAACAGAGAGCGAGAAACAGAGAGGCTGAATCAGAGGGGTTGAAACAGAGGGGCTGAAACATAGGGCGAGAAACAGAGGGGTTGAAACAGAGGGGCTGAAACAGTGGGGTGTAAACAGATGGGATGAAACAAAGGGCGAGAAACAGAGGGGCTAAAACAGAGGGGCTGAAACAGAGGGGCTGAAACAGAGGGCGAGAAACTGACGGCAAGAAACACAGGGAGAGAAACAGAGGGGCTGTAACTGAGGGACTGAAACAGCAGGGCTGAAACAGAGGGCGAGAAACAGAGAGGGAGAAACAGAGGGACTGAAACAGAGGGGCTGAAACTGAGGGACTGAAACAGAGGGCGAGAAGCAGAGGGGCTGAAACAGAGGGACTGAAACAGAGGAGGGGCGAAACAGAGGGGCTGAAAATGAGGGGCAGAAACAGAGGGGCTGAAACAGAGAGCGAGAAACAGTGGTGCTGAAACAGAGGGGATGAAAAAGAGGGGCTTAAACAGAGAGCGAGGAACAGTGGGGCTGAAACAGTGGGGTGAATCAGAGGGGCGAGAAACAGAGGGGCTGAAACAGAGGGGCTTAAGCAGAGGGCAAGAAACAGTGTCCGAGAAACAAAGGGGCTGTGACAAAGCAGCTGAAACAGAGGGGCGAGAAACAGAGGGACTGAAACAGAGCGGCTGAAACAGAGCGTGAGAAACAGAGGGGCTGAAACAGAGGGCTGAAACAGAGGGCGAGAAACTGACGGAAAGAAACACAGGGAGAGAAACAGAGGGGCTGAAACTGAGGGACTGAAACAGCAGGGCTGAAACAGAGGGCGACAAACAGAGGGCGAGAAACTGAGGGGCTGAAACAGAGGAGTTGAAGCAGAGGGTGAGAAGCAGAAGGGCTGAAACAGTGGGGCGTGAACAGAGGGTCTGAAACAAAGGGCGAGAAACCGAGAGTGAGAAACAGAGGGCGAGAAACAGAGGGTCTGAAACAGAGGGGCTGAAACAGAGGGCGAGAAGCAGAGGGGCTGAAACAGAGGGGGGGCGAAACAGAGGGGCTGAAAATGAGGGGCAGAAAAAGAGTGGGAGAAACAGAGGGCGAGAAACAGAGGGTCTGAAACAGAGGGGCTGAAACAGAGGGGCTGAAACAGAGGGGCTGAAGCAGAGGGCGGCAAACAGAGGGGCTAAAACAAAGGGCGAGAAACAGAGAGCGAGAAACAGAGGGCGAGAAACAGAGGGGCTGAAACAGATGGACTGAAACAGAGTGCGAGAAACAGAGGGGCTGAAACAGAGGGCGAGAAGCAGAAGGGCTGAAACAGTGGGGTGTAAACACCGAGTCTGAAACAAAGGGCGAGAAACCGAGAGCGAGAGACAGTGGGGCTAAAACAGAGGGAGTGAAACAGAGGGCGAGAAACAGCGGGGCTGAAACAGAGAGCGAGAAACAGAGAGCGAGAAACAGAGAGGCTGAATCAGAGGGGTTGAAACAGAGGGGCTGAAACATAGGGCGAGAAACAGAGGGGCTGAAACAGAGAGCGAGGAACAGAGGGGCTGAAACAGAGAGCGAGGAACAGAGCGTCTGAAACAGAGGGCGAGAAACAGAGGAGTTGAAACAGAGAGCGAGGAACAGAGGGGCTGAAACAGAGAGCGAGGAACAGAGGGTGAGAAGCAGAAGGGCTGAAACAGTGGGGCTGAAACAGAGGGGCTGAAACAGAGCGCGAGAAGCAGAGGGGCTGAAACAGAGTGCGAGAAACAGAAGGGCTGAAACAGTGGGGTGTAAACACAGAGTCTGAAACAAAGGGCGAGAAACCGAGAGCGAGAGACAGAGGGGCTAAAACAGAGGGAGTGAAACAGAGGGCGAGAAACAGAGGGGCTGAAACAGAGATCGAGAAACAGAGAGCGAGAAACAGAGAGGCTGAATCAGAGGGGTTGAAACAGAGGGGCTGAAACATAGGGCGAGAAACAGAGGGGTTGAAACAGAGGGGCTGAAACAGTGGGGTGTAAACAGATGGGATGAAACAAAGGGCGAGAAACAGAGGGGCTAAAACAGAGGGGCTGAAACAGAGGGGCTGAAACAGAGGGCGAGAAACTGACGGCAAGAAACACAGGGAGAGAAACAGAGGGGCTGAAACTGAGGGACTGAAACAGCAGGGCTGAAACAGAGGGGGAGAAACTGACGGCAAGAAACACAGGGAGAGAAACAGAGGGGCTGTAACTGAGGGACTGAAACAGCAGGGCTGAAACAGAGGGCGAGAAACAGAGAGGGAGAAACAGAGGGACTGAAACAGAGGGGCTGAAACTGAGGGACTGAAACAGAGGGCGAGAAGCAGAGGGGCTGAAACAGAGGGACTGAAACAGAGGAGGGGCGAAACAGAGGGGCTGAAAATGAGGGGCAGAAACAGAGGGGCTGAAACAGAGAGCGAGAAACAGTGGTGCTGAAACAGAGGGGATGAAAAAGAGGGGCTTAAACAGAGAGCGAGGAACAGTGGGGCTGAAACAGTGGGGTGAATCAGAGGGGCGAGAAACAGAGGGGCTGAAACAGAGGGGCTTAAGCAGAGGGCAAGAAACAGTGTCCGAGAAACAAAGGGGCTGTGACAAAGCAGCTGAAACAGAGGGGCGAGAAACAGAGGGACTGAAACAGAGCGGCTGAAACAGAGCGTGAGAAACAGAGGGGCTGAAACAGAGGGCTGAAACAGAGGGCGAGAAACTGACGGAAAGAAACACAGGGAGAGAAACAGAGGGGCTGAAACTGAGGGACTGAAACAGCAGGGCTGAAACAGAGGGCGACAAACAGAGGGCGAGAAACTGAGGGGCTGAAACAGAGGAGTTGAAGCAGAGGGTGAGAAGCAGAAGGGCTGAAACAGTGGGGCGTGAACAGAGGGTCTGAAACAAAGGGCGAGAAACCGAGAGTGAGAAACAGAGGGCGAGAAACAGAGGGTCTGAAACAGAGGGGCTGAAACAGAGGGCGAGAAGCAGAGGGGCTGAAACAGAGGGGGGGCGAAACAGAGGGGCTGAAAATGAGGGGCAGAAAAAGAGTGGGAGAAACAGAGGGCGAGAAACAGAGGGTCTGAAACAGAGGGGCTGAAACAGAGGGGCTGAAACAGAGGGGCTGAAGCAGAGGGCGGCAAACAGAGGGGCTAAAACAAAGGGCGAGAAACAGAGAGCGAGAAACAGAGGGCGAGAAACAGAGGGGCTGAAACAGATGGACTGAAACAGAGTGCGAGAAACAGAGGGGCTGAAACAGAGGGCGAGAAGCAGAAGGGCTGAAACAGTGGGGTGTAAACACCGAGTCTGAAACAAAGGGCGAGAAACCGAGAGCGAGAGACAGTGGGGCTAAAACAGAGGGAGTGAAACAGAGGGCGAGAAACAGCGGGGCTGAAACAGAGAGCGAGAAACAGAGAGCGAGAAACAGAGAGGCTGAATCAGAGGGGTTGAAACAGAGGGGCTGAAACATAGGGCGAGAAACAGAGGGGCTGAAACAGAGAGCGAGGAACAGAGGGGCTGAAACAGAGAGCGAGGAACAGAGCGTCTGAAACAGAGGGCGAGAAACAGAGGAGTTGAAACAGAGAGCGAGGAACAGAGGGGCTGAAACAGAGAGCGAGGAACAGAGGGTGAGAAGCAGAAGGGCTGAAACAGTGGGGCTGAAACAGAGGGGCTGAAACAGAGCGCGAGAAGCAGAGGGGCTGAAACAGAGGGGCTGAAATAGAGGGGCTGAAAGAGATGGGCTGAAAGAGATAGGCTGAAACAGTGAGGCTGAAACAGAGGGCGAGAAACTGACAGCAAGAAACACAGGGAGAGAAACAGAGGGACTGTAACTGAGGGACTGAAACAGCAGGGCTGAAACAGAGGGCGAGAAACTGAGAGTGAGAAACAGAGGGACTGAAACAGAGGGGCTGAAACTGAGGGACTGAAACAGAGGGCGAGAAGCAGAGGCGCTGAAACAGAGGGACTGAAACAGAGGAGGGGCGAAACAGAGGGGCTGAAAATGAGGGGCAGAAACAGAGTGGGAGAAACAGAGGGCGAGAAACAGAGGGTCTGAAACAGTGCGGCTGAAACAGAGGGGCTGAAACAGAGGGGCTGAAACAGAGGGCGGCAAACAGAGGGGCTGAAACAGAGGGCGAGAAACTGAGAGCGAGAAACAGAGGGGCAGAAATAGAGGGACTGAAACAGAGGAGCTGAAACAGAGGGGCTGAATCAGAGGGCGGCAAACAGACGGGCTGAAACAGAGGGCGAGAAACAGAGGGACTGAAACAGAGGGCGAGTAACAGATGGCGAGAAACAGAGGGGCTGAAACAGAGCAGCTTAAACAGAGCGTGAGAAACAGAGGGGCTGAAACAGAGGCCGAGAAGCAGAAGGGCTGAAACAGTGGGGCGTGAACCGAAGGTCTGAAACAAAGGTTGAGAAACCAAGAGCGAGAAAAAGAGGGGCTGAAACAGAGGGAGTGAAACAGAGGGCGAGAAACAGGGGGTCTGGAACAGAGGGCGAGAAACAGAGGGGTAGAAACAGAGGGGCTGAAACAGTGGGGCTGAAACAGAGGGGCTGAAACAGAGGGTGAGAAACTGACGGCAAGAAACACAGGGAGAGAAACAGAGGGGCTGAAACTGAGGGACTGAAACAGCAGGGCTGAAACAGAGGGCGAGAAACAGAGAGTGAGAAACAGAGGGACTGAAACAGAGGGGCTGAAACTGAGGGACTGAAACAGAGGGCGAGAAGCAGAGGGGCTGAAACAGTGGGGCTGAAACAGTGGTGCTGAAACAGAGGGGCTGAAACAGAGGGGCTGAAACAGAGAGAGAGAAACAGTGGTGCTGAAACAGAGGGGATGAAAAAGAGGGGCTTAAACAGAGAGCGAGGAACAGTGGGGCTGAAACAGTGGGGTGAATCAGAGGGGCGAGAAACAGAGCGGCTGAAACAGAGGGGCTTAAGCAGAGGGCAAGAAACAGTGTCCGAGAAACAAAGGGGCTGTAACAAAGCAGCTGAAACAGAGGGGCGAGAAACAGAGGGACTGAAACAGAGCGGCTGAAACAGAGCGTGAGAAACAGAGGGGCTGAAACAGAGGGCTGAAACAGAGGGCGATAAACTGTCGGCAAGAAACACAGGGAGAGAAACAGAGGGTCTGAAACTGAGGGACTGAAACAGCAGGGCTGAAACAGAGGGCGACAAACAGAGGGCGAGAAACTGAGGGGCTGAAACAGAGGAGTTGAAGCAGAGGGTGAGAAGCAGAATGGCTGAAACAGTGGGGCGTGAACAGAGGGTCTGAAACAAAGGTCGAGAAACCGAGAGTGAGAAACAGAGGGCGAGAAACTGAGGGTCTGAAACAGAGGGGCTGAAACAGAGGGCGAGAAGCAGAGGGGCTGAAACAGAGGGGGGGCGAAACAGAGGGGCTGAAAATGAGGGGCAGAAAAAGAGTGGGAGAAACAGAGGGCGAGAAACAGAGGGTCTGAAACAGAGGGGCTGAAACAGAGGGGCTGAATCAGAGGGCGGCAAACAGAGGGGCTAAAACAAAGGGCGAGAAACAGCGAGCGAGAAACAGAGGGCGAGAAACAGAGGGGCTGAAACAGTTGGACTGAAACAGAGTGCGAGAAACAGAGGGGCTGAAACAGAGGGCGAGAAGCAGAAGGGCTGAAACAGTGGGGTGTAAACACCGAGTCTGAAACAAAGGGCGAGAAGCAGCAGGGCTGAAACAGTGGGGTGTAAACACCGAGTCTGAAACAAAGGGCGAGAAACCGAGAGCGAGAGACAGAGGGGCTAAAACAGAGGGAGTGAAACAGAGGGCGAGAAACAGCGGGGCTGAAACAGAGAGCGAGAAACAGAGAGCGAGAAACAGAGAGGCTGAATCAGAGGGGTTGAAACAGAGGGGCTGAAACATAGGGCGAGAAACAGAGGGGCTGAAACAGAGAGCGAGGTACAGAGGGGCTGAAACAGAGAGCGAGGAACAGAGGGTCTGAAACAGAGGGCGAGAAACAGAGGGGTTGAAACAGAGGGTCTGAAACAGTGGGGCTGAAACAGAGGGGCTGAAACAGAGGGTGAGAAGCAGAAGGGCTGAAACAGTGGGGCTGAAACAGAGGGGCTGAAACAGAGCGCGAGAAGCAGAGGGGCTGAAACAGAGGGGCTGAAATAGAGGGGCTGAAAGAGATGGGCTGAAAGAGATAGGCTGAAACAGAGAGGCTGAAACAGAGGGCGAGAAACTGACGGCAAGAATCACAGGGAGAGAAACAGAGGGGCTGAAACTGAGGGACTGAAACAGCAGGGCTGAAACAGAGGGGGAGAAACAGAGAGTGAGAAACAGAGGGACTGAAACAGAGGGGCTGAAACTGAGGGACTGAAACAGAGGGCGAGAAGCAGAGGGGCTGAAACAGTGGGGCTGAAACAGTGGTGCTGAAACAGAGGGGCTGAAACAGAGGGGCTGAAACAGAGAGCGAGAAACAGTGGTGCTGAAACAGAGGGGATGAAAAAGAGGGGCTTAAACAGAGAGCGAGGAACAGTGGGGCTGAAACAGTGGGGTGAATCAGAGGGGCGAGAAACAGAGCGGCTGAAACAGAGGGGCTTAAGCAGAGGGCAAGAAACAGTGTCCGAGAAACAAAGGGGCTGTAACAAAGCAGCTGAAACAGAGGGGCGAGAAACAGAGGGACTGAAACAGAGCGGCTGAAACAGAGCGTGAGAAACAGAGGGGCTGAAACAGAGGGCTGAAACAGAGGGCGAGAAACTGACGGCAAGAAACACAGGGAGAGAAACAGAGGGGCTGAAACTGAGGGACTGAAACAGCAGGGCTGAAACAGAGAGCGACAAACAGAGGGCGAGAAACTGAGGGGCTGAAACAGAGGAGTTGAAGCAGAGGGTGAGAAGCAGAATGGCTGAAACAGTGGGGCGTGAACAGAGGGTCTGAAACAAAGGTCGAGAAACCGAGAGTGAGAAACAGAGGGCGAGAAACAGAGGGTCTGAAACAGAGGGGCTGAAACAGAGGGCGAGAAGCAGAGGGGCTGAAACAGAGGGGGGGCGAAACAGAGGGGCTGAAAATGAGGGGCAGAAAAAGAGTGGGAGAAACAGAGGGCGAGAAACAGAGGGTCTGAAACAGAGGGGCTGAAACAGAGGGGCTGAAACAGAGGGGCTGAATCAGAGGGCGGCAAACAGAGGGGCTAAAACAAAGGGCGAGAAACAGAGAGCGAGAAACAGAGGGCGAGAAACAGAGGGGCTGAAACAGATGGACTGAAACAGAGTGCGAGAAACAGAGGGGCTGAAACAGAGGGCGAGAAGCAGAAGGGCTGAAACAGTGGGGTGTAAACACCGAGTCTGAAACAAAGGGCGAGAAACCGAGAGCGAGAGACAGAGGGGCTAAAACAGAGGGAGTGAAACAGAGGGCGAGAAACAGCGGGGCTGAAACAGAGAGCGAGAAACAGAGATCGAGAAACAGAGAGGCTGAATCAGAGGGGTTGAAACAGAGGGGCTGAAACATAGGGCGAGAAACAGAGGGGCTGAAACAGAGAGCGAGGAACAGAGGGGCTGAAACAGAGAGCGAGGAACAGAGGGTCTGAAACAGAGGGCGAGAAACAGAGGGGTTGAAACAGAGGGTCTGAAACAGTGGGGCTGAAACAGAGGGGCTGAAACAGAGGGTGAGAAGCAGAAGGGCTGAAACAGTGGGGCTGAAACAGAGGGTGAGAAGCAGAAGGGCTGAAACAGTGGGGCTGAAACAGAGGGGCTGAAACAGAGCGCGAGAAGCAGAGGGGCTGAAACAGAGGGGCTGAAATAGAGGGGCTGAAAGAGATGGGCTGAAAGAGATAGGCTGAAACAGAGAGGCTGAAACAGAGGGCGAGAAACTGACGGCAAGAAACACAGGGAGAGAAACAGAGGGGCTGTAACTGAGGGACTGAAACAGCAGGGCTGAAACAGAGGGGGAGAAACAGAGAGTGAGAAACAGAGGGACTGAAACAGAGGGGCTGAAACTGAGGGACTGAAACAGAGGGCGAGAAGCAGAGGGGCTGAAACAGTGGGGCTGAAACAGTGGTGCTGAAACAGAGGGGCTGAAACAGAGGGGCTGAAACAGAGAGAGAGAAACAGTGGTGCTGAAACAGAGGGGATGAAAAAGAGGGGCTTAAACAGAGAGCGAGGAACAGTGGGGCTGAAACAGTGGGGTGAATCAGAGGGGCGAGAAACAGAGCGGCTGAAACAGAGGGGCTTAAGCAGAGGGCAAGAAACAGTGTCCGAGAAACAAAGGGGCTGTAACAAAGCAGCTGAAACAGAGGGGCGAGAAACAGAGGGACTGAAACAGAGCGGCTGAAACAGAGCGTGAGAAACAGAGGGGCTGAAACAGAGGGCTGAAACAGAGGGCGAGAAACTGACGGCAAGAAACACAGGGAGAGAAACAGAGGGTCTGAAACT
The DNA here is from genome assembly GCF_037043375.1 of Chiloscyllium plagiosum. NCBI lineage: Eukaryota > Metazoa > Chordata > Chondrichthyes > Orectolobiformes > Hemiscylliidae > Chiloscyllium > Chiloscyllium plagiosum. The sequence continues at coordinate 19,022 of NW_028270172.1, read as the reverse complement.
GAGGGACTGAAACAGCAGGGCTGAAACAGAGGGCGACAAACAGAGGGTGAGAAACTGAGGGGCTGAAACAGAGGAGTTGAAGCAGAGGGTGAGAAGCAGAATGGCTGAAACAGTGGGGCATGAACAGAGGGTCTGAAACAAAGGTCGAGAAACCGAGAGTGAGAAACAGAGGGCGAGAAGCAGAGGGGCTGAAACAGAGGGGGGGCGAAACAGAGGGGCTGAAAATGAGGGGCAGAAAAAGAGTGGGAGAAACAGAGGGCGAGAAACAGAGGGTCTGAAACAGAGGGGCTGAAACAGAGGGGCTGAAACAGAGGGGCTGAATCAGAGGGCGGCAAACAGAGGGGCTAAAACAAAGGGCGAGAAACAGAGAGCGAGAAACAGAGGGCGAGAAACAGAGGGGCTGAAACAGATGGACTGAAACAGAGTGTGAGAAACAGAGGGGCTGAAACAGAGGGCGAGAAGCAGAAGGGCTGAAACAGTGGGGTGTAAACACCGAGTCTGAAACAAAGGGCGAGAAACCGAGAGCGAGAGACAGAGGGGCTAAAACAGAGGGAGTGAAACAGAGGGCGAGAAACAGCGGGGCTGAAACAGAGAGCGAGAAACAGAGAGCGAGAAACAGAGAGGCTGAATCAGAGGGGTTGAAACAGAGGGGCTGAAACATAGGGCGAGAAACAGAGGGGCTGAAACAGAGAGCGAGGAACAGAGGGGCTGAAACAGAGAGTGAGGAACAGAGGGTCTGAAACAGAGGGCGAGAAACAGAGGGGTTGAAACAGAGGGTCTGAAACAGTGGGGCTGAAACAGAGGGGCTGAAACAGAGGGTGAGAAGCAGAAGGGCTGAAACAGTGGGGCTGAAACAGAGGGGCTGAAACAGAGCGCGAGAAGCAGAGGGGCTGAAACAGAGGGGCTGAAATAGAGGGGCTGAAAGAGATGGGCTGAAAGAGATAGGCTGAAACAGAGAGGCTGAAACAGAGGGCGAGAAACTGACGGCAAGAAACACAGGGAGAGAAACAGAGGGGCTGAAACTGAGGGACTGAAACAGCAGGGCTGAAACAGAGGGGGGGCGAAACAGAGGGGCTGAAAATGAGGGGCAGAAAAAGAGTGGGAGAAACAGAGGGCGAGAAACAGAGGGTCTGAAACAGAGGGGCTGAAACAGAGGGGCTGAAACAGAGGGGCTGAATCAGAGGGCGGCAAACAGAGGGGCTAAAACAAAGGGCGAGAAACAGAGAGCGAGAAACAGAGGGCGAGAAACAGAGGGGCTGAAACAGATGGACTGAAACAGAGTGCGAGAAACAGAGGGGCTGAAACAGAGGGCGAGAAGCAGAAGGGCTGAAACAGTGGGGTGTAAACACCGAGTCTGAAACAAAGGGCGAGAAACCGAGAGCGAAAGACAGAGGGGCTAAAACAGAGGGAGTGAAACAGGGGGCAAGAAACAGCAGGGCTGAAACAGAGAGCGAGAAACAGAGAGCGAGAAACAGAGAGGCTGAATCAGAGGGGTTGAAACAGAGGGGCTGAAACATAGGGCGAGAAACAGAGGGGCTGAAACAGAGAGCGAGGAACAGAGGGGCTGAAACAGAGAGCGAGGAACAGAGGGTCTGAAACAGAGGGCGAGAAACAGAGGGGTTGAAACAGAGGGTCTGAAACAGTGGGGCTGAAACAGAGGGGCTGAAACAGAGGGTGAGAAGCAGAAGGGCTGAAACAGTGGGGCTGAAACAGAGGGGCTGAAACAGAGCGCGAGAAGCAGAGGGGCTGAAACAGAGGGGCTGAAATAGAGGGGCTGAAAGAGATGGGCTGAAAGAGATAGGCTGAAACAGAGGGCGAGAAACTGACGGCAAGAAACACAGGGAGAGAAACAGAGGGGCTGAAACTGAGGGACTGAAACAGCAGGGCTGAAACAGAGGGGGAGAAACAGAGAGTGAGAAACAGAGGGACTGAAACAGAAGGCGAGAAAGAGAGGGGTTGAAACAGAGGGCGAGAAGCAGAGGGGCTGAAACAGAGGGGCTGAAACAGAGGAGGGGCGAAACAGGGGCTGAAAATGAGGGGCAGAAACAGAGTGGGAGAAACAGAGGGCGAGAAACAGAGGGTCTGAAACAGTATGGCTGAAACAGCGGGGCTGAAACAGAGGGGCTGAAACAGTGCGGCTGAAACAGAGGGGCTGAAACAGAGGGGCTGAAACAGAGGGCGGCAAACAGAGGGGCTGAAACAGAGGGCGAGAAACTGAGAGCAAGAAACAGAGGGGCAGAAATAGAGGGACTGAAACAGAGGAGCTGAAACAGAGGGGCTGAATCAGAGGGCGGCAAACAGAGGGGCTGAAACAGAGGGCGAGTAACAGATGGCGAGAAACAGAGGGGCTGAAACAGAGCAGCTTAAACAGAGCGTGAGAAACAGAGGGGCTGAAACAGATGGGCTGAAACAGAGGGGCTGAAACAGAGGCCGAGAAGCAGAAGGGCTGAAACAGTGGGGCGTGAACCGAGGGTCTGAAACAAAGGGTGAGAAACCAAGAGCGAGAAAAAGAGGGGCTGAAACAGAGGGAGTGAAACAGAGGGCGAGAAACAGAGGGTCTGAAACAGAGGGCGAGAAACAGAGGGGCTGAAACAAAGGGCGAGAAACAGAGGGGTAGAAACAGAGGGGCTGAAACAGTGGGGCTGAAACAGAGGGGCTGAAACAGAGGGGCTGAAACAGAGGGACTGAAACATAGAGTGAGAAATAGTGGTGCTGAAACAGAGGGGATGAAACAGAGGGGCTTAAACAGAGAGCGAGAAACAGTGGGGCTGAAACAGAGGGGTGAATCAGAGGGGCGAGAAACAGAGGGGCTTAAGCAGAGGGCAAGAAACAATGTCCGAGAAACAAAGGGGCTGTAACAAAGCGGCTGAAACCGAGGAGTGAGAAACAGAGGGACTGAAACAGTGTGCGAGAAACCGAGAGCGAGAAACAGAGGGGCTGAAAGAGGGGGGCTGAAACAGAGGGGCTGGAATAGAGGGGCTGAAAGAGATGGGCTGAAACACAGGGGCTGAAACAGAGAGGCTGAAACAGAGGGCGAGAAACTGACGGCAAGAAACACAGGGTGAGAAACAGAGGGCGAGAAACTGAGGGGCTGAAACTGAGGAGTTGAAGCAGAGGGCGAGTAGCAGAATGGTTGAAACAGTGGGGCGTGAACAGAGGGTCTGAAACAAAGGGCGAGAAACCGAGAGTGAGAAACAGAGGGACTGAAACAGAGGGCGAGAAAGAGAGGGGCTGAAACAGAGGGCGAGAAACAGACGGGCTGAAACAGAGGGCGAGAAACTGAGAGCGAGAAACAGAGGGGCTGAAATAGAGAGACTGAAGCAGAGGAGCTGAAACAGAGGGTGAGAAACAGAGGGGCTGAAACAGAGAGGCTGAAACAAAGGAGCTGAATCAGAGGGCGGCAAACAGAGGGGCTGAAACAAAGGGCGAGAAACTGAGAGCGAGAAACAGAGGGGCTGAAATAGAGAGACTGAAGCAGAGGAGCTGAAACAGAGGGGCTGAAACAGAGGGTGAGAAACAGAGGGGCTGAAACAGAGGGCGAGTAACGGATGGCGAGAAACAGAGGGGCTGAAACAGAGCAGCTGAAACAGAGCGTGAGAAACAGAGGGGCTGAAACAGAGGGGCTGAAACAGTGGGGCGTGAACCGAGGGTCTGAAACAGAGGGTGAGAAACCAAGAGCGAGAAACAGAGGGGCTGAAACAGAGGGAGTGAAACAGAGGGCGAGAAACAGAGGGTCTGAAACAGAGGGAGTGAAACAGAGGGCGAGAAACAGAGGGCTGAAACAGAGGTCGAGAAGCAGAGGGGTAGAAACAGAGGGGCAGAAACAGAGGGGCTGAAACAGTGGGGCTAAAACAGAAGGGCTGAAACAGAGGGGCTGGAACAGAGGGGCTGAAACAGAGAGCGAGAAACAGTGGTGCTGAAACAGAGGGGATGAAAAAGAGGGGCTTAAACAGAGAGCGAGAAACAGTGGGGCTGAAACAGTGGGGTGAATCAGAGGGGCGAGAAACAGAGGGGCTGAAACAGAGGGGCTTAAGCAGAGGGCAAGAAACAGTGTCCGAGAAACAAAGGGGCTGTAACAAAGCAGCTGAAACAGAGGGGCGAGAAACAGAGGGACTGAAACAGAGCAGCTGAAACAGAGCGTGAGAAACAGAGGGGCTGAAACAGAGGGCGAGAAACTGACGGCAAGAAACACAGGGAGAGAAACAGAGGGGCTGAAACTGAGGGACTGAAACAGCAGGGCTGAAACAGAGGGCGAGAAACAGAGGGCGAGAAAGAGAGCGGCTGAAACAGAGGAGTTGAAGCAGAGGGTGAGAAGCAGAATGGCTGAAACAGTGGGGCGTGAACAGAGGGTCTGAAACAAAGGGCGAGAAACCGAGAGTGAGAAACAGAGGGCGAGAAACAGAGGGTCTGAAACAGAGGGGCTGAAACAGAGGGCGAGAAGCAGAGGGGCTGAAACAGAGGGGGGGGCGAAACAGAGGGGCTGAAACAAAGGGCGAGAAACTGAGAGCGAGAAACAGACGGGCTGAAATAGAGGGACTGAAGCAGAGGAGCTGAAACAGAGGAGCTGAAACAGAGGGTGAGAAACAGTGGTGCTGAAACAGAGGGGATGAAAAAGAGGGGCTTAAACAGAGAGCGAGAAACAGTGGGGCTGAAACAGTGGGGTGAAACAGAGGGGCGAGAAACAGAGCGGCTGAAACAGAGGGGCTTAAGCAGAGGGCAAGGAACAGTGTCCGAGAAACAAAGGGGCTGTAACAAAGCAGCTGAAACAGAGGGGCGAGAAACAGAGGGATTGAAACAGAGGGGCTGAAACAGAGGGGCTGAAACAGAGGCCGAGAAGCAGAAGGGCTGAAACAGTGGGGCGTGAACCGAGGGACTGAAACAGAGGGTGAGAAAGAGAGCGGCTGAAACAGAGGGGCTGAAACAGAGAGTCTGAAACAGAGGGGCTGAAACAGAGGTGCTGAAACAGAGGGGCTGAAACAGAGGGGCTGAATCAGAGGGCGGCAAACAGAGGGGCTGAAACAAAGGGCGAGAAACTGAGAGAGAGAAACAGAGGGGATGAAATAGAGGGACTGAAGCAGAGGAGCTGAAACAGAGGGGCTGAAACAGAGGGTGAGAAACAGAGGGTCTGAAACAGAGGGGCTGAAACAGAGGGGCTGAAACAGAGGGGCTGAATCAGAGGGGCTGAAACAAAGGGCGAGAAACTGAGAGCGAGAAACAGAGGGGCTGAAATAGAGGGACTGAAGCAGAGGAGCTGAAACAGAGGGGCTGAAACAGAGGGTGAGAAACAGAGGGTCTGAAACAGAGGGGCTGAAACAGAGGGGCTGAAACAGAGGGGCTGAATCAGAGGGGCTGAAACAAAGGGCGAGAAACTGAGAGCGAGAAACAGAGGGGCTGAAATAGAGGGACTGAAGCAGAGGAGCTGAAACAGAGGGGCTGAAACAGAGGGTGAGAAACAGAGGGGCTGAAACAGAGGGTGAGAAACAGAGGGACTGAAACAGAGGGCGAGTAACAGAGGGCTGAAACAGAGGTCGAGAAGCAGAGGGGTAGAAACAGAGGGGCAGAAACAGAGGGGCTGAAACAGTGGGGCTAAAACAGAAGGGCTGAAACAGAGGGGCTGGAACAGAGGGGCTGAAACAGAGAGCGAGAAACAGTGGTGCTGAAACAGAGGGGATGAAAAAGAGGGGCTTAAACAGAGAGCGAGAAACAGTGGGGCTGAAACAGTGGGGTGAATCAGAGGGGCGAGAAACAGAGGGGCTGAAACAGAGAGGCTTAAGCAGAGGGCAAGAAACAGTGTCCGAGAAACAAAGGGGCTGTAACAAAGCAGCTGAAACAGAGGGGCGAGAAACAGAGGGACTGAAACAGAGCAGCTGAAACAGAGCGTGAGAAACAGAGGGGCTGAAACAGAGGGCGAGAAACTGACGGCAAGAAACACAGGGAGAGAAACAGAGGGGCTGAAACTGAGGGACTGAAACAGCAGGGCTGAAACAGAGGGCGAGAAACAGAGGGCGAGAAAGAGAGCGGCTGAAACAGAGGAGTTGAAGCAGAGGGTGAGAAGCAGAATGGCTGAAACAGTGGGGCGTGAACAGAGGGTCTGAAACAAAGGGCGAGAAACCGAGAGTGAGAAACAGAGGGACTGAAACAGAGGGCGATAAAGAGAGGGGCTGAAACAGAGGGCGAGAAGCAGAGGGGCTGAAACAGAGGGGCTGAAACAGAGGGGCTGAAACAGAGGGGCTGAAACAAAGGGTGAGAAACAGTGGTGCTGAAACTGAGGGGGTGAAACTGAGGGGTTTAAACAGAGAGCGAGAAACAGTGGGGCTGAAACAGAGGGTCTGAAGCAGAGGGCAAGAAACAGTGTCCGAGAAACAAAGGGGCTGTAACAAAGCGGCTGAAACAGAGGGACTGAAACAGAGGGCGAGAAACATAGGGGTAGAAACAGAGGGGCTGAAACAGAGGGCGAGAAACATGGGGGTAGAAACAGAGGGGCTGAAACAGAGGGCGAGAAACATAGGGGTAGAAACAGCG